>NC_090385.1:48265129-48913867 GCF_036365525.1 Heterodontus francisci | reverse complement strand
ACAGTACAACTCATTATAAAATGTGAAAAAAATCAGGGATAAAGAAGATCCAATTTATGAAGCACTTCATCTACAAGGTACATAGAATTTACAGCAAGAAACAGGCCAATCAGCCCAACAGGTCTATCCAGGTGTTTATGCTCCACCCACATTACTTCATCTTACCCTATCAGTATATCCTTCTATTTCTTTCTCTCATGTAATTACCTAACATCCTCTTAAATGCATCTATGCTATTTGCTTTAACCACTCCATGTGGTAGTGAGTTCCACATTCTCACCACTCTCTGAGTAAAGTGAAATTATCTAGTGGTTTGGTGAAAAATCAAAATATATCAAAAAATGAATTAGCATAAAAAGGGATTAAATCAAGAAAAGACTAGCTAAATGTTAAGATTTGTATCTTACTTTTCAGTTAGAATACATTTATATTTTATAAATATACACACTACTAGATAATATAAAAATGAACACTGCTGGGCAGGCTGCCAAAAAATCTGGGGTTTTGAAACTTTACTGCATGGGGGCCTCCCTGCAAATATTGGCACACACATAGGAATCCTTGTCCTAAAGGACAGTGTCAGCTACTCAAAGAAACACAGTGCTGTCATTGCATAAAACGTTTTTCATTTGTACATAACAGATAGAATGTGCTAGTAAGTCAACAAACATGGAAAAGCATTTGTAACTCCAGTTTGAAAAATTATAACTTTAAAGTATACAATGTCAATACCTGCCAATATTTAAACAGTACATGATAGTGTAAATTGGCTGTGATTTTGAAGAAAACAAGTTTATAGAAGCTTGCAGCATGTTTGCAACACACAGTCCTTGCAGCAAATTTTCCGCCATTAGTTAGTGATATGTTACAACTGTTTTGCAAGCTTGTTTTTTCTAATTGATAAATCTATGTGAAAGGCTAACGCCTGTGGTAAAATATAGGAAACCATCATGATTATAGAGTAAGATTAAACACAAGATTACTCAAGGTAGTGGTTAGAAGTATGCATTTAAATTTTAAAAGTCTTTAGGTTGCAGAAGGAAGGGTAGACTGAGGATTTAAGGAGCTCCACAGTCTTAAGGTCCAAAAAAATCAAAATCCACCTAGATTTAAACACAGTGGTGATGCAGGGATGAGCAAGTGTGTAGAAGAGCATATTTGAAGCTTAGAGAAATAAGGAAAGAAAGTTCAGAGGTATAATGACTAGTATCAATACAATAGAGAAAGACCTCAGGTACCCACACATAGGTCACTACTAGTGTCAGCATTCCTGGAATTTTCAAGCTTGCATTCAATCAATGTTATTTTCAAGGGTTTTGCAAGCTTACCACAGCAAGTATTGCCTCTCAAGCAGTCTATAATCTTTCCCTCAGCTAATCTTTTCATACAGTGGTTTTTCATTAGGGTTAGGTTGTTAACTTACATTTTGTCGTACATCTATTACGACCTTATCAGCCAAAGATAACTTGCACCAAGATTTATAAGTTCAGTACAAAATCCAATATCCAATAAACCACAATTAAATTGCTATCTCGTTGTGAGCTTTTGATGAAGTAACATTTAAACGCTTGTGAGCTTAAACTGTTCAAAATGATACATAAATGACTACAGTTGACACTGGATAAACACGTATCCCCTTGATTTTAATTTATTTCATGACAAGAATTATTACAACTCCAAACAGGAAAAGTCAAACAATTAGCAATTAATAATCAATATTTAAACACTTTTGAAAATACTTAAACATTGTACACCAGTTTACCATTTCACATAGTATTTTATATTTTTAAACATATTTGTAGCAAAATACATTGATGGCATAGTTGTGCATAATTTTACAGTAATTTTATTAACCCCAGATTTTCAGTAGCCATAGTAGGACAAGCAGTCTGTGCCCCCTTTTTGATAATCTACAAAAGTCCACCTAGTTAAATCCAGAACACACATTTGCACAGGAAGCTGATGCCAAACACAAAATGGAAGCACACCATTCAGCTGCCCAAGAGCAGTGACCCAACCCAACAATGCCTCAGACAAACCCTCTTTACTGCCCAAATCCAACTGTTCCTGTCTATGGCTGCCTAAATCCTGAAATACATAGAACTACTGTACTATTCATTTATGCAGATGGACCAAACTACTTCCCATTTATTTATACTGTAAACCATTCCATTATCTAACTAAAGTTATAATATTTTGCATAGTGCAAACTTGTAGCTGGGATTATACTTCCAACATGCAACCATGCTTTGGTACAAGTGAGCAGTAGTTTCCATGTTATGAAACTGCATACTATGGCCATATAGTTTCATGCACACACTTATTCAACATCATAAAGATCTGTAGCTTTGCTGATTCTAGTATAATTTTCCTTGTTTTTAATTTCTCTAGTGTGACAAAGCATGCAAGGATCCTGAACCAAACCACATCATACAATGCACGGTATGAGTCTATACAGAGAACCGACATTCTACATAGGGAGTTCCAGGTTTATTGCACTAAAGCCCTGATTTTAACTTGGGGTGTGAATCATAGGCCGAAGCAGACGGTGATCCATCTGCCCTACTAGAGCATGAGGCCCAGGAGATCTTAACTCCAGCGCCACATTAACATGCTCCGATACTAACCCTCTTGTGGCTGGTGGGAATTACATCACTGCCGTTGGGCAGAAGTTGAAAATCATGTGGGAGGGGTCAGGGATCCACAGAAACACTCCTGGAAAGGTGAGTGGGGATGGGGTGTTCAGTTAAGTCCCTGATCATGGAGGGTGTACCTCAGGGCAGGCGAGGCAAGCTATCCATGTGGGGCCAGGAGAAGCACTTTTAAAGGTTTAAAAAGTGAAAAATAATGAATTTACCTAGCCTCCTGTGGCCAGGATCATTGCTGCCACCAGCTTTCACTGGGAGGTTCGAGACTGTGCTGGTGTTAGTCATGCCCACAACTAAAGTGGCATGTTTGTCCAGATGACATCATTGGGGCATGAATTCACCATTTAAATTAGGCCCCATTCCTTTAGAGTGGTCGACCATGTGGTGCCCGAATTGAAGCAAGTTCCCACCTGGTGGGGTGGGGGTGTGTACAATTGGGCCTTAAGAGATCTTGCTTCTAGATAGGAGTTCCAATGGATTATATCCAATCTGGTGTAAAATGTATCAGTAATGGAATTCAATAAAACTTCAGCTTTAATTAACATTGACACAGTGTCAAAGTATGATGGACAATGTGTGCCCTCACTAACTTTTCTTTTTCAATAATGTCCAGAGGTCATGGGGACTCCCTTGGCAAAATATGTCAATTTGAATGGCATTTAAAGGACTTAGGTGCGGGGAGGTTTCAGTGAAAATTTCTCTTTTTAGGATATCTTTTGGAGATTTTTTTAACTATTAGCCACCCGGTTGTATGTTGGGGGGGAGGGGTGGTGGGAGGATGGAAGTGCACACCTTAGCCACCCCATTAACACCTAAAAGCTGCCAAGTGGGCCTGTAAATGGGCAATTAGCTTGCCTCCTTAAAAGAGGCGAGAGAATGCTTAAATATGCAAATCAAGGTCCTATGCTGATTGGCGGACCCCGATTGCAATATTCAGATACAATGGGCAGAGCATGCACCACTAGCTTGGTTCTACTGTATCAGGTGGTCAGCGGCCTGACCAGTGATCCTTAAAGGGACAGTTGGAGGCCACTCATAAAACTGTCCAGGAAACCTGTACTTTTTCTATGGCGGGCCAATGTCTTTTCATCTCATTCTCCGTTGTTTTTCTATATAACTAATGGACTGCTAACAAAATCACATCTTCAGAAAAGGAGCATTTCAAAGTGATAATTTTCTGCAACAGCAGATAGTTAAATACAAAGATACTCTAGTTTTTTGGTGAAAGCGGAATTTCAAGCCAATCTGGAGTCTAGATCAGATCATCCAGAGCTTTCACGATACCTACTGTTTCTTATTCAACATTACCACTTCTACGTTGCAGTCACTGGAGTACTGTCATGACTCATACCGTGTTGTGTCAATTTGGGCTGGTTCAGCCCCAGCAGGAACCATCCAATCCATACAGTACTTGGGAAAGGCTTGAACCCTGTCTACTATGGTCCTAGTGCCAATATCAAATCCTCCTCCCTTGTGTGATATCACCTGTAATGTATAATATGTAATGAGAGGCTGATATGGAAATGTATTCATGTATTAATGTAGCAGAGTTTTCTGTAAATAAATGACAAAAGATCTGTATTAAATATTACTTTATTTCGATTATAAAGTAGTGGTCTCTTATACTTGTGTCCATTACTGCAGGCAATAAATTATTAAATATCAAATTGCCTTACATATTTCTGGAAAAAAAACATTTTAAAAGGCCGTCATCTATCTTGTGGAATGCTCTAGACAGGTTTAGGTCTGCTTGAAGTAGCCTGTTGGCAAACCTTCATTTTAATGCTTGAAAGGTTTGTGGACAGCTGCAGTGAATATTTGCTGTATGGTGAATTTATGCAACATGATTTCTGCAGGGTGTTGATAATTATTCATTTGTTTCTCAGTTTTCCCCTAGAGACCTTTTAAGGGATGCAAATCATGGTGTATCACAGACGACATAATCTACATTGTGTAGCAGCGATGCTCCTATAAATATCATCTGGTGCTGTGAAACTAACAAAGGTTCAAAGTCTTCTGCCTCTGGGTAGAACGTTGCTCATTAAAGCTGGCAGCCATAGAAAAACAGAACAAGTTTTAGGATCCCTTTTGGATCTAATACCTACAGTTCCTTATTCAAAATCAGCATCTCTATATATAGTAACTATAAGATTACATAGTACCACTACACAACTGTCATAGCTCATACAATGTTTAGTGTTAATTCACTGTTAGTTCAACCCCAAATGGATGTGTTTCAGCCACTTTCTAGTCGTCCTCATTTCAACTGAGCCATCTAGAGGGTGGGGGTACTTGAAAGAGCTTGAGCTGCTTCCCTACTGGGAGTTAAAGACTGGGATCTTGTGCTTCTGCAGTACCCAGTCCACAGTTTTTCACTCATTTTAGTTCTTGGAAACTGTGAGCTAACGAGCACAGAAGCATAAAAAGAGTGTGACTGACTGGAATGGCTTCTTACACAACTCTGAATGCCCTCCCATTCATGGCTTGGGAGCTTGCACCCTTCCTCTTAACTTCAAAATATTGCCTTGAGTAAGGAAATAAAATGAAATAAAAAGGGTATTGAAAGCATTCAGGCTTTTTACACCATTTTACAAATTATTCTATATTCTTAACTTCGGTAATTATTTTTAATGCAATCTTTACACTAATACATCTTTTAAACACTAAAGTCTTCTTAGCTTCATCTCTTTAAGGTTGAAGGTGTCTTGCTCCCAGAACAATGAGAAGCCAGGGAAATTCATGGATGGCTGCATTTCTCCAATCTTGCTGTAATATTCAGCATTTTAAAAGTGTGTCACAAAACAAGTTTTTACAAGCATTTTATGCAATGATATAAATCATGTCAAAATCAATCCCCACATCACATACAAGTAAAACCATACTGACAAAAATGACACACAGCTCTTCTTCCTTCCCAGGCAGAAAATACATTTATCTCAACACATTTGTCATTAAATTTACATAAATTCATTTTATAGAATATAATGTGAATTATACTTCAAAAGGATTACATGATCCAACATTATATGACTGAACTATAAAATCATCTACAGCTGTAATATTCATAATATAACCTATAGACCACCCACAGCCTGTCTGCTCTTCCCTGGAGTCCTCAGTCCTGCCAGGTGATGTGTTTCTGGGGAAATATTCACAACCTACCCAACTGTTCCCTGTCCCATTCTAGCTTTCCACCAAAAGAACACAACAGATGTATTAAGAGCCACGATTATCCCAGTTTCCACATAGACGGGTCAATTTTCATTCATATCGCTTGGCAATAATGGGTTACCACCCCAGCAACAAGGATGAAGATCTTGAAAGGATCCTACCATTGGGTGCATAGCCAGCTCACCTCAGGCCGTAGACTCCTTTAAATGTGCAAATCAGGTTGCTATTTTAGGTTGGAACTGGTAGGAGAGTGCACCATGCACACTCCAACCAGTTCCATGGGCAATGTAGCCAAAGTGGCCTAGCCTAAGTAAGTTTAGAATTACATTTATGGGCCTAGTGGAACAGCAGTGCTTCTCTGGGGCCCAGAAAAAATATTTGGCCTGCTGCCCCACTGGCATCCACACCCTTCGTGATTGGAATCTCCGCCCCTCTGCACATATCTTGCTGGTGGACAGAGTGGCCCAGTATTGGGAGGCCTGAATCCAGCAAGCTGCATCAGACACCATTTAGCAGCCTGCAACTCGCCAGCCCTGCTAATAAGGCAGGGACCTCAAAAACGCAGCAGCCTCATTAAATCAGGTATAGGTGATCGGCTGGTGTTCTCCACCAGTCAGTCAGCCAAAGGCCAAAATTGACCTCAGAGAGTCAAACGACCTGTTCATATCGTACTATTGGTCTGATAGATTTTACTGTTCCTTGGGGAAGTACCTAAATTCAACACTGCAGAAACTGCCACGAAATCCAATGTCCTGTGTAATAAGGTCACAAAATTTTTTTATCCTACAACAAGCAGCATTACTTTCATCTAAAGGTGACATCAGGAAGCGTTACTTCAAAGTCACATAGGACAGAACAAAAGTAAGGAAAAGCAATTTTAAAAAGAAGTATATTCTTTGTCTTTATTAGATGACAGTTGACATGACTGAATCCAATTGAAAAGTTTCAAATCGCAAGCATAATTGAGGAAAGTGAAACTCAAGCATGATGCAACATTATCCAACTCCTGGATAAGCTTACTGCTGGGTAATCACTCAAGGCATCCATTATTCTCTATATAATTCTATGTGTTTGACAGCTGGACAGGAACTTGAACTATATACATTGTCATGCAGGCCCCCACCTGCCAAGAATGAGACACATTAATCTCGCCACATGAACATTGATTTTTAAACTGTTACTGGAGTAAAGAAAGAACTTGTTTCAAAACAAAACCAGACCCTTGACTGGAAAGACATTTGCATAGTAACAGACAGTATTTGGAAAGGACAAAGGGGCCATTCCCTGTTCCAATTTAATCCACAATGGATTTTTGGTTACTAGACATGGAAGGTGGAGAAGCTAGCATTCTAAATTGACAGCTTAGATAGCCAAATACACAAACAGACGTGGTCAGACCAGTTTAGTCACATGACTAACTGGCTGTTGGAGTATTTTGAATTTGAAATTGCCACAGAGTTTTAAAACTCAGAAAGCTGGTTGCTCCTGGACTGAAAAGACCTATCTCCTGTCTGCTCTCATCTCTCTTTCACCAGCTTAGAAAACCATAGAAGACATATGAACCCCAAGAGAGAAAAGTCTCCCACAGTGAACAAGGTTTAAGAAGAATACTGGGCCCCAACAAAAAGCAAGACTACCTACAATGAAGGACTCTACAGTGAGCTTGAAGCACAGTAAAAAAAAAAACCTCTTCAGAGCTTGCCTCAAACCTTTCCACTATTTTTTCTTTGGCTCTTTTCTGTCTCTATTAGCATGTGCGTATCGCGTATGCATGCTAGCCAGGGGCGCGGCATAGATTCGTAGGAGTTAACCGAATTAGAGTTTAAGTTTAAATTTAATAACATTTCATTTTTCTTCTTTAAACCTAAGAAAACCTGTTTATGCTCATTTATTTGCCTTATAATTGAAAAGTTAGAACAAGGATTCACCAAGAAGGAGCTCAAAACACAGAAAGCCCCCTAGACACCTTTCTCACCTGGTCGTAACAGAAATTTGGATGCTAGTGTCCGGGATTTTACCCACAGACAAACGAGAGAAATTGGAAGTGGGAAGCCAAATTGTCCCCAATCAAAAAAGAGCAAGTTTAATACAGGTTTTCTTGTGGTTGTGTGTGATTGAACACTAACATGGCTGCAACTGAAACTAGCAGCTCTCCAAGCCAGGATGAAGTAACGTGGGATAAGTTAGAAGCACTGTCTATGGAGGAGTTGAGAAAAATGGTTGAGCAGTGTGGGATCACTGTACGTGGCAAGGCTAGGAAATCTGAACTACTAAGGCTAGTCACCAACCCTTTTTCCCCTTGAATCAGAAGAATTAGAAACAGGGTTAGAAGCAGAATCCGACAGGGTATTGTTGGCAAAAAAATAATTGGAACAGAGGAAACTTGAATTAGAAGAGAAAAAGAGAAAGGCAGGAGAGGGAGAGAGAGAGAGAGTCTTCCAGAAGGAACGGGAAGAAATAGAGAGAGAGAGGAGAGAGAATGAAAGAATATTCCAGAAAGGATCCAAAGAAAGAGAGCTGAAGCGGCTTGAGTTAACTAGGAGGCGACAGAATAACCCCAGTGAAAGCATGGCCAATATGGGGTAGCAGAATTCAGGGCTGGGTACAAAATTGCTAAAACTCACCCAAGTAATTCCAAAATTCAATGAGGAAGAGGTGGAAGCATTTTTTGTGTCTTTTGAGAAACTGGCAAGGCAGCTAAAATGGCCAGCTGAGACCTGGTCTCTTTTAATACAAAGCAAGCTAACTGGAAAAGCCCATGAGGTTTATTCTTTGTTGCCAGATGAGAGTTCATCAAATTATGAACTGACCAAAAATGTCATCCTCAGGAATTAGTACCTGAAGCCTACCGCCAAAAGTTTAGAACCCTCAAAAAGCAAGCTAATCAAACTTATCTGGAGTTTGAAAGAAGTAAGCAGCTGACTGTTGACCAGTAGCTGACGGCTCTTAAAATACAGCTCAGCTATGAGACACTCAGAGAAGTAAATTTGTTAGAGGAATTTAAATACTCTCTCCCACTCTCAACAAAGACCCATGTAGAGGAGCAGCGGGTTCAGGGAGCCTGGCAAGTGGCTGTTTTGGCCGATGAGCTTGCTTTAATTTATAAGTTGGTTTCCCAGGGGAGAACCTTTCCTAATCACCCCCACAAATCCGAAAAGGACAAAGGTTGGGAAGGTGATCTCCGCCCAGGCAGTCCTGGAAGAGAAAGGAAAGCAGGAGACGCAGGGGGCCCTCCTCCAGCCAAAAAGTAAAGTGCTGTGAGCAAGAGTGAGCCCCAGAGACCTATGTGCTTCCAGTGTAATAAAGCAGGGTATTTAAAAACTGACTGCTGGAAACTAAAGGGAAAACCAATAGGGTTAATCAGGGCACACCCGCTCAGTGAAGACAGGACCCTGATGGAAAGCACAGCAGAATAAGCTGTGGCTTTAACTGCAGCAAGAGTGCAACCCAGGAAGCTTACTATGGCCAGTGCAGGACAAGTTAATCGGATTCCTGAAGGTTATCAGGGTTTTGTGTCTGAAGGGAAAGTAATCCCAAACCCCTCGAGTGGGGCAAGCAAGCCCATAGTGATTCTCAGGGACACAGGGCCACTAGATCCCTTTTACTGGGAAAAGGCCTGACCTTTTCCCCAGAGAGTGCACTAAACTCCAGAATGGTGGTGAATGGTATTGGAGGGCGGTGTATGCATGTACCTGTACACGTGCGACCTAGTTTCAGGACCAGTGACCGTAGGGATTGCCCTAGTTTGCCTGTGGACGGAGTTGGCCTGCTCCTAGGTAACGATCTGGCAGGGGTGAAGGTGGTAGCCCCCCTAGTTGTGAAAGAAAGACTACAGGAAGTCAGAGAGACAGGGCTGTGGCAGGAGACGGTTCCCTGCAGTTTCCCTGAATGTGTAGCGGATCAGGCCATGATCAAAACAGCTCCCCCAGAGAAAACTGCATTGGCACTGCAGGCAGATGACCATGAGGTCTGCCTGTCCAAGACTTTATTTGGAAAGTTGGGAGACCCAAGGAGCGAACTAAATGGATTTTCCCTAACTGAGGCGCAGTGAGCCGACCCAGTATTGCAAGAGTTAGCACAGGCTGCCCAGTCTGAAAGTGAAGCAGAGGGAGTCCCTGACTGCCACTATTTAAAGAATGAGGTACTGAAGAGGAAATGGAGTTCTCCTCACAGACCTGAGATCAAGGAGTGAACAGTAGTTCACCAGTTAGTGGTGCCACAGAGATACTGGAGAGAAATATTAAGAAGGACCCACGAGACTACAGTGGCTGTATATGCTGGTATACGAAAGACCAAAGCCCATATGAGACAACAGTTGACTGGCCAAAACTCCACAAAGATGTAGTGGAGTACTGCAGGAGTTGCCACATGTGCCAGGTTGAGGGGAAACCCCAACGTACAGTGAAACCTGCACCCCTAAATCCTATACTGGTGTTAGGAGGACCCTCCAGCCGAGGGTTGGTGAACTGTAATGGACCCCCGATGAGAACAAAAGGGGACAGGCAGGCACAAGGCTGGCAAAAGTTTAGAAAGAGAAGGGAAAAAGAGATCAAGATGGCAGGTTAAAGGAAGTCCGGGAGGAATCCTGGATGAAAACCCCTACTGTCCGGTCAGCCAACCCCGAAAATTGTGAAAGATTAGACCCCACATCCTCCCACGTAAATGCAGACTCTAGAAGCAACCCACCAGAGTTGCGAACAGCATTTACAGGAACCTGCAGAGACAAAGAGAGACCTCTAGGGGGCACAGAAACCATGAGGGTGATGCCTCACTTAGTCGAAGTGCCATAGGAGAGTGCAGTCAAGTCTGCACAAGTAGGAGTATCCCAAAGAACAAAGGGGAGATTAATAGAATCCTCCCCAAAGTCAGAGGAAAAGGGAACCACCCATCCTCCGAAATCAAAAATCTTTGCATGAATCAGCAAGCACTGAAAGAGAGTTCAGGATAGATGCACCCACTCTTTGACTCTCCCGGAAATAAAATTACCTCAACAGGAACAAAACCCTAGGCAATCATGGCAATGGGCAAACTGAAGAAAAGCTTCCCCAAAGAACAACATGGCTACTGGGATGCCAAAAAGGGGAAATTAAAGTAGCACTGGCACCCAGAAAAGACAATTCTAATAGGCTTTAAGATTGATGAATAAATGGAAATGAATGAGAGAAATGCATGGTTTTTCTTTCTATCTTTTTTTCTTTCAAACCTTTTAATGAAATGTGCCGTTTTTTTCAAATCGCATTCCATTCCCCTGGGTGTGGAGGTGTCAGGCCCCCACCTGCCAAGAATGAGACACATTAATTTCACCACATGAACATTGATTTTTAAACTGTTACTGGAGTAAAGAGAGAACTTGTTTTTTTGAAAAAAACACCAGACCCATGACTGGAAAGACATTTGCAGAGTAACAGACAGTACTCGGAAAGGACAAAGGGGCCACACCCTGCTCCAATTTAATCCACAATGGACTTTTGATAACCAGACGTTGAAGGTGGAGAAGCTAGCATTCTAAATTGACAGCTTAGATAGCCAAATACATAAACAGACGTGGTCAGACCAGTTTAGTCACATAATTAACTAGTTGTTGGAGTTTTTTGAATTTGAACTTGCCACAGAGTTTTAAAACTCAGAAAGCTGGTTGCTCCTGGACTGAAAAGACCTCTCTCCTGTCTGCTCTCATCTCTCTTTCACCAGCTTCAAAAACCATTGAAAACTTATGAACCCCAAGAGAGAAAAGTCTCCCACAGTGAACAAGGTTTAAGAAGAATACAAGCCCCAACAAAAAGCAAGATCTACCTACAATCAAGGACTTTACAGTGAGCTTGAAGCACAGTAAAAAAAAAAGCCCTCTTCAGAGCTTGCCTCAAACCTTTCCACTACTTTTTCTTCGGCTCTTTTCTGTCTCTATTTGCATGTGCATATCGCGTAGGCATGCTAGCGTGGGGCATGATGTGTATTCGTAGGAGTTAACCGAATTAGAATTTAAGTTTAAATTTAATAACATTTCACATTTCTTCTTTAAACCTAAGAAAGCCGTTTATGCTCATTGCGGCACAGTGGCGCAATGGTTAGCATCACAGCCTCACAACTCCAGCGGCCCGGGTTCAATTCTGGGTACTGTCTGTGTGGAGTTTGTAAGTTCGCCCTGTGTCTGTGTGGGTTTTCTCCGGGTGCTCCAGTTTCCTCCCACAAGCCAAAAGACTTGCAGGTTGGTAGGTAAATTGGCCATTATAAAATTCCCCTAGTATAGGTAGGTGGTAAGGAAATATAGGGACAGGTGGGGATGTGGTAGGAATATGGAATTAGTGTAGGATTAGTATAAATGGGTGGTTGATGGTCGGCACAGACTCGGTGAGCCGAAGGGCCTGTTTCAGTGCTAAACTAAACTTTGCCTTATAATTGGAAAGTGGTGAACAAGGATTCATCAAGGGGGAGCTCAAAACACAGTGTGTTTAAAATTAAAACCCTGTTACAACAAGACCAGGTGAAGGCTGAGAAAGCCCCCGAGACACCTTTCTCACCTGGTCGTAACAACATGAATAACAATTTACGGTATATGTTATATAAAAGATATGCCGTCTCAGAGCCTGCATCTGGTGCACTAGATAGTTTGGATACATTTCACCCATCATTTCAGAATAGCTATCTTGCCATCTTCCCATTTAGCTTTTAAAATCCACTTGAACTGCCAATCATGGCACAAATAAAAACAGGAGCTCATTCCCACACTGCAACACTCCATGTATAGCAGTGTTCCTGAAAGTATTCATCAAGAAACCCATTGGTAGGGATGTGGCCTTTGTCAGAAATACAGATGAATCCCTTGAGGAATATAAAGACAGTAGGAAGGAACTTAAGCAAGGAGTCAGGAGGGCTAAAAGGGGTCATGAAAAGTCATTGACAAACAGGATTAAGGATAATCCCAAGGCTTTTTATACGTATATAAAGAGCAAGAGGGCAACCAGGGAAAGGGTTGGCCCACTTAAGGACAGAGAAGGGAATCTATGTGTGGAGCCAGAGGAAATGGGCGAGGTGCTAAATGAGTACTTTGCATCAGTATTCACCAAAGAGAAGGACTTGGTGGATGATGAGCCTAGGGAAGGGAGTGTAGATAGTCTCAGTCATCTCATTATCAAAAAGGAGGAGGTGTTGGGTCTCTTGCAAAGCATTAAGGTAGATAAGTTCCCAGGGCCTGATGGGATCTACCCAGAATACTGAGGGAGGCAAGGGAAGAAATTGCTGGGGCCTTGACAGAAATCTTTGCATCCTCATTGGCTACAGGTGAGGTCCCAGAGGACTGGAGAATAGCCAATGTTGTTCCTTTGTTTAAGAAGGGTAGCAAGGATAATCCAGGAAATTATAGGCTGGTGAGCCTTACGTCAGTGGTAGGGAAATTATTAGAGAGGATTCTTCGTGACAGGATTTACTCCCATTTGGAAACAACGACCTTATTAGCAAGAGGCAGCATGGTTTTGTGAAGGGGAGGTTGTGTCTCACTAATTTGATTGAGTTTTTTGAGGAAGTGACAAAGATGATTGATGAAGGGCAGTGGATGTTATCTATATGGACTTCAGTAAAGCCTTTAACAAGGCCCCGCATGGCAGACGGGTACAAAAGGTGAAGTCACACGGGATCAGAGGTGAGCTGGCAAGATGGATACAGAACTGGCTCAGTCATAGAAGACAGAGGGTAGCAGTGGAAGGTTGCTTTTCTGAATGGAGGGATGTGACTAGTGGTGTTCCGCAGGGATCAGTGCTGGGACCTTTGCTGTTTGTAGTATATATAAATGATTTGGAGGAAAATGTAGCTGGTCTGATTAGTAAGTTTGCGGACGACACAAAGATTGGTGGAGTTACGGATAGTGATGAGTATTGTCAGAGGATGCAGCAGGATATAGATCGGTTGGAGACTTGGGCGGAGAAATGGCAGATGGAGTTTAATCCGGACAAATGTGAGGTAATGCATTTTGGAAGGTCTAATGCAGGTGGGAAGTATACAGTAAATGGCAGAACCCTTAGGAGTATTGACAGGCAGAGAGATCTGGGCGTACAGGTCCACAGGTCACTGAAAGTGGCAACGCAGGTGGAGAAGGTAGTCAAGAAAGCATACGGCATGCTTGCCTTCATCGGTCAGGGCATTGAGTATAAAAATTGGCAAGTCATGCTGCAGCTGTACAGAACTTTAGGTAGGCCACCCTTAGAATATTGTGTGCAATTCTGGTCGCCACACTACCAGAAGGACATGGAGGCTTTGGAGAGGGTACAGAAGAGTGTTACCAGGATGTTGCCTGGTCTGGAGGGCATTAGCTATAAGGAGAGGTTGGATAAACGCGTATTGTTTTCACTGGAACGATGGAGGTGGAGGGGCGACATGATAGAGATTTACAAAGTTATGAGCGGCATGGACAGAGTGGATAGTCAGAAGCTTTTTCCCAGGGTGGAAGAGTCAGCTACTAGGGGACATAGGTTTAAGGTGAGAGGGGCAAAGTTTAGAGGGGATGTGCGAAGCAAGTTCTTTACACAGAGGGTGGTGAGTGCCTGGAACTTGCTGCCAGGGGAGGTGGTGGAAGCAGGTACGATAGCAACGTTTAAGAAGCATCTTGACAAATACATGAATAGGATGGGAAGAGAGGGATATGGGCCCCGGAAGTGCAGAAGGTTTTAGTTTAGGCAAGCATCAAGATCGGCGCAGGCTTGGAGGGCCGAATGGCCTGTTCCTGTGCTGTACTGTTCTTTGTTCTCTTTGTTCTTAGTACAGTTTGCACTATCAGTTGAGTGCTCGCTTTTCCAGATCTTTTAAATATATTTTTGTGAAAGTGTAAGCCCATACCCTCTGCAAATGTTTTTCAAAATTCTGAATCACACATCAGTCATAGCTCAGGCCAGCGAACAACCTTCTCCCAGTGCTGCTCCAATCCAACTGTTAGAAATGTGCTAGGGATAATCATCCCCCTTCTCTGATTTTGTATTTATTCAGCAGGGATGCCTTGATCTCTGCTCACTACTTCATCACTATGATAGTCGTTAGCATTAAGATCTCAGTCGTTTGGGATTAAAAATGTGAATGCACCAGGACTCCAACATTTTGCAGATTTCTGATTCTTAATTTTTTCTATAAAGCAAGTCTTCAAGCCCTATCTTCTCTTCTTTGGCCTCCTTATCTCGAGAGACAATGGGTAAGCGCCTGGAGGTGGTCAGTGGTGTGTGGAGCAGCTCAGGCCCTATATACTCAATAATTCATGTGCAATTCTTGGAAGAATTGTTTTTTAAAAAAATGAATGAACTAATGTAGCATTTTGGGTAATACATGACTTGGAAATTAATACTGCAGAAACTGCCACGAAATCCAATATACGTTCATGTCCTGTGTAATAAGGTCACAAAAATCTTTTATCCTACAACAAGCAGCATTATTAAAGGTCACATCGGGAAGCATTACTTCAAAGTCATACAGGACAAAACAAAGGTAAGGAAAAGCAATTTTAAATAATAAAAGTATATTCTTTGTCTTTGTTAGATGACAGTTAACATGACTGAGTCCGATTGAAAAGTTTTGAAAACATAATCGCAAACATAATTGAGGAAAGTGAAACTCAAGCATGATGCAACATTATCCAACTCCTTGATAAGCTTACTGCCTGGTAATCACTCAAGGCATCCATTATTCTCCATATAATTCTATCTGTTTGACAACTGAACAGGAACTTGAACTATATACATGAATAAGAATTTATGGTATATGTTATATAAAAGATATGCAATCTTAGAGCCTGCATCTAGTGCACCAGATAGTTTGGATCCATTTCACCCATCATTTCAGAATAGCAATCTTGCCATCTTCCCATTTAGCTTTTAAAATCCACTTGAACTGGCAGACAAGACTTCAGTTTGATATGTCATCTGAAGGACACATTTGACAATGCAGCACTTCCTCAGTGTAGCACTGCATTATAGTGTTAGCCGAGATTATCTGATGGAGTAGGGCTCAGACACATATACTGTGACTCAGAGATAACAGTACTAGCAACTAAGCCAAACTGACATCCAGTAAACTAAGGAACAAACTGTGACCTGGAGCTATCCACTTCAAATGAGTGCTTTCTCAGAACAAATAGGAAGGGAAAAAAGTCATCAGGTGAGTCAATCTGCACCTCATTTACATACCTCCTGACCACAACGGGTAACATCGTCAGTTCCAGCTTTTATTGAGGGAAATAACATTGTGCTCCTGAACCTGAATAGGTTGTACATATTTTGTTACTATATTGCAATCACTCAACTGGAATATTAAAAAAATTAGGAAATTATAGTTACATGTAATGTTAAGAGTTTAAAAATTGGACGACAAAAGAATCGAGACAGTTCCCTGGAGAGCAGGCATTCACATGCATGTCTGTTCTATTTCATGCACTTCTGCTCTCACCCTCTTCCCCTCACTCCCAGAACCACGATAGGGTTCCCCTTATCCTCACCTTCCATCCTATCAGCCTCTGTATTCCTTTAAAGGGGTAGACAGGGTAGATGCAGGTAAGATGTTTCCTCTGGTTGGGGAATCTAGAACCAGGGGACACAATTTCAAAATAAGGGGGAAGCCACTAAAGACTGAGATGAGGAGAAATTTTTTACTCAGAGGGTTATGAATCTTTGGAATTCTCTACACCAGAGGGCTATGGAAGCTCAGTCATTGAATATGTTTAAAGCAGAGATTGACAGATTTCTAAATACCAATGACATAAAGGGATTTGGGGATAGTGTTGGAAAAAAGCACTGAATTGGATGATCAGCCATGATCATATTGAATGGCACAGTAGGCTCGATGGGCTGAATGACCTACTCCTGCTCCTATGTTTCTCTGTATTCAACAGATCACCCCCACTATTTCTGGCACCTAAAGAGTGATGCCACCACCAAACACATCTTCCTCTCCCAGCATTCTGAAGGGACCATTCCCTCCATGATACCCTGGTCCGCTCCTCAGTTACCCTTAACACCCCCTCCCTTTCCTATGGCACCTTTTCATGCAAGCCCAGGAGAAGCAACACCTGCCCTTTTATCTTCTCCCTTCTCACCATCCAGGTGAAACAGCAATTTACTTGTACTTATTTCAATTTAGTATTTTGTATTCACTGCTCAAAATGTGGTCTCCTCCAGATTGAGATCAAACGCAGGCTTGGTGACCATTTTGCAGAACCATTCAGTCCGCAGGTATGACCCCAAGCTTCCCGTCACCTGTCATTTTAATTCTCACCTTGCTCCCACTCTGACCTTTCTGTCCTTGGTTTGCTGCAGTGTTCCAATGAAGCTCAATGCAAGCTCGAGGAACAGCACCTCATCTTTCGACTGGGCACTTTACAGCCTTCTGGACTCAACATTAAATTCAACAATTTTAGATCATAACCTCCGCACCCATTTTGTTTCGTTTTTCTTTGCTGGTTTGTGTTTTTTCTCTCGTTTCTGTCTTATTTCCTTGACTTTGTTTCTTGGACAGCAGCTATCAGGATCCTGCCATTCACACCTCCTCTAGCCACATCATTTGTTTCTTTACTTGTCCCATTACCACTCCCTTTGGTCTTGCACCATGAAATCTTTGGTCATTTAATCTCTCCTGCTGTCCACTCTATCACAGACCTTCCCTTTTGTTGTTCTTCCCACCATCTCCCTTTTTTATGTGCTCAAAACCTAATACATTTCCAACTTTTCCCAATTCTGATGAAAAGTCACAGATCTGAAACGTCAACTCTGTTTCTTGCTCCACAGATGCTGCCAGACCTGCTGAGTATTTCCAGCGCTCACAGTATTTTGCTTTTGTTTACATGCATGATGATGTGTTTGATATTCACACCAGCTGCACAGCAAGGCAGTGAATCCTTTTCTTGCAGTCGTATATTGTAGCATTCTATAACAGTGCATATATTTTGATGTGTACAATTGATTGCCACTTGGACCTCAGGAAATCCAGCCTTTCCCAGTGATGTGCCTGATCCACCAGGAAAATTATAAATTGGGTCGTTCTTTGAAATCTGATTTTTTGTGGGGCTACCAGTTGATTATTGTGACACACATCCACCAATATTGTCTGAAAGAAACCTCTGGAGCATAAATTGAATGTCACTGTGATTTTCTCTATTATTGAGAGTGCTGTGGTTTGGTTAAGATAGGCTCCAGGACAAGAAGCTGGCACAACTCTTTTATAGTTTCCCACAAGTTGTGCAGCTTCTCAGACAGTTGTGTCTTGATTGGTTTAGGTAGAAGCACCTAATTCAGTGGCATGGTGGTGTAGGGATCTGTGGGTAGGTGCCAACCAGTGCAATGCTGCCTAGCTGCTCTGGCCTCCCTCAGTTTTTCCTCCTGATCCTTCCTCCTCAAAACAATGGTAAGGGGGAATGCCACAGAGCAAGGATATTGTGGGACAACTCAAACTGCTCTTCGGGCTTCTGGCAGGGGTAGCACTACTGCAGATGTCTCTGTAGTTGCCACGTACTTCATGGTGGACTGCAGTGTTGCAAAGCCATCCAGCATAGTAGTACACACAACAGTAATAAACTCTTCCACCTGAGCTGTCCTCTGCAGCACACTGTTTAGCAAAGGCATTAATGTCAATTCTAAGACTAGATACTCAGAAAGCCCACAGGGCAAGGGCAAAATACTGCAGATGCTGGAAATCTGAAACAAAAACAGAAAATGCTGGAAATACTCAGCAGGTCAGGCAGCATCTGTGGAGAAAAAAAAGGTTAACATTTCTGGCCTGTGTGACCTTTCAAACCTGTTGAGTATCTCCAGCATTTTCTGTTTTTGTGTCTGTGACATCAGCCATTAGATGGTGTATCATGGTTGGGTCGACAAGTGTGTGAACAGAGTTGGTCAACACTTCCATGCTGGGAAGGATGGGCTCCAAGCTCTGCACAAAGCCCTGTGCCATGTTGATGCTGGACTTCTCCATGCTCTTTGATATTGACTGCAGGTTTTCTGTCAAGCTTCCCCATACACCAAGCATTTCATTGTGCATACCCATCAGCATTCTTCTGTAGGCTGCCCCATCAAAGTCCTCATCTGAATCCTCTGCAGCAGAACCTGTGTGTGACCTCATCCTCCAGTGAGCTGGCACCTGCACCATCCTTGCCCCTTGTCCTGGCTGCAGCCCAATCGTGGCCAGTGTCTCACCGCATGCAAATCCCACCTATAGGCATAGAGTAAGTTACAGCACAGAAAGAGGCCATTCGGACCATCGAATCCATGCCAGCTCTCCACAGAACAATCTAGTCAGACCCAATCCCCTGCTCATTCCCCGTAGCCCTACATGTTTATTTCCTTCAAGTGGCCATCCAATTTCCTTTTGAAATCATTGATTGTCTCCATTTCCACCACCCCTGCATCTCTTGCCCAAAACCTTCAATCTGTCTCCTCTAGTCTTTGTACCATTAGTTAATAGGAACAGTTTTTCCTTGTTTAACTTATCTAAGTCTGTCATAATCTTGTACACCTCAATTAAATCTCCCCTCAATCGCCTTTGCTCCAAAATATATGCACTGCCAGCATCTGAGCTGGTGACTGCAAGTGTGAAATCAAATGTGGTGCTGTGTCTTCATCATCACTTTCTCCTTGGTGTTCCTCCATTGCCTGGCCAGGTTGTAGTTCTTGGGTATCTGAAAGAAAAAAGGCACAAGGGTAAGGTTGTAGTGGGAGAGAGGGAAAGTAAGAGGCGCCTGCTTACACCATCTGCAGCTTGTAAATCAGAAGAGAATGTGGGATGATGAAGAAGTGGGATGCGAGAAGGAGGATTCGGCAAGAGGATTTTTTCACCTTCGATGGTTTCATCCCCACCGCTGATCACGGTCTCAGCAATCAATGATCATCCACATAAGGGTAAAGTTGTGGCGGTAGAAGAGGGGGAAAGTAAGAGGTGTATGCTTACACCATCCTCAACACGTAAATCAGGAGTGTGTGGGATGAGGGAGAAGTGGGATATGAGAAGAAGCATGGGAGGGTGGAGGAGGAAGAGTAGGAAGAAGAGGAAGGGAATAGGCATGGGAATTTGGACATGCAGGCATGCCTGTCCCCCTCCAGTTGGCTCTTGCGACTTCCAGTTGTGCACCACATTGTCCAGCAACAGAGAGATAAGTGTGAAAATGAGTGTCATGCAATCTGTTGGCTGATGTGGCTGTAGCTGGGAGTGTGTGCCACCTGTGAGATGTGGTGTGAGGTATTTAGCAGTGCTAAGTGTGTGAGGGTGCTGTGAAGCATATGACTATTAGGTATGAAGCCTGATTGATGGATATTGTTTAAAGATGAATGATGGAGTTGTGGTGATTTGAGCAGTGTCTGAGGCTACTGGTACAGTTGGTAGGATATGGCATTTGAAGATGCATTCACTGACCTTGACTACTCATATGAGGTCACTGGACTTCTTGCGGCACTGCATCCAGGTTCCCAGGGCTTCATTCCTGGCATTGACATCCATGGCTATCTCATCTTGTTTTTTTTTGATGGTGTGCCTGGAGGACCTCCTTCCCTCATCCCCAGCTCCACCAGTACAGGACATGTCTCCTCCTTTCCACCTTCACTACCAAGACCTTCAAGGACTGTCTGAAAACCTTGGAGCCTGCACCCTCCCCTGTTGTGTCATTCTTCACTCTTTTACAGGTCAGATTCTTTTCAACCACGGGCAGAATCTTAACAATTTTTAAAATAACCTTGGATTGGGACCATTTCTAGGTCCCGGCCCCGCACTTGCTGGCAGCGTTCCTGCCGGCACGATCTTCCAGGAAGCAGCCTTCTAATTGGCTGCCTCTGTGTCTGCCGCCCAATTAAGGATGGTGGGTGAGTTCCTGAGGCTGCTGCAGCCTTGGATGGATGGCACCCCCACCAGCAGAGATGAGTGCTGCCACAGTCGGAGGGGGACAGCGAGGGTGCCTCCATCTTGAGGCACCCTCTGAAGACATCTCAATTTTGTTAAAATAAACTGTGGCCAAAGCTGCCCACCCACAGGACGACCTGCAGCTAATGAATGCTGATTCATGTGGCTCCGTTGGGGGGTAAATATTGGAGGCCTCCCAGGTCCCCCAGCCAGCAGCCTCCAGGCACTTGCTGGGCTTTGGCCACAGCAGGGGGCTCATCTGCTGCCAGGAAAAGCCAGGCTGCATCCCCAATCTGCCCACAATTGGACACTTACATAGGCAAATTGGCGACATCAGCTGCAATAAGCAGCACTGTTTGCCAGGGCTGAGCAGTATAGCACATTTCCCACTGACCTTAGCAGTCAACAGGAAAGGGTTTATGACTGGCTTCCCTCGGACGTAGCATGTGAATGGCTGTACATACGTGGACATTGGAGGACCAGGCATACGAGCCAGCAACATTCGTAAACAGAAAAGGATACCACTCTATCAATGTACAGCTAGTAGCCATTCACAAGAACTGCATCATTCAGGTCTACGCAAGGTACCCAGGGGAGCTGCCACAATGCATTTATTTTCAAATGCGCTATCATCTCCCACTATTTGACCCTGAAAGAAGCATAGCAGGATGGTTGTTGTGGAACAAGTTATGGCTGCTGACATCTCTGCACAACCCCACCACACTCGAGCCGCACAGATAAAATTGAACCAAGGGCACAATCAGGATCATTATAAGCAGAGGTTCAGATGTCTGGACTTCTCAAAGGTTCTTATAATATGCCCCAGGTTGAGTGGCACATACTGTCATGGTCTGCTGTTTATTGCACAAATTGCCATGTAGATGTGCCATTTTGCAAGAGTTCTGTTGCGAATGGACTTGATACAATGAAAACTTACATTTATATAGCATCTTTAACATTGTAAAACATCAACAAAATTTGACACCAAGCTACATAAGCAGATAGCAGGACAGAAGACAATCGAAAACGTAGGTTGTAAGCAGCATCTTAAAGAAGGAGAGCAAGGTAGGGAGATTTATGGAGGAAATTCCACAACTAAGGTCCTAGGCAGTTGAATGCATGGATGCCGATTGTGAAGCAATTAAAATTGGGGATGCACGAGAGGCCAGAATTGGAGGAACGCAGAGATCTCGGCGGGCTGGAGGGGTTATAGAGATAGAGAGGGGCGAGTCCATGGAGGGATTTGAAAACAAGGATGAGAATTTTAAAATTGAGATGTTACTGGACTGGGTAGCCAATATAGCAGGCAAAAGAGTAATGGATGCGCGGGATTTGGTGCGAAATAGAATATAAGTTTTGGAAGAGCTAACTTTTATGGACGGTGGAAGATGGGAGGCTGGCGGGAGAGCATCTGACTATTCCAATCTAGCAGCAAGAAAGGCATGGATGAGGGTTTCAGCAGCGGCTGGGCTGAGACAGGCGCAGAGATGGGTGATGTAACACCTGTGTTATATATTTTCAGTGGGAATTCTTGTAAGGATATGTAATAGACTTATACTTGAGCTGATTCTTAAGATACAAGCAAAAGAACTTGCATTTATGTTGTGCCTTTCCTGATCTCAGAATGTCCCAAAGTGCTTTACTGCCAATGAAGTACTTTGAAGTATAGTCATTGTTGTAATGTAGGAAACGTAGAAGCCAATTTATGCACAGCAAACTCCTAGAAACAGCAATGAAATAAATGACCATTTCATCTGTTTTAGATGTTGGTTGAGGAATAAATATTGGGCAGGAGACTGGGAGCACTCACATGAACACAAGAACAAAGGAAATACGAGCAAAAATAGACCATATGGCCCATCGAGCCTGCTCCGCCACTTAATATGATCATGGCTGACCTTAGGCTTCAATTTCACTTTCCTGCCCGCTCACTATATCCCTTGACTCCCAGAGAGACTAAAAATCTATCTATCCCAGCCTTAAATGTGTTCAACAATGGAGCATCCACAACTCTCTGGGGTAGAGAATTCCAAAGATTCACAACCCTTTGAGTGAAGTAATTTCTCCTCATCTCAGTCTTAAATGATCGGCCCCTTATCCTGAGACGGTGCCCCCGTGTTTTAGATTCCCCAGCTCGGGGAAACAATCTCTCAGTGTCTACTCTATCTAGCCCCTTCGGAATTTTGTATGTTTCAATGAGATCGCCTCTCATTCTTCTAAACTCCAGAGTATAGGCCCAATTTACTAAGCCTTGCATCATAGGACAACCCCATCATCTCAGGGACCAATTTAGTGAACCTTCGCTGTACCGCTTCCAAAGCTAGTATATCCTTTCTTAAATGTGGAGACCAAAACTGCACACAGCATTCCAGATGTGGTCTCACCAAAACTCTGTACAATTGTAGCAATACTTCTTTTTTCCTGTACTTCAATTCCCTTGCAATAAAGCCCAACATGCTATTTGCCTTCCTAATTGCTTGCTGTACCTGCATGCTAACTTTTTGTATTCCTTGTATGAGCATTCCCAAGTCTCTTTTAAAAGCAACACTTACAAGTTTCACACCTTTTAAAAAATATTCTGCTTTTCTATTCTTACGACCAAAGTGAATACATTCACGCTTCCCTACAGTATACTCCATCTGTCATCTTGTTAGCTACTCACTTAACCTGTCTAGATCTCTTTGCAGCCTCTCTGTGTCCTCCCCACAGCTTATCTTTCTACCTAGCTTTGTATCATCAGAAAATTTAGAATATTATTCTCTGTCTCTTCATCTAAGTCATTGATATAGATTGTAAATAGCTAAGGCCCCAGGACTGATCCTTGTGGCACTCCACTATTAACTGCCTGCCAACTTGAAAATGCCTCGTTTATGCCCACTCCTTCCTGTCCGTTAACCAATCCTCTATCCATGCTAAATATATTACCCCTATCTCCATGAGCCCTCATCTTGCCTATTAAGTTTTTGTGTGGCACCTTAGTGAATGCCTTTTGGAAATCTAGGTATGCTACATCTACTGATTCCCTTTTATCTACCCTACTAGTTACATCCTCAAAAAACTCCAATAAATTTGTCAAACAGGATTTCCCTTTAGTAAAACCATGTTGACTTGTTCTAATCATACTATGTTTTTCTAAGTGCAGTGTTACAACTTCTTTAATAATAGTTTCCAACGACTAATGTTAGGCTAACTGTTTTCTCTCTCCCTCCTTTCTCGAAAAGCGGTATACGTTTTGCCAACTTCCAATCTGGTGGGACCATTCCTGAACCTAAGGAATTTTGGAAAATCATAGCTATTGCATCCATTATCTCTGCAGCTATCTATTTTAGAACCCTAGGGTGTAGGCCACTTGGTCCCGGAGATTTGTTAGATTTTAGTCCCTTAATTTCTCCCATAATTTTTCTTTGCTGATATTAATTTCCTCACTCTTTTTAGCCCCTAGGTTACCGTCTATTTCTGGTATGAAACTATGTCTTCTACTGTGAAGACAGACACAAAATATTTGTTCAATGTCTCTGCCATTTCCTCATTCCCATGATAATTTCTCCTGTCTTTACTTCTAAGGGACCAACATTTACTTTAGCTACTCTCTTCCTTTTTATATACTTATAAAAGCTCTTACAGTCTGTTTTTTATATTACTGGCTGGTTCACTCTCATTCTATTTTTTCCCTTTTTATTAACTTTCTGGTTTCTAAAACACTCCCAATCCTCAGATTTGCTACTGTTTCTTGCAAGTCTCTTCTTTTAATCTAAGTCTACTCTTAACTTCTTGAGTGAGCCACGGATGTGTCCTTCTTGCTGAACTTTTGTTTTTCAATGGAATGTATTTTTGTTGAACATTTTGAATTGTTTCTTTAAATGTTTCTCACTGTTCATTTACCACCATACCTTTTAGTCTATTTACCCAATTAATCTTAGCCAGTTCTCCCCTCATACCTATGTAATTGACTTTAAATTTAAGATTCTTGTTTGTGATTGGAGTATGTCACTTTCAAACTAAACATGGAATTCAATACTATTATAATCATTATTGCCCAGTGGATCTTTTACTATGACATTACTAATTAACCCTGTTTCCTTACACAATACTAGATCTAAGATAGCTTTATCCCTAGTTGGTTCCACAATGTATTGCTCCAAGAAATTGTCAAGAAAACATTTTACAAATTCATCTGATGGACCTATCTTGCCAATTTCATTGTCCCAGTCAATAAGAAGATTAAAGACCCTCAAAATTATTACATTGCACTTGTTACAAGCTCCAATAATTTCTTGTTTAATGCCCTGTCCGATGGTATAACTACTGTTAGAGAGCCTATAAACTCCTCCCACCAGTGTTTTCTGATTCTTGCTATTCCTAATTTCCAACCGTACTGATTCTACTTCATGATCTTCTGAGGCCAGATCCTTTCTCACTAATGTCCTTATGTCATCCTTTACTATCAGGGCTACCCCTCCTTCTTTGCCATTCTGTCTATCTTTCCAAAATATTGTGTACCCTGGAATATTTATTTCCCAACCTTGATCACCTTGTAACCATGTCTCTGTAATGCCGATTAGATCTAAATCATTTACCCCTATTTGTGCCACTAGTTCATCTGTCTTATTGCAGATGCTTTGTGCATTCAGATAAAGAAGCTTTAAGTTCATTTTTTTTACTTCTATTCCCTGCAATGACCCTATTTGCTGATGTAAAATTTTGTTAAACTCTCTGTACCTTTCTGTCCCATTCTGTTTGTCTTTACTCTCAACCCTATACTGCTCCTATGCCTTGACCTTTCGATTTGGATTTCTAAATCTCCGATCACCTGAACCCTCCCCCAACTGTTAGTCTAAAGCCCTGTCCTACTCCCTTGCTGTGGGATCTTTTACATCCACCTGACAGGCAGCTTCACTTTAACATCTCATCTGGAATCTACAACTCCCTCAGTCCTACACTGTGCTGTCAATTTACTGAGTGGGACTTGAACCAACAACTTTCTGTCAGAGGTGTGACTGCTACAACTGAGCTTTAGAAAAATTGTTAATACAGCTTTTGCTAAGTTCTATGTCGGGAAATTGCAGTTTAGCTAACAGCCAACCTGACCTGCTATAGAAGGCTCGCCCTGAAGAAGGAATACACAGTGCTTGAGGCTTTCCATGACCCATGAGCACTGCAGGGACTGGAGCGTATACTGCACACTGGAAATAATATTGGCTCGGAATTTGTTGTAGTAATAACAGCAAGGCTATCAGCGCTCGCCATTTGTCCACACATGCACAGTTAAACCTGGAAATTCCTGTCAGAGATACTCTGCTCCTCCACAGGGTGTCCTGTTGCAGTCTTCACCATTGGAATCAGCAATGATTTAGCGCAAATTTAAACAAATTATCCATTATTCTCGCTGTAAAGGCTGATGAAAAATTTAAGCCTTGTTTAATCAAGAGTAACTGAGCTTTTAACTGTGTACTGAGTCATAATTACTGCTGAACAACCTCTTTGGCCCTGAAAAATTGATTTTGCAAATGTGAAATCGCATTCCCGCAAACGAAAATTTAAATGTTGCAGATTTTTAAAAAGAGGTTTGTCTTTTCTTATTTGTTTCTCACATAATCTGATGTGAATGTTCCAATCTAATTGGTTGACCAGGCTGCCTGTCCTGTTTCAAGGCCCAACAGCTTGCTAAAACTTTGTGATGCAGCTTTTCCAGATGAACAGCGAGCGTCTTTCCTTTGCCACTGACCAAAAAGTCCAGGCCAATATTATTTCCTTTTTTTAAGGGTTTTTAAAAAAAATTACTTAGACTCCTCTAAATGGGGACCTTTTGATTGATTTTTTTTGCATACGCTGAGACAAACCCAATATCTCCTTACCAGTTTATTTTCAAAAAATTTGCTTAAAGTCCCCATTGCCAGGGTGTCATCTTGGAGCCAATTTTAAAGGACTCATCACCTTCCCCAACCTGAAGGTGTATAATCACCAGTTGGCCATCACCAAGCCAACAAAGGTTTGGTTTGAAATAAAAACAAGTGATGGAAAATACTCAGCAGGTCTGGCAGCATCTGACCTTTCACCAGTTCTGATGAAACGTTAGCTTTGCTTCTCTCTCCACAGATGCTGCCAGACCTGCTGATTATTTTCCAGCACTTTTTGTTTTTATTTCTTTTTATTATTTCAGATTTCCAGAACTTTTTGTTTTTATTTCAGATTTCCAGCTTCTGCAGTATTTTGCTTTTATCAACGTGTTGGTTTGAGCCCGGGAGGAACAGGAATAAAAACAAGAAATGCTGCAACCACTCAGCAGTTCTGGCAGCATCTGTGGAAAGAGAAGCAGAGTTAACGTTTCGGGTCAGTGACCTAACCTCTGTGCAGCCACTTCCACTGACCAATCCGGAACAAAGAACTGTGTGATTGACAGCCCCTAGACGAATCATCAGCCCGCTAACGATGAAGGAATCACGCGCGCTGCGTACCCTGTCAAGATGGTGGCGTAGGGTAAGGTTTGAAAACCAGAGACCCAGCAATCTGGAGTTACCGTCTTTCAAAAAAATCATTAAGCCGTTTTAATTTATTATAAGTTATATTTATAAGGAAAAATCGGAAGTATGCCAAATATCAAGATTTTCAGCGGCAGTTCTCACCAGGATTTATCACAGAAGATCGCGGATCGGCTGGGGCTCGAGCTCGGCAAAGTCGTCACCAAGAAATTCAGTAATCAGGAGACGTGGTGAGTGCATGGCGGAGGGACGAGGAGAGGCCGCAGTCTCTGCCCGTGTGGGGAATATAGTGCTAATCGTGCCTGAAGTGACCCGTTAGTTCTCGGTGCATGAATGGTGCAGGGAGCTGGGTTGTTATGGAAGTTGTTCGCTGGTTGTGGCCTTGCGGTGTAACTGCGTGCGCGTTGCAAGGTGCGCCGGGATTTGTAGTTCTCCATCGCGGCGTCTCCTGCTGTTGGTGAGGTGACCCATCACCAGAAAACGACAATTCCCACCAGGCCATGGCCTGGCGGCAAAGGACCACGTTGTCGCTATCTCCACAGTTTGAGAGAAATAACTGGAAGCATGAAGGGGCCTGCTTGAGTAATTTTACTTTTTCACTTCTCAGTGATGCTTTTCGTGGAAATTGTAATCTTTCTAAGTCTTAATGCAGACTTCCCTATCTCTCAGTATTTTCGCAAACAATTTTACTGTTGCAAATCGTGTAACCTTAGCAACGCTGGATGATGTGTTATTGCAGTGGCTGCGCCCAGAAAGTTTGCTGCATAATGCTTGATCTGTGTGATTTGAATTAAATTGTTTTTAAATTAAAGGGCTTGTTGAAGTAATGGCTCTATTATTCCTGGCCAACATTTATCCTTAAAACAGATACCTTTGCTCATCTCTGGTGTTTGTGGGACCTTGCTGTGTGCATATTGGCCCCTATATTTGCTTACATTATAGCGGTGATTACAAAAAACTTTGGCTCTAAAGTGCTTTGGATGTCTTGAGGAAGTGGTAGGTGCTTTCTAAATGCAAGTTTGTATTGATGGATGTTTGATTATTAGCAACGCACCAGGGCTGCTTAGACAGCACCTTCCAAACCCGCGACCTCTACCACCACTGGGTCGAAATCTTGGAACACTCTTCCTAACAGGACTGTGGGTGTACCTACCCCGCATGGACTGCAGCAGTTCACGAAGGCATCTCACCACCACCTTCTCATGAGCATTTAGGGATGGGCAATAAATGCCGGCCTAGCCAGCGACGTCCACATACCCATAAATGAAATTTTAAAAATTACACAAAGTAGAGTTGTATTCCCTGGAACTTAGATGGTTAAAGGATGATTTGATCAAAGTTTTCTGGATATCAAGGAAAGCAGATAGGGTAGGTTAAAAAATTTTGGCTGGTTGGGGAATCTAGGACTAGGGGACGCAATCTAAAAATTAGACCTAGATGTTTCAGGAAGTTTGGAAACGGCACATAAAGGGCAGTAGAAGTTTGGATTTCTGTTTTGCATACAGCAGTTGATGCTAGGTCAATTAATTTTAAATCTGAAATTGATCGATTTTTTTTGTTATCCAAAGGTATTAAAGGATATGGGGAAATGGTATATGGAATTCAGTCACAGATCAGCCACGATCATACTGAATGGTGGAACAGGCTTGAGGGCATAAATGGCCCACTTTTGTTCCTATGTTAGTGTGTCACTTCACAATAATGCAGCCCAGAGGATTTTAGTCAGATATAATTCTCTGTTGCTGGTTGAGTTTAATCAAATACTTAAATGCAGTATAATATATCCTGCAGCTAGTCTTTAAAAAGAAAGAGCCCTCTGCTGTTAGCACTTTAATGTTGCTTGTATACTCCAGGTGCTGCTTCACCAGCCACTGACCACCTCCAGGCGCTTACCCATTGTCTCTCGAGACAAGGAGGCCAAAGAAGAAGATACAGAGAGATGCTTTAGAGCACTCTTTAGGACAGTGGAGAATGGGGGGATAATAAGGAGCAAAAAAGGGAATTGGGGAGTGTGAAAGTATGTTTTGAGGAGAAAGACCTTGTTAGATTTTTGAAGGCGTAGGGAAAGGTATCGGGAGATACTAAGGGTATATGGAGTTGAAGGAGTGATTGCTGTGGAATGAGGAAGATATAGTAAGTTAATGGTGGAGGGTGTTCACAGGACCGAGTTGGAGGAGGAAGAGAGGGATAAACAAGGCCATGGAGGAATTTGGAAGTGGACACATCAATTTCTTTTATTGAACAGTAATTGTAAAACTTATCTGGGAAATCATAGTTTGAAGTCTGGATTTCAGTCAGTGCACATCGAATTTTGAACTATTGGTGGTGTTACTGCTGAGACTTTCTGCATTAATGGTGCTGGATCTGTTACGAAAGTCTTTGGACAAGAGGTCCATGGGCAACCCCTCCATCAGGAAAGTTTGAAAATTATTGTTGTAGAATATTGAAGTACTTCATTGTAGTACGCTAAGTGTGTAACAATACTAGTTGGTTTGAGCAGTTGCAGCAATACTTGAACTGAACACCATACTGATTATGTAGCAAAAATCTCTTTCTGGATTTATCAAGTTCTTGTCATTCATAAATGCCTGAACTCAGAGCATTCCTATCACTAGAAAATAGAAGAAATCCTCCTGTATAATGCATTCTTTTTGGGCATGCCATCTATTATAAGTCACAGTCTCTCTAATGTTATCCATTTGAATTGTTGCCTTGTCTTCCTCTCTCCACAGATGGTGCCTGATCTGTTGAACATTTTCTAGTTTTAGCTTTTTTAAAATTGCCTTGTTGTTCAACCTCCATCCCAGTTGAATAGTTTCTTTACTTCCCAAAAAAAAACTCTGGCCCACTTCCAGTCTGGGTCTCAGTCTCAGTATCCAGTTTATTTTCTTACTCTAACAGCTACAATTCCAAAGGCCTACTGGTTCTTCACCCACCTTGGGCTACTAACTGTTTTCACTTCCCCACGCATCAAAGAAATCACCACCCTTCGGATGCAATGTTAGCTCTGTTTGCTTCTGAGCGTTGGGCCTTGGGCCACTTATACTATATTTCTTTTCTTTCTTTTCTTTTGGGCCTCCTTATCTCGAGAGACAATGGATACGCGCCTGGAGGTGGTCAGTGGTTTGTGAAGCAGCGCCTGGAGTGGCTATAAAGGCCAATTCTGGATTGACAGGCTCTTCCACAGGTGCTGCAGAGAAATTTGTTTGTCAGGGCTGTTGCACAGTTGGCTCTCCCCTTGCGCCTCTGTCTTTTTTCCTGCCAACTACTAAGTCTCTTCGACTCGCCACAATTTAGCCCTGTCTTTATGGCTGCCCGCCAGCTCTGGCGAATGCTGGCAACTGACTCCCACGACTTGTGATCAATGTCACACGATTTCATGTCGCGTTTGCAGACGTCTTTATAGCGGAGACATGGACGGCCGGTGGGTCTGATACCAGTGGCGAGCTCGCTGTACAATGTGTCTTTGGGGATCCTGCCATCTTCCATGCGGCTCACATGGCCAAGCCATCTCGAGCGCCGCTGACTCAGTAGTGTGTATAAGCTGGGGGTGTTGGCCGCTTCAAGGACTTCTGTGTTGGAGATATAGTCCTGCCACCTGATGCCAAGTATTCTCCGAAGGCAGCGAAGATGGAATGAATTGAGACGTCGCTCTTGGCTGGCATACGTTGTCCAGGCCTCGCTGCCGTAGAGCAAGGTACTGAGGACACAGGCCTGATACACTCGGACTTTTGTGTTCCGTGTCAGTGCGCCATTTTCCCACACCCTCTTGGCCAGTCTGGACATAGCAGTGGAAGCCTTACCCATGTGCTTGTTGATTTCTGCATCTAGAGACAGGTTACTGGTGATAGTTGAGCCTAGGTAAGTGAACTCTTGAACCACTTCCAGAGCGTGGTCGCCAATATTGATGGATGGAGCATTTCTGACGTCCTGCCCCATGATGTTCGTTTTCTTGAGGCTGATGGTTAGGCCAAATTCATTGCAGGCAGCCGCAAACCTGTCGATGAGACTCTGCAGGCACTCTTCAGTGTGAGATGTTAAAGCAGCATCGTCAGCAAAGAGGAGTTCTCTGATGAGGACTTTCCGTACTTTGGACTACGCTCTTAGACGGGCAAGGTTGAACAACCTGCCCCCTGATCTTGTGTGGAGGAAAATTCCTTCTTCAGAGGATTTGAACGCATGTGAAAGCAGCAGGGAGGATCAAATCCCAAAAAGTGTGGGTGCGAGAACACAGCCCTGTTTCACACCACTCAGGATAGGAAAGGGCTCTGATGAGGAGCCACCATGTTGAATTGTGCCTTTCATATTGTCATGGAATGAGGTGATACTTAGTAGCTTTGGTGGACATCCGATCTTTTCTAGTAGTCTGAAGAGACCACGTCTGCTGACGAGGTCAAAGGCTTTGGTGAGATCAATGAAAGCAATGTAGAGGGGCATCTGTTGTTCACGGCATTTCTCCTGTATCTGACAAAGGGAGAACAGCATGTCAATGGTCGATCTCTCTGCACGAAAGCCACACTGTGCCTCAGGGTAGACGCGCTCGGCCAGCTTCTGGAGCCTGTTCAGAGCGACTCGAGCAAAGACTTTCCCCACTATGCTGAGCAGGGAGATTCCACGGTAGTTGTTGCAGTCACCGCGGTCACCTTTGTTTTTATAGAGGGTGATGATATTGGCATCGCGCATGTCCTGGGGTACTGCTCGTCCCAGCACAGGCATAGCAGTTCATGTAGTGCTGAGAGTATAGCAGGCTTTATAGCGTAATAAAGCAGAAGGGCACAACCCCCGTTGGGGATTAGCAGTCAGAAGGAGAAGAAAGACATGCGACATTTAAAAGCTAAAAGATTGAGTGGCACATTTGAGGGCGAGTGGCATAAAGGAATAAGTAGGAGGCGAAGGAGAATTAGTGTGAGTAGGTACGCTGATTTGTGGAAGTGGGGTTGAAGCAGTGGGATCAACTGGGAATGAAGGAATTAAATAGGGGAGGTGATAACGGTTAACGTGTTATGGGGAGAGGAAGATATAGTTTTGATCTATTACCTGTCTTTAAAAAAAAAAATGAAACAATGATGGCATTGCAGAAGTCAGTAGTAGTACCTCTTCTTCCCAGATTGTTCGAAAAAGATCTAAGAGTTTGAGCAAGAGTTCATCACCACCAGCTTTATTGATTTCTGGACCACTTGCCTTGTTATTCATCTGTTGGATAGCCTTTTGTATCTCAACAAGTGTTAGCTTAACCAAATATGATCTCTCAGGCTGTTGAAGGATTGTTTTGATAGTTTTGTCTGATACTGTTGACTCCTGCTTGAGAAGGTTCTGGTAGTGCTGCTTTCAATGGTCTTAAGAGTAATGCTGTCTTCAGCTCGGGGGGGGTGGTGGGACCATTTGTTTTTGGACCAGAGATGGTCTTGGCCTGGAAGAAGCTGCACATGTCGTGCAGATCTGCATAATGTTGGATTTCATGGGCCTTCTCTACCCACCACTTATTCTTGATGACAATTCTTATTCTCTGAGCTTCAGATTTGAGTAGTAAGTATACTTCTCATTTCTGCTGAGATGTAAGATGATTTTGACACACGTTTACCTCAGCCTGGTCATGGAACTCATTTGTGGCAAACTTCCACAAGGGGATATGATTGAGTTTCGCCTCAGGAAGCTTTTCAACTTTAACAGGCTGAGAGCCAAGACTAAAGTGACTCTCCAGCACATTCACCACAAGCGTCTTCAACTCTGCATACAAAAGAATTGGCCTCTCTCAACATCAGCAAGACTAAAATCCTCCACCAGCCCTCCCTTGGCCAAGCACCTACATCTCCAGCTTAATTGTTATTGATGGGGAGACTTTAGAAGTCATTGAACGTTTCCCATACCTTGGCAGCTACCTTTCTCGAAAGGTCACCATCGAAGTGGAGATCCAGCACAGAATTGGCTGTGCTAGCACAGCCTTCCAAAAATTCCATAACCATGTCTTTGACAACAGAGATCTCCATGAGAGGAAAAAGGCTTTAGTCTACAATACTGTTGTTGTCACCACTTTTCTATATGGCAGTGAGACTTGGGTCACCTACCAAAGGCAGGATCGTTACAGTGCGGAAGGAGGCCATTCGTCCCATCGTGTCCGCACTGGCTGTCGGAATGAGCAATTCCCTCAGTTTCATTCCCCTGCCTTCTCCCCGTAACCCTGCACATACCGCCTTTTCATATAACTGTCTAATTCCCTTTTGAATGCTTCAATTGAACCTGCCTCCACCATGTTCTCAGGCAGTGCATTTTAAACCTTAACCACTTGCTGCATGAAAAAGTTTTTCTCCTGTCACTTTTGCTTCTCTTAACAAATATTTTAAATATGTGCCCTCTCGTTCTTGATCCTTTCACGCGTGGGAACAGTTTTTTTCTATCTACTCTGCCCAGACCCCTCAGGATTTTGAATACCTCCATCAAATCACCTCTCTTCCTTCTCTTCTCCAAGGAAGACAGTCCTAACTTCTCCAATCTATCTTCATAACTGAAGTTCCTCATCCTTGGAACCATTCTCGTGAATCTTTTCTGTACTCTCTCCAATGCGTTCGCATCTTTCCTAAAGTGTGGTGCCCAGAACTGAGTGCAATATTCCAGCTGAGGCTGAACAAGTGTCTTCTACAAGTTCAACGTAACTTCTTTGCTCTTGTGCTCTATGCCCCTGTTAATAAAGCCCAGGAGACACTCTCAACCTGTCCTGCCACCTTCAGTGACTTATGCTCATATACACCCAGGTCCCTCTGCTCCTGCACCCCCTTTAAAGTTGTACCCTTTATTCTATATTGTCTCTCCATGTTCTTCCTACCAAAATGAATCTCTTCATATTTCTCTACATTGAACTTCATCTGCCACCTGTCTGCCCATTCCACCAACTTGTCTTTGTCCTTTTGAAGTTCTACACTATCCTGCTCACAGCTCACAATGCTTCCAAGTTTTGTATCATTTGCAAACTTTGTAATTGTACTCTGTACACCAAGGTCTAGGTCATTAATATATATCAGGAAAAGCAAGGGTCCCAGCATTGCTCCTTGGGGAACCCCACTACAAACCTTCCTCCAGCCCGAAAAACATCCATTAACCACTACTCTTTGTTTCCTGTCACTCAGCCAATTCCGTATCCATGTTGCTACCGTCCCTTTTATTCCATGAGCTACAAGTTTGCTCACAAGGCCATTGTGTGGCACTGTATCAAATGCCTTTTGAAAGTCCATGTACACCACATCAACCGTATTGCCCTCATTAACCCTCTCTGTTACCTCCTCAAAAGTTCCAAGTTAGTTAACATGATTTTCACTTAAAAAATCCATGCTGGCATTCCTTAATTAACTTGCATTTGTCCCTGTGACTATTAATTTTGTCCTGAATTATTCTTTCTAGAAGTTTTCCCAACACTGAAGTTAAACTGACTGGCCTGTAGTTATCTTTACACCCTTTTCTGAACAATGTGTAATGTTTGCAATTCTCCAGTCATCTGGCACCATCCCCGAGTCTAAGGAAGACTGAAAAATTATAGCCAGATTATGCACCTCCAGTATCTGGAGAATTTCCACTAGCCGTGTCTCTACAGGATACTCAAAGTCAAGTGGGAAGACAGGCAAACAAATTCCAGCAACCTCATGGAAGCCAATTCCTCCAGCATCGCAACCACGATCATGGGAAATCAGCTCTGCTGGTCTGGACATTGCATCCGCATGCCAAATAATCTGCTTAGTTTAGTTTCTGAAGCAAATCCTCTTTTCACAACTTAAGGATGGCACCCCATCTCAAGGAGGACAGAGAAAATATTTTACGGGCCCCATTGAAAAGGGCACAAATTGGCATTGCTGCATGGGAAGAACTTGCTGATAACTGTGCCATGTGGTGATGCCTCATCAAACAAGCCACAACACACTCGGAAACTGATCACATAAACTCTGCTGTGGAGAAGTGCCGAAAGCGCAAGGAGATAGAGTAGAACCCTGGCTCGAGAACCCCCCTGCCCACCTCCCGCTCAGGGCAACACTTGTCTTCTCCAGAGACCTGTGTTCCAGGATTTGCCTGTTGAGTCACCTGAGGAAACAAATCATGAACCCTGGCAGGCATCATCCACGTTTCAAGGGACTAACGATGATAGTTTTGAAGGCATTGTGCAAAATGAAAGGTCCTTACTCTTGTTTCTGCTTCTAATAAATGCCACAGGAAATCTGCCAGTTTTATAATCTGTCTTGCGTATGGGATACACATCCTGTCCCTATCAACTTTACTACTGTCACAATTTTTAAATAATGCTTTTGTTCATATTCATAACAGCAAAAACCTTATGTCAACATTTAAAATGGAAGAGTACTCTCTGATAGAACAGAAGCAGCAACTTGCATTTGTGTAGCACTTTTTGTAGAACAATGAGCTGTTTTTTCAAATCCTTTCCAAGCTCCTCTATTTCTGGCCAAAGAACAAAACTAAGTGCCAAACCATTATAAAATACTGGTTAGTTCCCAGCTGGATTATTATGTTCAATTCTGGGCACCACACTTTAGTAAAGATGTCAAGGCCTTAGAGAGGATGTAGAGGAGATTTACTAGAATGGCACCAGGGATGAAATACTTCAATTGCATGGAGGGACTAAAGAAACTTGGGTTGTTGAGAAGGTTGGGGGAGATTTGATAGAGGTGTTCAAAAACTTCAACAGTTTTGATAGAGTAAATAAGGAGAAACTGTTTGCGGTGGCAGAAGGGTCAGCAATCAGCAGATAAAGATTTAAGGCTATTGTCAAAAGAATCAGAGGTGACGAGCAGAAATATACAGTGAGTTATGGAAACATAGAAAATAGGAGCCGGAGTCGGACATTCGGCCCTTCGAGCCTGTTCCACCATTCATTATGATCATGGCTGATCATCCAACTCAGTAACTTGTTCCCGCTTCCCCCCCATATACTTTGATCCCTTTCGCCCCAAGAGCTATATCTAACTTCTTGAAAACATACAATGTTTCAGCCTCAACTGCTTTCTGTGGTAGCTAATTCCACCGGCTCACCACTCTCTGGGTGAAGAACCTTCTCCGCATCTCAGTCCTGAAAGGTTTACCCCGTATCCTTAGGCTATGACCCCTGGTTGTGGACTCCACTACCATCGGGAACATCCTTCCTGCATCTACCCTGTCAAGTCTTGTTAGAATTTTATTGGTTTCTATGCGATTCCCCCCCTCACTCTTCTGAACTCCAGCGAATATAATCCTAACCGACTCAATCTCTCCTCATACGTCAGTCCCGCCATCCCAGGAATCAGTCTGGTAAACCTTCGCTGCACTCCCTCTATAGCAAGAACATCCTTCCTCAGATAAGGAGACCAAAACTGCACACAGTATTCCAGGTGTGGCCTCACCAAGGCCCTGTATAATTGCAGCAAGACATCCCTGCTCCTGTACTCGAATCCTCTCGCAATGAAGGCCAACATACCATTTGCCTTTTTTACCTCCTGTTGCACCTGCACGCTTACCTTCAGCGATTTGTGTACGAGAACACCCAGGTCTCGTTGTATATTCCCCTCTCAGTTTATAGCCGTTCAGATAATCTGCCTTCCTGTTTTTGCTACCAAAGTAGATAACCACGCATTTATCCACATTATGCCGCATCTGCCCTGCATTAGCCCACTCACTCAACTTGTCCAAATCACCCTGAAGCCTCTCTGCATCCTCCTCACAACTCGCCCTCCCACTCAGTTTTGTGTCATCTGCAAATTTGGAGATATTACATTTAGTTCCCTCATCTAAATCATTAATATATTGTGAATAGCTGGGGTCATAGCACCGATCCCTGCGGTACCCCACAAGTCACTGCCTGCCATTCGGAAAAAGACCCGTTTATTCCTACTCTTTGTTTCCTGTCTGCCAACCAATTTTCTATCCATCGCAGTACGCTACCCCCAATCCTATACGCTTTAATTTTGCATGCTAATCTCTTATGTGGGACTTTGTCGAAAGCCTTCTGAAAGTCCAAATAAACCACATCCACTGGCTGTCTCTCATCAACTCTACTAGTTACATCCTCGAAGAATTCTAGTAGATTTGTCAAGCATGATTTCCCTTTCGTAAATCCATGCTGACTGTCCGATTCTGCTACTGTTCTCCAAGTGCTCCTGCTATGAAATCTTTTGATAATGCACTCTAGAATTTTCCCCACTACTGACGTCAGGCTGACTGGTCTAGAATTCCCTGTTTTCTCTCTATCTCCCTTTTTAAATCGTGGGGTTACATTAGCTACCCTCCAATCTGTAGGAACTGTTCCAGAGTCTATAGAATCTTGGAAGATGACCACCAATGCATCCACTGTTTCTAGGGCCACTTCCTTAAGTACTCTGGAATGTAGATTATCAGGCCCTGGGGATTTATCAGCCTTCAATCCCATCAATTTCCCCAGCACCATTTCTCTTATGACCTGGAATACACTGTCTGAAAGGGTGGTGGAACCAAATTCAACAATAACATTCAGAAGAGGAATGTTTAAGTACTTGAAAGGGAAAAATCTGCTGAGCTGAAGGGAAAGAGCAGATGAGTGGGACTAATTGGATAGCACTTTGCAAGAGCCAGCATGGGCACGATGGGCCAAATGGCACCCTTCTATGCTGTATCATGCTATGAATCTATGAAAATCCTGAAATTTAATTTCTAAAACCACTAATACAAAAATAAAACAATCCTGGTCACATTACAGGAAGGACATAATTGTTCTGGAGAGAGTACAGAGGTGATTTACATGAATGTTGTTAGGACTTGAAAATTGCAGCTATGAGGAAAGATTGGATCAGCTAGTGTTGTTTTCCTTGGAACAGAAGGCTGAGGTGTGACTTAATTGAGGTGCACAAAATTATGAGGGGCCTAGGTAGAGTAGACAGGAAGGACCTGTTTTCCCTTGTGGAGAGGCCAATTACAGGGGGCACAGATTTAAGGTGATTGGTAGAAGGACTGGAGGGGACATAAAGAAAAACTTTTTCCCCCAGAGGGTGGTAGGTGTCTGGAATTCACTGCCCAGAATGGTGGTGGAGGCAGAAACTTTCAACTCATTTAAAAGGTACCTGGACATGCACCTGAAGTGCTGTTATCTGCAAGGCAACGGGCCAGGTGCTGGAAGGTGGGATTAGATTGGGCAGCTAGTTTTTTCTGCCGGCGCAGACACGATGGGCTGAATGGCCTCCTTCTGCGCCGTAACTTTTCTATGGTCCTATGGTTTTTCCCCCCCCCCCCCCCAAAATATTGCCTTGTGGCTTCTTTACAATTCTGCCTGTGGCCTATATTTAAATTTTAAAAAACTCTCAGCACTGCCCTACTTGCCCTGTCGCAGCCTGCTATACAAACATTAATGTAACCAATATTTCTGTACAATATATAATCTTGCATATAGTGTGCCCTTGCTGTCCTGTCACACTTTTGTGAACATATGTAATGGGAACGTCCCATGTCAAGTTTTATAGAAACAAAAAATGCAAGTTCTTTTCTAACACCTTTCGTGACCTCAATGTCCCCAAGGGCTTCACAGCTAATGAAATACTTTTGAAATGTTGTCACTATTGCCAGGTGGGAAACATGATTGGCCATTTTACACAGAGCAAGGACTCACCAACAGCAGTGATATAAATGAGCAGGTTGTTTTAACTGACAGTTGAGGAATAAATGTTGGCTGGGGGAACTCTTCTCTGAATAGTAGTGTAGGATATTTTACCATTGCATCCAAAAGACCGAACTTTTTAAAGAGTGGCATTGAGGGAGTGCTGTGCTGATGTGTAAACTTGGATTAATGTTTACTGTATGTAAATATTTTGCTATTGTAGTTGTATAGTGAGCCAGTTGAATCACTGATACTTCAAAACAAATTTTGTTTTTTTTCTTCCAGTTAAAATTTATAATATATAAATAGATTTGATTAGTTTTAACCTGTTCACCTGACAAAGTTAGCTGCCCCCCCACCTACCTATTAATTTTTCCATTGAAGTTAGTGGATTGCAAAACAAGTGGCTGATCCCTTTCTGTCAGGTTCTTTTGGGCCTCCTTATCTCGAGAGACAATGGATACGCGCCTGGAGGTGGTCAGTGGTTTGTGAAGCAGCGCCTGGAGTGGCTATAAAGGCCAATTCTGGAGTGACAGGCTCTTCCACAGGTGCTGCAGAGAAATTTGTTTGTTGGGGCTGTTGCACAGTTGGCTCTCCCCTTGCGCCTCTGTCTTTTTTCCTGCCAACTACTAAGTCTCTTCGACTCGCCACAATTTAGCCCTGTCTTTATGGCTGCCCGCCAGCTCTGGCGAATGCTGGCAACTGACTCCCACAACTTGTGATCAATGTCACACGATTTCATGTCGCGTTTGCAGACGTCTTTATAACGGAGACATGGACGGCCGGTGGGTCTGATACCAGTGGCGAGCTCGCTGTACAATGTGTCTTTGGGGATCCTGCCATCTTCCATGCGGCTCACATGGCCAAGCCATCTCAAGCGCCGCTGACTCAGTAGTGTGTATAAGCTGGGGATGTTGGCCGCTTCAAGGACTTCTGTGTTGGAGATATAGTCCTGCCACCTGATGCCAAGTATTCTCCGAAGGCAGCGAAGATGGAATGAATTGAGACGTCGCTCTTGGCTGGCATACGTTGTCCAGGCCTCGCTGCCGTAGAGCAAGGTACTGAGGACACAGGCCTGATACACTCGGACTTTTGTGTTCCGTGTCAGTGCGCCATTTTCCCACACTCTCTTGGCCAGTCTGAACATAGCAGTGGAAGCCTTACCCATGCGCTTGTTGATTTCTGCATCTAGAGACAGGTTACTGGTGATAGTTGAGCCTAGGTAGGTGAACTCTTGAACCACTTCCAGAGCGTGGTCGCCAATATTGATGGATGGAGCATTTCTGACATCCTGCCCCATGATGTTCGTTTTCTTGAGGCTGATGGTTAGGCCAGATTCATTGCAGGCAGACGCAAACCTGTCGATGAGACTCTGCAGGCATTCTTCAGTGTGAGATGTTAAAGCAGCATCGTCAGCAAAGAGGAGTTCTCTGATGAGGACTTTCCGTACTTTGGACTTCGCTCTTAGACGGGCAAGGTTGAACAACCTGCCCCCTGATCTTGTGTGGAGGAAAATTCCTTCTTCAGAGGATTTGAACGCATGTGAAAGCAGCAGGGAGAAGAAAATCCCAAAAAGTGTGGGTGCGAGAACACAGCCCTGTTTCACACCACTCAGGATAGGAAAGGGCTCTGATGAGGAGCCACCATGTTGAATTGTGCCTTTCATATTGTCATGGAATGAGGTGATGATACTTAGTAGCTTTGGTGGACATCCGATCTTTTCTAGTAGTCTGAAGAGACCACGTCTGCTGACGAGGTCAAAGGCTTTGGTGAGATCAATGAAAGCAATGTAGAGGGGCATCTGTTGTTCACGGCATTTCTCCTGTATCTGACGAAGGGAGAACAGCATGTCAATAGTCGATCTCTCTGCACGAAAGCCACACTGTGCCTCAGGGTAGACGCGCTCGGCCAGCTTCTGGAGCCTGTTCAGAGCGACTCGAGCAAAGACTTTCCCCACTATGCTGAGCAGGGAGATTCCACGGTAGTTGTTGCAGTCACCGCGGTCACCTTTGTTTTTATAGAGGGTGATGATGTTGGCATCGCGCATGTCCTGGGGTACTGCTCCCTCGTCCCAGCACAGGCATAGCAGTTCATGTAGTGCTGAGAGTATAGCAGGCTTGGCACTCTTGATTATTTCAGGGGTAATGCTGTCCTTCCCAGGGGCTTTTCCGCTGGCTAGGGAATCAATGGCATCACTGAGTTCCGATTTGGTTGGCTGTATGTCCAGCTCATCCATGACTGGTAGAGGCTGGGCTGCATTGAGGGCAGTCTCAGTGACAGCATTCTCCCTGGAGTACAGTTCTAGGTAGTGCTCAACCCAGCGGTCCATCTGTTTGCGTTGGTCAGTGATTATGTCCCCCGATTTAGATTTGAGGGGGGTGATCTTCTTGATGGTTGGCCCAAGAGCTCTCTTCATGCCATCATACATTCCTCTGATGTTTCCGGTGTCTGAGGCCAGCTGAATATGACTGCATAGGTGTTGCCAGTAGTCGTTTGCGCAACGCCTAGCTGTTCTTTGTGCAGTACTTCTGGCTGCTTTAAGTGCTGCGGATGTTAAATCGCTGGGGGCTTTCTTGTAGTTCAAAAGTGCAATGCGCTTAGCGGCTATGACAGGTTCCAGCTCTTCATTATGAGATTGAAACCAGTCTGCATTTCTCTTCGCACTTTTGCCGTAGGTGGTCAAAGCTGACTCATAGATGGCGTCTCTGATGTGGGCCCACTTGGTCTCAGCATCCCCTGTGGGAGTGTTTTGAAGGGCTGTTACAAGTGAATTTAGAAATTTTTGTAACAGCTGTGGGTGAGAAATTCTGCTCGTGTTGATGCGCGGGTGGCCCTTCTGCTTGGAATGATGCAACTTCTTTGGTCTGAGTCTAACCTTGCTGCACACCAGGGAGTGGTCGGTGTCGCAGTCCGCACTGTGGAAGCTGCGTGTGATTTGAACACTGTTTAAGGCGGCTCGCCTTGTGACAATGAGGTCTAGCTGGTGCCAACGACGTGATCTTGGGTGCCTCCATGAAACCTGGTGACAGGGTTTAGTGTGAAAGAACGAGTTGGCGATGCAGAGGTTATGATAGGTACACAACTCAAGCAGTCTCTGCCCGTTCTCATTCATCCTTCCAACGCCATAGCGCCCAAGGCAGGAGGGCCATGAGTCATGGTCGGCCCCAACCCTGGCATTAAAGTCCCCCAGCAGGAATAGGTGTTCGGTGTTGGGGATGCTGCTAATGATGTTATGGAGTTGTTCATAGAACTGGTCTTTAGCTTCAGGTGCGGAACAGAGTGTTGGAGCATAGATGCTGAGTAGGTGTACTGGACCAGAGGTGGTGAGCAGTCGGATGGACAGTATGCGTTCCGAGCCATTTGAGGGAGGCTCTATCATGCTGAGCAAGGAGTTTCTGATGGCGAAGCCCACTCCATGCTGTCTTGGTTCTTCAGGATCCCTGCCCTGCCAGAAGAAGGTGTAGTCTTGCTCTGCTAGAGAGCCACTCGCGGGGAGGCGAGTCTCCTGAAGTGCTGCAATGTCCACATTGAGTCTACTGAGCTCGTTGTTAATGATGGCGGTCTTCCGAGAATCGTTGATTTGTGTAAGGTCTTCCGACAGGCCAGGACACATAGTTCTGACGTTCCAGCTTGCAAAGCGAAGGGCTGGTACCTTCTTTCCTTTTTTCATGTTGTTTGGTGCGGTGTATCAGTCCACCTTTCGGGCAATGACCCTGAGCTCCAAGCACCCATTGAAGCAGGCAGGCTGTGGCGGGACAGAACCTTATTGACCGGGGGCTGCCCGGTTTGAGGCGGGCGGTAGCTGTCCAGTGAGGTGCAATGACCTCTCCCACCGACAAAGGCAACCCGTGGCGCCCAGTTTCTACGCCAATTTATCTGGACTTATAACCCGTAACTGCTGCCTTCCGTGTTGTTTCAGTCGCTGTGAGGCAACTATGGAGTGACCTCTCCATGGCGCATGCCTGGGCAAATTTATGGAGGTTGAGAGTTGCCCAGTCGTCAAAACCCCCCTCTCGGCCTTTCTGGTGGGGTCCAAAGGAGTGCAGGACACGACGTTTGGCACCAGTATGGCTGCAGGAACTGCCGGAAACATGCCAAAGGTGACACATGACCGCCTACGGGGTTCCGCTCCGGATTTTCTGTTAGGGTTTACTCCCTTAGCCTTGGTCTCTCCCGAGACGCCCACAAGGCAGTGGGGTTGTTGGGGCCCCTACACAGGTGTAGGATGGTGCCGGTGGGAGGAGGGGATGCAAGGGGGAGGGGTAGAGGGAGGGGGTGGGGGGGGGTGCAGGGGAAGGGGGTGCGGGGTGAAGATGGTGCGAGGGGGGGGCGGGCTGGGACGGGGTTGTGAGGGGGTGAGCTGAGAGGGTGGAGCAGGGAAGGGGACGGGGGTGGGGGGGGGTGGAAGGGGGGTAAAGGGGGGGGGAGGGGGGGTGGAATCTGGTGCAGGTAATAAGCCATTCTGTCAGGTGAGTTAGGTTAAAATCGCCCCCATAATCTTAAAGCAAATTGAAAATGTATTTCACAATAATTAACAAGGTCAAATTGAGTGTATTGTGACAATTAATAGTCATTTGAAGTATAAGCCTGAAGAATGCAGCCTCTCGCAAAAGTCTGTATTTGTATTTGATGATTTTGACTTCGCTGTATGCAAAATGTAAAGTAGGGTATGCAGTGTGCAGTTTCCATGAACCCACCAAGTGATGCATTGCTCCAACTCCAGCTAAGTTTGTATTCGTGTTTTCCAAAATTTATTTGAGGATTATCTAAAGGACAAATTTTAATGGCTTTGTTTGCATAAAGTATTTGTAATAACTGGGTGTATGTATATGAAGGGGAAAGTAGGTTGTCCTGATGCATATGTACTTCATACTTATTATCATGTGCCTTTTCTTAGTGTATTTATAATTCAAACACGATGAAATTCAGAAAGGCGTGGGTGTGGTTGGTAGCAGTACTAGTCAAAGAATGAAAAAAATGTAATTCACTGGGGCATTTTTAAATATAGTTTCCAAAAAATTAGCCTTTCTTGCCCCCACCCCCTGTCCTGTCCAGAAGAATTGTGTGCAGCTTTACAACAGTAATGCTCAGAGTAAAAACTGTTTTATTTCATAAGTTTTTCACACTAGTTTATATTTTAAATTTAATTTATATTCATGCTAGTTTATCTTTTAAATATTTGAGTGCTGTCTCACCATATAAATGCTAATGATTTTGAATAGAAATTCAGAAGCCATCTGTAGCAACGGCTCTTCATGCTGAATTAACCTTTTTAAATGAATGTTGGTGCATATGTGTGGATAGTTTTTGCATGATTAATCAGGGAATATTTCGATTTTACTGGTGTACTTTAGTATTACTGCAGTCATCAAGGAGAGAATTTCCACTTGGGCAGATAAATCTGGCAATTGCTAATGTAATTCATTTAAATTTCAAACCTCAATGGACCTTTGAGGAATGCAAATGAGCACTGGAAATGTTTATGCTTCCAACTTTGTAAATTGGAGTGTGTAAGTCATGCAGCACTAAGTGTCCATGTTCCAGTGGATGTGTTATGTGCAGTGGGAATAGACTACATGCTGAGTATTAGGGTAGAAACTAAATAAACCATCCTGCGTTGAACTTTGGCTCAGATTGCCTCATTTTCTGGTTTGCAGTGATGACTGGCCGCAAAGGAGAATACATCCAATTTTTTTGACAGTTCACTGCCTCAAATCCCCTCCTCGCCCATTTCAAGCTTAGCTCTCTTTATTTTCTTATGGATATAGTTATTTCAAAGATTAAGACTGCTGCACAGCCAACCCAGATTGCCTCACGGCAATTGACTACAGACCAGTTTCATCCTCATCCTAACCCCAACCTTTCATTATTCCCAATCACTTAGCAGCTTTTCTCTAATCTCCCCTGTTGCATCCAAACTCTGAGACCACTTTCCTACTGCTCTTGATCCATTCCCTGTGCAACACCTGGCTATTTTAGTATCTGCTGATTTTCTGATTCCTACTATGAAACATTCCACACACTTTGGTCCCCCTGATTTTAAAATGCAAATTCCACAGTCATACAACTCGTACTAAATAAGTACAAAATATGTATTACATAAGAGTTTTGTGCAGTGCAATGCAATGCACTGCCTGAAAAGGTGGTGGAAGCAGATTCAGTTGTAACTTCCAAAAGAGAATTGGGTATAAACACACTAGGTTTGGGGCATGAACTAATTGGACTACTATTTCAAAGATCAAGCACCATAGGCCGAATGGATTCTTTCTGTACTGTATGATTTTAGAAAGTAAAACATAGTATAATGAGAGAGGAATAATTGATAATCTAGTGGTGCGCGACCCCTTAGGGATGAGCGACCATAATATGATCGAATTCTTCATTAAGAGTGACCGAGTTGATTCTGAGTCTGGGGTCCTGAATCTTAGTAAAGGAAGCTACGAAGGTATGAGGCGCGAGTTGGCTATGACGGATTGGGAAACGTTACTTGAAGGGATGATGGTGGATAGGCAATGGCAAACATTTAAAGAGCGCATGGATGAACTGCAACAATTGTTTATCCCTGTCTGGCGCAAAAGTAAAACTGGAAAGGTAGCCAAACCATGGCTTACAAGGGAAATTAGAGATAGCATTAGATCCAAGGAAGAGGCATATAAATCCGCCAGAACAAACAACAGACCTGAGGATTGGGAGCAGTTTAGAATTCAACAAAGGAGGACCAAGGGATTGATTAAGAAGGGGAAAATAGAGTACGAGAGCAAGCTTGCAGGGAACATAAAAACTGACTGTAAAAGTTCCTGTAGGTATGTGAAGAGAAAAGAGTGGTGAAGACAAATGTAGGTCCCTTACAGTCAGAGATGGGAATTTATTATGAGGAACCAAGAAATTGCTGACCAACTAAATGCATACTTTGGTTCTGTCTTCACTAAGCAGGACAGAAATATCATACCAGAAATGTTGGGGAACACAGGGCTTAGTGAGAGAGAGGAACTGAAGGAAATCAGTATTAGTAGAAAAATGGTGCTGGGGAAATTGATGGGATTGAAGGCCGATAAATCCCCAGGGCCTGATGGTATGCCTCCCAGAGCACTTAAGGAAGTGGCCCTAGAAATAGTGGATGCATTGGTAGTCATCTTCCAAGATTCTATAGACTCTGGAACAGTTCCTACAGATTGGAGGGTAGCTAATGTAACCCCACGATTTAAAAAGGGAGGTAGAGAGAAAGCAGGGAATTATAGACCAGTCAGCCTGACGTTGGTAGTGGGGAAAATTCCAGAGTCCATTATCAAAGATTTTATAGCAGAGCACTTGAAGAACAGTGGTAGAATCGGACAGAGTCAGCATGGATTTATGAAAGGGAAATCATGCTTGAAAAATCTACTAGAATTCTTCGAGGATGTAACTAGTAGAGTTGATGAGGGTGAGCCAATGGATGTGGTTTATTTGGACTTTCAGAAGGCTTTCGACAAAGTCCCACGTTAGACATGAGCGTGTAAAATTAAAGCGCATGGGATTGGGGTAGTACATTGCGATGGATAGAAAATTGGTTGGCAGACAGGAAACAAAGAGCAGGGATAAATGGGTCTTTTTCTGAATGGCAGGCAGTGACTAGTGGGGTACTGCAGGGATCAGTGCTATGACCCCAGCTATTCACAATATATATTAATGATTTTAGTTGAAGGAACTAAATGTAATATCTCCAAATTTGCAGATGACACAAAGCTGGGTGGGAGGGTGAGTTGTGAGGAGGATGCAGAAAGGCTTCAGGGTGACTTGGACAAGTTGAGCGAGTGGGCAAATGCAGTCCAATGTGGATAAATGTGAGGTTATCCACTTTGTTAGCAAAAACAGGAAGGCGGATTATTATCTGAACGGCTATAAACTGAGAGAGGGGAATATGCAACGAGACCCGGGTGTTCTCGTACACCAGTCGCTGAAGGTAAGCATGCAGGTGCAACAGGCGGTAAAAAAGGCAAATGGTATGTTGGCCTTCATAGCGAGAGGATTCGAGTACAGGAGCAGGGATGTCTTGCTGCAATTATACAGGGCCTTGGTGAGGCCACACCTGGAATACTGTGTGCAGTTTTGGTCTCCTTATCTGAGGAAGGATGTTCTTGCTATAGAGGGAGTGCAGCGAAGGTTTACCAGACTGATTCCTGGGATGGCGGGACTGACGTATGAGGAGAGATTGAGTCGGTTAGGATTATATTCGCTGGAGTTCAGAAGAGTGAGAGTGGATCTCACAGAAACCTATAAAATTCTAACAGGACTTGACAGGGTAGATGCAGGAAGGATGTTCCCGATGGTGGGGGAGTCCAGAGTCAGGGGTCATAGTCTAAGAATATGGGGTAAACCTTTCAGGACTGAGATGAGAAGAAATTTCTTCACCCAGGGAGTGGTGAGCCTGTGGAATTCGCTACCACACAAAGCAGTTGAGGCCAAAACATTGTATGTTTTCAAGAAGGAGTTAGATATCGCTCTTGGGTCCAAAGGGATCAAAGGGTATGGGGTGAAAGCAGGAACAGGTTACTGAGTTGGATGATCAGCCATGATCATAATGAATGGCGGAGCAGACTCGAAGGGCCGAATGATCTACTACTTCTATTTTCTATGTTTCTATAATGCAATATTACTGTTATATAGTAAGGTTTAATATTAGGAAGACCGAAGCCCTTGTTTTCAGTCCCCACTGCAAACTCCTTTCCCTAGCTGCTGGCTACATCCCTCTCCCTGGCGACAGTCTGAGATTAAGCCAGTCTGTTCACAACCTTGGTATCACATTTGACCCCAAGATGACCTTCTGATCTCATTCATGCCATCACTAAGATCGCCTCTTTCCATTGCCGTAGCATTGCCTGAATCCGCCATTGTCTTGGCTCATCTGTTGCTGAAACCCTCATTCATGCCTTCGTTACCTCCTGGACTTGACTATTCCAATATATTCCTGGCTGGTCTCCTACATTCTACCCTCTATAAACTTGGGGTCATCCAAATCTCTGCTGCCCATGTCTTAACTCACACCAAGTCCTGTTCTCCTGTCTCCCCTATGCTCACTGACCTATGTTGGCTCCCAGTCGAGCAATGTCTGGATTTTAAAATTCTCGTCCTTGTTTTAAAGTACCTCCATGGCCTTGCCACCTCCCTATCTCTCTAATCTCCTTCAACCCCACAACCCTCCAAGATATCTGCACTCCTCTAATTCTGGCCTCTTGTGCATCCCTGATTTAATTGCTCCATCGTTGGTGGCTGCACCTTCAGTTGCCTTGGCCCCAAGCTCTGGAATACCCTCCCTACACTACCTAATATTATCATCATTTGTGACTCGCTGTCATACTGTGAAGTGCAAGTCAGGCAGCATCTCTGGAGAGAAAAACAAGAGTTATTATTTCAGGTTGCTGACATTTCATCAGAACTGGCAAAAGTTAGAGATGTAACAGGTTTTAAACAAGTACAGAGGCATGGGAGTAGAGAAACGAACAAAGGGACGGGTCTGTGATTGTGACAAAAGGGATGATAGTGCGAGCATAAGGGAGTGGCAGTGGAACAAGTGTAGAAGACTGTAAATAGCAACAGAGAATTAAATATCAGTCACACTCCCACTCTGACCTTGGCCTTCACTGTTTATTTTATTTTTATTTAGAGATACAGCACTGAAACAGGGCCCTTCGGCCCACCGAGTCTGTGCCGACCATCAACCACCATTTATACTAATCCGACATTAATCCCATATTCCTACCACATCCCCACCTTCCCTCAATTCCCCTACCACCTACCTATACTAGGGGCAGTTTATAATGGCCAATTTACCTATCAACCTGCAAGTCTTTGGCTGTGGGAGGAAACTGGAGTACCCGGCGAAAACCCACGCGGTCACAGGGAGAACTTGCAAACTCCGCACAGGCAGTACCCAGAATCGAACCTGGGTCGCTGGAGCTGTGAGGCTGCGGTGCTAACCACTGCGCCACTGTGCTGCCCTTTTCTAATGAAGCTCAAGGAACGGCACCTCTTTTGATTAGACATTTTACAGCCTTCAGGACTCAACATAGAGTTCATCAATTTCAAATCTTGACCACTGCTCCCATTCTTTAGTATAGCAGATGCTGGTAGTGAATCTATACCTCCTCCAATTTATACCTCCTCCATGCCCATTATTTCTTGTTCCATTAACCCTTTTGGTTGTGGTTGCACAGTCATCCCTTTTGTCATTTAATCACTCCTGCTTATAACAAACCTTCCCTTTTGTTCTCTACTCCCTATCCCACCCCTTTCCCTGTCTCTGTACTTAAAACCTGTAACATTTACCAGTTCTGACATCTTAACTCTCTGTCTCCAGAGATATGAACTTGGGTATTTCTAGCATTTCATGCAAATTAAACATCTGTGCTGAGTGAAAATTAAGAAACAAACTACCACAAATGGTAATATTAGTAGGTCAATAAAGGCCTTCAGTCTAATTGTAAAAATGTTGCCTCCTTATCACCAGATGGCAACCCCTTCACTGGTGAAATTGTAGGATTGTTTTTGTTTAAAGGGTAATTGCACAGCCAGTGTTGTAAGATCAGCGTGGTTCAAGAGTTTTGGTGGTCTGTGTAGTATTTAATTCAAATTCTAATAGCTTTTTGTCACGTTCATGAAAGGAACAGTGATGAACTAAAGTGAACTGGAGCAATTGTGAACTGTAAAAATGAACTGGTGAATTAAACTCAAACTGCTTCAGACAAGATGGAGTAAGAGGGCAGGTGACCCCTCCTGTACTGCAAGTATACATTGTGACTGTTGGGGACGAAACCCATCATCACGTCTGAACTCGTTCTGGGGAAGACACATTAAAATGCTAAACAAGCCATTCAGTGCTAAATGGCTCCTATCATCAAGAATTGTGTTGACAGAACTTCAGAGACAGGGTGACTCTGGATGAAAAGCCAAGATAGTAGGTGTGAAATAACACCACTTTATCAAGAGAAGCCACATTCAAAACCCATTGTTTTTGAATGTGTGGTCATTGTTACACATTGGGCGTACAGGTCCACAGATCACTGAAAGAGGCAACGCAGGTGGGTAAGGTACTCAAGAAGGCATACGGCATGCTTGCCTTCATCGGTCGGGGCATAGAGTATAAAAATTGACAAGTCATGCTGCAGCTGTACAGAACTTTAGTTAGACGACACTTAGAATATTGCGTGCAATTCTGGTCGCCACACTACCAGAAGGACGTGGAGGCTTTGGAGAGGGTACAGAAGAGGTTTACCAGGATGTTGCCTGGTCTGGAGGGCATTAGCTACGAGGAGAGGTTGGATAAACTCCGATTGTTTTCACTGGAACGACGGAGATGGAGGGGTGACATGATAGAGGTTTACAAGTTATGAGCGGCATGGACAGAGTGGATAGTCAGAAGCTTTTTCCCAGGGTGGAAGAGTCCGTTACTAGGGGACATAGGTTTAAGGTGAGAGGGGCAAAGTTTAGAGGGGATGTGCGAGGCAAGTTCTTTACACAGAGGGTGGTGAGTGCCTGGAACTTGCTGCCGGGGGAGATGGTGGAAGCAGGTACGATAATGACGTTTAAGAGGCATCTTGACAAATACATGAATAGGATGGGAATAGAGGGATGCGGTCCCCGGAAGTGCAGAAGGTTTTAGTTTAGGCAGGCATCAAGATCGGCGCAGGCTTGGAGGGCCGAATGGCCTGTTCCTGTACTGTTCTTTGTTCTTTGTTCTTGTTCTTTATTGTATGAACACACCAGGGGAGACCATCCATGGTCACTTGACTGAAACTTCACCTTGATAAGATTTTTTCTTCAAAAAAAGAGACTTCTCTGAAAGAGAGAGAGAGAAAGCCAGCAGCTGTGAGGCACATTCCCGCCAAGAATAAAACTCTGCCTGTAAACCGCTGAGGCAGAGATGGAAAAGGATGACCTTGAAAACTCCCCATCTGAGAAATGTTAACAAATTTTAACTGACTGAGTCTTAAATAAAGGAATTTGTAACATTTCAATGAACCACACCATCGTCCACCTGTTCATAAAAGTCAAGTGAACCTGTCTTGTGATTACATTTCCTAAGTCTAATTACTAACACCAGTCAACTACCTTTTCTTGACACCGTACGTGCCAATATTGCCAATGGCTCCTCCTCATTCCTTTCGAAACTGCCATTATCACCCCACTTCTCAATGTCTTTCCTTGAACCATCTGGTTCTTCGAATGCATCACCACCTGCCAGACATCTTGTTCAAATACAAAAACAAAATACTGCAGATGCTGAAAATCTGAAATAAAAAGAGAAAATGCTGGAAATATTCCGCAGGTCTGGCAGCATCTATGGAGGGAAAAAGAGTGAACGTTTCAGGTCTGTGACCTTTTAGTTCTGATGCAGGGTCACAGACCTGAAATGTCAGCTCTGTTTCTCTCTCCACAGATCCTTGTTCAAATCTCTCTTTTTTTTTTAATGTCTAGCTTCAACTGTGTCTACAGGATTTGAGCTTGATGCTCCAGTGTAGTGCTAAGATGATCCAATATTGTTGGCAGTGTCTTTCTTTGGCTAAGACTTTAAATAGAGGCCTCTTTTTAGGATGGCACTAAGAATTGCTTGGTATTCAAAAAAAAGTACTCCCATTGTATTGACCAACGTTCCTCCCTCAACCAACACCATCAGAAAACTGTATTGGTCATTCTTTTTATGTTATTTGTGGGGCATTGCGTGAATGTAGAGGCAAGTAATTTATTATATGTGAAAAGCTTTTAGATGTTTTCGAGTGATGTGATTCTTTTCTGTGGTGTAGGGAATCAGCTTAGCAAGTTAGATCACAGTGTCTGCACTTTATTCTCTTCAGTGAAATGGACTGTTGATTTTGTGCATACAAGTAACCTGTAAAATTTTAATCACATTTTTTTGCAGCATTGTATAGTGATATAATGCCATTACTGTATTGAGGTCCAGATTGCTTGTGTGAATATTCATCCATTTCCAGCATTGATCTAATGCTGAAGTTACAGAGAATTGCACACTTAGAAAAGTGGGTTCATGCTGTAGCATGAAATTAAAATACAATGTGTTACTTGGTATTTATCCTGAAGAGGGAGATGCTCAGCACTGAGTTGTTACAACACAAGCAGGCCATGCAGTTTATAAAAGTCTGCACTGGTGCTTTTCTCCAGGCGAGCCATCTCATCTGGTCCCATTTTCCATGTTCTTTTAATATTCTGTTTCTCCAAATAACTACGTTTAAAAGAATTTATGGACTCTGCTTGAACAGACTGGCAGGAAGTTCCCCAATTGTTGAATGCAAAAGTGATGATCGCTCCCATTGTAAGCTGTCCAGTCAGGTTTTTCTAATCAGTCACAAACTAAATATATATTTGAATATAAGCAAAGGGATTAAATACTTGGATTGATCTCTGCAAAGGAACTAAATTGTTGAATCTAAATGGCATTTGTGTTATGGCATCAAATGTCAGCCCTGTTTTCTTTTTGAGCTAAAGTGATCTTGTATTCCACAGTGGTGAAACTCAGTAGTTTCTTACATATATTTGTTGTAATGCTTAGCGTAACCAGTTTCCACCAGTCGATGCTGTTGTGATCTGCAGTGTATTTTGGCCCATCAGGTGGCAGAAAATGGATCACTTTATATAATATATAAAAACCCATATGTTCATGCTGTTCTGTATTGCAGGTCCCAAGCTGCTTTTTTAGCCCCTTTCTTTGCCCCCACCTTTAAAATCTAAGCTGTGACTGTAGGTGTGAAGTCTGCAACTGCTAGTAGTTTGCAGAAACCATGAGTATATGCTCTGTGGTAGCAGTTGTAAGGAGAAGGTTGTGTGCACACCTAGCACACCTGGTGGGTAGTGCATTCTCCCAACAGTTTTTTTAATATAAAGTAAGCTGGGCCTGTCAGCACTCTCTCCTCCCAAATCTGAGGACTGTGCTATAGACAGAGCTGAGCTATCCCAAAACCAATGGATTAGTTCAAAGTTCTGCAGTCCTGCCATGTCCACCACCATTCACGACTGGATAATTAAACAACTAAATGGAGGAGGAGACTCCAAAAACATCCCCAACTTCAATGATGGGGGAGCCCAGCACATTAGTGCAAAAAATAAGCTGAAGCATTTGCAACCATCTTCAGCCAGAGGTGCCGAGTGGATGATCCATCTCAGCCACTTCCTGAGGTCTCCACCATCATAGATGCCAGTCTTTAGACAATTCGATGAACTCCACGTGATATCAAGCAACGGTTGAAGGCCCTGGATACAGCAAAGGCTGTCGGCCCGGACAAAATCCCAGCTGTAGTACTGAAGACCTGTGCTCCAGGACTAGCCTCACCCTTAGCCAAGCTGTTCCTGTACAGCTGCAACACTGTCGTCTAACTGACAGTGTGGAAAATTGCCCAGATATGGTCTGTCCACAAAATGCTAGATCTGACCAATTACCACCCCATCAGTCTACTCTCAATCATCAGCAAAGTGATGGAAGGTGTCATCGACAGTATTATCAAGCGGCACTTACTCGGCAATAACTGCTCATTGATGCTCAGTTTGGGTTCCGCCAGTACCACTCGGCTCCAGGCCTCATCACAGCCTTGCTCCAAATATGGACAGAAGAGCAGAAATCCAGAGGTGAGGCGAGAATGATTTGCCCTTAATTTCAAGGAGCCCTGGCAAAATTGAAGTCAGTGGAAATTGGGGAAATCTCTCTTCTGGTTGGAATCATACCTAGCACAAAGGAAGATGGTTGTGGCTGTTGGAGGTCAATCCTCTCAGTTCCAGGACATCACTGCAGGAGTTGCTCAGGGTAGTGTCCTAGGCCAAACCATCTTCAGCTGCTTCATCACTGACCTCTCTCCAAAATAAGATCAGAAGTGGGGATGTTTGCTGATGATTGCACAGTGTTCAGTAACATTTGCAATTCCCAAGTTACTGAAAGAGTCTGTGCCAGCATGCAGCAAGACCTGAGAACATTTAGCTTTGGGTTAAAAAATGGCAAGTGACATTCAAGCCTCACAAGTCCCAGGCAATGACCATCTCCAACATGGGAGAACCTGACCATCTCCAACATGGGAGAATCTAACCATCTCCCCTTGAAGTTCAATGGCATTATCATTGCTGAAAACCCCACCATCACCATCCTGGGGGTTACCATTGACCAGAAACGTAACTGGACCAGCCATATAAATACTGTGGCTACTCTTGCAGGTCAGGAACTGGGAATTCTGTGGCAAGTAGCTCACCTGATTTCCCCAAAGCACGTCCACAAGGCACAAATCAGTAATGTGATTGGATACTGTCCATTTGCCTGGTTGAACGCAGCTCTAACAACACTGAAGACGCTGAACACCATCCAAGATAAAGCAGCCTGCTTGATTGGTTCCCCTTAAACATTCACTCACTCCTCCACCGACGCACAGTGGCAGCAGTGTGTACCATCTACAAGATGCACTGCAGCAACTCCCTAATGCTCCTTTAACAGTACCTTCCAAACCCGCGACCTCTTGCACTTAGAATGACAAGGGCAGCAGACTCGTGGGAACACCACCATCTGCAAGTTCCCTTCCAAGCTGCCCACCATACTGACTTGAAACTATATCACCATTCCTTCACTGTCGCTAGGTCAAATTCCTGGAACTCTCTTCCTGACAGCACAGTGGGTGTACCTACACCACAAGGACTTCAGTGGTTCAAGAAGGCAGCTCATCACCATGGTATTGCCCATGACTCTCTCATCCCAAGGGCGAATTTTTTAAAAAGCTTCAATACAGAATCTTGAGCATGTAATCTAGGCTGACATTTCATTGACAATGCAGCACACTCCCTGTAGTGCAGAGGTGCTGTCTTTCAGATGAAATATTTAACCTAATTTAACCCAAGGGATGTGTGTTCTGGCCAGCATTTATTCTTCAGTCAACACAACGACAACAGATTAACTAGTTAATTATTTCATCCCTGTTTGTAGGACCTTCAAAACAACAGTAGGGCTGGCAACATCTGTGGAGAGAGAAGCAGAGTTAACGTTTCAAGTCTGTGACCTTTCATCAGAACTGGCAAAAGTTAGAAATGTAATGGGTTTTAAGCAAATGAAACAGGGTCGGGGGAGGTAGAGAACAAAGGGGAAGGTGTGATAGGGCAGAGAGCATAGAGATAAATGACAAAGATGTCGTGGGACAAGGGCAAAGGGAGTGCTAACGGTGTGGTGAAAGACAAAGCATTGGTCCAGAGGAAGTGTTAATGACAAAATAATCAACAGCTCTGTCCAAATCACAAAAATAACAAGTTTAAGGCAGGCACATGGTTAAAAAATGAAATAAAATATAATAAAAAAGCCCAGTCATGCTCTGAAATTATTGAACTCCATGTTGAGTCTGGAAGACTATAGAGTGCCTAATTGGAAAATGAGATGCTGTTCCTCAAGCTTGCATTGATGTTCACTGGAATGCTGCAGCAGGCCAAGGACTAAAATGCGGGACAAAAACAAGAAATGCTGGAAATCTGAAACAAAAACAAGAAATGCTGGAATTACTCAGCAGGTCTGGCAGCATCTGTGGAAAGAGAAGCAGAGTTAACGTTTCGGGTCAGTGACCCTTCTTCGGAACTGACAAATATTAGAAAAGTCACAGATTATAAACAAGTGAGGTGGGGGTGGGGCAAGAGATAACAAAGGAGAAGGTGCAGATTGGACCGGGCCACATAGCTGACCAAAAGGTCCCCAATGTAGAGGAGACCACACTGTGAGCAGCGAATACAGTATACTACATTGAAAGAAGTACAAGTAAATCGCTGCTTCACCTGAAAGGAGTGTTTGGGGCCTGGGATAGTGAGGAGAGAGGAGGTAAATGGGCAGGTATTACACCTCCTGCGATTGCAGGGGAAGGTGCCCTGGGACGGGGACGAGGTGGTGGGGGTAATGGAGGAGTGGACCAGGGTGTCGCGGAGGGAACAATCCCTTCGGAATGCTGACAGGGGAAGGGAGGGGAAGATGCGACTGGTAATGGCATCACGCTGGAGGTGGCGAAAATGGCGGAGGATGATCCTTTGGATATGGAGGCTGGTGGGATGAAAAGTGAGGACAAGGGGAACCCTGTCACGGTTCTGGGAGGGAGGGGAAGGGGTGAGGGTAGAGGTGCGGGGAATGGGTCGGACACGGTTGAGGGCCCTGTCAACCACAGTGGGGGGAAATCCTCAGACTGTCCTGGTGGGGGATGGAGGTATAGAGAGATTGGACATCCATACTGAAGAGGAGGCGGTTAGGACCAAGAAACTGAAAATTGGTGAAATGACGTAGGGCATCAGAAGAGTCACGGCTGTAAGTGGGAAGAGACTGGACCAGGAGAGAAAAGAGAGTCAAGATAGAAAGAAATAAGTACAGTGGGGCAGGAACAGGCTGAAACGATGGGTCTACTAGGACACTTCTGTTTGTGGTGAAGTGGGGCCAGTAGGACAATATTAGTATATTAGTTAGCATTAGGATATGTTAACAGTCTTAGAAGGAAGATGGAAGCACTGTAGTTGTGGGGAACCAGGGCATGATGAGATGCCTGGCAATGGTTATGGGAAGCTGTACAACTCTGAAGTCTAATTGCCTTTACATCTGTGTAAACATGGTGTCCTTGAGATAAGACTGCGATTGCAGGAGGCACAGGATATTATAAGACTGTGAAAACACCAAGCCTCCGGAATGGGGGGGGAGATGACATGGGGGGGAATGATTAGTGAAACAATACACTTCAGTTTTTTGATTAAGCTGCAGCTTTGGAATGTGATGGGGGATGGGGTAGTGTGGACAAATGATTAATGGTTATTGTATTCTATAAATTTGTACTGCAGACTCTTTCAAGCCTCTGGATGTTTCACCAGACACTTCTCCCTTATGCAGGTCTTTGAATAAACCTTTTATTTACTTTAATCCCATGGACTTGAGATAAGTTATTTTCTCCACAACAGTGGATTTTGGGAAAGAGGTAGTAGAGAGCTGTCCGGGGTTGCAGGACTATGAGATTGGAAGCTGTAGAGGGAAGATCTCTGGAGGAGATGAGGTCAGCGACAGTCCTGGAGATGGTGGCTTGATGACCAGTTGTAGTTGGGGCAACTCATTGGCTGCGCTGTTTCTGCTTCTGCTTTAGTTGTGTTGGCATCACAGATTAACATTTGCATTCCGCCAACATGAATGTGGTTAGCGCTAGCTAAACCAGACGTGACCCACTGGTATGCTCGTCACGATAATGAAAAACTTGTAAATGGAGATGCTTTAAAGATGGGACTTAAATATTTCAGGTGATGAGACTATGACGATTTCCTTTTTGGCACTTTGTTCTACTGTGGGATTGTTCTTGTAAAGAAAGATTGTTGATACGCTGTCTTGGAAACAAATGGTCTTTGTAATTTTATGTGGATGGCTACCTCATGTTTTGTCATTGCCAGAGGGCACTAGGTACTTGTTTCTGTTAATTCCCACCAGTCCATTCTGTATTTTATAGAACATGGCAGTCTACTTTTCTGTAGTGATTCCCATTCCAAACCTTTGATCAAGGATGTGAACTGGTGTATTTCCCATACTGATTTATGCAGAATCGTGCCGCACGTCTTTGAACGAAGAACAAAGAACAGTACAGCACAGGAACGGGCCCTTCGGTCCTCCAAGCCTGTGCCGATCTTGATGCCTGCCTAAACTAACACCATCTGCACTTCCGGGGCCCATATCCCTCTATTCCCTTCGTATTCATATATTTGTCAAGATGTCTCTTAAACGTCGCTATCGTATCTGCTTCCACCACCTCACCTGGCAGCAGGTTCCAGGCACTTACCACCCTCTGTGTAAAAAGCTTGCCTCGCACATCCCCTCTAAACTTTGCCCCTCGCACCTTAAACCTATGTCCCCTAGTAACTGACTCTTCGACCCTGGGAAAAAGCTTCTGACTGTCCACTCTGTCCATACCGCTCATAACTTTGTAAACCTCTATCATGTCGCCCCTCCACCTCTGTCGTTCCAGTGAAAACAATCCGGGTTTTCCAACCTCTCCTCATAGCTAATGCCCTCCAGACCAGGCAACATCCTGGTAAACCTCCTCAGTACCCACTCCAAAGCCTCCACGTCCTTCTGGTAGTGTGGCGACCAGAATTGCACGCAATATTCTAAGTGTGGCCTAACTAAGGTTCTGTACAGCCGCAGCATGACTTGCCAATTTTTATACTCTATGCCCCAACCGATGAAGGCAAGCATGCCGTATGCCTTCTTGACTACCTTATCCACCTGCGTTGCCACTTTCAGTGACCTGTGGACCTGTATGCCCAGATCTCTCTGCCTGTCAACACTCCTAAGGGTTCTGCCATTTACTGTATACCTCCCACCTGCATTAGACCTTCCAAAATGCATTACCTCACATTTGGCCGGATTAAACTCCATCTGCCATTTCTCCGCCCAAGTCTCCAACCGATCTATATCCTGCTGTATCCTCTGACAATCCTCATCATTATCCGCAACTCCACCAATCTTTGTGTCGTCCGCAAACTTACTAATCAGACCAGCTACATTTTCCTCCAAATCATTTATATATACTACAAACGGCAAAGGTCCCAGCACTGATCCCTGCGGAACACCACTAGTCACATCCCTCCATTCAGAAAAACACCCTTCCACTGCTACCCTCTGTCTTCTATGACTGAGCCGGTTCTGTATCCATCTTGCCAGCTCACCTCTGATCCCGTGTGACTTCACCTTTTGTACCAGTCTGCCATGCGGGACCTTGTCAAAGGCTTTACTGAAGTCCATATAGATAACATCCACTGCCCTTCCTTCATCAATCATCTTTGTCACTTCCTCAAAAAACTTAATCAAATTAGTAAGACACGACCTTCCCTTCACAAAACCATGCTGTCTCTTGCTAATAAGTTCGTTTGTTTCCAAATGGGAGTAAATCCCATCCTGAATAATCCTCTCTAATAGTTTCCCTACCACTGACGTAAGGCTAACCGGCCTATAATTTCCTGGATTATCCTTGCCACCCTTCTTTAAACAAAGGCACAACATTGGCTATTCTCCAGTCCTCTGGGACCTCACCTGTAGCCAATGAGGATGCAAAGATTTCTGTCAAGGCCCCAGCAATTTCTTTCCTTGCCTCCCTCAGTATTCTGGGGTAGATCCCATCAGGCCCTGGGGACTTATCTACCTTAATGCTTTGCAAGACACCCAACACCACCTCCTTTTTGATAATGAGATGACTGAGACTATCTGCACTCCCTTCCCTCGGCTCATCATCCACCAAGTCCTTCTCTTTGGTGAATACTGATGCAAAGTACTCATTTAGCACCTCGCCCATTTCCTCTGGCTCCACACATAGATTCCCATCTCTGTCCTTGAGTGGGCCAACCCTTTCCCTGGTTGCCCTCTTGCTTTTTATATATGTATAAAAAGCCTTGGGATTTTCCTTAATCCTGTTTGCCAATGACTTTTCATGACCCCTTTTAGCCCTCCTAATTCCTTGCTTAAGTTCCTTCCTGCTGTCTTTATATTCCTCAAGTGCTTCATCTGTTCCTAGCCTACCAGCCCTTACAAATGCTTCCTTTGTCTATTTGACTAGGCTCACAATATCCCGCGTTATCCAAGCTTCCTGAAACTTGCCAAACTTGTCTTTCTTCCTCACAGGAACATGCTGGTCCTGGATTCTAATCAGCTGGCGTTTGAAAGACTCCCACATGTCAGATGTTGATTTACCCTCAAACAGCCGCCCCCAATCTAAATTCTTCAGTTCCTGCCTAATATTGTTATAATTAGCCTTCCCCCAATTTAGCACCTTCACCCGAGGACTACTCTTATCCTTATCCACAAGTACCTTAAAACTTATGGAATTATGGTCACTGCTCCCAAAATGCTCCCCCACTGAAACTTCGACCACCTGGCCGGGCTCAATTCCCAATACCAGGTCCAGAATGGCCCCATCCCTAGTTGGTCTATCTACATACTGTTTCAAGAAGCCCTCCTGGATGCTCCTCACAAATTCTGCCCCATCCAAGCCCCTAGCACTAAGTGAGTCCCAGTCAATATAGGGGAAGTTAAAATCACCCACCACCACAACCCTGTTACCTTTACATCTTTCCAAAATCTGTCTACATATCTGCTCCTCTACCTCCCGCTGGCTGTTGGGAGGCCTGTAGTAAACCCCCAACATCGTGACTGCACCCTTCCTATTCCTGAGCTCCACCCATATTGCCTCGCTGCATGACCCCTCTGAGGTGTCCTCCCGCAGTACAGCTGTGATATTCTCCTTAACTAGTAATGCAACTCCCCCACCCCTTTTACATCCGCCTCTATCCCGCCTGAAGCTTCTAAAGCCTGGAACATTTAGCTGCCAATCAATGGGAACATCGTAGCATGAAATGGTCATTTGCAGTGTAAGTCACAGATCGCCTCCTTCCACCTGCATAACATCATATGCATCTACCTTCTGCCTCAGGCCATCGGCTACTGAAACCCTCTGATTTTTGTTACCTTTAGATTTGACCATTCCAAGGTTCTCATGGCTAAACTCCATTCCTTCACCCTCCATAAACATCAGCTCATCCAAAGCTCTGCTGCCAATATCTGGTTTTGTCACCCACACCCCTGTCCTCCTTGATCTACATTCGTTCCTCGTCCACCAATGCCTCCAATTTTAAAAAAAAACTTTTATCCTTGTGTCTAAATCCCTTCCTGGCTTCCTCCCAGCCCAACAACCCCAGTCTTGCTCTCTGTTCCCTTCTCTCTTTAAACACCTCCATCTTTAGCTCTTCCTTAGAATCCACATTATTGACCAATTTTTTGATCACCCCTCCTAATATTTTCTCTTCTTGTTTCTCCATTTTTTGTTTGATTACACGTCTGCATCTTTCTACATTAAAGGTGCTATATAAAAGCAAATTTTTGAGTTCAGATGGGAATTTTTATTTATTTAGCGAATGCAAATCTCCGGAGCCAAGGAATAGCCTTCTCATTTGCTGAGTTTAAGGTGATTAGTCCACCACTTAGTTTGTAGAGGGGACACTCCTCAGTAATGTGCAGCACTGTTTGTGTCTCTCTACAAATTCATAAGGGATTTGTACTGAGGCCCCAGAAGTGGAGATTGGCTGCACAGGGGCCCTGGCTTGTCCCGAACCTGTTTAGCAAGGACCACTCTCTCCATGATAGTTCAAAGCCTGCCATTCGACAGATGGGGTTTGTCACAAGGAACTTGTTAGTGACTTCCCGTGTTTCCCATTCCTTGATCCCAAATATGTCGTCTGGTGGATCGTGCTCAGGAAGGTTGCTCCATATGGGCCGCAGAGATGGAAAGTGGGCAGTAGATGGGTTGAACATGGGAGGAACAATGGATCAGCATTCACACCATGCCCCTTATCAGTACCCAGGCATCCCTGGGGAAGCAAATGATCCTACTAGCAGACTGAATTCAAGGAGAAAATTAAAGGATTCTGAAAGAGCCCCCCTTTGCGGAATCCCAGTCACCCCAGAACCACCAGTCTCAACATTGAGCAAGCCTCTGGCTTTATGGCAATAGGGCATGCTGTCCGAATCTTACAACTTAATATTGAGAGCCTATCAGCTACCAAGCAAAATCTCATTGGATGTTTTGCCACCCAACACTCCATTGACATCATTTGCCTGCATGAGATGAGGGTGCTAGTTTGCAAAAGCAATGATTTGAGAGGGGTTTATGGTAGTTTTTAAAGTTACAGTACTGGGGAGAGGGAGCCATTTAGGATGCTAATTAACATGGGTTCCAGGAAGGTAGGCCAGCAGTTTAAAAGAAATGGAGTCAAGGGAGTAGGAGGTGAAGCCTCATGGATATTTGAGCACGGAAGGGAACAAGCTAGTGATAGGTTGCAATTGTGGAATATCATGAGTTATGGGTGGTTTTGGTAGAGTTTGATGTGCTTCAGCTATATGTGATGGATTGTTAAGCCACTTGTGTGCGAGATGTGCTCAAGTTGCCATCTCTTGGACTTACAAGCATGGTTGGTTTGGGGGCTTGCAGTTGGACACTCCTGACCTGGTTGATTTTTTTTTTTAACAAGAATTTATTTTTCCCTTGTCTTTCCAGCCTCACGTCAGTGTACCAACATTAGCCCTGTCCAGTGTTTCACATGTACTGCTTGCTCTCTGTGATGCGGTTTCCTCGCATAACCAAAAGAAATCTTCACTGAATATGTTTCTTTTCCTTCCCCTCTTTCTCCCTTCCTTTCCCCCAAAGTGTGGAGATTGGCGAGAGCGTTCGAGGTGAAGATGTTTACATTGTACAGAGTGGTTGCGGAGAAATCAATGACAATTTGATGGAGTTGCTCATCATGATTAATGCCTGCAAGATTGCTTCAGCCTGCCGTGTCACTGCAGTCATACCCTGCTTCCCTTATGCTAGGCAAGACAAGAAAGACAAGGTAGGGTTGATATTCTGAATTAAATATCCTGTCAGTCCATGTGCAAAGATTATTTCGTATTGGCATGAAATGAATGAGAATTTTAAATTAGAGGTGTTAAGGGAAAAGGAGGTAATGTAGATTAGCAAGAACAAGCGTGATGGGTAACCGGTGTCGTATACAGGCAGCAGAATTCAGGATGTGCCAAAGTTTGTGGAAGGTTGGCGAGGAGAGCATTGAAATGGTTAAGTCTAATGGTGATAGTTTCAGTCGCTGAAGGGCTGATGCAAGCGCTGTTATGGAGGTAGAAGCAGACAGTTATTGTGATGGGAAAAGACATGGAGTCGGAAGCTCAGCTTTGTGGAATAGGATGGGACAATTGTCAAATATCTAGTTCAACCGGAGTCAACAGTCCGAGGGGGATAGAATTGGCAAAAGTATAGCATTTGTGGCAGGGGCTGAAGACAATTGCTTCAGTGGTCCCAGTTGTTTTAACTGTAGGAAACTGTTTCAACCATGTCTGGATGTTGGGCAAGTAATTTGAAAGCAGAAGACGTGGTTTTGGGATGGGGTTGGGTTGGGGGGGGGTAGCGAGTCAAAAAAGGTGGTGGTGAGATGGAGCTAGGTGTCATCAGCACATGCGTGAAACCTGACAAGGGCAGCATATAAGTGAGGAAGAGGAGGATCTAAGGATCCAGTTAATGGCAATGAAGAGTGACTTATCCCCAGGGCCAGATGGTTTCCATCCCAGGATTTAAACAAAAGTAGACGAGAACATAGTAGATATCCTAACTATAATCTTGCATAGTTCTCTTGATTCAGGAGCTATTCCTTTAGATTGGAAAATTAGGCGTCCCTCTGCTATTTGAGAAAGGTGAGAGGGAAACAAGGGGATTGTAGACCAGTTAGCCTAACATCTGTTGTCAGGAAATTGCTAGAGTCTATGATTAAGGATAGGGTGACTGAACACCCTGAAAAATTTCAGCTGATCAGAGAGATCTAGCATGGATCAGTAAAGAGTAGGTCATGTCCGACAAATCTGATTGAATTTTTGAAGAGGTGACAGTGGACAGGGGAATATCTATGAATCTTATTTGTATGGATCTCTAGAAGGCATTTAATAAAGTCCCATATAAGAGAATGTTAGCTAAATTTGAAGTTCATGGAATGGAAGACAAATTATTAAACTGATTAGCAAATTGGCTGAGCGGCAGGAGACCGAGTAAGGATAATGGACAGGATGTGACTAGTGTTGTCCTGCAAGGATCTGTGTTGGGGCCTCATCTATTCATTGTATTTATTAATGACCTAGATGATAGGATAGAAAGCCACATATCCAAATTTGCCAATGACAAAGGCAGGTGGTGATGGAAGCATAAAAGTAGAAAGATATTGGTAGATTTCGATGTAGGCAAATATGAGGTCATCCACTTTGGACCATAAAGGATAGAACAGGGTACTTTCTAAATGGTAAAAAATTGGAAACAGTGGGGGCTCAGGTACACAAATCACTAAAATGTCATGAACAGGTACAGAAAATAATCAAAAAGGCCAGAATGCTGGCCTTTATGTCTAGGGAGGTAGAAGTCATGCTTCAGCTATACAAAGCCTAGTTACATCACACCTGGAGTACTGCAAGTAGTTCTGGGCGCCACACCTCAGGAATGATATTGGCCTTGGCAGGAGTGCAGCGTAAATTTACTAGAGTAATACCTTGACTCCACGGTTAAGATATGAGGAGAGATTACACAAACATAGGATTATATTCCCTGGAAGGTTGAGGGGTTATTTGACTGAAGAATTCACAATGTAAAGTGGAACAGATGGGGTAGATTGACAACAACTATTTCTGGTGGCTGAGGAGTCTAGGACAAAAGGGCATAGTCTAAACGTTACAGCCAGACCGTTCAGGGGTAATATTAGGAAACATTTCACACAAAGGGTGGTAGAAGTTTGGAACTGTCTTATGCAAATGGCTATTGATGCTAGGTCAGTTAATTTTAGAACAGATTGGTAAATTTTTGTTACCAAAGATATTAAGGGATATGGGCAAAGGCAGGTATAGAGAGTCAGATCGCAGGTCAGCCATGATCTCATTTAATAATGGCTCAGGGTCAAGGGGCAAAATGTTCCTATAATAGATCCTTTAAGGACTCTAGAAGTAACTATGCAGTGTGAGGAAAAGCCATTGGTGGCAATGCTTTGGCTATGATTGGATAGCCAAGAGAAAAATAAAGCATGGTTTGTCCCATTGAGCTGTACAGTGGCAGAGAGGCATTGGAGGAGGATGATGTAGTTGATCATCTCGAAGACTGCACAGGGGACAAGGAAGATAGCTTTTTTTCTTTTTACAGTAGTGTAATCCTTGTTTTTTGACCAACGATTCACTAATTGTGCAACTTGGTGAGTTTACCAATTAGTGTAATACAACCAATAATGACATTTCAAGAGCTGAGAAGAAAACTAAAATTAACTATTTATAACAGCCTCCTGAAGAAATCCGTCATGAAAATACTGTAATGAAATATCTAAGAAATGTACCTTGTGGAGTAAGTGCGAAAAACGATTCTAGGAAGGATGCCTAAAACACTTAAGAATTGATTTAAAAGAAAAATGTGTGTACCATCTCCTGCGATTTGATTACAATGCTGAATTGGTCTTATTTTCAGAGTCGAGCTCCGATTTCAGCAAAATTGGTTGCTAACATGCTGTCTGTGGCTGGGGCGGATCACATCATCACAATGGATCTGCATGCCTCTCAGATACAGGTGAGATACTGTACTTTATTGGGAAAAACAGGCAAATTCTGTATTGGCTCAGTGTGGGAATAATTACAGACCAGTTTTTATTGCCATTTTCCTTTTTTAAAGCACTTAACTAATGGCACAACTCAGTGAGCTTACCAATCAGTGTAATACTACTAATGAAATCTCAAGAGCTAAGTGGAAACCATCAGCAAATTTGGCTGCAATAAACTCGGTCCCTTCTGTCAAGTCATTAATATAGATCATAAATAGTTGAGGCCCCAGCATTGATCACTGTGTAACTCCACTAGTTACGGTTTGCCAACCTGAAAATGACCCATTTATCCCAACTCTTGTTTCTGTTAGCCAAACCTCTATCCAAGCTAAGATTACCCCCCAGCACCATGAGCTCTTATCTTGTGCACCTTATCGAATGTCTTTTGAAAATCCAAATGCACTGCATGTACTGGTTCCCCTTCATCCACTTTGCTCGTTACATCCTCAAAGAATTCTAATAAATTTGTCAAACATTATTGCCCTTTCACAAGACCATGTTGACTCTACTTGATAGTATTATAATTTTCTAAATGTCCTGCTACTACTTCCATCATTTTCCCATTGACAGATGTTAGGGTAACTTGCCTCTGATTTCCTGCTTTCCATCTCCCACCTTTTTGAACAGGAGCATTAGATTTGCGGTTTTCCAGTTTGAAGGGGCCCTTCCAGAATATAGGGAATTTTGAAAGATTACAACCAATGCATCCACTATCTCTACAGCCACTTCTTTTAAGATCCTAGGATGCAGGCCATCAGATCCAAGGGACTTGTCAGACTTTAGTCCTAATAGTTTTCCTAGTACTTTATCTCTAGTGGTAGTGATTGTTTTAATTTCCTGCCTCCCTTTTGTCCCTTGATTTTCTACTATTCTTGGGATTTTTTTGTATCTTCCATGAAGACAGTTGCATAATATTTGTTCAAAATCTCTGCCATTTCCTTGTTTCCCATTATTAATCCCCAGTCTCATCCTCTAAGGGACCAATGTTTACCTACTCTCTTCCTTTTTATATAATTGTAGAATATCTTACGGTCTTTTTATATTTCTTCCTAGTTTACTCATCATTTATTTTCCCAGTCTTCTAGTCTACCACTAATCTTTGCAACATTCTATGCCTTTTCTTTCAATTTGATACCATCCTTAGCTTCCTTCATTAGCCATGAATGGTTCATTCTTCTCAGAGTCTTTCTTTCTCAATGCCTTTGTTGAGAGTTAATGAAATACTTCCTAAAATATCTGCCACTGCTTACCTACTGTCTTTCCTTTTAATCTATTTTCCCTGTTTACGTCAGCCCATTCTGTCTTATCTTTGTAATAGCCTTTATTTAATTTTAAGACACTAATTTCAGACCCAAGTTTCTCACCCTCAAACTGAATGTGAAATTTTCATGTTATGATCGCTCTTCCCCAGAGGATCCTTTACTATGAGATCATTAATTAATCCTGTCTCAATGCACATTACCATATTTAAAATAGCTGTACCAACTCAAAAATAACCTGTTCCCTGGTTGGCTTAACAACATATTGTTCTAGGAAACTGTCCTGAGTACAGTCCGTTAGAAGCCCCCATTATATCTTGATTTCTACTCTGCTAGGGGGCCTATAGACTAATTCCACCAGTGACTTCTTTCCCTTGCTACGTCTTATATCCACCTAAACTGATTCTACATCTTGATTTTCTGAACCAGGATCATTTCTCACTACTATACAGATCTTATCCTTTATTACAGAGTTACCCCACCTCCTTTTCCTTTCTGCCTATCCTTCCGAAATGTCAAGTACCCTGAATATTCCGTTCCCAGCCCTTGCAACCACATCTCTGTAATGGCTATCAGGTCATACCTGTTTATTTCTATTTGTGTCATCAATTCATCTATCTTCTTACGAATGCTATGTGCATTCAGATAAAGAGCCTTTAACTTCGTCCTTTTACTATTTTTCCCTATTCTGACCCTATCTGCCAATGCACTCAGTTGGCATGCTCTGTTCCTTCTTGTCACACTCTGGTTATCATTACCCTTATCGCTACCCTGCACTATTGCCTTGTTCTTTCCCTTTAAATTTCTAAATTTCTCCTCAGTTGAATATTCCCCCCCCCCCCCATATAGTTTAAAGTCCTGTCTACAACCCTAGTTATTTGATTTGCCAGGACTCTGATCCTAGCGTGGTTCAAGTGAAGCCCAACCCGACGGATCAACTCACCCTTTTCCCAGTACTGGTGCCAGTGCCTCATGAATTGAAACCCATCTCCCCACACCAATCTTTGAGCCACACATTCAACTCTCTGATCTTATTGACGCCAGTTTGCTCGTGGCTCGGGTTGTAATCCCGGAGAATATTACTTTTATGGTTCTGTTTTTAAATTTTAGCCCCGAACTGCTCATACTCCCTCAGCAGAACCTCTTCCTTCGTCCAATCTATGTCATTGGTAACTAGGTGGACCATGACAACTGGATCTTTCTCCTTCAACTCCAAGTTCCTCTCTAGCGCCTAGGAGATGAACCTAGCACCTGGCAGGCAACATAGCTTTTGGGACTCATGCTCTCGGCTACAGAGAAGGGTAAAAGTATCTGTCCCCCTAACCATACTGTCCCTTACTACTACAACATTGTTTTTTACTCCCCCACCTTGAATAGCCTCCTGTACCATGGTGCTGTGGTCAGTCTGCTCATCCTCCAGTTCCTCCTCTCCACGCAGGCTGTAAGAACCTTGTACCTGTTGGACAGGTGCAAGGGCTAAGGTTCCTCCGATGCCAACTTCTAGTCCCCATACCTGTCCCTGACATCCTCCTGCCCCGGACCACAGACCAAATCTGATGTACTTAACCTATGGGGTGTGACTGCCTCCTGAAATGAAGTGTCCAGGTAACTTTCTCCTCCCCTGATGGATCGAGTGTCCAAGGCTTGAGCTGCAGCTCAACTCTGAACTGAAGTTCCTCAAGCTGCAGACATTTACTGCAGATATAGTTGTTGTGCGTCATACTGGTGTCCACCAGCTGCCACATGGTACAGCTGCAATGCATCACCTGCCCAGCCTTCTTTATTTAATTTAACTAATTCGGCTTTCAGGCTTTGAAATCACACTTAATTGTCTATTTATAGATTTTAATCTAGGTAAGAACCTTGTTTAATTTGTTAACTTCAGTTATATGCTTTAGGTCTTTACTGTAACAAAGCCCACAGTCCTAATTTAACCTCATTTGTTTATATTTTATATATCAAGCAGCACCTCTTACTCCCACCTCACTGCATTCTCACACTCACTAAGTTCCCTTACTCTGCAGAAACCCGCACTCAGATAAAGCTGCTCTCTCCTAATACTCTTATTGCTGAAAATAGAGACATTTTGTCAAAGCTTTTCGTCTTGCGCTCATCAGGACAAATCGCAAGAATACCAATGTAAGGGAAAGCAAAAAATTTATACTTTATATGAAGTATAGAAGCGAGTGCTGATTGGTTGGCAAGTGAATTCTGATTGGTAGACTGGTAGAGGTGTTGCCATGGAGAATCCACCAGTTTACAGTGACTGACGGTTAGCTGCCAAGCTTTGTTTGAAATTTAAACCAGGCAGCTTGACTCTGATCAAGGCAATGCCCTGAGGACTGAAGCAGCGAATGGCTGTTACTTATTTTGTTTAGCTGAAGCAGGCACAATGTATGTATGTGTTCTTTCTGTCTGCAAAGAACAGGGTCCTGTGCATTAATATATGTAGCTTCCAGTACCCGCGGATGCAGCACACTGCGAGCCCGTCTGACAATCTTAAATTGGTTATCAGCGTAATTCTTAGCACACGGAGGGCGATTGAGCAAATGTCGTCCTATCACAGAATCACATCTAATGTTGGACACTGTGTTTTGAGTTTTGCAAGCACGGGCTGGTTGGGTACTGTCAGTGCCTTGCCCGTTGCGAACAGCAGTTGTTTGATATGGTCCACCAGTCTTTGGCACATACGACCTATATCCCAAGCATTGCACTGGCATTGAAATTCATATATCACATTACTCATTTGTGTGATAGGCAGAATGTCTTTCTGGTTTGACGGCAGCATCCTGTTAGTGGCGAGCACCACATGTGTTGCTACTGCATAGTAGCAGCGTGAAACAGCTAGCTTCACCTGTTGCTCAAATGTTTGGGATACATTACCCTTCCAAAAATGATGGCCGTAGGTTCATAAGTTTGTGCGATATACAGCGAGAAATGTTCTGATCAGGTAGCCAGTGTCACACAGGATGCCTTTGAATCGCCCTATTTCAACACCAAACTTGCAGGGTGAGCAAATGGCTCGGGCCCTATTTACAATATGTCCCTTCCGCTGTTTGCAACGGGCAAGGTACAGATCGTACCCAACCAGCCCGAGCTTGCAAACCTCAAAACACAGTGTCCAACATTGGATGTGATTCCGCAATTGGACAACATTTGCTAAATAATCCTCAGTGTGCTAAAATTTATACTGACAAACAATTTAAGATTGTCAGTCAGGCTCGCAGTGTGCTGTATTTGCATGTACTGGAAGCTACACATATTAATACCCTGGCCAATCAGAGTCAAGGAAGCTGCCTGGTTTAAATTTCAAACAAAGCTCGGCAGTTAACTGACAGTCACCATAAACTGGTGCATTCTCCATGGTAACACCTCTACCAATCAGCACTCTCTTCTCATACAGTATAAATTTGTTGCTTTCCCTTATGTCATGCAGGCCCCCACCTGCCAAACATGAGGCATATTAATTTCACCACATAGACATTAAATTTCAAACTGCTGTTGAAGTGAAGAAAGGACTTACTTTAAAAAAAAAAAAATCAGATTTTGGCTGGAAAGACATTTGCATATTAACACAGTGTTTGGAAGGACAAAGCAGCCATTCCCTGACCCATTCAACCCACAATGGACTTTTGATCACCAGACATCGAAGGTGGGGGAGCTCGCATTCCAGGTTGACTGCTAAGATGGTCGAATACATAAATGGACATGGTCAAACCAGCTAGTCACATGACTAACCTGCTGGGCAACCTGAGTTTTTTGAATTTATACAAACAGTTTGGGCAGAAAGCAGAATGCTCTTGGACTGAGAAGATCTCTCCTTTCTGGCTCGCCACAGCCTCTCCTGTCTGCCTGATCCATCTCTTTCTCACAAACCTCTGAATCCACTGAAGACACATCAACCCCAAGAGAGAAAAGTCTCCTACAGCGAACAAGGTTTAAGAAGAATACTGGGCCCCAACGAAAAGCAAGATCTACCTACAATCAAGGACTCTACTCAGGCACTTCAGATATTGCCTCAACTTTTCCACTTTATTTTTTCTTCTCTTTTCTGTCTTTATTTGCATGTGTGTATCGCGTATGCATGCTAGTGTTGGTGCGTCGTGTATCCGTAGGCGTTAACCAAATTAGAGTTTAAGTTTAATAAATTTCAACTTTTCTTCTTTAAACCCAAGAAAGCCTGTTTGTGCTGGTTTCTTTGCCTTATAATTGGAAAGTGCTGAACAAGGATTCACCAAGGGGGAGCTTAAAAACAAGGTGTGTTTAAAATTAAACTCTGTTACGATAAGACCAGGTGAAGGCTGAGAAGGACCCCTCGACAGCTTTCTCATCTGGTCATAACACTTACATTGGTATTCTTGCGATTTGTCCTGATGAGTGCAAGACAAAAAGCTTTGACAAAATGTCTCTGTTTTCAGCAATACTCAAGTTCTGTACTACCAAACGACTATTTAATACTCATTTTAATTCACTTACTGTTTTACTTACCTCGATTGAAAATTTTAATCTCCCAGCTCTTAGTTTAATCCAATGCCCTAGTTTAGAGAGAAAAAAGAAATACTTCCCAACCAATCACTTACTTTTTTCCAGTGACATCACACGTTGTCCCCCTTATTTTTTTCGAGCTCTTGATTCAAAAGCTGCCAGTGGTTCCCACGCTGCTTTTAAATGTTCTGCTGTCCTGTGCTTTGCTGCTCTGCCGGTGACCAGGGCTAGACTGTGCACATGGATGAGAAGGGGACTGAGCTTGAATGTGATACCTCCAACAGGTAATACAAAGGATAACCATTGGATGAGGGACCAGAAGGGTGACCCACACCTGTGGAACCATACCCCAGTGTGGATCAGTATATTTGTGAATTAGAGAAATTTGGGAGACAGATTTCATGAGGTTAGCTGTCTTTTTTGACCATTTCCTATGCCACCATGCCATGCAGTACTGTGATTATCAATGTATCTTAGTATTGTTTGGAGAAAACATACATCAAAACTTCATAGCCTGCTTTGTCTATTAGTATTACATCAAACTCCTTTGACTTTGGTTGCTTCTTCCACAGGGTTTCTTTGATATCCCAGTGGATAACCTGTACGCTGAACCAGCGGTGCTTAAGTGGATTAAGGAGAACATTCAAGAATGGAAAAACGGCATCATTGTCTCTCCTGATGCTGGTGGAGCCAAAAGGTGGGTGGTCTGAGGGGTGCAGAAGAGGAAACTAGGGGCAGCACGTTCAACTTTGGAGGGTATAAAAAGTGCAATTTCAGATCAGTGGATGGATATACACTTAGCCTAATTTTTACTTTCCATTGTGGAAAGGATCCTCTTTGAAATCAGCAGAGTAACACTAAACAGATTTTGTTTTGGCATTTACGTGGTAAATAAGCAGAATGGTCAGTAACTACAATCGGGCAGCATAAATTATAAGAGGCAGAAAAGGAACAGAGGTCTGCTGTTCAGTGTAACCTCCATTACTTCAGAGGACTTCATTTGTGAGGTGTGACTAACCTGCAAGATCACTTTGCTGTTTTTTTTTGCTCTGTTAAAGGTTAGTTTTGAACTTTTATAAGGTTTTGTGGTTTGATGGTTTTATAAATTATTTAATGCTGTTTTTCCATAGGATTTTATATCAAATTAATTTGCACCTTTTTCTTGTATAAAGGAATTTGTGTTTAAGCATTCTTTCTATAAAGGGGGCTCAGTTTTTAATTTTGAAATTGCTTTTAAAGCTATTAATCAATTACAATGGTTCAGTTAATATTTAATTATAATTATAGTTATTTTTGTGTATTTTGATTTTTTTTTTAAAAGACACTCAATATAAGTCTGGAATACTTAGTAATGTTCCACTAAAATTGGATCGTTATGCTGCAGAATCATTTTCATGCTACAGAAATAACTCTCTCCTAAATTTGGAAAAAGCTGCCAACCAGTCACATAACATATTTGTATTTTAATTATATGCATGGTTCCTTCCTAGAGCACATTTGCTCACATGACAGCCATTCAGTTATTCATATTAGTAGAATTTTTTTGGGCTGGGGCAAAGATTTCTCTAGATCCAATTTTTTAGCTCCTTGTGTTTCATATCTGAATTGAAAAAGCCAGTCTAAAAGTGTTAGGAACAATCCCCTAATAAACCTTAAAAGGAGTATCAATCATTAGTAGGTGAATCGTTAGCCCCTTCACCACACTCCCTATCAAAGAACTGTCTGGAAATTCACCATTTTCATCCAGGAAGTATTGAATTCCTGAATATAGATCATCAGCCCATCTTGCGTCATCTGATTCTGATTCACTGCTATAGAACCCCTATAGAGAACATCGGACCATAAAATCACAAATGAAAATTTCTACTTTTATCTGCCTATTCCTGGAAAATTAAGTCCTTAAACTTTGCTGAACTCCTGTAACCTCTTCACTGACTCACCTGTCATTCTGGTGGTTTCAATTTTTTTGTCAAAACACATTTCATATTTAATTCACAGTAAATTTTCAGTTTCATTTTAACTAATCTGTAACAACACTTTGCGTTGTGATTAATTGGTGTAGTACAAATTAGTGGTAGAAATTCACTTACAGTATTTTGCGACATATATCTTGGACATGCTGTTATATCTTTATATTTTGGAAAGGTAGTCAGATTGAGCCATTTAAATCTAAACTGTTTAGGCTGTGAAGTATATATAGTAGAGCAATCCTAATAAGGGTCAAGTTTTCCCAGTCTGTTTGTGAAGAATCCTTTCATCTTTTGATCTTGTGATGTTTCAAGGCCACATAAACTAGGGTCGTTCTCTCTAGCTAATCCCATCATTTATGTTTTTTAACAAGCATAGCCTTTCATTTTGGCCTTGACAAGCCTTTGTGTTTAATTCTGGCTGCTAACAGAACATTTTTTGTTTTCTCACATCCTAACATCAGTGATAATTTTTTTTTATTTAAAAAAAATATTATATTTGGCATCCTGGTTCCACATATTTTCTATAAAAATATTTTTTAAGTAGTAAAATCTGAGCTGATACTCTATCCACAGCAGAGTTCCCAAGCCTGAATCTGTTAGTAGATGTCTCCCTGTCTTTGGAACTCTCTTCCTCAAAAGGCGGTGGAAGCAGAGTCTTTGAATATTTTTAAGGCAGAGGTAGATTCTTGATAAACAAGGGTATGAAATGTGGAGTTGAGGTTGCACTCATATCGGCCATGATCTTGTTGAATGGCAGAGCAGGCTCAAGGGGCCGAATGGCCTACTCCCACTCCTTGTTTGTATGTATGTATTTCACTGCTTTCAAGATGGCTCCTGTGCTGGAAGCTCCCTAGGAAGCTCCCTTGCTGTTCAACTCTATCCATGGCCATCTGCTCCCATCCCTAACGTTTTCTCCCCCAATCTGCCCTCTTAAACTGTTTAAATTCCCCATGCTCTTTAAATCAGTTCATTTTAGCCCTATCTAAAAGTTAACAGTTAGTTTAGTGTATGTTACCTGGGCCCACTGCCCTCCCCCAGCCACACCTGCTCTTTGTTTTCTCAATGAAATTGATCCGGATGAAACTGACGAGAACAGCTGCCGATACTTTAATCTCCGATCCTGCTGTCTTCACAGTCCAGAGTGTCTGCAGCCACGGCATGCGGTAAGTCCATTGAGGTGAAGAAGGAGCTGCGGGACCCGAGAGAGGTCCTGGGAAAAGGTGCCCCGAACACCCAAAACATCCACGAACGGCCCCCCCGGCCGCAACTTCAAAGCGCCCGCGGGAGATGGCTCGGAGAGCATCTGCAGCGCACTGTCGGCAATGCTGCATGCCTTTATTTAAACCACTGCAAAAAAAAACCCTTAACAAATGTAATCACCTCTAAGTCTGCCAAATGATGCTTCACCTCCCGAAGGACGTGGATGAGCTTTCCGGACGTCGATGGTGGGCACTGAGGAAATGGCTTATTACCTGCACCAGATTCCACCCCCCCCTCCCCCCCCCTTTACCCCCCTTCCACCCCCCCCCACCCCCGTCCCCTTCCCTGCTCCACCCTCTCAGCTCACCCCCTCACAACCCCGTCCCAGCCCGCCCCCCCCTCGCACCATCTTCACCCCGCACCCCCTTCCCCTGCACCCCCCCCCCCCCACCCCCTCCCTCTACCCCTCCCCCTTGCATCCCCTCCTCCCACCGGCACCATCCTACACCTGTGTAGGGGCCCCAACAACCCCACTGCCTTGTGGGCGTCTCGGGAGAGACCAAGGCTAAGGGAGTAAACCCTAACAGAAAATCCGGAGCGGAACCCCGTAGGCGGTCATGTGTCACCTTTGGCATGTTTCCGGCAGTTCCTGCAGACATACCGGTGCCAAACGTCGTGTCCTGCACTCCTTTGGACCCCACCAGAAAGGCCGAGAGGGGGGTTTTGACGACTGGGCAACTCTCAACCTCCATAAATTTGCCCAGGCATGCGCCATGGAGAGGTCACTCCATAGTTGCCTCACAGCGACTGAAACAACACGGAAGGCAGCAGTTACGGGTTATAAGTCCAGATAAATTGGCGTAGAAACTGGGCGCCACGGGTTGCCTTTGTCGGTGGGAGAGGTCATTGCACCTCACTGGACAGCTACCGCCCGCCTCAAACCGGGCAGCCCCCGGTCAATAAGGTTCTGTCCCGCCACAGTCTGCCTGCTTCAATGGGTACTTGGAGCTCAGGGTCATTGCCCGAAAGGTGGACTGATACACCGCACCAAACAACATGAAAAAAGGAAAGAAGGTACCAGCCCTTCGCTTTGCAAGCTGGAACGTCAGAACTATGTGTCCTGGCCTGTCGGAAGACCTTACACAAATCAACGATTCTCGGAAGACCGCCATCATTAACAACGAGCTCAGTAGACTCAATGTGGACATTGCAGCACTTCAGGAGACTCGCCTCCCCGCGAGTGGCTCTCTAGCAGAGCAAGACTACACCTTCTTCTGGCAGGGCAGGGATCCTGAAGAACCAAGACAGCATGGAGTGGGCTTCGCCATCAGAAACTCCTTGCTCAGCATGATAGAGCCTCCCTCAAATGGCTCGGAACGCATACTGTCCATCCGACTGCTCACCACCTCTGGTCCAGTACACCTACTCAGCATCTATGCTCCAACACTCTGTTCCGCACCTGAAGCTAAAGACCAGTTCTATGAACAACTCCATAACATCATTAGCAGCATCCCCAACACCGAACACCTATTCCTGCTGGGGGACTTTAATGCCAGGGTTGGGGCCGACCATGACTCATGGCCCTCCTGCCTTGGGCGCTATGGCGTTGGAAGGATGAATGAGAACGGGCAGAGACTGCTTGAGTTGTGTACCTATCATAACCTCTGCATCGCCAACTCGTTCTTTCACACTAAACCCTGTCACCAGGTTTCATGGAGGCACCCAAGATCACGTCGTTGGCACCAGCTAGACCTCATTGTCACAAGGCGAGCCGCCTTAAACAGTGTTCAAATCACACGCAGCTTCCACAGTGCGGACTGCGACACCGACCACTCCCTGGTGTGCAGCAAGGTTAGACTCAGACCAAAGAAGTTGCATCATTCCAAGCAGAAGGGCCACCCGCGCATCAACACGAGCAGAATTTCTCACCCACAGCTGTTACAAAAATTTCTAAATTCACTTGTAACAGCCCTTCAAAACACTCCCACAGGGGATGCTGAGACCAAGTGGGCCCACATCAGAGACGCCATCTATGAGTCAGCTTTGACCACCTACGGCAAAAGTGCGAAGAGAAATGCAGACTGGTTTCAATCTCATAATGAAGAGCTGGAACCTGTCATAGCCGCTAAGCGCATTGCACTTTTGAACTACAAGAAAGCCCCCAGCGATTTAACATCCGCAGCACTTAAAGCAGCCAGAAGTACTGCACAAAGAACAGCTAGGCGTTGCGCAAACGACTACTGGCAACACCTATGCAGTCATATTCAGCTGGCCTCAGACACCGGAAACATCAGAGGAATGTATGATGGCATGAAGAGAGCTCTTGGGCCAACCATCAAGAAGATCACCCCCCTCAAATCTAAATCGGGGGACATAATCACTGACCAACGCAAACAGATGGACCGCTGGGTTGAGCACTACCTAGAACTGTACTCCAGGGAGAATGCTGTCACTGAGACTGCCCTCAATGCAGCCCAGCCTCTACCAGTCATGGATGAGCTGGACATACAGCCAACCAAATCGGAACTCAGTGATGCCATTGATTCCCTAGCCAGCGGAAAAGCCCCTGGGAAGGACAGCATTACCCCTGAAATAATCAAGAGTGCCAAGCCTGCTATACTCTCAGCACTACATGAACTGCTATGCCTGTGCTGGGACGAGGGAGCAGTACCCCAGGACATGCGCGATGCCAACATCATCACCCTCTATAAAAACAAAGGTGACCGCGGTGACTGCAACAACTACCGTGGAATCTCCCTGCTCAGCATAGTGGGGAAAGTCTTTGCTCGAGTCGCTCTGAACAGGCTCCAGAAGCTGGCCGAGCGCGTCTACCCTGAGGCACAGTGTGGCTTTCGTGCAGAGAGATCGACTATTGACATGCTGTTCTCCCTTCGTCAGATACAGGAGAAATGCCGTGAACAACAGATGCCCCTCTACATTGCTTTCATTGATCTCACCAAAGCCTTTGACCTCGTCAGCAGACGTGGTCTCTTCAGACTACTAGAAAAGATCGGATGTCCACCAAAGCTACTAAGTATCATCACCTCATTCCATGACAATATGAAAGGCACAATTCAACATGGTGGCTCCTCATCAGAGCCCTTTCCTATCCTGAGTGGTGTGAAACAGGGCTGTGTTCTCGCACCCACACTTTTTGGGATTTTCTTCTCCCTGCTGCTTTCACATGCGTTCAAATCCTCTGAAGAAGGAATTTTCCTCCACACAAGATCAGGGGGCAGGTTGTTCAACCTTGCCCGTCTAAGAGCGAAGTCCAAAGTACGGAAAGTCCTCATCAGAGAACTCCTCTTTGCTGACGATGCTGCTTTAACATCTCACACTGAAGAATGCCTGCAGAGTCTCATCGACAGGTTTGCGTCTGCCTGCAATGAATTTGGCCTAACCATCAGCCTCAAGAAAACGAACATCATGGGGCAGGATGTCAGAAATGCTCCATCCATCAATATTGGCGACCACGCTCTGGAAGTGGTTCAAGAGTTCACCTACCTAGGCTCAACTATCACCAGTAACCTGTCTCTAGATGCAGAAATCAACAAGCGCATGGGTAAGGCTTCCACTGCTATGTTCAGACTGGCCAAGAGAGTGTGGGAAAATGGCGCACTGACACGGAACACAAAAGTCCGAGTGTATCAGGCCTGTGTCCTCAGTACCTTGCTCTACGGCAGCGAGGCCTGGACAACGTATGCCAGCCAAGAGCGACGTCTCAATTCATTCCATCTTCGCTGCCTTCGGAGAATACTTGGCATCAGGTGGCAGGACTATATCTCCAACACAGAAGTCCTTGAAGCGGCCAACATCCCCAGCTTATACACACTACTGAGTCAGCGGCGCTTGAGATGGCTTGGCCATGTGAGCCGCATGGAAGATGGCAGGATCCCCAAAGACACATTGTACAGCGAGCTCGCCACTGGTATCAGACCTACCGGCCGTCCATGTCTCCGTTATAAAGACGTCTGCAAACGCGACATGAAATCGTGTGACATTGATCACAAGTCGTGGGAGTCAGTTGCCAGCATTCGCCAGAGCTGGCGGGCAGCCATAAAGACAGGGCTAAATTGTGGCGAGTCGAAGAGACTTAGTAGTTGGCAGGAAAAAAGACAGAGGCGCAAGGGGAGAGCCAACTGTGCAACAGCCCCAACAAACAAATTTCTCTGCAGCACCTGTGGAAGAGCCTGTCACTCCAGAATTGGCCTTTATAGCCACTCCAGGCGCTGCTTCACAAACCACTGACCACCTCCAGGCGCGTATCCATTGTCTCTCGAGATAAGGAGGCCCAAAAAGAAAAAAAAAAAGATTAAATTAATAGTACTGTGCATCACTTCTGTCTCAGTCCTTTGCTAACTCTTTCAAGCCATTCCTAATTATATCAGCATTCATTTCCAAACAGTTATAATTGTAATCAGGAAATTGAATAGTGAGAAAGAGCAAAACAATCTGTTGGTTTAATTGTCATAGTACTTTGTCGCTTGTAAATGTTTTATCATATAACCAAAGGCAGAGCACGTCCACAGCAAATTTACTTTTTTTTTCTTTTCACCTTCCATTTTTAGAGTTACGTCCATTGCCGATCGACTGAATGTAGATTTTGCGCTGATTCATAAGGAGCGTAAAAAAGCCAATGAAGTTGACCGAATGGTTCTGGTTGGTGATGTGAAGGACCGAGTAGCTATCCTTGTTGATGATATGGCAGACACTTGTGGCACAATTTGCCATGCTGCGGACAAGTGAGTTGCTGAATTATAGAGGCTAAAGGAACCGCCAAAGAGCAGCCTCGCTTTAAAAGGAATCAGAACATCCCCTCTCAGATTTTTTTTCACTCTAGCAACGCCAATCTCATCTCCCGGATCTGTTTTTATTGTAGTAATATCCACAAAGGAATTGAAACAGTCGTCGTTTTCCATCCTAGATCGATGCACTTAAATTACTCTGATCTGATGATCTCTGTTACGATTCTTGTATCTTCATTTTTGATATTTGGGGGGGAAAGATCATTGTGTTTTCAGTAAGAAACTTGATTTGTAGACTGAAATACATATTTCATTTTTCTTTAAATTAGGCTTTTAGTGCTGCTATAAGACTTTCATCTAACTTGCATGCCAGTATTTTCACAATTATGTAATATACTGATCTGTAAAACTCACTAATTGGAATGGTTTTGTTTTGAAGAATAGGAGAAACACGGACCGTTGATTGAATTGAATTGTTAGGAAATTAATGGAACTGTGTGGTGTTCTATTTAATTTGTAATTATGCATGTATTTTTTTCAAAATAGTTATTGTCCCATCAAAAATTGGAAGTAAAATGCTACAGTCAGTGGCAAAGTGAGAGGGGAAAGGAGCTTAGTTTTTGATTTGATTTATCTGTGCATCACAGGCTGCTGTCTGCCGGAGCCACCAAAGTCTATGCTATCCTCACACATGGAATTTTCTCAGGTCCTGCAATCTCCCGTATCAACAATGCCTGTTTTGAAGCGGTGGTAGTTACCAATACAATACCTCAGGAGGACAAAATGAAGCACTGTCCTAAAATACAGGTATGTTAAAAATGAATTACACTACAGGGAAGAACTACTTGGTTCAATATCAAGAAAAACAGATGCTTCCCTGTTCTTCGAACCGATCTAGAATAGAGCTGGAAGCTTAATTCACATGGAATGAATGCCTGATTTTGGCCAGTTAGTAGCACTTGCCTATGAACGTATTCTCATTTATGTTGTTAAGTATTTTCTCTGGGCTTTCTTTTGTGGGAGGGGTGGGGGAGTGAGCAGGGCAGGTCACAGACCGTTGCATTTAAGTGAAATGAAGGGAGAGCTGCCTAGGATAAACAAATATTTGTGGAATTGCATATTAAAAGAAAAAAAAACTTTTAAAAACTTTTTGTAGTACAATTTAGACTTTCAACTCAAAAACAATTTCCAAGTTTGCAGATGGTACCAAATTAGGAAGGATAGTCAACACTGAGGACTACAGCAAATTACAAGAAGACATTATTTGCATATAATTGGCAAATTAATTTCAGCATTGATAAGTGAGGTTATTACATTTTGGTATGAAAAATAAGGAGATCGCATTACTTGGAAAATAAAAATCTAAATGGAGTAGAGAAACAATGGGACCTGGGAGTACAAATAACACACATCACTAAAAGTTGTGGCACAAGTCAATGAGGTCATAACAAAAGCAAGCCAAGTACTAGGGTTATTTCTAGAGGGATAGAATTGAAAAGTAAAGAAATTATGCTAAATCTGTATCAAACCTTGGTTAGACCACACTTGGAGTACGATGTACAGTTTTGGTTGCCATATTTTTTTAAAGAAAACCTTTATTAAAAATGAGGTGCAAAAAAGATTTACAAGGATGATACTAGAACTACAAGGTTATAACTATCAGAAAAGGATGAACATGGCGTATCTCGAAGAGAGAAGGCTGAGAGGTGATCGAATAGAGGTCTTTAAAATTATGAAAGGTTTGTTCAAGCAAACACAAAGGAAGTGTTTCCATTTGTGAGGAAGAACAAAATTAGAGGCTATCAATGTAAAATGGTCGCCAAGAAATCACATAGGGAATTCATAAGCTTTTTTTACCCAGAGTGGTGAGAATGTGGAACCTACTCCCATGAGGAATGGTTAAGGCGAATAGTGTAAGGGGTAAGCTAGATAAGCATATGAGGGAGAAGGGAATAGAGAGTTATGCTGATATGAGTTAGATGAGAAAGAATGGGAGGCGGCTTGAGTGGAGCATAAATGCTGGCATGGTGCTATATATTCTATGTAATATCGGCTTCCTAATCTGGTGGTTCATGAATATTGAGGTTGAATGGTAAAATCTTTCCTTCATTTTATTTCTCATTGGATATGGCAATTGTCTTGAAATATTCTTACACAAATCTGAAAAAATCACTTGGTCTCAATAATTTTATGGGACAGATCAAAACATGTCCATTGTTCACAAGATTGAGCCTTTCTGTGTTCATACAATTGCTCCATCCAGGATAAGACCCAGAAATAGCCTCATTCTAAGTATTGGGGGAGGGGGCAATTCCTTTTTTTTTAATATAAAAGGATTCTATAAAGTATTCTACATTAAGTGTAGGTTTTAAGGAGTCATAAAGGAGAAGAGAGAAGCTTGGGGCCTAGGCAGCTGAAGGTACAGCCGCCAATTCTGCTTTCTGCTTTTATTTCCTCACCCAGTCACGCACGCAGTTTTTTTTTTGTTTTCTCTGCCTGCTCCCACCTTTCACTATCGTGTGCGTCAAGTCCCATAATAGCTTACAAAAAGAAAGTGGATAAATATTTAGAAAAAATTAAAAGGATAAAGGGCAGGGAATGGGATTAAGTGGATAGCGCTTTGAGAGCTGCATAGGCATCATTGGCCAATTGGCTCCTCCTGTGCTGTAAAATTTGATTATTCTGTGGTCACGAAAATGTCTTGCTAGCTGCATTTGAAGACTATGCAGTTTCATGATGTGGATGCCACTCCCAAATGCAATGTAAAGCTTAAGGCTGTGTTTTTATTTCCCAGGCTGCCTATCTTAAGATTGCCAAACAAGTGCAGTTCAACTAAGTTGTATTTCAATTAATGTAATGTTTGTTTCTAGTTTCTAACATTTGTAGCATGATTAAAATAGGGACTGCTATGTCTATATTCTACATCCTGAATTATAATTTGTTTCCTTCTGTTAGGTTATTGATATCTCCATGATCCTTGCTGAAGCAATTCGAAGAACTCACAATGGAGAGTCTGTGTCTTACCTGTTCAGTCATGTTCCGTTGTAATGTCTATGGCATCTGCTGTTTCAGTACATACTATTTTACCAAATTGTTTTCTCTTGCCCGCTGCCCCTTCCCTTACACCTACCATACCAGATGGTTAAAAAGTAGTCTTTGCTTCTGCTTCACGTTGTGGTACATTTTTACATGTCTGATCTGTCGGGACAACATTTCGATTAGACATTCATCGGTATATTAGATGTTTCTAACTAAAAGCAGCAGGTGCAATTTGGATTAATATGTATGATACGTTACATAGCCCTATATATCAAAAAAGAAAACCTATCTGGTATTACTTTTTAAAAAAGAAAAAATTATGCCCGTATATTCTCCACATTATTGTCTGTCTTGTGATATTAATTGCTACATGTCTGTCACCGTGTAAGCTGCCACTGTTTTACTTGGCACAGGTTGTTGCCAGGTGCCTACAAAAGTTTTGGAAAAACTGGAATAGAGATGGTGTGTTGGGGGAAAAATTGAATGTATTAAATTGCTTTTTTCATTCCCTGCTATTTTCATGTTGTAAAATTTGTTTCTGTTATTGCAACAGTGTATTTAATCAAGTTCTGTATATTTTCCACCTGAAACAGCTCAGGCGTAAGTCTGATGCAGAGAAATGAGGGCAGATCATTACTATCTTTGTTTTTATGCTGTCTTATGCCTTACTAGATGCACAGTAATTTCAAAGTTATGAACAGTCCTATTTTTGCATGATATTGATGCATTCCTCCTGAGTTGTGATTGGATTGGATTGGGCTCTCCTCACGATCCATTAGAAGTTGGTTCAGCTTTCTTTGCAAGAAACTGTGTGAATTGAACCCTAGTGAATGTAGTTCATTCAGAGATAGTATATATGCCTTTAAATTTGGATCTAAAGCAGTTTTGTTTAAAAACACACAAACCTTTTTATGGGAATTGAGCAGAAGATTGTATTTTGTTTTTGTGAAATAACCTGTATAAACCAATACAAATGTAATCAGTGTTGCAATTTGATTTACTTGACATCTTCTCCACATTTATGAGCTATATATGTAAAAACAACTGTTGTGACCTCATACAGCTCGGTTACAACTCTGAACAGTTTTGTTCTGCATACTCTTGTGATGGGTAGAAAGACACTAAATCTGTCCAGTTGCTCACACATATAATCCAGAAAAGTAGCAAATTGATTTTGCTCACAGTTTGACAGTAAACGATAATGCTAGTGTATTTTTTTTTAGTAGTAATGCAACTTTGAAGAACTGATTTGAGTGCAGCCTTGCTGTGAGCATCCTGGAAAAAATTTTCAGAAGACCACATTTTATAAGATGACTAAGTGTAGACTTTTCAAGAATGCAGCCTTGGTAATTACTGTGCAACTTGTTCCCATTTCACTTACAAGTTAGAAACTTGAGCTTGCGCAATCCTGAAACCAAAAGCATTTTCCTTTATCATTTATATGTAGTGGACGAGCGCTGTAGGTATTGAGACCATAAAATGGAACTTGTCTTGGGTTTCAGGCTTCTTTGCTCATTAAGGTTACTCTAATCAGTATATTGAACTTGATAAAGAGAATTTACAGATATAATCTCCGTTGGAATGCTGGCTCTGCTAGGAATATTGCTGTTTGTTCTACAGCATCAAAATGTTTTGTAAATGTCACACGATTGAAAACTTTTGTTTTGGAGTGTTATAATACTGGCTTGCACACTTTAGAGACTAGGTTTCAATCAGCAAGGATATGAGAGTTTGGTTTACCTACTGTTCGACTCCAGTGTGAAATGAGACTGCTTTAAGCAAGGTCTCCAGAGCGCACACGACTGGATTGTTTGAGCCGGTTGGCATTCTGGCAGGTCATGAGGAGCATGTGGGAAAGGTCCACTTTATCCAGAAAGCAATTCTGTGTTGTGCTGTAACTGAGTTGGGATTGCTAAATGAAGTCCTACAAACAAATTGCATTCCCAAAACTTAGTAAAACATGCAGGGGCAGTATTTGGATGAAGTGCACACCATTTCCCCTGCAAGAACTTTGTGAATACAAGCAAGACATTGAAATATTTTCTATATTTGTGTACACAGGATTCACATTCTTAGTTTTTATACTCATTTATTAAAACTAAAATTTGAGTCATTAAGAGTGGGGGAGAGTTGTCCTATGCATGAATCAGTATTATGGATGGACTACTGTTGGCTCACTCTGGGTTCTGCTCCTAAACTGGTTCCAGTGTTTTGTCCCTTTGGACTTTCTAATGCTATTCTGATCTCCTCACTTTCTGCACTCAGCAGTGGTCCTGCATGGAAAATCAGATTTAGTGCTCTCGGGAGCTCAGTGTCTCATGTGAGCTATATGTAGCTTTCATTTTTTTTGTTTGGAAATTGGATTGGAGTTGCCTTTATATGACTATATACAATAATTCAAACATTTGATACGATCTGTGCATAGAAATGTTGATGAACTTTTTTAAGACTGTCTTGATGAACTTGGTGTTGAACCCTCTACAGTTAAGTTGGGACAATTTATACATATTAAATGCAAGTCTGCAATTGTTCAGTTTTTAGCTTGTTTTCTACAGTATGGAGAAAAGTTGAAGGGCTCTACCTTTGTTTCAATCATGTGCTGCAATAAACATATGTGATGGTTATTTTTGCTGTGCAAGTGTACTGAATTTCTATTTTTAGTTTGATAGAGTTTATTCATTGTAATGTAGATAAACTACAATTTAATTAACTTTATTTCCTTTCTCCATCCTCCTTTCTCTCCTTTCCCTCCACATGATACTTTGAAATACAATTCCATGGGCAGCAGTGATCATCCAGTGCCTCGCCCAAATTCCCATTATTAATGTGAGCCTTCATGGTAAGTTTCGCTAGACTACTTGACTGTGAGGAGGACATCTTTGGCCAAAGGTATATCTGTTTGAAGAGATGAGGCCTAATGTCTGTACTGCAGAACTTGACAAAAGTGATTTCTACCATTCTTCAGACAAGGGGAATGGTACACGCTTCTGTGCCCAAAGTGGATGTGTTATCAAACAGTTATAATGCTTAGAATATTGTAATGGCCTGTGGACAGTTTGAACTAAAGACATTGCAGATCAAACTCAAGGTGTTGAGATTATCCAATAAGCTTGTCCACATGTATGAGAATGTGTATCGTTTGTGTGTTTTCTGTGATATCCACACAAGGCAAGAACTAAACCTTGTTTTTCCTAAAGTGTTAATGTTGTTGAAACTAGATTTGCAAACTTAATATCTAACATGCTGCTTTTATTTTGGTCATCACAAGCAAGTTCAACAAAGCGTCGCCAGCTGCTTTTTATTGCTGATCCAGAAGAAGCTCTACAGTTTGGATTTGAGCAAAATAGTTAGAAGGAATACTTGGCTTGCTGGCCTTAGCACTGCTGCTGGTCAAACTTTGAGTCATAGAGTCGTACAGCATAGAAACAGGCCTTTCGGCCCACCGCGTCCAGGCCGACCATAATGCCTATCTACACTAATCCCACCTGCCTGCATTAATTCCATATCCCTCTATGCCTTGCTCATTCAAGTACCTGTGCAGATGCCTCTTAAATGTTGCTACTGTTCCTGCCTCCACCACCTCCTCTGGCAGCTCATTCCAGATACCTACTATTCTTCCTGTGAAAAATCTGCCCCTTTGATCCCCTTTAAACCTCCTCCTTGCCACCATAAATCTATGCCGTATAGTTTTCACCCCTACTATGGGAAACAGACTCTGGCTGTCTAACCTATCTATGCCTCTCATAATTTTATATACCTCTATCATGTCCCCTCTCAGCCTCCTTCGCTCCAGGGAAAACAGACCCAGCCTATCCAATCTCTCTTTATAACTCAAGCCCTCCAAGCCAGGCAACATCCTTGTGAATCTTTTCTGCACCGTCTCTAGCTTAATCACATCTTTCCTGTAGTGCGGCGACCAGAACTGCACACGCTACTGCAAATGCGGCCTAACCAACGTTATGTACAACTGTAACATGGCATCCCAACTCTTGTATTCAATGCCTTGGCCGATGAAGGCAAGCATGCCATATGCCGCCTTCACCACCCTGTCTACCTGTGTTGCCATTTTCAGGGAACTATGTACTTGCACCCCAAGGTCTCTCTGCTCAACACTCCCCAGGGCCCTGCCATTCAGTGTATATGTCCTGCCCTGGTTTAACTTCCCAAAATGCATCACTTCGCACTTGTCTGCATTAGATTCCATTTGCCAATCCCTTGCCCACTTTCCCAGTTTATCTATATCCTGTTGTAACCTTAGACAACCTTCTTCACTGTCCACTGCACCACCAATTTTTTGTCATCTGCAAACTTACTAATCATGCCCCCTACATTCACATACAAGTCATTAATATATATGGCAAACAACAGAGGGCCCAGCACCGATCCCTGGGGCACACCACTGGTCACCGGCCTCCAATCTGGAAAAACAACCCTCCACTACCACCCTCTAACTCCAATCACCAAGCCAATTTTGTATTCAATTGGCTAGCTCACCCCGGATCCCATGTGTTCAAACCTTCCGGACCAGCCTTGCTAAAGTCCATGCAGACAAAGTCCACCACCCTGCCCTCGTCAATTCTCTTGGTCACCTCCTCAAAAAACTCAAATCAAATTCGTGAAACATGACTTCCCACGCACAAAGCTATGCTGACTATCCCTAATCAGACCTTGCCTTTCCAAATGCATATAAATCCTGTCTCAGAATCCCTTCCAATAACTTTCCCACCACTGATGTAAGGCTCACTGGCCTGTAGTTCCCTGGCTTTTCCCTGCTGCCCTTCTTAAACAAAGGCACAACATTAGCTATCCTCCAGTCTTCTGGTACCTCACCCGTGGCTAATGATGATGCAAAAATCTCTGGCAGGGCCCCAGCAATCTCCTCCCTTGCTTCCAATAGCATCCTAGGATACACCTACCTGGTCAGGCCCTGGGAATTATCCACCTTAATGTGCTTCAAAACCTCCCAACACCTCCTCCTTTGTAATGTTGATTATGCTCCAGGATATCGCTATTCCCTCCCTTGAACTCACTAGCTTCCATGACCACCTCCACAGTAAATACAGATGAGAAGTATACATTTAAGCCCATTTCCCATGGCTCCACACAGATTATCACACTGATCTTTAAGGGGACCTACTCTCTCCCGAGCTACCCTTTTACTCTGAATATACTTATAGAAGCTTTTAGGATTCTCCTTTTATCTGCCAGGGAAATCTCATGGCCCCTTTTCGCCTTCCTAATTTCCTTCTTAAGTGTCCCCCTTTGGTGGTAGAAATTATCCAACATGTCATTACCTTCATATTAACTGACTGGTGAGCAAGGCCTCTGTTCATTTTTTAAAAATGTATTTGCTCTTTAGAAGGGATTCTCAATTTTTAACTTGGATGCTATCATCTAAATAAATGATGGGATGTGGGTTTTCTGTTATCTCTTTGTATAGGCATGATTGCTGATGCAAGGGAAACATTTAGTTGGAGAAAAGAGATTGATCCATAATGTCAGGGTTTGAGCTATAAGTAAAGACCGAGAACCTGAATTTTCCAATCTGGAAAGGAAATGATTTTGCAGCTGGCATGAACACAGGAACATGAGTAGGTCATTCATCCCCTCATGCCTATTTCACAATCCTATAGAGATATGGTGGGGAAATGGAGAGGCTAAATTCAGAATAATACATGAATTTGAAAGTGTGGAACAAGGGTTTAAGTTAGTAAAAGGGAAGTTTGAGACTGAGACAAGGAGATTCTTTAATAATTAATGAATGGAATAAATTTCCAAGGCGTACTGGAGGCAGAAACCCTGGAACGGATGCTACAATGTTGTGGGGATTCTAATCTTTTTGAATATGAATTTAAATGGACTAAATAGCTGCCTTCTCTAACTATCTTGATGCTTTTCTTCTACCTTGTGCTGATGTGCCTTTTCCATCTCCTTGTACTTGCACTGTTCTTTTCATCCATAAGGCCAATCTGTGTATTTCAGCTTCATGATGGCACTAACTTTCCTCTGAGGCCAGAAGAGCCAATTTAAACAGTCTCGGTCTTTCAGGGCTCTTGTACCTGTAAGCATTGAAACAGCAATAGTATAAACATTAAAGAATGTGCACATTCCTCAGGCACTGAGACCTACTCAAAGACAAAAATGAGAAAATGGGGGAGTCTGCAAATACAGATCAGGAATTAAGTAAAATGATGGGAAATAGATAATACAGCGAGTTGTGGTGGTCTGCTAATCTCTAGTTTCTGCACTCGAGAGTAGACCATACCACGAACGCAGTTCAGCTGGCCTCAGCACCTTTTAGGTTTGGTAGTACAGAACTTGAGTATTGCTGAGAATAGAGACATATTGTCAAAGCTTTTCGTCTTGCACTCATCAGGACAATCCGTAAGAATAACCAATGTAAGGGAAACAACAACTTCTATTGTATGAGAAGAGAGTGCTGTTTGGTTGGCAAGTAAACTCTGGTAGAGGCGTTGCCGTAGAGAATGCACCAGTTTACGGTGACTGACAGTTCACTGCCAAGCTTTGTTTGAAATTTGTTTGTACGTATTCTTTCTGTTTGCAAAGAACAGGACCCTATGTATTAATATATGTAGCTTCCAGTATGTGCAAATGTGCCACACTGCGAGCCCTACTGACAATCTTAAATTGGTTGTTAGTGTAATTCTTAGCACACTGAGGATTATTTAGCAAATATTGTCCAATCGTGGAATCGCATCTCATGTTGGATACTATTTTGAGTTTGAGCCTGTGCTTGTAGAAGACAAGTGGGGCTTGTGGAACTCAACTTCAACAAAGTTGAATGCAGTCAGGAGAAGGAGAGAGGTTAAAATTGATACTTTGAGTGCGCTTAGCCCTTTCACTTCTACCCTCCCAATATCAGTTTGCTTACTTTGTCCTTTGTCCCTGCTAGCTAGCGTTTCTATTTTTTTTCAAAAAGTCAATTTTCAAGCATTGCTGTCTTTGTAAATGACACTGCCATCTCCAACTACCCTTTTGAGTGTGTTATGGCCTCCCAGATCTGTGCCAATCTTTCCCGTAACTTCATATTTGAATCTCTCTGATCAGGATTCTGCACCTCCCGACAGTACTGAAATGGTTCTAATCAAGTCAGCCTTTGATATAATCAGCCAAATTATCCTCCAGTGACTTGTCCAGTTCAGTGAGAATGCCCCCATCCCCATTGATGTATCCTTGGCTCTTCCATAGCTGCAAGGTGTTCCTTAGCAATACCATCTGTAGATGTGGGATCAGGATGATCAGCAATTTCTTCCACTTTAGAAACATTTGAGAGGACTAAAGCAAATGTGGCACTTGTCACCATTCATTTCCCCAATGCCAGACAGTATCAACTTTGAGCTGAACTGCTGACCTCCATTGCAAAGTTTCCTTCCATCCCCATAATGTCACCTGCCTCAGCCCATCTTAAGATGGGCTTTCATCCATGCTTTTTGTCACCTCTGTGCTCTCCTATTACAATGATGTCCGAGCTGGTCTCTTTTCCTCCACTTTCCATAAACTATAGCTCATCCAAACCCATGCCCGTACCTTATCCTGTATCTTGCTGTCATGTCAGTCCTGTCCCAGCTAATCTATATTGGCTCCTTATTTCCCCAGCAACTTCAGTTTAAGTCACATCTTAGTTTATAAATCCCTCACAGTCTTGCCCATTCCTATCATTGTAACCTCCATACAACCCCTCACCTAGAACTCTTCTCTTTAATCTATCTTCTTGTCATTTCTGTCTTTCACTGGCACTTGTGCCTTTAGCTGTTTATGCCCTACAGTCTTGGAATTTCCTCCTTTTTAATATCTCTACTTCCCCACTCCACGACCAGCTAAATGATATCTATGTTTCTTGTCTTATTGCCTTGGGACTTTGTTAAAGGTAGGGTGCTATATAAATGCAGGTTGCTGATGGCGTTCCCTCTTGATTTTTTTGGGGGGGGTGTAATATCCCAAATAGTCTAGAAAACCCTATCGGATGGTGTACCGACCACCAAAAAGCAGTTGACAAAGCTCTGTATTAAAAGTTACTAGCTACGCTCTGCGCGCGCGGGCTGCCAGCAATTCTCTAGGGAAACGCTGATCAATCAGTGGGATGGGCTTTCAGATAGAGCTGTGAAAACGAAAAGCCTGGAATTGGTTTTCCGAAATAATTCGGAAGGAGCAGACAACACTGCAAGGTGTTCTGCATGGATGAACTAGGTTGGGTCCACAGTCTCTCGCTGATCTTCCACTAGCTATTCAATCCAATCAGAGCTATAGCCAGGGTGTCACTCCACAGAATAACCCAATCAAGATTAGAATGAATGAAACTGCCTTCAGTCGGAATGGTTCTGCTATAATGTAAAGATAAATGTATAAGTTGACACTAGGCGAATCGAAAATAATTTCAAATATATAATTGTATAAATGTCAAAAATACTAGAAGAACCTTCGTTAAAAAATATATATAACGGGCGGAATTCAAGGTACAATTCTGAATATTATCTTAGAAAAATTGAGTTTGGGCGAGGCTATATTCGCTAATAGAGGTGTAAGTTTCCTTTGTTGTTCATCGAAACCATTTTAAGTTATTGCGCATAGAATCGGGGATTCCCTTCTTTGTTACAGACTGTAGGAGACATCCACTTGAAATTTTCGGATAGTGGCCCAATTTCAGGCCTTGCTCTGCTGCAGTTCATTGATGTTGATTTTCTGGGGTTGCTCGGCAGAGGCTCTCGATTAAAGCAACTAGCGGGTTATATTATTAATGTTCTTCTATTCCATCTCTCTTCTCCCCCCCCCCCCCCCCCACCTGCGAATCGATTCGTTAGTGTTTTCTTGACGGTTGGTGATGCAAATTGACAGGAAAATTGGTGGTGGTGTAAATAGTGAAGAGGAAATCCTTAGATTACAGGGAGATATAGATGGGCTGGTAAGATGGGCAGAGCAGTGGCAAATGGACTTTAATCCTGAGACGTATGAGGTGATGCATTTTGGGAGGACTAACATGGCAAGGGAATACACAATAGATGGTAGGACCCTAGGAAGTACAGAAAGTCAGAAGGACCTTGGTGTACTTGTCCATAGATTACTGAAAGCAGTAGCACAGGTAGATAAGGTGGTTAGGAAGGCATATGGGATATTTGCCTTTATTAGCCGAGGCATAGAATATGTGAGCAGGGAGGTTATGATGGAGCTATATAAAACGCTAGTTAGACCACAGCTGGAGTACTGTGTACAGTTCTGGGCACCACACTATAGGAAGGATGTAATTGCACTGCAGAGGGTGCAGAGGAGATTCACTAGGATGTTGCCTGGGCTGGAGCATTTCAGCTATGAAGAGAGACTGAAAAGGCTAGGGTTGTTTTCCTTCGAGCAGAGAAGGCTGAGGGGGGACATGCTTGAGGTGTACAAGATTATGAGGGGCATTGATCGGAGGAAACTTTTTCCCTTAGCGGAGGGGTCAAGAACCAGGGGGCATAGATTTAGGGTAAGGGGCAGGAGGTTTAGGGGAGATTTGAGGAAACATTTTTTCACCCAGAGGGTGGTTGGAATCTGGAACGCACTGCCTGAAGAGGTGGTGGAGGCAGGAACTGTCACAACATTTAAGAAGTATTTAGATGAGCACTTGAAACGCCATAGCATACAGGGCTACGGGCCAAGTGCTGGAAAATGGGATTAGAATAGTTGGGTGCTGTATGGCCAGCACAGACACTGTGCTGTATCACTCTGCTGTATAACTCTATGACTCTAAATATATCATTCATTTAATATATATATGTATTTAACAGCTAGCACCATTTTTTTTCTGGCGAGTCTGAAAGCGTATCATCCCCACCTACAAAATTTGAATTGCCAATTTTTGGCACATTTCCAGTGATTCCTTTCCTCTCCACAGCCGCTAGTAGCAACCATGGTGTTTTGTTAGATGATCTTTGTTTCACATCCCATAACTTCTCTAGCACAGACAGCTTCATTCTGCCTCAGCAGCATTGCCCATTTCTACTCCAATAGGGGCGGCACAGTGGCGCAGTGGTTAGCACCGCAGCGTCACAGCTCCAGCGACCCGTGTTCAATTCCGGGCACTGCCTGTGTGGAGTTTGCAAGTTCTCCCTGTGTCTGTGTGGGTTTCCTCCGGGTGCTCTGGTTTCATCCCACATGCCAAAGACTTGCTGGTTGATGGGTTAATTGGCCATTATAAATTGCCACTAGTATAGGTAGGTGGTAGGGGAATATAGGACAGGTGGGGACGTGGTAAGAATATAGAATTAGTGTAGGATTAGTATAAATGGGTGGTTGATGGTCGGCACAGACTCGGTGGGCCGAAGGGCCTGTTTCAGTGCTGTATCTCTAAACTAAACTAAAACTATCATACATGCTGCTGTCACCCTCCACGACCTTCAACTCATGGAAAATGCATGTCCCGGACGAAGTCCTGCTTGCCCATCACTGGGTCCATGTTAACCCCAAACAAGTTAAATCTTTTTCTTTAAACACCTCGGGGCTCTACCGCAGACCTCTTCACAAGGGACATCGATCTGGAAGAGATTGCAATCAGTTCATCCGATTCTGATCTCGTATACCCTGCCCTTTGTTCCACTGTTGACAAGAGTGTTTAGCCACCTCGGTCCTTTGTGAAGTGTCAGTCATTTACAGCATAGGAGGCCGTTCAACCCATCGAGTCCATGCCGGCTCTCCATGGAGCAATCCAGTTTTAACTACAATTTCCTGCTTAAATCTGTGCCTTCCCATATTCCTTTAAAACGTTCTCAAAACTCATCTCTCTAACCAGGCTTTTAGTCATCCATTTCCTTAAACCTTGGAATATTGTTTGCTGTTAGATACCACCTTAAAATGTGTACTTCAAAAGAACAGTTTACATTAAAGATAGGTATATGGTTGGCATCATTCCATCTATGAAAGATGGGACATGCAACAAACATACTAGTTAATGATGTGCAAAGACAATGGAAACATGTTTTCCTCATGGCTCAGTGCTTTTATCTGACTAGCTAAAACAGTTTAATTCATTCAAAACCCACCCACTTGTGCAAAGTTAAAATCAGACCAGTACAGTCCAGAGAGGCAAGCTACCACTACCAGAAACTGCCAACACCATCCACCAGAAGCCATATCCAGCAACTGGCCGCTAGAGGGCTCCCATCCACAACTAAGTCAGTCAGACAACCATCCATCAACTAGTAAACTGCCCTGCAGTTAGCCAGTTACCACCAGCAACAAGTCACAGACTGGTCAACCATCTTTAACAGCCAGTTTATGGCCAGCCACCAGATTAGAGCTGCAGTTGGAAGAGAGAGAGCGCAGGAGCTGGTGACCTGTGCAGGGGAAAAAGTCAGAACCTGGAAGCCTGGTGCTGGAGAAAACTAAGTCAGACGGTCAGTGTTTGGGGTTGGGAGTTAAAAAGTTGGATGAAGTTGGACGCAGGAAAAGAAATTTGTACATGTGCCATCTTTTCAGGTATGATTTGTGTTCCGACCAAGTTGGGAGGAATGCACTGTTTATTCTAGTTCACTTCCCCATGGGTCACAACATATATTTACATTTTTTCCCACTTAACTGATCATAGACTCTTTTTATCCCAGAATAAAACACACCCACCAGGTTTCTTTAATAATAAACTGATAATTTTGTTGTTTATTAAACAAGTCTTAACCACTAATGAAGTAAAGCATAAACACACTGTTACGATCGAGGCACGAGCAACGCATTGTCAATTCAGTCCCATCACTCAACAGATCGCAGCATATTATTAAAGTTTTCCCACCTAACCAGAAACCAGTAACCCCCCAGAATAAAACAGACCAAATCAGGTATCTTTAGACAACAACAAACTAAAAAACTAAACCTTAAACACTATTAAGATAACCCTATGTCTAACGTATTTTAACCTAACTCCCCCATTCTCACAAATACATTCAAAAATCACAGTTAACCATTTTTTAAAAATGTGTTTTTAAAAATTAGCTGTTTCTTAAGAATAAATAAGTAGGGCTTTGTGAGTTTACGTTCCTGATGGATGAGGTATTCTAATGGGAAAATAATCAAATGCCTCCACGCATATTTGATGAAATAGTCTGTTCAGTAGATAGACATTCAAAACATTTCGGCTCCGGCAGACATCAAGACCAGCGGCGACTTCCAGAAAATACAATCTGGCAAGAGAGATTCAATTTTGAAGCAAATACTTACTGGCTTGGAAGTAAAGAAAAGGAGTTTTGCTACCTTCAGCAAAAAAAAAGGCTTGTTTCCTCCTTTGGCAATTAACTCAGCCTATAGCTCCTTGTAGCATTTCTGCTGAGAGATAAACTCTTTTCTGCAGTAGAATGCCTTGCTGGAGTCCGGTTCAGACTGTTTTTTGGCAGTTTTACACACAGTCAGATAGAAACATTATATGCCATGTGACCTCTCTTTCCTCCTGTGGTCTAGGTAACAAAATGCAGCTTTGGCACACCGTGCCTCAGAAATCCAAAACTTCTCGCCCTGTGAATCCTCAAAAAATATATTTAACAAAACAAAGAGGCACTTTCGTAACATTTGTCACTGATAAAATTTGAGACAAGAAATTCGAATGCAGCCTGTATTGATTCTGAAGGGTACAGAAAAACACAATGTATCTACATACAGTTTTATTTTGTATATCTCCTGTGCAGTTATTGGCTGAGGGGAGCATTATACACTAATGGAGAGGGTCGAACTCCTTTTTTGTTCTAATTCATCTTGTTACTTTAAACATCAGAGTACAGGCACCTGCAATTGCAACAATGCAGAGGAGGTTCCACAAACATCCCTATCCTCAATGATGGGGGAGCGCAGCACATCAGTGCAAAAGACAAGCCTGAAACATTTGCAACCATCTTGTGAGGTATGAGCTCAATCAGCCAGAAGGACAGAATGGATGATTCATTTCTGTCTTAGAGTCATAGAGAGATACAGCACTGTAACATGCCCTTCGGCCCACTGAGTCTACACCGACCATCAACCACCCATTTATACTAATCCTACATTAATCCCATATTCCCTACCACATCCCCACAATTCTCCTAGCACCTACCTATGCTAGGGACAATTTACCTATCAACCTGCAAGTCTTCAGTTGTGGGAGGAAACCAGAGCACCCGGCGGAAACCCACGCCGTCACAGGGAGAACTTGCAAACTCCACACAGGCAGTACCCAGAACTGAACCCAGGTCACTGGAGCTGTGAGGCTGCGGTGCTAATCACTGCACCGCCCCCGTCTTCTCCTGAGGCCCCCAAGCATCACAGATGCCAGTCTTCAGACAATTCCATTCACTCCATATAATATCAAGAAACAGCTGCTGGCACTGGATACAGTGAAGGTTAGGGACCCTGATAACATTCCAGCTCTAGTACTGGACACTTAAGCTCCAGCATTAGCTGTGCCCCTAGCCAAGCTATTCCAGTACATCTACATCTACCTGATAATGTGGAAAATTACCCAGGTACGTCCTGTCCAAAAAAAGGACAAATCCAATCTGGCCCAATTACCGCCCCATCAGTCTCAATCATCAGCATAGTGGTGGAAGGTTTCATTGATAGTGCTATTAACCGCTACTTTACTCAGCACTAACCTGATCACTGATGCTCAGTTTGGGTTCCACCAAGGACTGATTACTGAAGGAACAAGTCAGGAGTGTGATGGAATAGTCTCTACTTGCCTGAATGAGTGCAGCTCCAACAACTCTCAGGAAGCTCGACACCATTCTGGACAGAACAGCTTGCTTGATCGGGACCCTATTTACCACCTTAAACGTTCACTCCCTCCACCACAAGCACAGAGTGGCAGCAGTATGTACCATCTAGAAGATGCACTGCAGCAACTCACTAAACCTCTTTTGACAGCACCTTCCAAAACCTGTGCCCAGAAGGACAAATGCAGCAGATGCATGGGAACACCACCACCTGCACCTTATCCTCCAAGCTATACAACATCCTGACTTGGAACTATAATGCCATTCCTTCACTGTTGCAGCATCAAAAACCAATAGCACTGTGGGTGTACCTGCACCACATGGACTGCAGCAATTAAAGAAGGCGTCTCACCAGCATTTTCTCAAAGACAATTAGGGGTGGGCACAAATGCTGTCTTTGCCAGCAATGCTCATATCCTATGAACAAATAATTTTAAAAAATTGAGTGCACAGGTCTTTTATTGAGCTCATACCTCACAAGCCAGTATGAATGCACAGGTTTGATACTCCACAGTTGTTCAGCTGGGTGGGACTGCTTTTGCCTGGTTGTCTATAATCGTAGCCACCATATCAATTGCAATTGCTTCTCTTCCTGCTGCTGCACTGTTACTTCTGGTGTCCCCCAAGGATCTATCCTTGGTACCCTTCTATTTCTCATCTACATGCTTCCCATCAGTGACATCATCCAAAAGCCTAGTGTTAAGTTTTCACAGATACACTGATGACACCCAGCTCTAATTCACCACCTCTCTCTCGAGTCCTCCACTGTTGCTAAATTATAGGACTGTTTATCCAACATCCAGTACTGGATGAGCAAATATTTCCTCCAGTTAAATATTGGGAACCCTGAAGCCATTGCTTTTGGTCCCTACGCCAAACTCCGTTCCCTAGCTACTGACACCAACTCTCTCCCAGCAACAGTCTGAGATTAATCCAGTCTGTTCACAACCTCAATGTCTCATTTGACCTGAGATGAGTTTCCGGCTACACTTTCGCGCCATCACTAAGACCGCCTATTTCCACCTCCATAACTTCACCCGTCTCAGCTCATCTGCTGCTGAAATCCTCATTCATGCCTTTGTTACCTCTAGACTTGACTATTCCAAAGCATTCCTGGCTGATCTCCCACATTCTACTCTCTAAACTTAAGGTCATCCAAAACTCTGCTGCTCAAGTCTTAAGTTGCACCAAGTCCTGTTCACCTATCATCCCTGCTGACCTACATCGGCTCTCAATCAAGCAATGCCTTGATTTTAAAATTCTCATCCTTATTTTCAAGTCCCTCCGTGGCCTTGCCCCTCACTATCTCTGTAATGTTCTCCAGCCCCACAAGACATCTGCATTCATCTAATTATGGTCTCTTGAACATGCCCATGTTTAATCGTTCCACCAGTGGTTCTCACGCCTTCAGTTGCCTCGGCCCTAAACTCTGGAAAACCCTCCCTATTTTCCTCCTTTAAGACATTCCTTAAAACCTGCCTCTTTAATCAAGCTTTGGTCATCTGATCTAATATCTCCTTTTGTGGCTTAGTGTCATCTTTTTATAATGCTTCAGTGAAGCGGCTTGAGACATTTTATTATATTAAAGGCGCTATATAAATGTAAGTTCTTGTTACTATGATTATTTTGCCCTGTTAAACTCCATAGTTATAATGCCATTACAGACCCTTCCCATCATTTTATTACTGTAAACACAAGTGACCAGATTTATATCTTTCAGACCATCATTGCTGTGTATAGTTAATTTCACACATTCCATCAGTCCTTTAATCTGAAGAAGATACTCTTGCCTTAGGTCTACTTACACATGCATCCCATGCTCAGCAGAAAGCTGATACGCTAATCCCACAAATAGCCTAGATTATTAAGGTACTTGGAGGAGTGAACTCTTGTTGCCATATTTCCCTTATTTTCTCTCTCTCTCTCTCTTCCCCCCTCCTTCATGGGACCTGCGCCGCCGCAATTACATGGACAGCCACTTAAGGCGGCGGCGGCTGCACACCCCCCCCCCCACCGCCCCAAAAATCCCAATCACGTGGCAGGGGCGGCACTGGCCACGGCGTCACCTGATGCAGAAGCAGGTGCTGGCTGTTTTTAAAAGGCCGCCAGCTCTGCAAACAAAATGCAGAGTTGCCCCCTTCCCCCACCATCGATAAAATAATGCCGAGTTGCCCCCTTCTCCGCCTCGGTGGTGCCAGCTTCTCGTGGATGGGAAAGTGTAGGCGTGTGAGTGCCACACGTCAAGCTCAAGATCAGGAATGGATGGGAAGATCGTGGCAGATTACATTGAGATGTATGCAAAGAGGTATTTAACATATTTAAAGTAGGGTTCTGTCGCAAAGCGGAGGAGGTGCTGACACGGAGCTTCCCCGCCCCCGGGAAGATTGGGTCTGACTATCCCTGAAATAAGTTCCATAGCAGCTGCTGCTGCTCTGATTCTCCGCACCCCCCACCCCCGCCACGCCACGGAACCCACCATCGGGAGAACAAGAAGTCAGCCCAACAACTCCCATCAGCTCACATATCCAATCTGATCCAAAGTTGTGTGACTATTTCAATTTTAGTAGTGTGATTGTTAATGTTCACAACAATTGCTTGATTTAAATGCTGAAGTCATTGAAACTTTGTACTCTACTTCTGCATCTCCTTCATCCAATAGTAACATGATTTGCATCAAAGTAGGCTTGTTGCACACTCAGATTCTCAGCAGACCATTTCAAAGCCCGTTGGTCTGTGATCATGTGTCGATAGAATCACAAACTACCACACTCAACAATTAGAAAAGTGATTGATTGGGACAATAAGATCCAACTGAACAAATGATGCCCAATATATACATTTAAAAACAGTTAATCAGATACTAGAAAGCACAAAAAAACATTGCTGCTTGTAGAAAAAGGTAACCTTTTTTGTATTTCAAAAGGAGGCAAACCTAGACATCATCAGTGTCAGCTTTTTGCCGCTTTCAAGTAAACTTAAAAACATCCTCCAAAATAAAAAAAACTAATTGTTACTTTTGCAATCTTTGTGCCTTTAAAGCTTCCACAAAGATCCTGATACAATTAAATTCAGATCATACAACAGTAGTATTTGCCACCTTTTCATTTTTTTCTGGTATCATTGCAAAACTGCCAAGATAATTAAATAATTAGAACCACCTCAAATGACGGACTCCTTGAAATTGGTCTGAAACTCAAAAAAGTGGCAATTATTTATGTGACAATCTCATGTCTGTAACTAGAGATTTTCACACAATTTACAACAACCAGAATTTCACTGGCCATAATGAAAGTCTGATTTTCAACCATTAAGTAGTCATCAACCTCAATAATTCCAATGTTTATGGGGGCCTGAGGAATAAAGGCCCCCTCAACATAAAATATATAAAAGGGGCCTGCGGTATAAAGGCCACCTTAATAAAAAAAAAGGGTTTAGATACAGAGTAAAGCTCCCTCTACACTGTCCCCATCAAACACTCCCAGGACAGGTACAGCACAGGTTAGCTACAGAGTAAAGCTCCCTCTACACAGTCCCCCATCATAAAAAAAATAATTCCAATGTACTTGAGACCAATATGTCATTGACCAAACACAATGCAACTTTGAAAAAGGATGAAACCACAACCAGTGGCACAGTAACATTCACACATGCTTACAAAAAATATATAATTTTTTCATGTAGCTTTACAAATTAGTGTAAAAATACTAAATATAACAGAACAAATGGTTAGTCTTCACAGTGAAATAAAGCTTTCAACATTCTAACACAGAAATACTAGAGAGTGGAGCTTCCCATAGCTTCTGAGCTCCTGCACAATTCTTAACACTTTTCTTTGGTATATGGGAGAGGTTTGAACAAGATAGTGTAAAGGGTGAAGGGATTGCTGAAGATCCAGACAGAGTCCCAGCCCTTTTCTCAATTCACCCTTGGGAACTGCTCTTACTGTCTTACTCAACATTTCAACTTCCGTTCAGCATCCCTTTAGATCACGTTTACAACTCCCACATTTTAGCATTTCACTGAACATGTTTTACTTTTCCCAGTTGCACAAATAAGCTTTAATCAAAATAAATACACACCAGCATCTTTAACTTAAAATGTAATCCAAAATATTCCCCAACCCTAGATGCACAATCTCAAATTGAAATGAATACACTCAACACTCACTTCCATGCGACTTAGAAATAAATAGCTTTTCCTCTCCGAGTAGGACAGTGGATGATGCTGGTCCTTAAAACAAACGTCACACAGATTCTTTGAAGATAGTCTTTCATTTGCAGGTCACAAAACTTCCCCACACTCAAACTGAAAACAAAATTCAGTTGCCTATTCCTTTTTAAAAAATAAAAACAGAACATGCTGCCTATTTCTTTCTTTCAGTAATTTAAACTTTTGACGTGGGCTTTTAACTTCTTTTTCCTAACTTTTCCCTAACCTGGGATTTTTTTATGGAACTCTTTTACAGCATTTGAAAGGCGGGGCTAAAGTGTGGCGAGTCGAAGAGACTTAGCAGTTGGCAGGAAAAAAGACAGAAGCGCAAGGGGAGAGCCAACTGTGTAACAGCCCCGACAAACAAATTTTATCTGTAGCACCTGTGGAAGAGCCTGTCACTCTAGAATTGGCCTTTATAGCCACTCCAGGCGCTGCTTCACAAACCACTGACCACCTCCAGGCGCTTACCCATCGTCTCTCGAGACAAGGAGGCCAAAGAAGAAGATGTTGTGACTCCATATCCTCTGCACAACCTCTTCTTCCTGTCATGTCATGTAACTTTACACCGCACCCCCCCCCCCACCCCACCCCCGGCCCAAAATTCTCCATCCTCTCTCTTATGCTAGGAATCCCCAAAACCACTAGCATTAATTTCACAACCTCCATAGGCAATGAAAGATAAATGGTCAGGCTCTCGCCTTGTGTACCCAAACATGTTTCTTCCACTATCCACATTACCAGGTCGAGTAAACTGCAATGGGGTGACGTGTATCTGAGGAGCTGAAGAGGCATCTAACTGCTCTTCTTCCATACCTAACGTCATCACTCGAACTGCACGGATCTGGGATTCTAAAGTCAGAGTAGATAAAGGGGATGCAAAAGGGAGTGATGGCCATATTCCCTGTCCCAAAGTCCCCTTTTCAACTTTTGGAACAGGGAATTTGCCAACCACTATCAGGCTTCGCCCATTTCTGTTTCTGCTCGACAAGCTAATACCTGCTGATCTGCTCTTCTCTCCCCTTCACAGGGTGTGGGGGCTAAGTACTATGCCCACCTGGGTCTCTGCCAACTTCACATGCTGCAATTTTGATATTCCTTTCTCCAGACCATGATTCCAGCAACAGAACAGTTCTAGCTGTTCCAAGCCCCTGGAAGTGCCAGTTCTCTTTCTCTTTCCTGGCTGCCGTTAACTGTTCTGTGGGTTCTGGTCACTGCTCTATAAGTTCTACAACTTATTTATCTCTGGACTCACCCTCTTCTCCTAACTGCTGAATTCCCAGCATTAGAACTGTAATACCAATGTCTTCTTGTTGTGTCACTTTTGGACACTAATGCCTAGTCTTTAAACTGGATTAAGGACTACCATGTCTCTCTCCATCCTATTGTCATTGTTTCCCATCCTATCTCATAAGGCCCCCCATTTCAATTCCATCCATTTATTAAGAAATAACGGGACCTCATCTGGAATATTCCCTAACCCTCCCATTGTTAACTGGAGATCCCTTTAGGTTGTGAGCACTAAGAGAATACTCACCCCTCAAACTGATGTGTGGGAAGCACTTTCTTGAACCAACTCCAACTTAAAGAAATCTGAAAATATCACATCAGGGTCACCAAGATGTTGGACTGCTTTCTTGTTCTAATTTGTTACTTTAAACATCAGAGTACAAACACATGCAGTGTAACAATAGAGAATCATGTATTTAATGAGACATCATATGACACAATCCCATATCAGTTATATCAAACTTTATGATTCCAGTATGAGCACACAAGTCTTTATTGAGCTCATACCTCACAATCCAGTATGAATACTCAGGTCTCACACTTCATGATTCCAATATGAGTACAGGATACAGTGGTTCACACACAACTCTTATACTAATTCTGCCTTTGATGTCTACATTCCATGCATATGACCACTAAATCAAGAGTACCTTACAGATACATAAAAGTGACATCAAAATAGCAAATGAAGCCAACAAGATGCAATTAACTCTTCTGAATCCCATTTAATCATTCTGTTAACATGGTTATATGGCCCTCTGAGGCTTCATGGTTTATATTGCCCTCACAAACTCTTCCCATAATTTTATTAATATAAACACAAGTGGCCAGATTAACATCTTCCAGACCATCAGAAACATGGACGACTGAATTTCACACATTCCATCAGGCCTTTAACCTTAAGAAGATACCCTTACCTTAGACCTGCTTACACAGTGCATCCCATGCTCAGCAGAAAGCTGTTTAACTCATCGTGTACTGATCTCACAAATAGCCCAAGATATTAAGGTACTTGATAAGTGTGAAGTCTCATCCCCACAGAAAGTATTATGATGTTACATTTTTGCTGCTGTTGGGCATAAAAAAAATGAATGAATGTAAAACTGGCTCAATGATATATAGAAATTATATATAACTTGTAATTAAATTAATTTAAATAATGGGTAAATTAAATCAAATTGTATGTAAAAAAAAAAGTTTTTATATAATTTTCCAGGTCTAGGAAAAAGTGTTGTTTAAAAATAAGTATGAATTTGATTTAAAATGTATATTGACAGATATTTACAAAGTGTGAAAGGCTCTACTTCAGCTGGGACTTCAAACGAGCAGCAGCGGATCGAACGCTTGTTATACGCCCAACTGCTTTTCATTTCTATTGGCTTCATTAAAGGGAAGTCGGTCAGGCTGTATAATCAGCAGCTGATCAATTATCATCCGTTTTACACCCTTACCAAAGTTGAACATTCCGTCCATTATTCTATGTAATTTATATATATTGTATTTTATGTGTTGAGTTTATTCTTTTTAGAGAATTGTATATTTTTAGAATGCTGCTGATTCAAGGTGTAAAGAAAATTGGGAGAGATACGGGACACTCGGGATGTATAGAAACAGAATAGGAAGAACTTGTGGAACCAACGATTAGTTAATAGAATACAGGTGGATGAGATTAGGAATGGGAAATGTGCATGGATGTAGAAGAGGAGTGGGAATGTAGAGATATGAATAATGTTTATGATTGAGCTTTTGGGGGTTGGAACTTGGGTTACACTCCACCTGTTTAGTTAGTCTCATTGAGGGTATATGCTGGTGGCAACCAGTGTGCTTGACCTTGGTCACTTTAAGAGTGGCTTTATTGCCCTAGGATAGTTGGTTGGAGAGAGTGAAGTGGGGTTTTAATGGTTACAGGTATGCTGGAGGTGAAACTGAAGTAGGGACAGAAGTTCAGTTGGGCGTTTCCTCCTGCCAAGTTGAGAAACTGGGATACTCTGATGCAGGAAGTGCAGTTGGAGTGTTTTGCTGGTAAATGCAAACAGGAGTAGGCAGTGCACTCTATAGGAAGTAGACTACTGGGGACTGGTTGCTGTCCTGTAAGGTTGCTTTGGGAAGTAAGAGAGAAGCAGCTGTCAGGCCTGGATGGGAGTTGGAGAATGTCATAAATGAGGATGTTTGTGTAAGAAATAAAAATGAAGGATGTGGCTCCAGAGACAGCTTGTTTTTGTTATAAATTTACAAATCTTAGTTTCCGAGACCTATAAACTTGTGTGTTGATTCCTGCTATTTTAAAAACAGAAAGATAATAGAAATTGATAAAATTTGCACATGAGCCAAGCTGCAATAAATTTGGTTGAGAGCATATTTGTCTAGGATTATGCTTATGATCAAGTAAGGCACAGAAAATGTAACTTGCCAGAAAGAAAATGTGTAATAGATGTACTATTTTTATATTACTAATTAATCTTTTTTCTTGTGTTCTTGAATGCAAACAGTATATGAAGCAGACTGTTATGTGGTAAATATTTATGCTCACCAGAAATTGTTTTTATATATTATACAGAAGCATTGAACATGCAGCAGAACTCTGAAGACTCAGTCAACAGCTCGGTGGTAGCCTCACTGAAGAACTGCGGAATTGGAGCTGCCTCTAGCTGTCTTGCTACATTTCTGACCTTTCCAGTCCACAAAACAATTTTCCGACAGCAAATCCATGGTTTCATTATCCGTAAAGCTGTCACTCAACTCTGCCAAGAAGGTCTCATCAAGTTTTACAGAGGAATTCTCCCTCCGCTCCTAGCTAAAACCATCCAAGGCACCTTGCTGTTTGGCACTTATGATAGCCTCATTGGGATTATGTCCCCCGAGGGTACACATTTGTACCATCGCTGCATTGCAGGGTCCTTATCTGGAATTATTGAAGCCTTGGTGTTGACACCATTTGAACGCGTCCAAAATGTCCTTCAGGATCACAGAAAAGATGTTAAGCTTCCCAACATCCAGAGTATCCTGAAGGAGTTCAATTCTTACAGCTTTAAGGATAAATTACAACTTGGGTACTATCGAGGCTTCCTCCCCATTCTGTTGAGGAATGGAACAGGCAGTGCCCTTTATTTCTCTTTCAAAGACCCGATTAAGAATTCACTCTTGGACAAAGGCATTCCCAGTGGCATTTCTGCTTTTGTCTCTGGGAGTTTAAATGGCATGATGGTGTGTTTCATCTTATATCCACTTAGTGTAGTGATTGCAAATATGCAATCTCACATCGGGGAAGAGAAAATGAGCCTTTGGAATTTCATTTCAAAATTCTGGGTATCCCGTGCCCGAAGCCTCTTGTACATTTACAGAGGTGGTTCCCTGGTTATACTGAGGTCCTGCATAACCTGGGGGATAACCACTACTATTTATGAACTTTTAAAGGCTCCACACCCTGAAAAATAGTATTACTTAGAGCAACCTAATAATTACTTTCTCAAAGAACTGTGTAACTCATATATTTTTCAGTATATATATGACTGATGAAGGAATGGTGTTGTATATCCGAGCTTGCAAATAACACAAAGTTAGGTGGTATGATAAGTTGTGTTAATGTGAGCAGGTGTTACTAAGGGACATTAAAAAGTGTGTGGGCAAAACTATGGCAAATGGAGTTCAGGTGGGGAGGTCTGAGGTTGTCCACCTTTGATCCGAGAAAGATAAATTGGACTATTTTCTTAATGCTGAGATACGAGGAACTGTGGAGGTGCAAAGTAACTTGGGTGTCCGAATGCACAAATCACTGAAAGCTAGTGTACAGGTACAAAAAGTAATCAGAAGTCCTATGGACTTTATTTCAAGATGCTTGAAATTCAAAAGCAAGGAAAGTGAAACTTCTGTTGTACAAAGTTTTAGTCAGAACCCATCTGGAGTACTGTTTTCAGTTTTGGTTACGGAACCTCAGGAAGGATATAACAGCCTTGGAGGAGGTGCAGCACAGATTCACGAGAATGATACCAGGGTTTAGTGGTTAATTTATGAAGACAAGTTGCAAAAACTTGGGTTGTATTCCTTGGCTTCAGAAGTTTCCAGGGTGATCTAATCAATTAAAATGATAAAGGGATTTCATAGAACATAGGAACAGGAGTAGGCCACTCAGCCCATTGAACTTGCTCCGCCATTCAATACGATCATGGCTGATCAACCACTTCAGTGCCTTTTTCCCACACTATCTCCATATCCTTTTATGTCATTGTTATTTAGAAATCTGTCAATCTCTGCTTTAAACATACTCAATGACTGAGCTTCCACAGCCCTCTGGGGTAGAGAATTCCAAAGATGCACAACCCTCTTGAGTAAAGACATTTTTCCTCATCTCGGTCCTAAGTGGCTTCCTCCTTATTTTGAAATTGTGTCCCCTGCTTCTAGACTCCCCAACCAGGAGAAACATCTTACCTACATATACCCTATCTATCCCTTTAGGAATTTTGTAGGTTTCAATGAGATCACATCTCATTCTTTGAAACTAGAGAGTTTCCCCAATCTCCCTTCATAGGACAGTTCCGCCATTCCGGGAACAAATCTGGTGAATCTTCATTGCACTCCCTCTATGGCAATAATATCCTTCCTAAGGCAAGGGGACCAAAACTGCACACAGTACTCCAGGTGTGGTCTAACCAAGGTTCTATACAATTGAAGGAAGACTTCACTACTCTCGTACTCAAATCCTCTTGCGATAAAGGTTGACATACTATTAGCCTTCTTAATTGCTTGCTGCACCTGCATGCTAGCTTTCAGTGACTTCTTGACGAGGACACCCAGGTCCCTTCGTACATCTACACTTTCTAATCTCTTACTATTTAATAAATACTCTGCGCATCTGTTCCTCCTACCAAAGTGGGTAACCTCACATTTTTCCACATTATATTCGATCTGCCATTTTCTTGCACACTCACTAAGTCTGTCCAAATCCCCTTGAAGCCACTTTACATCTTTCTCACAAGACACATTCCCACCAAGTTTTGTGTCATCTGCGAACTTGAAAATATTACATTTGGTCCCCACATCCAAATCATTGATTATATGTGAACAGCTGGGGCCCAAGTACTGATCCTTGCGGTACCCCACTAGTTACAACCTACCAACGTGAGAATAACCCGTTTATTCCTACTCTCTATTTTCTGCCTGCAAACCAATCCTTAATCCATGCCAGTATATTACCTCCTATCCCATGTGCTTTAATTTTGCTAACCAACCTCCTTTACCTTTGTCAAAAGCCTTCTGAAAATCCAAGTATACTATGTCCACTGACTCCCCTTTATCAATTCTGTTAGTAACATCCTCAAAAAACTCCCAACAGGTTAGTCAAACATGATTTCCCATTCATAAATCCATGTTGACTATGCCCAATCAGATCATTATTATCCAAGTATCCATTTATTACATCCTTTAGAATAGATTCTAACATTTTCCCTACCACTGACGTAAGGCTAACAGTTCTGTTCTTCCCTGTTTTCTCTCTCCCTCCCTTCTTAAATAGTGGTGTGACATTTGGTACCTTCCAATCTGCAGGAAATGTTCCAGAATCTATTGAATTTTGGAAGATGATCACCAATCCATCTATTATTTCCTTAGCTACCTCTTTCAACACTCTGGGATGTAGAATATCCGTTCCCATGTACTTATTAACCTTTAGCCCCATTAATTTCTCCAATACAACCTTCTTATTGATACTAATTTCCTTCAATTCCTCATTATCCCGAGTCCCTTGGATCTCTAATTCTGGGAGATTACTTGTATCTTCCTCAGTGAAGACAGATATAAAGTAATCATTTAGCTTCTCTGCTTCTATTTCCCATTATACATTCTCCTGACTTTGCCTGCAATGGACCCAGTTTGTCTTAGCTAAACGTTTCCTTTTTATGTATCGAAGCTTTTACAGTCTGTTTTTATGTTTTTTGCTAGTTTACGTTTATATTCTGTTCTCCCTTTATCAGTTTCTTGGTCCTACTTTGCTGTATTCTAAAATCCTCCCAATCCTCAGGTTTACTACTATTTCTGGCAAATGTATAGGCCTTTTCTTATAATGTTATACAATCTTTAAAGTCCTTTGTTAGCCACAGTTGACTGCCTTTTCTTTTGGGGTTTTTGTGCCTTGAAGGAATGTATAGTTACTGTAAACTATGTAATAATTCTTTAAAGACTATTCTTTGCTGATGTATTGGAATACCTTTTAATGTATTTTCCCAATCACCTTAGCCAATTTGCCCCTCATACCTTCATAATTTCCTTTGTTCAAATTTAACACCCTGCCTTCAAATTGAACTATTTCACTTTCAAACATAATGTAAAATTTTATCATATTATGGTCACTCATTTCTAAAGATTCTTTTACAAGAAGATTATTAATTAACCCATTCTCATCACATAATACTAGATCTAAAATAGCCTGTTCTCTCGTCAGTTCCTCAACATACTGCTCTAGAAAATCATCCCTAACACACTCCAGAAACTTGTTCTCCACAGCATTAGTGCTCATTAGGTTTACCCAGTCTATATGCAGATTGAATTCACCCATAAATACTGTATTACCCATGCTACATGCTTCTCTAATCTCCTGATTAATACCATGCCCCACACTACTACCTACTGTTTGGTGCCTAGAAATAACTCCTACCAATATTTGCTGCCCCTTGCTGTTTCTTAGCTCCAACCAGATTCCACATTTTGTTCATTTGATCGGAGATCCTCCCTTACTAATGTACTGATCCCATCTCTTATTATCAGTGCAACACCACCTCCTTTTCCTTTTTGCCTGTCCTTCCTAAATGTCAAATATCCTTGAATATTCAGTTCCCAGTCTTGGTCACGTTTACGTAATGGCAATTAGATCATACCCATTTATCTATATTTGTTCCTTTAAATTATCTACTTTGTTGTGAATGCTGCGTGCATTCAGGTAGCGAGCCGTTAACCTTGTCTTCTTGACATTATTCTGCATTCTAAGCCGAGTTGATGCTTACCTTTGTTTCACCTGCCTTCTAATGTCGCTTGCTACTTTTCTGCGTCCTGTTACCAGCTTTACTTCCTTCCAATTTGAGTTACCCCTCAGGTTCCCATCCCCCTGACAAGTTAGTTTAAACCTCCCCAACACAAGCAAATCTCCCTGAGAGAATATTAGCTCCGGTCCTGTTAAGGTGTAGCCTGTCCATCTTGTACAGGTCCCACTTTTTTTTAATTCATTCATGGGATGTGGGCATCGCTGGCTAGGCCAGCATTTATTGCCCATCCCTAATTGCCCTTGAGAAGGTGGTGGTGAGCTGCCTTCTTGAACCGCTGCAGTCCATGTGAGGTAGGTACACCCACAGTGCTGTTGGGAAGGGACCCAGCGACAGTGAAGGAATGGTGATATAGTTCCAAGTCAGGATGGTGTGTGACTTGGAGGGGAACTTGCAGGTGGTGGTGTTCCCATGCATTTGCTGCCCTTGTCCTTCTAGTTGGTAGAGGTCGGGGGTTGGAAGGTGCTGTCTAAGGAGCCTTGGTACATTGCTGCAGTGCATCTTTAGATGGTACACACTGCTGCCACTGTGCGTCGGTGGTGGAGGGAGTGAATGTTTGTGAATGGGATGCCAATTAAGCGGCCTGCTTTGTCCTGGATGGTGTCGAGCTTCTTGAGTGTTATTGGAGCTGCACCCATCCAGGCAAGTGGAGAGTATTCCATCACACTCCTGACTTGTGCCTTGCAGGTGGTGGACAGGCTTTGGGGAGTCAGGAGGTGAGTTACTCGCCGCAGGATTCCTAGCCTCTGACCTGCTCTTGTAGCCATGGTATTTATATGGCTACTCCAGTTCAGTTTCTGGTCAATGGTAGCCCCTAGGATGTTGATAGTGGGGGATTCAGCAATGGCAATGCTATTGAATGTCAAGGGGAGATGGTTACATTCTCTCTTGTTGGAGATGGTCATTGCATGGCACTTGTGTGGCGCGAATGTTACTTGCCACTTATCAGTCCAAGCCTGGATTTTGTCCAGGTCTTGCTGCATTTCTACACGGACTGCTTCAGTAGCTGAAGAGTCACGAATGGTGCTGAACATTGTGATTTCATCAGCGAACAGCCCCACTTCTGACCTTATGATTGAAGGAAGGTCATTGATAAAGCAGCTGAAGATGGTTGGGCCTAGGACACTAGCCTGAGGAACTCCTGCAGTAACGTCCTGGAGCTCAGATGATTGACCTCCAACAACCACAACCATCTTCCTTTGCGTTAGGTATGACTCCAGCCAGCAGAGAGTTTTCCCCTGATTCCCAAAGACTTCAGTTTTGCTAGGACTCCTTGATCCCATACTCTGTCAAATGCTGCCTTGATGTCAACGGCAGTCACTCTCAGCTCACCTCTTGTGTTCAGCTCTTTTGTCCATGTTTGAACCAAGGCTGTAATGAGGTCAGGGGCTGAGTGGCCCTGGCGGAACACAAACTGAGCGTCACTGAGCAGGTTATTGCTAAGCAAGTGGCACTTGATAGCACTGTCAATGACACCTTCCATCACCTTGAGATGATTGAGAGTAGACTGATGGGGTGGTAATTGGCCGGGTTGGACTTGTCCTGATTTTTGTGTATAGGACATAGCTGGGCAATTTTCCACATTGCAGGTAGATGCCAGTGTTGTAGCTGTACTGGAACAGCTTGGCTAGGGGAGCGGCAAGTACTGGAGCACAGGTCTTCAGTACTATTGCCGGAATATTGTCAGGGCCCATAGCCTTTGCAGTATCCAGTGCCTTCAGTCGTTTCTTGATATCATGCAAAGTGAATCAAATTGGCTGAAGTCTGGCATCTGTGATACGAGGGACTTCAGGAGGGGGCCGAGATGGATCATCAACTTGACTCTTCTGGCTGAAGATTGTTGCAAATGCTTCAGCCTTTTTCACTGATGTGCTGGGCTCCCCCATCATTGAGGATGGGAATATTTGTGGAGCCACCTCCTCCAGTTAGTTGTTTAATTGTCCACCACCATTCACGGCTGGATGTGGCAGGACTGCAGAGCATAGATCTGATCCGTTGGTTATGGGATCGCATAGCTCTGTCTATTGCATGCTGCTTATGCAGTTTGGCATGCAAGTAGTCCAGTGTTGTAGCTTCACCAGGTTGTCACCTCATTTGAGGTATGCCTAGTGCTGCTCCTGGCATGCGATCCTGCACTCTTCATTGAACTAGGGTTGATCTACTGGCTTGATGGTAATGGTAAAGTGGGGGATATGCCGGGCCATGAGGTTATAGATTATGGGTGAGTACAATTCTGCTGCTGCTGTTGGCCCACAGCGCCTCATTGATGCCCAGTTTCGCATTGCTAGATCTGTTTGAAATCTATCCAATTTTGCACGGTGATCGTGCCTCACAACACAATGGACGGTATCCTCAATGTGAAGGCGGGACTTCATCTCCACAAGGACTGTGCGGTGGTCACTCCTACCAATACTGTCATGGACAGATGCATATGCGGCAGGCAGATTGGTGAGGATGAGGTCAAGTATGTTTTTCCCTCTGGTTTCCCTCACCACCTGCCGTCGACCCAGTCTAGCAGCTATGTCCTTTAGGACTCGGCCAGCTCGGTCAGTACTGCCCCAGAACCAGTCCCAATGCCTCAGAAATCTGATGCCCTCCCTCCTACACCAATTCTTCAGCCGCGTATTCAATCGATCAATCCTCCTATTCCTGTGCTCAGTAGCATATGGCACTGGGAGTAATCCTGAGATTACTGCTCTTGAGGTCCTGTTTTTTAATTTCCTTCCCAGCTCCCTAAAATCTGCTTTCAGGACCTCAACCCTCTTCCTACCTAAGTCATTGGTACCAATGTGGACCATGACCTCTGGCTGTTCATCCTACCCCAGAAGGATGTCCTGCAGGCGATCCATGGCATCCTTGACCCTGGCATCAGGGAGGCAACAAACCAACCTGCAGTCACGTTTATTGCCACAGAAATGCATGTCTGATCCCCTGACTATTGAATCCCCTTTCACTATTGCTCTTCCACTCTTCTTCCTCCCCTCCTGTGCAGCTGAGCCACCTGTGGTGCCACAGACTTTGCTCTGTCTGCACTCCCCTGAGGAACCATCACCCTCACCAGTATCCAAAATGGAAAACCGATCAGCAAGCAAGATAGACTCAGGGGATTCCTGCACTGCCTGTCTGGTTCTCTTAGACTGCCTGGTGGTCACCCATTCCCTCTCTGCCTGCATGCTCCTGACCTGCGGTGTGACCACCTCCCTAAATGTGCTATCCACGTAGTCCTCCGCCTCGCAGATGAACAATGACAGCAGCTGCAGCTTGAGTTCCGCAACCTGGAGCCCAAGCTTCTGCAGCCGGTGACACTTCCTGCAAATGTGTTCATCCAGGACACATGGTGCGTCCATGACTTCCCACATACCACAGGATGTACATTCTGCTTGACCAAGCTGACTTGCTATACCATAACTTTAAAAACTGTTTATTACGGTTAGAATAAATAGAATAACTTACCAGTTACTCACCAATCAGCTTCTTCCCCTGTACAGAAGTAAGTGCCAGCTACTGGAGGCTGAAAAAAGGTAGAAGAAAGAAAGGAGCCCCTCCCTCACTCACTAAACTCCCACTTTACACTCTGCACTCAAAGCAGGTGAAGCAGCACTGAGAAAGCCCTGTTTTTATATTTTCTGAAGAACAAGTGATTCAAGTTTCTGAAAACCAGTTTAGGCCAGTTCCTAAGTAACTAGCTGCAGCTGCTCCCAGACAGCTTGTATATCCATTTTAGGGCTGGAATAAAACTGGAATAGATACAGAAACTATTTCCTCTGGTGGGGAATCCAGAACAAGGGGGCATAATGCTAAATTTCTAGCTAAACCAAATAGGAGTAAAAATCAGAAAGCATTTGTTCATGCAAAAGGTAGTGGAAATCTGAAATCCACTCCCCACAAAAGGCTGTGGGTGCTGAATTTCAAGATAGAGGTTGATAGATTTTTGTTGGGTAAGGACATCAAGGCACGTGAAACAAAGGTGAGAAAACTAAGTTACAGATCAGTCAATGATCTCATTACATGGCAGCACAGGCATGAGGGATGGAATGGATTCACCTGTTCATATGTTACCCATGCTGTACAGTGGGCTCGTTTGACTGAGGTTGCCTCATTTCATTGCAGCTTGCTCCTGGGAGGGAACCACTGCTAGTTGCACCTTTTGAAGCTTGCTCCTCAGCTCTCTAGTCTTGTCTCCCACATTCTACTGCTGTCCGGAGAAACGGCAGTATCAAGCAGGTGTACTCCAATCATTGCCATCACATTGGGCCCTGAACCTCTGGCCTCACTGTGTGGTGAGTCCAATGGCACATAACAGATCCTGAAAGCCTTGAGATACATCAGTCAGTACTGAAACCAAGGTTCATGTAGCACTCCATTCTGCCCCAGTTTGCCTCCAGAGCTGCAGTCTGTACTTTCTAATCAGTGCTCTGCTGCAGACTCCTATGAATCTGCCAGTCACTCTATTAGTGCCTCCAAAAAAGGCAAAATTTCTGTGATGTTGCCGCAAAGGACAGTTGTAGATTCAAGTGTCATACCTGTCAGTTGACACTGGTCCTCCAAGATTGAGCTCTGACCCTGCACATAGGTATTGCGTTCCTCAACTATCCTTTCTTTCAAGTGAGTACCCATCAGTTCTGGATCCCATGATTCTGATCCCAGTGGTAGCCCTCTCCTCAGCCTCTTCTGAGAAGGTGGCGCTCCGTCATTCACTCCCCATTCATCTGTGCTCTGTGAATCACTGGGTGTCACATCTCACTACCTAATTTTCCAAGTAAAAGTATCTGAGTGGATGTCTAATACTGAGAGAGCAAGTTTGTTTTAATTTCGTTCTTGCAATGCAAGCTTTGCTGGCAAGGTCAGCATTTATTGCCCATCCCTAAGTGACCTTGAGAAGATGGCAGTGAGCTGCCTTCTTGAACCACTGCAGTCCTGGTGCAGGTACACCCCCATTGTTGTTAGGGAGGGCGTTCTAGGATTTTGACCCTGCGACAGGAATGGCGATCTAGTTCTAAGTCAGGATGGTATGTGACTTTGTGAGGAACTTGGAGATGCCGGTATTCCCATGTGTCTCCTACCCTCGCCCTTCTAGGTGGTAGAGGTCCTGAGTTTGGAAGGTGCTATCAATGGAGTCTTGGTGCATTGCTGCAGTGCATCTTGTAGTTGGTACACACTGATGCCACTGTGTGCTGTTGTTGGAGGGAGTGATTGTTTACAGTGGTGAATGGGGTGCCTCTGAATGGCCGAGCAAGCTACTAAGCTGTATTCAAGAGATGGCTCACCACCACCTTCTGAAGGGCAATTAGGGATGGAAAATAAATGCTGGCCTTGCCAGCAATGCCCACATCCTGTGAATGTTTTTTTTAAAAAGGGCATTCAGTACCACTTTGAAGGCTAGGTTAGTTCTGCCTCAATAGTTATCTCACTTTCTTTCCAATGAGAACAAAAAAGGGAAAACACTTAAAAGTCCAGGCAAGCCGAGACTAAAGAAAGGATTACACGGTTACAAGCTCTGTTACATGTTCTGTTCCCAATCTCATTCATGCTTACAACAATAATAATACCTCAGATCTATTTACCATAATCTCATATGCCTCAATATTTTATTTGACTTTCTAACTGACTCCATTCACTATTGTTAATTTTGGTTAACTGATGCAGAAACCTGTCACCATCTTTCTGATTGCCCAACATGGAGTGCACACCCTCTCCCTTTACAAAGGCATCCAAACACATATGCACTGAGAGCTAAGGCACAGATGGACAGAAAAAAAAAAACTTAGCAACCCCACATGTGTGCACTGAACTTAAAATCACATAGCCTTTCATCAAAGAGCACGGATGCCCTTCTTGCTGCTGTCCACCCAAAACTAGGCTATTAGGCAATAGCTTTCAGAGCTATCTGTAGCCAATTAGAAGTAATCCCAGTCCTAGTAACAGGTCTACCTCTCCAGCCCCTCATCTCCAACCTCCCTTTTCTTTCTAAAGATCTTGAATATTTATTGTCTCCCAAATTCATGCCCATCTTTCCCACAACTTCATGTTTGAACTACTCCAAATCAGATTGCATATTGCTTTTCCGACATCCAGCACTGGATGAGCAGAAATTTCATTTAACAACCATTGTCTTTGGTCCCTGCCACAAAATCTGTTCCATAGCCACCTACTCAATCACTCTCCCTGGTCACTGTCTGAGGCTGAACCAGACCGTTCACTACCATGGGTGTACTGTTTCACTCTGGGAAGAGCTTCCGACCCCATATCAATTCCATCACCAAGACCGCCACCTTCAATCTCTTTAACATCACCCGTCTCCTTCCCGCCTCAGCACAGCTGCTGCTGAAACTCTCAGCCATGCCTTTGTTAACTCTAAACTTAACTATTCCACTGCACTCCTGGCTGGTTTCCCATCTTCCAATTCCATAAACTGGAGCTCATCCAAAATTCTGTTTCCCATGTCCTAGCTTGCACCAAGTCCCGTTCACTTTTCACTCCTGTGCTCACTGGCCTACGATGGTTCCCCATCTGGAACTGCCTTGATTTTAAATTTCTCATCCGTGTTTTCAAATCCCTCCACGGTCTCACCTCTCTCTAACCTCCTCCAAGCCCAAAGTCCCACCACCCCACACCAAGTAAATTGCTCTCATAAAATTCTGGCCTCTTTCACATTTCGATTTACCATTTGTTGCAACCAAGGTGGGAGTAATGCACTGTTAATTCAGTCCCACTACTCCACAGCTCACAGCATATTAGTAAAGTTTCCCGCCTACCAGAAATTAGCCAAATTAAACATTTTATGTATCCCCCAATTTAACTGCAGTAGGCATCACACAGATCTTTTAGCAAAAAGGTGTAGCAACAAGTCTACTTGTATTTTTAAGTAGCAGTCTAACAGTCGAAACTTTCTTGCGATTTCAGGATCTCCCAAAAACACAAAAGTCAACAGGACTCACTCTTGAGACAAGGATTCCTGAGACTGGAGGCAACAGCAATCTGCCACACCCGAAACACAAGGCTTCCTTTCTCCAAAGCAGTGTTCCTCCACAGAGTGTAGCAACTCCTCTTTTCCTGGGTCTTTTCTCTCTCTTCAGGCAGGTCAAAACCACACCTTAAATGTAGTATTTCTTTCTAAGAGATGCAAGGCTTATTTTTCAGGGAGAATCGGTCTTTTCTCTGGTCTATCAGCAAATCACAGCTACAGTTCACTGCTAATTGCTCCAAGCTCCCTGGCCTGTTTCACACTGCCAAAATGAAACTAAAAGCTTTCAACAACCAAGTCACAAGACAGTCATAAATCTTCCTGTTGCTTGGATACATGTTTTAGAGCCTGCACACTTCAATCACCAAGTGTCAGCAGTCAGTGTTCACAGAAATCCCCTTTTCCAGCTCTTGAAGGCACTCAGATGTCTTAGTTTAAAAAAAAACTCTTGTGACACATTGGCAACCATGCCTTCAGTTGCCTAGGTCCTAAGCCTCCCCATCTCGCTATTGCTTTAAGACATTCCTTAAAACCTACCTCTTTGATCAAGCTTTTGGTCACCTGTCCTAATATCTGCTATGTGGCTGAGTGTCAAATTTTATTTGATAATGTTTCTGTGAAGCTCCTTGGAATTAAAGGCTCTATATTAACTTAGTTTAGAGATACAGCACTGAAACAGGCCCGTCGGCCCACCGAGTCTGTGCCGACCATCAACCACCCATTGATACTAATCCTACACTAATCCCATATTCCTACCACATCCCCACCTGTCCCTATATTTCCCTACCACCTACCTATACTAGGGGCAATTTATAATGGCCAATTTACCTACCAAACTGCAAGTCTTTTGACTTGTGGGAGGAAACCGGAGCACCCGGAGAAAACCCACGCAGACACTGGGAGAACTTGCAAACTCCACACAGGCAGTACCCAGAATTGAACCCGGATCGCTGGAGCTGTGAGGCTGAGGTGCTAACCACTGCGCCACTGTGCCGCCCACAATATATAAGTACAAGTTGTTGTAGTTTCACTGAAACGTGTGAGGTGAAGGGGCGACACAATAGAGATTTACAAAGTTATGAGTGGCATAGACAGAGTGGATAGTCAGAAGCTTTTTCCCAGGGTGGAAGAGTCAGTTACTAGGGGACATAGGTTTAAGGTGCGAGGGTCAAAGTTTAGAGGGGATGTGCGAGGCAAGTTCTTTACACAGAGGACGGTGAGTGCCTGGAACTTGCTGCCGGGGGAGGTGGTGGAAGCAGGTATGATAGCAACGTTTAACAGGCATCTTGACAAATACATGAATAGGATGGGAATGGAGGGATATGGTCCCCGGAAGTGCAGAAGGTTTTAGTTTAGACAGGCATCAAGATCGGCGCAGGTTTGGAGGGCCGAATGGCCTGTTCCTGTGCTGTACTGTTCTTTGTTCTAGTGAATCAGGCTGGTTTGTCAGATTTTTTTTGTATTATTTATTCTTGGGGTATGGGCCATGTTGGAAAAGCTACAATTATCGCCCATCCATAATTGCCTTGAGAAGATGCTGCTAGGCCTTCATGAACTGCAGAATCCTTGTGGTGATAGTACTCCCACAATGATGTTAGTAGAGAATTCCAGGATTTTGACTCACTAGGAGATTAATGAGAAGCGATATATGTCAAATTCAGGGTAGTGTGTGACTTTGAGGGGAACTTGCAAATAATGATGTTTGCATATGTTGCTACTATTGTCCTTCTCGATGGTATAGGACACAGGGCAGAGAGATTCTGTTGAAATGAACTTAGTGAGCTGAATTTTGTTGAGCTCCTGCAATTGGACTCCGTGGCGGGGCAGTTCCGGAAGATCGCTGCGACCTGCCACAGAGCCCGACACCAGGATTGCCAGGCCAGATCTTCCCGGCGGTGGCGAGGCTCCGCGGCAGCCCCCACTACCATTTGGCAACGGGATCCAACTTTAAATATACTACAGGAATACATCTACCTACAAGTCCCCGTGATCTTAACGGCTGTCTGGGATCTTCCATGCAACGGGTGGTACTCAATTGCATTCACTTTCCTGTCCAGGGAAAGCTGGCACCACAGAAGTGGGGAAGGGGGGGACTTAGGATTTTTAGTGTAGTGTATGGGGGGTACGGAAGTGGGGTCAACTATGCATTTCTACTGTGGGGGGTGGGGTGAGGGGTGACATCTGTACTTTGTGCAGAGGGGGTGGGGAAGGGGAGAGGTCAAATCTTCAATATAAGTGCTTTGGAGGGGCACCCATTTATTTTCATTGTATTGGTGGGGTGCAGGTCAGAAACTTATTTACAGTGTCGTGAGGAGGGGTACAGGATTCAACTGTGCAGGTCTGGCAGCCCTTGAAAAAATTGCACCAGCACCTGTGCAGAGGCAGCTGCTGCCGTTTATGGAGTCACAGAGCCCGCCCCCGCCACGTGATGGGAGGGGGGGTGCGGCCCATGCTGCATATTTAAATGAGCCACCACACGCTAGATCACGGCGGTGTCTGGCCCGCCACTTCTTCACCCACTGCTGCTCTGGGTCGCAGGAAAAGAAAATTCAGCCCAGTGAGTTGCTGCAATGCACCCAATAATGAATACAGCAGCCAATATGCTGGTCTTGCAGGGTATGCATACGGAGGTCACTGGTAGCAGGACCAAGTGGACTGTTTTGTCCTGGGTGGCACTGAGTTTCCTGAATGTTGCTGCAATTCCACCATTACATAGTGGGCCATTTAGATGGTTCAGAAGTATTGAGGTCTGAGCTGAGCCATTTGTCACACAGTACCCTGTCTCGTCCCTATTTTTGTAGCCAGTGCTGATATGGCTGGTCTAGTTAACATTCTAGTCAATGGTAACGCCACCCCCCACCCCCACCCCAGTATATTAATAGTGCATAACTCAGTGATGGTGACAATGTTGAAGTCAGGGGCAGGTGCTTCGGCTCTTTCTTGCTGGAGGAGATGCACATTGCTTGGCACATAACAGTCAGCAAAAGCACCCTGGAGTACTGCAGATCTGTCTGGCTCATACCAATTACTGTGTCTGCCATCATAGTGAAGGCGGGGCGGGGCGCGTGGTTGTGGTGGGAAAAAGAACAAAAGGGAAAGTGTGTGATAGGGCAGGAAAGATTAAATAACAAAGATGTCATGGGACAAAGGTAATGAGCATGTTAATGGTTGTGGTGAAAGACAAAGCATTAGTTCAGAGAGAGTGTCTGACAGCATTGCGAAGCCGTAAAACCAACCCGGACATACACATCAGTAAACCTGATAAAGGGACAGGAATAGTCATCCTTAACAAGCATGACCTGCCACTCAACATGACCAGACAGCCTTGTTCAAAAGTAAGCTTAAAAAAAACACTTGCTGGACTTGTGTGAAAACAATGAGCTGCTGGGTTTTGACCCAGCGACAGTGAAGGAATGGTGATATAGTTCCAATCCTGCGGCGAGTAACCTCACCTCCTGACTCCCCAAAGCCTGTCCACCATCTACAAGGCACAAGTCAGGAGTTGGATGGAATACTCTCCACTTGCCTGCATAGGTGCAGCTCCAACAATACTCAAGAAGCTCAACACCATCCAGGACAAAGCAGCCCGCTTGATTGTCACTCCCTCCACTACCAATGTATACCATCTACAAGATGCACTGCAGCAATGCACCAAAGCTCCTTTGACAGCACCTTCCAAACCCATGACCTCTACCGCCTAGAAGGACAAGGGCAGCAGATGCATGAGAACACCACCACCTGCAAATTCCCCTCCAAGCCACACACCAACCTGACTTGGAACTATATCGCTGTTCCTTCACTGTCGCTGGGCTAAAATCCTGGAACTCCCTAACAGCACTGTAGGTGTACCTACCCCACATGGACTGCAGCGTTCAAGAAGGCAGCTCACCACCACCTTCTCAAGGGCAATTATGGATGGGTAATAAATGCTGGCAGAACCAGCGACGCCCATACCCCATGAACGAATTTTTAAAAATCTGAGAGCCGCCAATTCTGTTATTGATCATTTATCGACAGTTTGTAAGAACTGTGAAACTGTCACACCTTTCATAGAGGTGAAATCCTTCCTGCCAATTTTAACAGCAAACTTTAGTGCAAATACAAAGCAAGTTTCCATTTTGTACTCATACTAAATTTTAATAAAATTAGACAGATGATATCCTTATTGTGTACAGTTTTGAGCAACCAACTGTCAAAAGGCTGATGATGATTTGTTTTCAGTGCTCACAGAAAAGTGATTTGCAGTGTTCAAGGAGGAGTGACTATGTTATGTTTTTCAATTTCAGTTTTAGCTCCCCTTCCTGCCAGCTCATGAAATGGGTTAAGTTTAAAAGCCAGTGGGAACACAAATGTTGGATTCAAGTGTGAATTCAATATCTCCGTTAACATAAAATGAGATGGACAGCATTTATATGATCTGGAACAGTCTTGTGAGAATCAGAATTGAAGGGTGTGAAACTATGTAGGTGAATCGAGTGACATTGCTTCTCATTTGGGTATCCTTAGAGATGTAAGTTTTTTTGCAGTGGTAAACTCATTCTGCATATCCTTTGAAACTAAAGGTCAACAACAGGCAGTAACAGTCAGAAGCAGCTCTGCTTTCACAGAAGATTAGACCCCTTGTAAATCGGACAAGCTTCAAAATTACTTGTCAGTATAATTATTGCAGGGGAGAAATTCAGAGAGGCTAGAAGCTGGAACCAGTGCAGAGTGCAGTTTGCTGCAACTAAATGGTCAGCCCGTCAGTAACGCAAAACAGGCAACTGCGAATTGGCAGGCCTTGTTACATCACATGTTTTTTATTTAGCCATTGAAGTAAATGAAAAAGAAAATTAGGCATGATATGAACTGGGCTGCCAATTCGCTATGTGTCTATTTCTTGCTACTGGCAGAAGATTAATTTCATCCCCTCGGTGTATAATCAGACCACTGATTGTTGGTTATGCACAGTGGTTTGAAAAGTGAGAAGATGCTTGCGGTTCAAAACCCATCACCCCATCAACACACTGCTGATTCATCACCACTTGCCTCCCAACAGCTTACTGACTGAAAGGAAACTGAGGGAACCTGCCTTTCATTAGAGAACAAATATCCTGAATAAAATTAAAATCTTTAACCTAAGGAATATAGTACAGAATTCAGATATTCTGTGCTGGTATACTTGGGCATTTTGTTTAGGAACAGGCAAATTACAGCTTTTGTATCAAAATAAAATATTGAGACTTCCCTTAAGGCACTGTTGCATTAATCCACACAAACCACAAATATCCGATTCCAAATCTGTGTAGAGCCAGCAGATTTCAGCCAAGACAAGACTTGGTTTCAGCATCCCTGAGCTGGCCAGTTGGGGAAAATTCAGCCATTTTTTGTTCTGGATTAATACCTGCAGACTCCTGCTCGAAATTATGCAATATGGACCAATGAGAATGGGATTGAGCCCAGGATGTGACGTCCTTTTGAGATCCACTTCACTGACAAAGCCACACAAAGCATAGTCATTTGGATAAAGTACATGCAGGTCACTTGTGCTCATTTAATTGTACCACAGCAAGAGTGCACATTGGTGAAAAGTGGACAAAAGAAAAAACTGGCAATAAATAAAGATACAAACTGCTTTTAGCACAACAAATCATATACATTCAAACTCACATCAACTTAAAAAGAAGTTTTTGAAGCCTTTAGGAAAAAGAAAAGACAGATTCAGCCAATGACCCTTTACAGCTGGTTATTAGGCTGCTTCAAGCAAAGTAAATGTGGGCTCAAAGAAAAATGTGCTTTTCTCTATTCCTGAATAAACACAATCTTTCATTGAATACAAATGTCTTTCAGCCTGATGCAGATCCAGCCTTGATGCCCCTAAATATCAGGAAAGGCCAGGGTCCTTTCATTGTCAACAGATGTGTCTGTTGACTAGGACTTTCTTAGATTTGGTTGAGAGAATGGCTATCTCATGATTGGTTGCAACTCCTTCCAGTCTCTCAGAAAAGGAGAGAACAAAACAGCCTTTACCTTCTTTTGATGTGTACATATAGAAAGCAACATCCAAGCACTGTTCCAGCTTGCAGCAGTAGTATGCATTGATCTCCGGCATCACACTGGCCTATTCTCCAACATGATTGTGCTTATTGTGAAATTCCCCAGCCTGTTAAACCTTGCATTCCAAGGGAAGGGTGATGTGAGAAAAGCAACAAAATCACTTGTTTTCACTGCACCGGCCTTTTGTTGCAATGCCTGAACTGAATTGTGAATTCTCAACTGTAGGTTCAAAGCTAGGCCTCTTCCAGCAGGAACATTGGAGACAGTCTGCAATGTTGTGTGTGAAAAGCCACCTGCACGGATGGCAGTACTGATAGAAGAGGAGCATCAAGATGATGGCCAGGCTGTAGCAAATAATTAGCTGAACCACCAGCAGAGGAGAGCATAAGTACTCATACATGTCTGTTTTGAAAAAATACCACAAAACTAGAAGCACTGCATTTTCAACAAACCGCAGCGCATAATAGATGGACAACCTGACCCAGTTCTGCCTCTTGCTGATCAAGTCACGGTTGCTGAGCATAATCTGGACCGCTGACCAGCAGAACACATTAATTCCAGCATAGAGAATGGTAATAAGAAACAGTATGACAGCTGTACCAAACCGTTTGTAGTTCTTTTCAATGTTCGAGGGAAAGGGTGAGCGGCTATACCAGAACTCTGCCCATGGGAGGAAAAGGAAGACGAGGAAATCAATGGAGAGCACAGCAAAGACCCATTTCTTCAGTGCTGTGCTGAACAACACCAACACTGTGACCCGTGTAGCAATTTCCAAGCTGCGCCATAGGATGATGCAAATGTAAGCAACTGGTCTCAGTTGGATCTTGTAGTCATCATACTTGATCTGGATGGCAAGGATGTTACACACCAGGGCCCCATAAATCACCGACAACAATGACATCACCATCAGAGCAACTGAACAGAGAGATACAAAATTCAGTGGAAACAAGACAAAATTCAGTGGAAACAGACATGAACAACTAGGTCTAGAAACACGAGCAGTAGCAGCTTCCTGCTGGCTCAATAGGTTGGGGCGGCACAGTGGTTAGCACCGCAGCCTCACAGCTCCAGCGACCCGGGTTCAGTTCTGGGTACTGCCTGTGCGGAGTTTGCAAATTCTCCCTGTGACCGCATGGGTTTCCGCCGGGTGCTCCGGTTTTCTCCCACAGCCAAAGACTTGCAGGTTGATAGGTAAATTGGCCATTGTAAATTGCCCCTAGTGTAGGTAGGTGGTAGGAGAATTGAGGGAAGGTGGGGATGTGGTAGGGAACAAATTAGCATTGAAAGGGAGGAGGTATTAGCAGGCTTAAAAGTGGATAAATCCCCAGGCCCAGATGAGATGTATCCCAGGCTGCTATGTGAAGCAAGAGAGGAGATTGCAGGGGTTCTGACACAAATTTTCAAATCCTCTCTGGCCACAGGAGAGGTGCCAGAGGACTGGAGGGCAGCGAATGTGGTACCATTATTGAAGAAGGGTGGTAGGGATAAACCAGGTAATTACAGGCCAGTGAGTCACAAGTCGTGGGAGTCAGTTGCCAGCGTTCGCCAGAGCTGGCGGGCAGCCATAAAGGCGGGTCTAAAGTGTGGCGAGTCGAAGAGACTTAGCAGTTGGCAGGAAAAAAGACAAAAGCGCAAGGGGAGAGCCAACTGTGTAACAGCCCCGACAAACAAATTTTTCTGCAGCACCTGTGGAAGAGCCAGTCACTCTAGAATTGGCCTTTATAGCCACTCCAGGCGCTGCTCCACACACCACTGACCACCTCCAGGTGCTTTCCCATTGTCTCTCGAGGTAAGGAGGCCAAAGAAGAGTCTAATATCAGTTGTAGGGAAACTATTGGAAAAAATTCTGAGGGACAGGGTTAATCACTTGGAGAGGCAGGGATTAATCAGGGATAGTCAGCATGGCTTTGTCATGGTAAGATCATGTCTAACAAATCTGATTGAATTTTTCAAGGAGGTGACTAGGTTTGTAGATGAGGGTAAAGCAGTTGATGTAGTCTATATGGACTTCAGTAAGGCTTTTGATAAGGTCCCGCATGGGAGATTGGTCAAGAAGGTAAGAGCCCATGGAATCCAGAGCAATTTAGCAAATTGGATCCAAAATTGGCTTAGTGGCAGGAGGCAGAGGGTGATGGTTGTGGGTTGTTTTTGAGATTGGAAGCCTGTGACCAGTGGTGTACCGCAGGGATCGGTGCTGGGACCCTTGCTGTTTGTAGTGTACATTAATGATTTAGACGTGAATATAGGAGGTATGATCAGTAAGTTCGCAGATGACTCGAAAATTGGTGGTGTCGTAAATAGTGAGGAGGAAAGCCGTAGATTACAGGAAAATATAGATGGGCTGGTAAGATGGGCAGAGCAGTGACAAATGGAATTTAATCCTGAGAAGTGTGAGGTGATGCACTTTGGGAGGACTAACAAGGCAAGGGAATATACAATAGATGTAGGACCCTATGAAGTACAGAGGTTGATAGATTCTTGATAAGCAAGGGGGTGAAAGGTTATCGGGGGTAGGCGGGAATGCGGAGTTGAGGTTACAATCAGATCAGCCACGATCTTGTTGAATGGCGGAGCAGGCTCGAGGGGCCTACTCCTGCTCCTAATTCATATGTTCCCATGAACAGCCTGACAACACCCACTGTCTGGGCTTACATATGAAGACTAGATACCAGGCAAAGTATCAGAGGGCAACTGGCACATGTGGAACCCTAGTGCAGCAAGGAATCAATACCTTGGGAAGGAAGGAAAAAAACTGGCAAGATGAACAAAAGAGGCAAAAAGGGAAAAAAAACAGGTATAAAGCATGGATGTTGCAGTGCAGACTGCCACAAAATAGTGGGAGATGACTAAGACCGCAATTTCTTATGTGGTACATTTCTGGTCTGGGATGACACTGAACAGAACCAAGCAGGTTCCCAACAGGGAGGATAACAGGATACGTAGAAATATAAAATAAAAACAAGAAATGCTGGAACCACTCAGCAGGTCTGGCAGCATCTGTGGAAAGAGAAGCAGAGTTAACGTTTCGGGTCAGTGACCCTTCATGTAGAAATATAAACTGATGCAGTGAGAATGCTTCTCTAAGGTTAGGGAAGTAAGCTCAAAGCTTTACTCTTCATCTGACCCTTGCTATTTCTGGCTTTGGAGTGCTTCATGCTTATAACTAGTGCATAAACTAGGAAAAAAAAGGATTATTTACTTTTGTTGGTGCCTTTTTCTTTTTCAAATGATGTAGGCTCCTTATGCCATACAAAGTGGCGCAGTGGTTAGCACTGCAGCCTCACAGATGCAGGGACCCGGGTTCGATTCTGGGTACTGCCTGTGTGGAGTTTGCAGGTTCTCCCTGTGTCTGCGTGGGTTTTCTCCGGGTGCTCCGGTTTCCTCCCACAAGCCAAAAGACTTGCAGGTTGGTAGGTAAATTGGCCATTATAAATTGTCACTAGTATAGGTAGGTGGTAGGGAAATATAGGGACAGGTGGGGATGTTTGGTAGGAATATGGGATTAGTGTAGGATTAGTATAAATGGGTGGTTGATGGTCGGCACAGACTCGGTGGGCCGAAGGGCCTGTTTCAGTGCTGTATCTCTAATCTAATCTAATCTAAAGGAACCTTGATGTATTCATCTTGGAAGAATACACCATGATTTGAAGACTATTATATTCTTTTGGGCCTCCTTATCTCGAGAGACAATGGATACGCGCCTGGAGGTGGTCAGTGGTATTATATTACTAAGTCAATATGTGACTAACAGCTCACAACTTCTGTAAAAGACCAGCTAGTGCACCTTTTTGCCAGTTCTTTTTAATATCTGTGTCAGTTTGGCTCTATTGGTAGAAGTTTTGCCTCTGTGTCAGAATGTTGTGGGTTCAAGTGTCATCCTAAAGTTCAGGCACATAATTTCAGCTGATACTTCAGGACAAGGAGAGAGCTGCATTGTCAGTAAGTGCTGTCTTTCAGACATTAAACAGATGCACCTGTTCAAGTGGGCATAAAAGTTCTCATGGCAGTATTCAAAAAAGGATAGTCTGCTGGTACACTGGCCAACATTTCTCCCTCACTCAATGCCACCAAAAACAGACAAACTGGATGTTTATTTCATTTGCCGTTTGCGGTACCTAACTGTGCACAATTAACTGCTGTGTTTGCCTACTTAACAAGTCATTACACTTTGAAAGTAATTCATTGACTGTGAAGTGCTTGGGACATCCAAAGAATGTGAAAGGTACTATATAAATGCAAATTCTTCCATGGAGATATTTGTTACTATATGCAGTCAAGGCAAATTAGATCAATGAATTCTCTTCATTGGCATTTCCCATTTAGATTTCAGCAAAATCTCCACATGGGCAACAGAGGTTTTTTTTCCATCAAATGGAAGTTGCAGCAACTGTTGGTGCAGTGGATTTGGTAGGGACAACAAGCAAAGCCAGGACAACTTTCAAGTACTGGTTGTATCTCCAGAGTCAACTTCACGTAATGCTGCTGCTGCTGTGGTGTATCAGCCTGGATTTGACCTTCAGCACTTTAGTGGCTTACAGAATGAATTTTGTAAAGTGATAAAAATATATACATATCTTCAGTAGGTCCAAAATGTTGTGAGGTAAATTGTAGGATATTGCGTAATATAAGGGGCACAGTGTTGGAGCTGGGAGAAAAATAAATTGACAATCAGACTATCTTTTTATAGAGGATGTAAGTAGCCAGTTAAGTGTCAACATTTTATGCCATCAAGCTCAAGTCAATTACATGGAGTTCCCACAACTATTAGAACAAGCAGGAACCTTGCTATGCACTGTTCACACACAACTGGATCCAAAGGCATCCAAGGATACTGAGGAAAGTGAGGGTTGAAATCGTGGAGACACAGGCTATAATTTTTCAGTCTTCCTTTGGCACAGGGGTGGTGCCAGAGGACTGGAGAATTCTAAACGTTACACCCTTGTTCAAAAAAAAAAGTAAATATAAGCCCAGCAACTACTGGCCAGTTTAACTTCGGTGATGAGGAAGCTTCTAGAAATAATAATTCAGGATAAAATTAATACACATGGACAAATGTGGGTTAAAGAAAACCAGCATGGATTTCTTAAGGAAAAATCATGTTTAACTAACTTGCTGGACTTTTTTTGAAGAGGTAACAGAGAGGGTTGATGAGGGAAATGCAGTTGATGTGGTGTACATGGACTTTCGAAAGGCATTTGATACAGTGTCACACAACAGACTTGTGAGCAAGGTTATAGCTCATGGAATAAAGGGGACGGTAGCAACATTGATACAGAATTGGCTGAGTGACAGGAAACAAAGAGTAGTGGTTAATAGATGTTTTTCAGGCTGGAGAAAGGTTTGTAGTGAAGTTTCCCAGGGATCAGTGTTGGGAATCTTGCTTTTCCTGATATATAATAATGACCTAGACCTTGGTGTACAGAGTACAATTTTAAAGTTTGCGGATGATATGAAACTTGGAAGCATTGTGAACTGTGAGGAGGATAGTGTAGAACTCCAAAAGGAATAGACAGGTTGGTGGAATGGGCAGACAGGTGGCAGATGTAGTTCAATGCAGGGAAATGTGAAGTGATTCATTTTGGTAGGAAGAATGTGGAGGGACAATATAGAATAGAGAGTACAATTCTAAAGTGGGTGCAGGAGCAGAGGGACCTAGGTGTATATGTGCATAAGTCATTGAAGGTAACAGGACAGGTTGAGAGAGCAGTTAATAAAGCTTAGAGCATTCTGGGCTTTATTGATAGGGGCATAGAGTTCAAAAGCAAATAATTTATGTTGAACTTGTATAAGACACTAGTTCGGCATCAGTTAGAGTATTGCGTTCAGTTCTGGGTGCCGCACTTTAGGAAAGATGCGAGGGCATTGGAGACAGTGCAGAAAAGATTCACGAGAATGGTGCCAAGGATGAGGAACTTCAGTTATGAAGTTAGATTGGAGAAGTTGGGAATGTTTTCCTTGAAGAGAAGGCTGAGTGGTGATTTGATAGGGGTATTCAAAATCATGAAGGGTCTGGGCAGAGTAGATAGAGAGAAACTGTTCCCACCTGTGAAAGGATTGAGAATGAGAGGGCACAGATTTAAAGTGTTTGGAAGAGAAGCAAAAGTGATAAAACGAAAAACTTTTTCATGCAGCGAGTGGTTAAGGTCTGGAATGCACTGCCTGAGAGTGTGGTAGAGGAAGATTCAATTGAAGCATTCAAAAGGGAATTAGACTGTTATATGAGGAGGAAGAATGTGCAGGGTTACGGGGAGAAGGGGTAGGAGAATGGAACTGACTGAATTGCTCTTTCAGAGAGCTGGTGCAGACACGATGGGCCAAATGGCCTCCTTCTGCACAGTAATGAATCTGTGACAGACGAAGAATATCCTAATCCTCACAATCACCATGATGAACACAAAATTGGAAGATTACCATTAGGTCTGCCATCATTGGCTGCGCTTATGCATCTCAACGGCTGTCTCTGGAACAGCATTGGAGGAGTTCTAAGATCAGTCTCAATGCCAGCCAGAGCATATTACAAAGGCACAGAGAAATGAAAATATAGGTTGGTGATTAAATGCACCATCTGGTGTGGTAATGAACCTTACAGACCAAGAAGGTCCCAGGTCCCATCCCTGGTCTGTGTTGAATTCATTTATTTCAGTCAGACTGCAGTAAGAAAGTTACAATTGGCTTCAGTGACCCATGACTAAGGGAAGAGAAATTGTCAAGGTTTCCATTCCTATTTGCCATTCAGTGATTCCCTGCTGGAAAGTTAGTGCGTGTATGGGGATGTTGAATAACAAATGCATTAGACTCAACTATAATGCCCCCTTTCTATTGAATTGCATGCTGACAACCTCAGTCTAACCTCATACACAAGAATGGATACTTGTGTGGCAAGCTACGGGAAGGTTGTAACCACACTCAGCATGAATCAATGCTTTCAGGACAGGAAGTGTAATTTTTTTTTTAAAGCGAGTAAAAGGTATGTAATGAGAAAAAGCCTATTTGGTCCATCAAGATCTTTCCACAGGACATATACAATTTACCCTATTTAGAGTCTAGCTCAGTTATTATATCTCCTGCTAGCAACCTCTGCATAATTATTCCCTGATCATTTTTTTATCAAGCAAAGCTCCAGAATATTCATCCATCTTTCGATGTGAACTATTCAACTGTTCAAAGAACATTTCTCTCCCCCAATAGCACAGAAAGCATTATATATCATATGAAAGATTTGTTTTCCTGCAGTATCACAGTCAAGCATAATGCTTGTCCCATCATGAAGAACTATACAGTCTCCGTTCAGGCCCTAGACAGCAGGGCCAAACATATTACCTCGTTCTGGTGGGATGTACTTCTGCATTATACTTATATACAGCTGGAGGATAAGCTGGGGGGTGGAGCCCATGAAGGCTTGAATGACAGATGCCCGCTGAAAAGCATTACGGTGAATAGTCAACTTTCTTGTTGAATGGCCCACTTCTTTTTCAAATTCATTTGAATGGCCATGATGGAGTCTTTTTTTCCGGTTGATGCTGACATACGGCTCTTCATGTTTCCCAGACTTGCAGAGCACAACAACAGCTTCTAGACACCTGTCAGAAATGAGGATATGATAAAAAAATTTTAAAACTGCACAACTGCAATTGTTTGCTTTAAAGAAAGGTCATGGAGGGAGGATTGCATGCTTTCAGCAAAAAGAAAATATTTAGTAATTGAATGAAAAAAGCCTTTCTTTCCATCAAATTCATCCTTCCACAGATCATGCAAAACCTACCCCATCGTGGGCTGGACCAACTGCTTTATCTTCAAATTGACAGTTCTTCAAAAGTACTTGCCGCTTTCAAATGTTAATGAATCTGAACTCCAGAATATACATCCATTCTCAAGACTTCCATTATTCAACCCCAGCTGCCTGCCTTCAGTTTAAATTGGGCTTTAATGCAAACTGAATGCCATATGGTGGGTGGAAGAGGACAAATGTCTGGCTTTTGTTTGGGGAACAGGAGATTCACTCCAATTGTTTGGATGGTTTTATCAATCCCTTCTGTCCTATGACAGACTGTAATTTCATCCAGCCTTGCAACCTGCTCTGCTCATACATTTCAGTCTTTTTGAGCAACCCTAATTTTAATTGTTTCACCATTGGCAACTGTGCGTTCAGCTACCAAGGCCTAAACTCTGAAATTCTCTCCCTAATCCTCTCTGGCTTGGTGTCAAATTTTGTTTGATAATGCTCCTGTGAAGAGCCTTGGGGCATTTTACTACAGTAAAGGCTCCATATAAATATAAGTAGATGTTGTTGGCATTGAGGTATATGAGGGTGGGGGTCTAATGCCTATTGTTAATGTTCATGTCTCAAACCATGCTGTTCTGAAAAAGCCCTGTAAGATAATTATAATAAAAACAACATACTGTGGATTCTGGAAATCTAAAATCTAATGAATGGCCATTGATCTGAAACGTTAATCCCATTTCTCCACAGATGCTCCCTGACATGCTGAGTTTTCTCCAGCATTTTCTGTTTTCACTCTAGCAAGATAACTGTCTATTACATGAATCAGTAAGGTGTTAATATGCCAATAATTTCATTTCAAACTTTGTCTACACAATTTGTTCAGATAACTGATCAATTAAAAGGATTTAATGAAGCGATTCATTTTGGTAGGAAAAACGAGGAGAGGCAATATAAATTAAAGGGTACAATTCTAAAGGGGGTGCAGGAGCATAGGGACCTGGGGACTATCTGTGCACAAGTTGAAGGTTGCAGGGCAGGTTGAGAAAGCAGTTAATAAAGCATATGGGATCCTGGGCTTTATTAATAGGGGCATAGAGTACAAAAAGAAGAAAGTTACAATAAACTTGTATAAAACACTGGTTTGGCCTCAACTGGAGTATTATGTCCAGTTCTGGGCACCACACTTTCAGAAGGATGTGAAGGCATTAGAAAGGGTGCAGAGAAGATTCACAAGAATGGTTCCAGGGATGAGAAACATCAGCTACATGGATAGGATAGAGAAGCTGGGTCTTTTCTCCTTGGAGAAGCGATTAAGAGGAGATTCAAAATCATGAGGAGTCTGGACAGAGTAGATGGGGAGAAACTGTTCCCATTGGAGAAAGGATTCAGAATTAGAAGACACCGATTTAAGGTGATTGACAAAAGAAGCAACTGCGACAGATGAATAACCTTTAAGGCAGTGAGTGGTTAGGATCTGGAATGCACTGCTTGAGAGTATGGTGGAGGCAGGGTCAATCGTGGCTTTCAAAAGCAAACTGGATAATTATCTGAAGAGAAAAAAAATTGTAGAGCTACAGGAATAGGGCAGGGGAGTGGGACTAGATGAGATGCTCTTGCAGAGAGCCAGTACGGGCATGACAGGCCGAATGGACTCCTCCTTTGCCGTAATGATTCTATAATTTGTAACTAGTTAACAAATGAATTTGTCCTTAACATAGGGTGCATTCTCACTCCAACTGTAATGTTGACGCAAAGTAGTTTGGCTTTACATTGATGATACAATTACAGTATTAATGCAGTCACAAAGTTCAGTGAATCCCTGGATGTGGCACTCTCACTTTCCTTCCTTTGGGATTCAGTTTAAGGCTATACACCCAATTTTCACTGTAGGATTTAGAGAAGTACAAAGAGATTTTCACTTTACATAGATTCTAAACTTGTGAAGGATAAATGCACCTTCTGATGGACACTGCTGACATTCTGTGAGGTAGCTCTTGGTGCTACAGCCATTTGCTGTCTCTGTGTGCGGTATGATTGATTTTAGAAAAGCCATTTTGAAATTTCGTTTATAGTTTATAATATATTTCATAGGTTAAGCCACAGTCCAATACAGTGTTTACTTTAGCGCTTTCTGAAGTCAGTTATCACAAGACACAAGGGCGGCACAGTGGCGCAGTGATTAGCACCACAGTCTCACAGCTCCAGTGACCCAGGCTCAGTTCTGGGTACTGCCTGTGCGGAGTTTGCAAGTTCTCCCTGTGACCGCGTGGGTTTCTGCCGGGTACTCCGGTTTCCTCCCACAGCCAAAGACTTGCAGGTTGATAGGTAAATTGGCCATTGTAAATTGCCCCGAGTGTAGGTAGGTGGTAGGAGAATTGAGGGAAGGTGGGGATGTGGTAGGGAATATGGGATTAATGTCGGATTAGTATAAAATGGGCGGCTGATGATCAGCACAGGCCGAAGGGGCTGTTTCAGTGCTGTATCTCTCTATGACTCTAAGAGGCTAGTGTCCTACCCAATAGAATAAATACAGCAACAAAGGTTTATGTTTGACATTTTGGAGTGCAGCATTTCCGAAAATTATGCACCTAAAGTCATGGTCTAATCTGTTGGGGGTGAGAGATCACAGAGGAGTGGACTCGGTGCAAAGTGCAATGAAATTATCGAGTTAAAATCTAAAATTGTAACACTTCTCCATTTCCACACTGCTCTGAGTCATCTTTCTATTAATCCTTTGTCCTTCTTGCTGCTTCCAGTGCAGTACTGACTGATGGATGAATGAATTGGATCATCAGTGTCAAGAACTTTATTGTCACTAAACTGAATTGTAAACAAAACAGCTTACGTGATTTCTTTTTTTAAATGGATTATGTCTAGGAGATAGCAGGGTGGGGTGGGAGGTGGTTTGCAAGGAATGATTGAAGTGATTAATGTAATGAAGTAGTTCTGTAACATTTCAATGTTAATAAAAAAGCTAATTAAAAAAGCTAGTCTAATGATGGTCATGAAATCACTGTTGATTGTTGTAAAAACCCATCTGGTTCACTAATGTCTTTTAGGGAAGGAAATCTGCCATCCTTACCTTGCCTGGCCTACATATGACACCAGACCCACAGCAATATGTCTGAATCTTAAATGCCCTCTCAAATGGCTGAGCAAGCCACTCAGTTGTATTAAACAGCTACAAAGTTAATAAGGAATGAAGCCAGACAGATCACGCGGCATTGACCAAGGCACTGGAAACGACAACGGGAAACCCAGCTCTATCGACCCCGCAAAGTCCTCCTTACTAACATCTGGGGACTTGTGTCAAAGTTGGGAGAGCTGTCCTACAGACTAGTCAAGCAGCAGCCTGATACAGTCATACTCACGGAATCATACCTTACAGACAACATTCCAGACACCGCCATGACCATCCCTGTGTATGTCCTGTCCCACCGGCAGGACTGATCCAGCAGAGGTGGCGGCACAGTGGTATACAGTTGGGAGGGAGTTGCCCTGGGAGTCCTCAACATCGACTCTGGACCCCATGAAGTCTCATGGCATCAGGTCAAATATGGACAAGGAAATCTCCTGCTGATTACCACCTACTGCAGCCACCCCCCCCCCCTTCCTCAGCTGATGAATCAGTACTCCTCCATGGAGAACAGCACTTGGAGGAAGCACTGAGGGTGGCAAGGGCACAGAATGTACTCTGGGTGGGGGACTTCAATGTCCATCACCAAGAGTGGCTCGGTAGCACCACTATTGACGGAGCTGGCCAAGTCCTAAAGAGATAGCTGCTAGACTGGGTGTGCGGCAGGTGGTGAGGGAACCAACAAGACGGAAAAACATTCTTGATCTCATCTTCCCCAATCTGCCTGCTGCAGATGCATCTGATTCACTCCAAGTGATATGAGGAAACGACTGAAGGTACTGGATACTGCAAAAGCTATGGGCCCTTACAACATGCAGATACATGACAGTTTTGGTAGGAATGACCACCGCACAGTCCTTGTAGAGACGAAGACCTGTCTTCACATTGAGGATACCCTCCACTGTGTTGTGTGGCACTACCATCATGCTAAATTGGATAGATTTCAAACAGATGTAGCAACTCAAAACTGGGCTGTGGGCCATAAGCATCAGCAGAATTGTACTCAACCACAATCTGTAACCTCATGGCCAAGCATATCCCCCACTCTACCATTTTCATCAAGCCAGGGGATCAACCCTAGTTCAATGAAGAGTGCAGGAGGGCATGCCAGGAGCAGCACCAGGCTTACCTCAAAATGAGGGGTCAACCTGGTGAAACTACAACACAGGACTACTTGCATGCCAAACAGCTGAAACAGCATAAGACAGACAGAGCAAAGCGATCTCACAACCAACGGATCAGATCCTCAGCTCTGCAGTCCTGTCATATCCAGTCGTGATTGGTGGTGGACAATTAAACAACTAACAGGAGGGGGAGGTAGGTCTACAAATATCCCCATCCTTAATGATGGGGGAGCCCAGCACTTCAGTGCAAAAGATAGGGTTGAAGCATTTGCAATAATCTTCAGCCAGAGGTGCCTAGTGGATGATCCATCTCAGCCTTCTCCTGAGGTCCCAACCTCACAGATGCCAGTCTTCAGCCAATCTGATTCACTCCAAGTGATATGAGGAAACGACTGAAGGCACTGAATACTGCAAAAACTATGGGCCGTTACAACATTCCGGCAATAGTACCGAAGATCTGTGCTCCAGAACATGTCGCGCCCCTAGCCAAGCTGTTCCAGTACAGCTACAACACTGGCATCTACCCGGCAATGTGGAAAATTGTCCCGGTATGTCCTGTACACAAAGAGCAGGACAAATCCAACCTGGCTAATTACCGCCCCATCAGTCTACTCTCAATCAGTAAAGTGATGGACGGTGTCGTCAACAGTGCTATCAAGTGGCACTTGCTTAGCAATAACCTGCTCACTGATGCTCAGTTTGGTTTCTGCCAGGGCCACTCAGCTCCAGACCTTATTACAGCCTTGGCTCAAACATGGACAAAAGAGCTGAATTCAAGAGGTGAGCTGAGAGTGACTGCCCTTGACATCAAGGCAGCATTTGACAGAGTGTGGCATCAAGGAGCCCTAACAAAACTGGAGTCAATGGGAATCGGGGGGAAAACATTCCGTTGGTTAGAGTCATACCTAGCGCAAAGGAAGATGGTTGTGATTGTCGGAGGTCAATCATCTGAGCTCCAGGACATCACTGCAGGAGTTACTCAGGGTAGCGTCCTAGGCCCAACCATCTTCAGCTGCTTTATCAACGACCTTCCTTCAGGAAGGTCAGAAGAGGAGATGTTCGCTGATGGTTGCACAATGTTCAGTACCATTCGCGACTCCTCAGATACTGAAGCAGTCCATGTACAAATGCAGCAAACCTGGACAATATCCAGGCTTGGGCTGATAAGTGGCAAGTAGAGTCAGAGTTATACAGCACATCGGCCCATCTTGTCCGTGCCGGCCATCAAGCACCTAACTTAATCCCATTTTCCAGCACTTGGCCCATAGCCTTGAATGCTATGGTGTTTCAAGTGCTCATCTAAATACTTCTTAAATGTTGTGAGGGTTCCTGCCTCCACCACCTCTTCAGGCAGTGTGTTCCAGATTCCAACCTCCCTCTTGGTGAAATTTTTTTTCCTCAAATCCCCTCTAAACCTCCTGTCCTTTTACCTTAAATCTATGCCCCCTGGTTATTGACACCTCCGCTAAGGGAAAAAGTTTCTTCCTATCTAACCAATTTCCCATGCGGGACCTTATCAAAAGCCTGACTGAAGTCCATGTAGACTACATCAACTGCTTTACCTTCATCTACACATCTAGTCACCTCCTCGAAAAATTCAATCAAATTAGTTAGACACGATCTCCCCCTGACAAAGCCATGCTGATTATCCCTGATTAATCCCTGCCTCTCCAAGTGGAGATTAATCCTGTCGCTCAGAATTTTTTCCAATAGTTTCCCAACCACTGAAGTTAGACTCACTGGCCTATAATTACCTGGTTTATAGCTGCTACCCTTCTTGAATAGAGGTACCACATTCGCTGTCCTCCAGTCCTCTGGCACCTCTCCTGTGGCCAGAGAGGATTTGAAAATTTGTGTCAGAGCCCCTGCAATCTCCTCCCTTGCCTCACATAACAGCCTGGAATACATCTCATCTGGGCCAGGGGATTTATCCACTTTTAAGCCTGCTAAAACAGCTAATACTTCGTCCCTTTCAATGCTAATATGTTCACGTATATCACAATCCCCCTCCCGGATCTCTCCACCTACATCATCCTTCTCCATAGTGAACACAGATGAAAAGTAATAATTTAAAACCTCACCTATGTCCTCCGGCATAACACTCGTGCCACACAAGTACCAGGCAATGACCATCTCAACAAGAATAACCATCTCTCCTTGACATTCAATGGCATTACGATGGCTGAATCCCCCACGATCAACATCCTGGGGGTTATCATTGACCAGAAACTGAACTAGAGTAGCTATATAAATACCGTGGCTATAAGAGCAGGTCAAAAGCCTGTCCACCATCTACCAGATATAAGTCAGGAATGTGATGGAATGCTCTCCACTTTCCTGGATGGGTGCAGCTCCAACAACACTCCTGAAGCTCGACACCATCCAGGACAAAGCAGCCCGCTTGATCGCCACCCAATCTACAAACATTCACTTCCTCCACCTTCCACACAGTGGCAGCAGTGTGTACCCTTTACAAGATGCACTGCAGCAACGCACCAAGGCTCCTTAGACAGCACCTTCCAAACCCGTGACCTCTACCACCTAGAAGCACAAGTGCAGCAGATGCATGGGAACACCACCACCTGCAAGTTCCCCTCCAAGGCACACACCATCCTGACTTGGAACTATATCGACATTCCTTCACTGTTACTGGGTATAAATCATGGAACTCTCTTCCTAATAGCACTGTGGGTGTACTTACCGCACATAGACTGCAGCGGTTCAAGGCAGTGGCTCACCACCACCTTCTCAAGGGCAATTAGGGAAGGGCAATAAATACTGTCCTAACCAGCGATGCCCACATCCCAGGAATGAATTTTTTTTTTAAATTCCAGTGGGAAATACTTTGTGACCTTCTGAATTCATCAGTCTACTAATAAAAGCATTTCTTTTTACAAATTAGCACTTAAAAAAACATATTAATTCCATAACAAAATAAACAGCATCCATTTTCATTTAGTCTGACCTGGAATTCCCTATCTAACAGCACTGTGGGAGGGCCTTTGCCATGCAGACTGTAACAGTTTAATCACATTTATTTAAAAGCTGCAATGAGAATGCAAAAAGATTTTCAATTCCATAAAATAGGGCACAAATAAATTTAAAGGTATGACAGAGATTGTGTTGGAGGCCATCTGCAAACACTCAGAGGTAGTCAAGGTTAGGAAATGGTGCAAATCAAATGATTGAATTTTCCAGCACAGTAGGAAATTTGGCCCACTACACCTATGCTAGCATTCTGAATGTTCCTTCCTCCATCCCCATTTTTTCCCAAATATTTATCCACTTCCCTTTTGAAAGCTATTATGGATTATGTTTCAGGTGGGGAATTCCTCTACACAAAAAAAATCTCCCATCTGCCTTTGGGAAGGGAAAGTATGAGGCCTGGCATGGGTGTTCGGTGAAATAAAACAGTCTGGACCGACCAGCTACACGAAATTTGAATATGGGAAGATGTAGCACCAGGAGCTTGTAAGATGGGAAAATATGTACTGGATGTAATTATATACATGATAAAATAAGAAACTGTATTCCAGAACATGCAGCAAGCTACAATCATTTGCCAACCTACAATCGTTTGACAATTATGCATGGATTTTTAGGAAAGCATTTTTGTAGATGATGATTTCCAATTTACTTCCCTCACTTGAATGTGCAAATTCATCCTAACATCTTTTTGTTGCCTCACTCAAATGCCCAACCGCCATGTGCAAGCCAGGGCAGCAAGTCTTGGCAGGGTGTTTGACAGGAGGAATGGAGCAGGGTGGCATTAACAACAAATTGCTTTTCATTCGTGCCTTTAACATAAAAAAAAAGTCCAAGGTACTTCAGAGGTGTTAACGGAAGTACCCCCAATTCTCCAAAGATCACATGTACACTTTTCCACAGCAGTCAGGGGATAGCGATCAAGAGCAGAAATCCTAGTCAATTTATATCTTCACTAATCTTGGGGAATCAAATGCATATTAGAGACCAAATGATCAGTTAACTCAAACAGACCAAGGATCAAACCTGGAGCCTTCCTAGTTCTTCTTCTTTGGCCTCCTTATCTTGGGTAAGATTGGACAATGGGTAAGCGCCTGGAGCTGGTCAGTGGTGTGTGGAGCAGCACCTGGAGTGGCTATAAAGGCCAATTCTAGAGTGACAGGCTCTTCCACAGGTGCTGCAGAAAAATTTGTTTGTCAGGGCTGTTACACAGTTGGCTCTCCCCTTGCGCTTCTGTCTTTTTTCCTGCCAACTGCTAAGTCTCTTCGACTCGCCACACTTTAGCCCCGCCTTTATGGCTGCCCGCCAGCTCTGGCGAACGCTGACAACTGACTCCCACGACTTGTGATCAATATCACAGGACTTCATGTCGCATTTGCAGACGTCTTTAAAGCGGAGACATAGTTCTATATGACTCAATACTGCACAACATAGTGCATTTGCTGAGCATTCACTGGGAGAAGATTTTAGAAACACATCTTTTGACTGACTGGCACAACTATAAAAATCAACAAAGGCATACAAAAATAAGTAAACAGGTGCAAAAAGAGAATATAAAAAAACTTGTACGGGATATCAGTTAACAACTAAAGTTTTCATAAATATTAAAGAGGAAAAGTGGCAAAGCTGAATATGAGCCCAATAAACAACAAATTCTGGAAGACTATAATGACAGACTTGTTTAAATTAATACTTTGTATCCATTTTCACAGTAGAGGAAGAGGACAAAGTATAAGCAGTACAAAAATAAGTCAAGGGCAGGAACTGAGTGGATTTAATAAGTAAATAAGTAGCAATGAAGAAAACAGTGGGACTGAAGATAGCCAATTCTCCAGGACGTGGCTGTTTCCATTCGAGATGACACAAAACTTGAGCGTAATGTGAACTGTGTGGAGGATACTGATAAAGTTCAAGAGGACATAGACAGGCTGGTAGAATGGGCAGGCAAGTGGCAGACGAAATTTAATACAGAAGTGTGAGATGATTCATTTTGGTAGGAGGAATGAGAAGTAATATAAAATAAAGGGTACAATTCTAAAGGGAGGTGCAGGAGCAGAGGGACCTGGGGTAATATGTGCACAAAGCATTGAAGGTGGCAGGGCAGGTTGAGAAAGTGGTTAATAAAGCATACAGGATCCTGAGCTTTATAAGTCGGGGCACAGAGTACAAAAGCTAGAAATATATTATAAACCTATATAAAACACTGGTTCAGCCTCAACTGGAATATCGTATCCAGTTCTGGACACCACACTTCGGCAAGAATGCGAAGGCATCAGAGAGGATGCAGAAAAGATTCACAAAAATGGTTCCAGGAATGAGGAATTTCAGCACATAGATAGATTGGAGAAGCTGGGACTGCTCTTCTCGGAGAAGAGAAGATTAAGAGATCTGATAGAGGTGTTCAAAATCACGAAGGGCCTGTACAGTGTAGAAAGGGCGAAACTGCTCCCATTGGATCGAGAACCAGGCGACACTGATTTAAGGTGGCTCAAAAAAATGTAACGGCGACATGAGGAAAAACTTTTTTATGCAGCGAGTGGTTAGGATCTGGAATGCACTGCTGAGTGTGTAGTGGAGGCAGATTCAATTGAGGCCTTCAAAAGAGAATCGGATAATTATATGATGAGAAAATATTTGCAGGGTTATGGTGAAAAGGTAGGGGAAATGGGACTAGGTGAGATGTTCTTGGAGAGAGCTGGCATGGACATGATGGGCCTAGGCCTCATTCTGTGCTGTAACCAATCTATGATTTGAGATGTCATCATATTTTTCCAAATTCTCTAGATTCAGGTCAAATGTGTTCTAAATCCAATTACAGTTCAAACTGACTAGCAAAGTGGGTTAGCAAACTATCCTTTTACTTCAGGCTTGGGTGAGAATCTAGTCTAGACTAGTGGGATGAAAGTTAGAGAACTGCAAGGCGAAATAGGTTTGAAGCACTCTCCATCCAGTTTGAAGTGAATGAAAATCCATTGCAAAAAACTGTCCCTAATATGTTGTTTCACTTATAGTATGGCTGATGTGGGAATTGGAAATATCACAATAATGTGTACGGTTTATCCTTTCTGAGGTTATGACTAAGCACATTGTCAGAACAACTACTGGAAAGAGCTTTGCATTGTAGTTAGTTGTGTTGTATCTAATCTGGCAACGTTTGCTGTTGTCTATGTGAGCCTGAAATGGAGGGTGTTTCATTCCTCAACTTTAGTATCCTTTACCTTGAGAAGCACAAAATCGTACCAAAATATTTTAATCATGTTTCTAACAAACTATGTACATTATATCTAATCTAAATTGACTGACAATGAAGGTCAATGACAGCAACATTCATTGCTAACCTGATGATGGGTCCCAACTGCAGCAGATGAAGCAGCAATATGAATGGCCTGTTCATGCCCAGTTCCCGATGGATTAACATCAATGAAAACTGCACCAGCACAGATGGCACCAACATGAAGGCGATAGTCAGTCCCAACCAATATGAATCACCCCAGCGGCTGTATAAGGCACAGAGAATGCCACCAGCTATGTCTTCTGCTATGAACAAAATCGTAGAGATGATGATGCTGACTGGCATCTTTGCCCGGTGCAATACAAGAGTTGTGGAGTTGTGATCAGCTTCGTCTCCATTAATTGCCCCTATCTTCTCCATTCCAAACTACAGTTGCAAGCTGACCTAGAAACACAAATAAGTTATATTTTATAAATTTAATATTATGGTCTTATGGATGTAGAGAATAATAGATATTTTGGACTATGTTCCGCTGCAATCTAATAAAGAGATTCAAATGGTTTATACATAGAACAAGTGGATATCACATGACATTGCTTATGGTAAGTCAAAGGATACACTTTTATAAGGAAAGGAAAATTCTACTAGAGTTTAATCTGGCCTGTCCTGTCCTTTTAATACTACTGAGAGATATTTCAGGTCTGCATTAGATACTCTCTCAGGTTCAATGTCATCAGTTTCTCCCATGAGCAGATTCCACAGCCTTTATGGTCAAGAGTTTGCCATTATTGCCCAATATCTAGTTATATGTGCAGCAAAAATGCCATAACAATGTTCAGAGATATGTTAAAATGGCATTTGCAATAATCCTGCTGAGTTCTGGGGGGAAAAAAAAGGTTTATGCTAAGAACCAATGGTACTCAATATTGTGTAGACAAAGGGCCTTTCACAGTTTAGATTTAGATTAGATTAGATTAGAGATACAGCACTGAAACAGGCCCTTCGGCCCACCGAGTCTGTGCCGACCATCAACCACCCATTTATACTAATTCTACACTAATCCCATATTCCTACCAAACATCCCCACCTGTCCCTATATTTCCCTACCACCTACTTAAACTAGTGACAATTTATAATGGCCAATTTACCTACCAACCTGCAAGTCTTTCGGCTTGTGGGAGGAAACCGGAGCACCCGGAGAAAACCCACGCAGACACAGGGAGAACTTGCAAACTCCACACAGGCAGTACCCAGAATCGAACCCGGGTCCCTGGAGCTGTGAGGCTGCAGTGCTAACCACTGCGCCAGTGGTTCATATTAGTGGCTAGAGCTAGACACATCCAGGTTTATCAAGGTTGAATGGTGGGTTATGTCTTAGATAAGTGCCCAAAATAACCTAAAGCGAAGTCATCTTTATTTTGCAGAAGTGAAAGACATTCTTGCAACTAAACCTGAAAATAACCAAATCCTTCTGTGAATCTTACCATTTTTAGGAACTTTGGAACAGATCCCATGGCACTATTTCGAAGAGCAGGGGAGTTATCCCCAATATCCTGGCCAATATTTATCCATCAATATTGTAAAACAGATTACCTAGTCATTATCACATTGCTGTTTCCAGAATCTTGCTGTGCACAAACTGGCTGCTGCATTTTCTACATTATTCAATTCTTTTTAAATTCATTTACTTCATTCACGGGATATAAGCATCACTGGCAAGGCCATCATTTATTGCCCATCCCTAATTGCCCTTGGGAAGGTGGTGGTGAGCTACCTTCTTGAACTGCTACAGTCCATGTGGTGCAGGTACATCCACATTGCAGGTAGGTAGGGAGTTCTAGGTTTTTGACACAGCGACGGTAAAGGAATGGCAATACGGTTCGAAGTCAGGATGGTGTGTGGCTTGGAGGGCAACTTGCAGGTGGTGGTGTTCCCTTGCATCTGCTGCCCTTGTCCCTTTAAGCGGTAGAGGTCGTGGGTTTGAAAGGTGCTATTGAAGGACACTTGGTGAGTTGCTGCAATGTATCTTGTAGATGGTATATACTGTAAAGGCTTGCTACCTGACCCAAACCCGATGGGACCCAACGACATGTGTCAGGTTCGGGTCGGGTCGGGTCGGGCCCCTCTTCCGGATCCGGCTTTCGGGCTCAGGTCAGGTTGAGTCCAGGTCAGACCGGACACACACAGTAAGTGCTCTGCTGGTAAGCATTGAAATTTAAAAAAAAAAAAACTTACCTGAGTTGGGAGTCCAGGAGGAAACGGAGTCTATGCAGTGAGCGAGTGATGTCACTATGACATCATTACACATGCGCTGCAGCTTCCTGGAGGTTCCGAGTCGGAAGGTAAGTAAAGGGATGGTCGGGTCAGGCTCAGGTTGGGTCAAGTCAGGGTCGGGCTTGGGTCCGCTGTGGTCCGGTCGGGTTGTTTTTCCCAACCTGAGCAGGCCTTTAATATACTGCTGCCACTGTGCACCAGTGGTGGAAGCAGCAAATGTGGTGGATGTTAATTATTCTTCACTCTAGTGCTACTCGTCTCTCCCAGTCCTCTGTGAACCCCATTTCTCCTCCCTAATGTTTCATCCTGGTGCTCATTTCCCTGTCAAATTAGTTTAAACCCTCCACCGCAGCACTACTTAAGCTTTCTGCAAGAACAACTGGTCCCGGTTCTGTTGAAGAGCAACCTGTTACCTTGAACGGGTCCATCCTGCCTGCTTAGCAGACACTCCTAGCTCAGTGCACAAACAGCTCTGTTATTGCGCACTGCTTAAATGCCCTGGGTCTGAAGTCAGTTTACAATGCAAAATCTGTCATCTCTTCTTGAAAACTGTCCATAATAATGGGTGATTTTTTTCAAAAATAAAACCATGAGTAATATTGGCTGGTTGTTTTTGGTATCTGATCATTTCCACTGAACTCTTTGCTGGCTATGCTGTACGACTGAATTCATAGGCGATTCAGTGAAACAATTCAATTCTCTAGCTACAATGCAGCAAAGTAGAGCTTGCCATAGATAATAAGCGTCATCAATTTTACACCCAATACCACTGGTTGTACATTATAAATGCACCACCTTCCATGATCAGAATATTGGTATTATTGGCTTTATGCTTTTCCAAAAGAGTTTTTTGTTTGCCCTTAAAGATACACCAGTGCTACTAGAATACCTTTTTTATTCTTTCATGGGTCACAGGCAACGCCAGCCTTTGTTGCCCATCCCTAATTGCCCTTGAGAAGGTGGTGGTGAGCCTTGTGGGTACAGTAGCATAGTGGTTACTTTAGAACAAAGAACAAAGAACAGTACAGCACAGGAACAGGCCATTCGGCCCTCCAAGCCTGCGCCGATCTTGATGCCTGCCTAAACTAACACCTTCTGCACTTCCGGGGCCCATATCCCTCTATTCCCTTCCTATTCATGTATTTGTCAAGATGTCTCTTAAACGTCGCTATCGTATCTGCTTCCACCACCTCCCCTGGCAGCAAGTTCCAGGCACTCACCACCCTCTGTGTAAAAAGCTTACCTCGCACATCCCCTCTAAACTTTGCCCCTCTCACCTTCAACCTATGTCCCCCAGTAACTGACTCTTCCACCCTGGGAAAAAGCTTCTGACTATCCACTCTGTCCATGCCGCTCATAACTTTGTAAACCTCGATCATGTCGCCCCTCTACCTCCGTCGTTCTAGTGAAAACAATCCGAGTTTTTCCAACCTCTCCTCGTAGCTAATGCCCTCCAGACCAGGCAACATCCTGGTAAACCTCTTCTGTACCCTCTCCAAAGCCTCCACGTCCTTCTGGTAGTGTGGCGACCAGAATTGCACACAATATTCTAAGTGTGGCCTAACTAAGGTTCTGTACAGCTGCAACATGACTTGCCCATTTTTATACTCTATGCCCCAACCGATGAAGGCAAGCATGCCGTATGCCTTCTTGACTACCTTATCCACCTGCATTGCCACTTTCAGTGACCTGTGGACCTGTATGCCCAGATCTCTCTGCCTGTCAATACTCCCAAGGGTTCTGCCATTTACTGTATACCTCCCACCTGCATTAGACCTTCCAAAATGCATTACCTCACATTTGGCCGGATTAAACTCCATCTGCCATTTCTCCGCCCAAGTCTCCAACCGATCTATATCCTGCTGTACCCTCTGACAATCCTCATCATTATCCGCAACTCCACCAACCTTTGTGTCGTCCGCAAACTTACTAATCAGACCAGCTACATTTTCCTCCAAATCATTTATATATACTACAAACAGCAAAGGTCCCAGCACTGATCCCTGCGGAACACCACTAGTCACATCCCTCCATTCAGAAAAACACCCATCCACTGATACCCTCTGTCTTCTAGACCGAGCCAGTTCTGTATCCATCTTGCCAGCTCACCTCTGATCCTGTGTGACTTCACCTTTTGTACCAGTCTGCCATGTGGGACCTTGTCAAAGGCTTTACTAAAGTCCAATAGATAACATCCACTGCCCTTCCTTCATCAATTTACTGTTCTAGTAATGCTGAACTAATAACATTAATTCAAATCCCACCAAGGCAGCTGGGGAATTTAAATTCAGTTAATTTAATAAATCTGGAATATGGAAAAAAGCTAGTTTCAGTAATGGTGGCCATGAAACTACCAGTTTGTTGTAAAAACTCATCTGGTTCACCAATGTCCTTTAGAGAAGAAAATCTGCCATCCTTACCTGCTCTGGCCGATAGAACTTCAGATCCACAGCAAAGTAGTTGACTTTTGAACTGCCCTCTGAAATGGCCTAGCCAGCCACTCAGTTGTAAAGGGATGGGCAATAAATGCTGGTCTGTGAATGAATAATTTTTAAAAATCATGGAGAGGGGATTGGAATCCTAATGCTTCATCTCTCATTCTGCTCAAGTCCAGCCCACTGTATTTGCGTATGCATGTCCCAGTGTTTACATTCACTAGACAGATGTTTATCATTTTCTGGTATGGCATATCCAAGGCCTTTTAAAAAAAAACAAAGGACAAGGCCAGGAATGGTCTGGTCTGCAAGACCTGTCCAGAATCCAATAAAGGCCACAGCCATAAGAAAGAAGTTTCTTAAAATTTGGGCTAAGGCAGCAGAAAGAGGTACAAATGTTACTTTCCAAATGTGCATGAGATTTCACATTGCACTTGAAGAAATTGACAAACAGGTTGCCCAATCTGGAGCTGTAGATATGGACAGTTACTGGGAATTGTAGCTTGCTATCATGTTAAGACTTTTCAGCGGTGAGTTATAGCTCGGTGCAGCCCAAAATCTCAAGCCTCCAGCTTCTCAAAAATGCAGAGGCCCAGAATAGGAAAGATTAGAGACATTTTAAACACAGAAAATGCTTTTAGAAAGCCAGGTTTAATGATGTGTCATTTTTATGTCTTTATGTTACATAGTTAATTTCTCTGTTCTGTTGAAAGGTCACTGACCTGAAACGTTAACTTTGCTTCTCTCTCCACAGATGCTGCCAGACCTGCTGAGTATTTCCAGCACTTTTTTTGGTTTTATTTCAGATTTCCAGCAACTGCAGTATTTTACTTTTAATTTATTGTTAATTTCTCACCTTAATTGGAGAAAGCAAAGGCTGGTTTACAATTTGGATGCTCTCCAGTTACCTTTAATTTATACTCAATGCAAGGGATCATTTCTAAGGCTAGTCTGCACTTCCTATGAACTAAAATGTTGTGCATGAAGCCATCCGGGTTAACAATAGCTGTTTGTGCTGGCTTGTAGCTTCACCGAGATGACCTCATTTTTAAGTACACCAGGTGCTGCTCGTGGCATGCTCTCCTGCACTCCTCGTCACTAGTCTTAATATTTAGGTAAGCTTTTGGTAACATGACCAAGATTTAAAATAACAGAAAAACTTTCAGATAACTAATTTAGCTTCTAGAATTAACTTGTGCTTCCACAGGATTCTTCTTGCATCTTCAATAACTGATATGGCATCACAACATCAGACATCATTTAAGGTTTAAACTATTGAGCAAATTTACTGCAGAAGAAATGAACAAGCAAAAGAAACTAATATAACACCAATATATTAGAAGTTATACTATCTAGCTCCTTAAAAAGAAAATAATTGTTCACTACGTCTAAAGTACCATTCTTTTGAATTAACATTTTCTTTTCATATTTCTCACCATTGTGGGAATTGAACTAACTCTTGAAGGTTGCAAGTAGATTCTCTCAACTCAGTTCCACTCAACTGAATTCAGGAACAGACATTGTGCATTTAAATAAATGACAGCCAGATTCCAAAGCAAACAATTATCATAAGTGAACAAGTATGTGCTTGTTTGAATGTGGCTTGGCTTCGCCCTTGAATCTCTTAAACCAATTCAAAATATCTTTGCAATATTTGCATTGTGACAGAATGTCAAGGGACAGCCACCAAGCCAAAGCAAAATTACTTTTTGTTACATTATTCCTGCCCCGTCTGGATGTGGATCTTGCCAATTTGGCACTCAAAAGGATTGAAACTACAGCACATTTATTCCTGATGTGACAATGTCTTGGTGTTCCTGGGTTGGAAACCACAACACTGTTGGATGACCACATTATATCCTTTTAGGGAAATACTCCATTGCAACAGACTTTTTTTTGCTGAGTTTAATCATACTGAAGGATTGTGGTCAGAACGCACAGTAAATTAAGCTGTATATCAACATGGTTACAGCTACTGTAATATCCAGACAATGTTTAAAAATTCTTTTTTAATTGTGGAATAAACCATCACTCATGGCAAATGCTTGAAATTTAGGTTTACAACTGGGTGTTTGTCCCCAGGGTCAGTCACTTGTCTCAGTAGAGTACTGATGCGTTAGTGTGGAATGTGAATGTACAGACCCCTTTCGAAACTTCTCTCCTCCAAAAACCCACCTTTAAAACTTTTGTCCATATCCAATGTACTTTTCCTCTGCAAAGTCTTTGAACATCTTATCCGCAACTCCAGTCAAATTGCTACCCTGCCATCAACGTTGCTTCGAATTCTTTTGTTAGCACAGCCTATTCATTGGAGCATGCGGACCTTTTAAATATTTTTGCCTGGCCATGCATGTGTGGTTAGTTAAAGTGGTTGACTTGTGCACGGGAACTTCTGGGTAATAGGGAACCAATGGCTGTCACAGCACTGAAACCATCCTAATCAAAAAGTTACAAATGACATCCTGTGACTGTGGTATACTCTCTCTCTCCTCATCCTTAACATCTCTGCAGTCTTTGAAATGATCAACCATACCATCATCCTCCAACTCCTCTCCTCCCTTGTCTCACTTGGTGGAACTGCCCTCACTTGGTTATACTCTTACTTATCCAATTGTAACCAAAGCATCTCCAACAAGGGCTTCTCTTCCCACCCCCACACCATTACTTCAGGAGTCCCCCGAAGACCTAAGCTTAGCACACCACCCCCACGTCCTCATCTGCATGCTGTCCATTGGTAACATCATGGGGTCAGGTTCCACATGAACTCTGACAAAACCCAGCTCTCTCTCTGTCTACCACCACCTGCTCAGCCTCCCATTCACCACCTTCCATCAACTTCAATTTATCCAAACTCTCCTGCCCATAGTCTATCCCACACTGCCCCTCTCATCCATGACCCTTGTAAGCATTAACCTAACTGGGGGACTGGCAGCCAATGCCTCAAATTTAAAATATTGACTTTCATGTTTAAATCACTCTCTGGCCTCTTCCTTCTTTTTCCCTGTAACCTCCTCCACCCTACAACTATTCCAAATGTCTCTGTTCCTCTGACTCTGGCCTCTTGTGAATTGCTCAGTTTTTTTCCCCAACATTGGTGACCATGCCTTCAGTCGTTTGGGCCCGACATTCTGGGATTCCTTCCCTAAACCTACCTCTCCAACTCTCACTCCTCCTTTAAGATCCACCTTAAAACATACCCTTTTGACCAAGCTTTAGGTCACCACTCCCACTATCTTCTGTGGCCTGGGCCGATTACAATGTTGTGGAGCACTGCAAGACTTTTTTCTATGTTAAAAGGTGCTTTACAAATGCAAGTTATAGAATAGAATCTTACAAAAGGATGCCATTCAGCTCATCTTGCATGTGCTGGCTCTTTCTCCCTTTCTACTCTATCAAAACTCATTCATTTTGATCAACTCTATTAATATAATAAAAGCAAAATACTGCGGATGCTGGAAATCTGAAACAAAAACAAGAAATGCTGGAATCACTCAGCAGGTCTGGCAGCATCTGTGGAAAGAGAAGCAGAGTTAACGTTTCGGGTCAGTGACCCTTCTTCGGAACTGACAAATATTAGAAAAGTCACAGATTATAAACAAGTGAGGTGGGGGTGGGGCAAGAGATAACAAAGGAGAAGGTGCAGATTGGACCGGGCCACATAGCTGACCAAAAGGTCACGGAGAAAAGGCAAACAATATGTTAATGGTGTGTTGAAAATCAAAGCATTAGTACAGATTAGGTATGAATACACTGAATATAGAACATCAGCAAGTGCAAACCTGAAGAAAAACAACCTGAAAAAAAACAGTGGGTAAGCAAACTGAACAAACTAAGATGAAATGAAATAAATGCAAAAAAAGATTGTAAAAAATGTAAAAAGGAATGTAAAAAAAAGGAAGAAAAAATAACTAAAAATGAAAGTAAAATGGGGGGCTGTCATGCTCTGAAATTATTGAACTCAATGTTCAGTCCGGCAGGCTGCAGTGTGCCTAATCGGTAGATGAGATGCTGTTCCTCGAGCTTGCGTTGATGTTCACTGGAACACTGCAGCAATCCCAGGACAGAGATGTGAGCATGAGAGCAGGGGGGAGTGTTGAAATGGCAAGTAACCGGAAGCTCAGGGTCCTGCTTGCGGACTGAGCGGAGATGTTCCGCAAAGCGGTCACCCAGTCTGCGCTTGGTCTCCCCAATGTAGAGGAGACCACACTGTGAGCAGCGAATACAGTATACTACATTGAAAGAAGTACAAGTAAATCGCTGCTTCACCTGAAAGGAGTGTTTGGGGCCTGGGATAGTGAGGAGAGAGGAGGTAAATGGGCAGGTATTACACCTCCTGCGATTGCAGGGGAAGGTGCCCTGGGACGGGGACGAGGTGGTGGGGGTAATGGAGGAGTGGACCAGGGTGTCGCGGAGGGAACAATCCCTTCGGAATGCTGACAGGGGAAGGGAGGGGAAGATGCGACTGGTAGTGGCATCACGCTGGAGGTGGCGAAAATGGCGGAGGATGATCCTTTGGATATGGAGGCTGGTGGGATGAAAAGTGAGGACAAGGGGAACCCTGTCACGGTTCTGGGAGGGAGGGGAAGGGGTGAGGGTAGAGGTGCGGGGAATCGGTCGGACACGGTTGAGGGCCCCGTCAACCACAGTGGGGGGAAATCCTTGGTTGAGGAAAAAGGAGGTCATATCAGAAGCACCGTCATGGAAGGTAGCATCATCAGAGCAGATGCGTCGGAGACGGAGAAACTGGGAGAATGGAATGGAGTCCTTACAGGAGGTAGGGTGTGAAGAAGTGTAGTCGAGGTAGCTGTGGGAGTCAGTGGGCTTATAATGGATATTGGTAGACAACCTATCCCCAGAGATGGAGACAGAGAAGTCGAAGAAGGGAAGGGAAGTGTCAGAGATGGACCATGTAAAGGTGAGAGAAGGGTGGAAATTGGAAGCAAAGTTGATAAAGTTTTCTAGTTCGGGGCGGGAGCAGGAAACGGCACCAATACAGTCATCAATGTACTGGAAAAAGAGTTGGGGGAGGGGGCCTGAGTAGGACTGGAACAAAGAATGCTCGACATATCCCACAAAAAGACAGGCATAACTAGGACCCATGCGGGTACCCATAGCGACACCTTTTACTTAAAGGAAGTGCATGGAGTTGAAGGAGAAGTTGTTCAATGTGAGAACAAGTTCAGCCAGGCGGAGGAGGGTGGTGGCGGATGGGGACTGGTTGGGCCTCTGTTCCAGGAAGAAGCGGAGAGCCCTCAAACCATCCTGGTGGGGGGTGGAGGTGTAGAGCGATTGGACGTCCAGCGTGAAGAGGAGGCGGTTGGGACCAGGAAACTGGAAACTCTATTAATAACCTTCTTAACTTTCTCTGCTCTAAGCAGAACAATCCCAGCTTCTCTAGTCTCTCAATATAATTAAAGACTCTCATTCCTCATTCCATTCTATTAAATCTCAACACCTCTCCGAGGTTTAGCGATCCTTCCTAAGTAAAGGCCTGCTTAAGTCGGGAAATAAAAACTCGACCCAAACCCGACAGAACCACATCGGACCTGAGCCAGAGTCCCTCCACTTTTCCCGTGCCCGACCTGAGCCCAGCCCAACCACCGGAATGGTTACCTACCTTGATTCCATAGTGCACTCACTCAGTGTACCGCTTTTGGATTAAGGAAGCTGCAGCATGAGCGTGATGACTTCATTGAGATGCTCACTGCGCAGACTCAGTTTCCCTCCTTGACGTCCTGGACTCTAGCTCAGGTAAGTTTTTCAACCTTTACACTCTCCACTCCAGCAGAGCAAAATGCAAGACTTCCTGTGTGTGTCCGACACAGACCCGACCCGGACCTGGCCTGACCTGACCCAAAGGAGCGACCCGAGCCTGATACATGTGGTCAGGTCCCGTCGGGTTCAGGTCGTGTAGCAGGCCTTTATTCCTAAACAGTTGCGCCCAAAAATGGGCATAATACGTCAGCTGAGGCCTAACTTGTGGTTTATAAAAGTTTAGTTTAACTTCCTTGCTTTTGTACTCTATGCCACTATTTATAAAGTCAAGGATCCCATATACTCCTTTAAATAGCCTTCTCAAGTTGTCTGGACATCTTCAAAGATTTGTGTAAGTGAACCTCAGGTGTCTGTTTCTGCACCCTTCTAAAATTGAATAATTTTGTTTATATTGATCCTCCACATTCTTCCTTTCAACCTGCATCCCTTCACATTTCTCTACATGAGATGTCATCTGCCACGTGTCTGCCCATTTCACCAGTCTATGTCATCCCAAAGTCTACTACTATACTCCTCACTGTTATTGCTGCTGTGAAAGATCAAAAATAATTGGGACAAGCTAGCACAGGATCTGCTCACATGGCACCATGAGCCTTTCTAAAGTATTTTCTGCACAAGGGATCAAGCCATTTAATTGGGCTTCAGCTTGTAGGTAATTAGGAATGAATCTATAAAAAACAGACAACCTGAGTAATCCCCTTGCTTATTTTTGGTTATGTGTGACATTAATTGTCAACCCTCTTTGGCTTAACTAGGTCAATATCTGGACCCGAATGTGCTGTTCCTCCAATGTCAAAATAAAATGGCTGTCATCAATGTATGCTACAAGCAATTTCCAGCCCATTAGAACGGAGTTCACCAGTGACTGGAAAGTGGTGGTAATATTTTTCATTCTAAAAAGGATAATGCAAAACTTCAGGACTGACTGTAACAAATGCAGAGTTAACTTGGTCTCTGCACAAAGTGGCATCTTCCAATAACTTTTCATCAATCTAGCTTCATCGGACATCTTGCAGACCCAGCTTCTCCAGTATCTCCTCAATGCAATGCATCGCATTGGATAAATGTTAAATTCTGCCAAATTATTTATTTCATGATAATCTTTACAGAATCATATTGTCTTGTCATCTCTGACAACACTAGTCGTAACTGTATGTGGCCAGATTACTCCCAGGTTCTTTATCTCCAGATCATGGGTAGGTAGAATTTCCACCCTGAACAAAAGCCATCCAGAAGATTTTTGGGGCATTTATGTGCCCGTGTGTAACATTGTCCCTCTCAAGATTGTGTGTTGGACAAAAATCTTACCATACTTGCAATGTATTTGTATAATATGCTAACGATGTGATGATGTAATGATGTAAATAAACATATCCTTGAACTAGTCATGCTTGGTGTCCATTTTGTCCATTTGTGCCACCCAAATATCTCACAGAAAATGGAGATGAGGATGCGATAAAGGTCTGTCAATATAGGCAGAAAACAGCAGCAGGGACTGCAATGGACAAGTTCAGCCACTTTCTGATAACCAACCTGCTCGCACGGAGATTTTGGCTGGATTGTGCGAAGCCTGAGCCTCAGTTTATCCCCTTGGTTGACTGGGATGCCGCAGGGTCATAGTGTGCAACGTATTCAAAGTGTTCATTTGGGTCGGGGAATATTTTCAACCACCAACTAGACAGGTATTGGACATCACAGTAACAGACAGCTGTAGTAAAGGATTTATTGGGTTAGTGTGAATTTGCAAATAGGACTACATGGCTGCGCCCACAGGATACATCGGAAGGCAAGGAACATGAGTGAGTTTGAGAACCATTCAGTTCATATATTGAAAGAATGGACATGTTTTTCAAAGCTAATATTTTTGAATTTGAAGGTGATAATGAAGAGGTCAAGATTCAGAATAAGGCAATTCTTAAGTGCAAGAAAGCAGTTTTGCTAACGGAATTTGGCCCGAAAATGTATGGCACAATAACAAAACTTCTTACTCCTGACAAGGCAGAAGATGTGCCTTTCAAAACAATCACCACCAAGTTGGAGGAACATTTCAACCTGAAACCATTAGAAATAGCAGAAAGCTACAAATTTGGAACCAGAAATCAGGGAAGTAGTGGAACAGTTGGTGAGTACATCGTGGCACAGAAGAATTTATCACTACATTGCAACTTTGTCACATTCTTAGACATGATTTAGGAGACAGATTTGTGTGTGGATTGGTGGATAAAAGAATCCAACTGAAGTTACTAAACAGACAAAATCTTACATTTGAGCGAGCATGTAAGTTCACTCTTTCTATAGAGATGGCATCAAAGAATGCTGGGGAATTTTGTCCTATGCCAGTGACTAGTACAGCTTGTGTCCACAGGCAGAAGGCTTCCACCAAGTCAAAAGATCTAGTTAGAGAAGTGTTGGTAAAATTGGTTTAGTGTCTTATTGCGATAAGGGCAACCACCCGGCACAAGCATATCAGTGCAGAAATGCCAAATGCTTTAATTGCCAAAAAACAGGTCATATTGCAACAGCTTGCTGAGGGGAGGCCAAAGCAGGAAAGGGAACTCATTTCAGTATTAACGGAAATCAGCAATGTCACAAGGGTGGAGTTCACAATCTTGAAGTGAATCGAGAGTGCCTAAGCAGCGAGCAGCTAGGGCGGTACAGTATTTATGCTACTAGCAATCACTCAAATGATAGAGACTTTTGTACAAAGGTGTTGGTAAATCAACAGTACATCGACATGTGCATTGATACAGCTGCAGATTGCTCCATTATGAGTAGAAACACGTATGAGAGCAAATTCAGTAACACACCTCTAACTGAGAGCACAGTTCAGTTGAAAACCTACTCTGGTGGGACAAAGAACAAAGAAAATTACAGCACAGGAACAGGCCCTTCGGCCCTCCAAGCCTGCGCCGATCCAGATCCTCTATCTAAACATGTCGCCTATTTTCTAAGGGTCTGTATCTCTTTGCTTCCTGCCCATTCATGTATCTGTCTAGATACATCTTAAAAGACGCTATCGTGCCCGCGTCTACCACCTCCGCTGGCAACGCGTTCCAAGCACCCACCACCCTCTGCGTAAAGAACTTTCCACGCATATCCCCCCCTAAACTTTTCCCCTCTCACTTTGAACTCATGACCCCGAGTAATTGAATCCCCCACTCTGGGAAAAAGCTTCTTGCTATCCACCCTGTCTATACCTCTCATGATTTTGTGCACCTCAATCAGGTCCCCCCTCAACCTCCGTCTTTCTAATGAAAATAATCCTCATCTACTCAACCTCTCTTCATAGCTAGCGCCCTCCATACCAGGCAACATCCTGGTGAACCTCCTCTGCAACCTCTCCAAAGCATCCACATCCTTTTGGTAATGTGGCGACCAGAACTGCATGCAGTATTCCAAATGTGGCCGAACCAAAGTCTTATACAACTGTAACATGACCTGCCAACCCTTGTACTTAATACCCCGTCCGATGAAGGAAAGCATGCCGTATGCCTTCTTGACCACTCTATTGACCTGCGTTGCCACCTTCAGGGAACAATGGACCTGAACACCCAAATCTCTCTGTACATCAATTTTCCCCAGGACTTTTCCATTTACTGTACAGTTCACTCTTGAATTGGATCTTCCAAAATGCATCACCTCGCATTTGCCCTGATTGAACTCCATGTGCCATTTCTCTGCCCAACTCTCCAATCTATCTATATTCTGCTGTATTCTCTGACAGTCCCCTTCACTATCTGCTACTCCACCAATCTTAGTGTCGTCTGCAAACTTGCTAATCAGACCACCTATACTTTCCTCCAAATCATTTATGTATATCACAAACAACAGTGGTCCCAGCACGGATCCCTGTGGAACACCACTGGTCACACGTCTCCATTTTGAGAAACTCCCTTCCACTGCTACCCTCTGTCTCCTGTTGCCCAGCCAGTTCTTTATCCATCTAGCTAGTACACCCTGGACCCCATGCAACTTCACTTTCTCCATCAGCCTACCATGGGGAACCTTATCAAACGCCTTACTGAAGACCATGTATATGACATCTACAGCCCTTCTCTCATCAATCAACATTAGAAACGTGTGGACAAACGGAGTGCAGCGTCCAATATAAGGGAAAATCCCTTGAGTTGCCCACTGTTGTAGAGAGAGATGTCAACAAACCATTAATGGGCAAAGACTGGCTTCATAAACTGCAGTTAGACTGGAAACGTGTTTTCCAAATTGAGAAGACCAAGAAGCTTGATCAGCTAGTTACAGGAACATTTTCAAGGATAGATATGAAGGTATAATCGATGTGAAAACAAACAACCGAATTTGGCCTGATGCAAAACTCGTATATTGCAAGGCTAGGCCTGCTCCTTATGCTCTCAAAACCCAGCTTGAAGAGGAGCTAAAGAAGCTAGAGAGGAACAGTGTGCTAGTGAAAACTTACCACAGTGATTGGGAAACTCCAATTGTAGTAATGTCCATGTCAGACAAAACCATAAGACTATGCAGGGACAACAAAGTCACAATCAATGAGGCCGTGGATGATGCCAGTATCCACTACCAACCTCTTGAGATTTATATGTGGAGTTAGCAGGATCCAAGCTATTCACAAAGTTGGATTCGTCCTATGCTTATGCACAGCTCAAATGTGGATCGAGAGTCTTTTGGGCCTCCTTATCTCGAGAGACAATGGATACGCGCCTGGAGGTGGTCAGTGGTTTGTGAAGCAGCGCCTGGAGTGGCTATAAAGGCCAATTCTGGAGTGACAGGCTCTTCCACAGGTGCTGCAGAGAAATTTGTTTGTTGGGGCTGTTGCACAGTTGGCTCTCCCCTTGCGCCTCTGTCTTTTTTCCTGCCAACTACTAAGTCTCTTCGACTCGCCACAATTTAGCCCTGTCTTTATGGCTGCCCGCCAGCTCTGGCGAATGCTGGCAACTGACTCCCACGACTTGTGATCAATGTCACACGATTTCATGTCGCGTTTGCAGACGTCTTTATAACGGAGACATGGACGGCCGGTGGGTCTGATACCAGTGGCGAGCTCGCTGTACAATGTGTCTTTGGGGATCCTGCCATCTTCCATGCGGCTCACATGGCCAAGCCATCTCAAGCGCCGCTGACTCAGTAGTGTGTATAAGCTGGGGGTGTTGGCCGCTTCAAGGACTTCTGTGTTGGAGATATAGTCCTGCCACCTGATGCCAAGTATTCACAAAGTTGGATTCGTCCTATGCTTATGCACAGCTCAAATGTGGATCGAGAGAGTCAGCAATATCTTATGATAAACACACAAATGGGGTTATACTCCTACACGAAGCTGCCACATGGTGCGAAGTCTTCTCCAAAAATCTTCCAAGCTGCAAAGGATAAGATCTTGCAAGGACTGCTGCATTGCTTGTGTAATCAGGATGATGTGCTGATTGTGAATGCAACAGTGGAAGAGAATCTTCAAGTGTTTGATAAGGGTTAAAAAGGCTCAGCGATCACAATGCAAATTGAAAAAGAGCAAGTGTGCTTTCATGCGATCTGAGATAAAGCCTGGCTCGGGTATAAAATTAAAACTGGACCTGGGCCCGACCCGACAACAGCCAACCTGAACCCGACCTGAGCCCGAGTCCTCTAATTTTTTTAAATGCCCGGCCCAACCTGAACCTGACACATGTATTCGGGTTTGGTCGGGTAGCCAGGCTTTAGACCAGTGATCGAGTACAGGTGCCAGTTGTTGATGTACCCATGTTCAATTAACATCATAAAGTTTTAAAAAAACAACAAACACTGATTTCAAACAGGCGAAGGCGCCGCGACCCTGAGCACTCGTGGGGAAAAGAAGCATCCACTTCAGGAAATCAGGCAATGTAACAAACAAGCTTCTGAACTGTACCAATTTCCGCTGTCATTAACAAACTCAGAACTCAGGTTGGGAAGTTTAATCTCCCTATTTCCAGATAATTTTAAATCCTTGGGCCAAGTATAGATTAAAGCAAGAGCTCAGTTGATGTTTCTGTACTTACTGCAGTTACTGGTATCTTCTCCGGGCTTGTCAGTTTCTCCCGGACTTGATAGATTTCAGAGTGCAAGGGGTTGGGTTAATTTCACATGGGTACTTTATGTCGGAACTTGCAGCTGTTTCTTTCCCCTCCTTTTCCCCCCACTCTTCGCACCTCTGATTTCTGTCCATGTCCAGCCCAACCCAACCCAAGCCCGAATTTTGGACCTGGAAGAGAGACCCGGCCCGAACCCGACACATGTCGTCGGGTCCCGTCGGGTTCGGGTCGGGTAGCCATGCTCTAATCTGAGGTAGTGTACCTTGGCTTGAAAATCAATGAAAAAAGGACTACAGCCAGTGCAAGAAAAGATGGAGGCAATAGTCAATGTCCCAAAGCCAAAAGATGTGTCTGATCTTACATCTTTTCTAGGCATGGCTTAATACTACTTGTGATATCTGCCTGAGCTCGCAATGGTGTTAGCTCCACTACACGAGTTGAAGAAGAAAGATGTGAAATGGGAATGGCCTAAAGCACAAGATGCTTATGACGCAAGAGAAGTTCAACCAGTGATGCACGACTCGTTCATTTCGACAAATCACAATCTGAAATTTGTATGCAGCACTTCAAACGATGAAGTTGAAGCAGTGATCAGTCATGTCATGGATGATGGTCAAGAGAAGCCCATAGCATTCACGTTACGTAGACCCTGACCATGAGTGAACGCAACTACTGCAGACAGAAAAGGAAGTACTTGGAATCATCTTTGGAATTCAAAGGTTTCATTAGTTTTTGTTGGGTAAAGCTTTATGCTAGTAACATATTATAAATCCTTAATAGATATTGCAGGAACACAGTCTGCATTACCGACACTGGCAACATTAAGAATGCAGCAGTGGGTTGTACGTCTCTCACGGTATGGCTAGATCGAATCTCACAGTTCGAAGGAGAATGCTATCGCTGACACACTGTCACATTTGCCGCATGAAGATTGAGAAGTAGGCTGTGAAGGTGCAATCTTCATAATAAGTTTTGTAGATGATGACATTCCAATCACTGAAACTGAAATTACAGCTTAAACTCAAAGACTCAGTATTGAAAAGAGTCTCCGAACAGACCTTTAGTGGATGGACAGAATTTGACAAGTGTAGAAATTAGGAACTTAAACTGTTCCACAATCGTCCCAATGAGTTGTCATATGAACAGGGCTGCACTAAGTGGGGTCATAAGAGTGGTAGTACCTATTTATTTGAGAGATAGGATTATGACAGAACTCTGCATTGAACACACAGGAATAGTCAGTATGAAATCCATAGCTAGGAGTTTTGTTTATTGGCCTGGTCTACAGTGTGACCTACAATCATTGGTTAGTAAATGTACTGTCTGCCAAAACTGTTGAAATAAGCTACCTAAAAAACGCCTTTGCAATTGTGATCATGGTCAACCTAACCATATCAGAGTGTTCATACAGACTGTTGCGAGAAGGAAAATTATAATTTCTTAGTACTCCTTGACAGCCACTCATGAATCGAAGTAAAGCACAAGTTAAAACACCAATGCTGAACAGACAATAGATGAGTTAAGGTCTATTTTTGCTTGTCATGGACTATCAGAGAAGCTTGTCTCAGATAACAATCCTCAATTTCATTCTGCTCCATTCCAAAATTTCATGAAGCAAAATGGTACCAAACATAACCTCACTCTTCCTTGTCATCAGACATCAAATAGAGCAGCTGAAAAGATCAATGAGGATAGTTAAAGATGCACTCAAGAAAGAAGTGTTGCATGGGTGTTCAAATTTCAGCATGAAACAGCGGTTGGCTAATTTTCTGCTCTACTACAGGATATACATCCACTGAGCCTTTGATGAAGAGAAGGTTAAGGACACGTTTGAGTCTGGTTCTACTTAAATTGACTGCTAAAGTTGAATGCAAACTGTTCAGTCAGAACATTAATTTGACGTAAACAAAAGAGAACGCAGTTTCAAGCAGACTGAATTTGTTGGTTTTTTGAGGTTCCCCTCCCCACCCCCTTCAATTCATACAAGTGGGATATGGGAAATGTAGAAAAAGTGTGTGGAACTCAAAGATACTTGGTTGAGGTTGATCGTAAAGTGAGAAATGTCCATGTAGATCACGTGATCCTGGCAAGGGATGAACCAAAACATGAGCATGATCCGCTTGATCATGAACTTCTGTCAGAGTTTGAACCAGTTCAGACTTTAGTGTCCAAAGTACCAATTTTTGAGAAAGGAAAAAGATCTTCTCTAAGTTTTGAATCTAAACTAAGCAGTCCAAAAACTGACCCTACACCAAAACCTGTAAGGAAATCAGAAAGTCTTCAGAAACCTGTTATTAAACTTGATTTGTAAATATAGTTCTTTGTAGAGAAAAATACCTTTCTTTTGAAACAGGAAACAGTGTAGTGTACTCGTATATGCAAGTGATATGATGACGTCATGATATAAATAAACACTTCCTTGAACTGACCATGCTTGGTGCCCATCTTGTCTGTTAATGCCATCCAAATATTATACTGATGAGATCAAATATCCCATTGGTTATTTGTTAAGCAGTCAATAATCAGTTCGATTCACACCACAGGTAGAAAGACTTCCAATCAACACGAGAAGCAGCACAAAACACAGTTAATCAACATTTTTATAACCCTGCAATAATTACAATGAAATTAATAAATACTGCAGATCTATGCTTCTTCCACTGGAAAAGAAAACCAATTTGGCAATGTAAATACAGTGAACTGGTGTACAAATGGCAGTCAATATAGATGCAGTTTTAGTTCATCTCCTTGTATTTGCTTTTTTTAAAATAATAAGATACACTGGCCCTGAGGATCACAGTTATGATTGCAGTATACATATGCCACCCTACTGCTCATGTCTGAGCACTGCTGCAGACAAGTTGCACACAGGTTGGGCAAGATGATGTAATGGTTTTATCATTTAATTGACAGGCATCATTGGAATTAGTTACTGTTGTTCATGACGGTTTCACAGATATATAATGATGTGGGTGTTTTTTTGTATAACAAATGCAGCTCACAACTTTTACAAGACAGTTTATGCATTTGGCATCAGCTAAATAAGTGGCTGTCTTGTGACAAAGTCTCACACCCAGAATCTAGCCAGTCAAGAGCTCCACAGGTAGAAACCACCCGCGTATAATTATCTGAGCCCACAATCTAATGATGCAAAGAAGGTGAAAGGTATTCCATGCACGCAACCCCTGTATAAGCATGTTTATGGTTTGTAACAAACCAATTAGAGATTTCAGTTTTTGGTTCAACCCTCAATGAACATTTACAAAAGCAATCACTCTCCTCCACTCATTCAACCCAAACGTCTCATGCATCTCCAAACTGCAGTGTGAAATGTGTCAGTTAGTTAATGGAAGGGCATAATCTTGAGGTCCCCATCATCACGGATGCCAGTCTTCAACCAATTTGACTCACTCCACAAGACATCAAGAAATGGTTGCGTGCACTGGACACACCAAAGAATATGGGCACCAACAAGATTGATTGTAACGGAGCAGACCCATTCTCCAGAACTAGCCACATTGTTCCAGTATAGCCACAACACTGGCATTTACCAAACAATATGGAAAATTACCTTGGTATGGCTTGCCCACAAAAAGCAGGACTAATCTAACCAGGCCAATTACCACCAAATCAACCTACTATCAATTGTCAGCAAAGTGATGGAAGGCGTGGTTCACGGTGTTCTGTTGGGACTGTTTTCTTATTCTAATTTATTTTGTTACTTTAAACACCAGAGTACACAGGCATCAGTTGTAACAATACAGAACCAGGTCTTTAAGGAGACATCACACTACTTGATCCAGCATGTGCTGTCAGATACATTCTTTTTTCCTTCTTCTTCTTCTCTGGCCTCCTTGTCTCGAGAGACAATGGGTAAGCACCTAGAGGTGGTCAGTGGTTTGTGGAGCAGTGCCTGGAGTGGCTATAAAGGCCAATTCTAGAGTGACAGACTCTTCCACAGGCGCTGCAGATAAAATTGGTCGTCAGGGCTGTTACGCAGTTGGCTCTCTCTCCTTGCACTTCTGTCTTTTTTCCTGCCAACTGCTAAGTCTCTTCGACTCGCCACACTTTAGCCCCGCCTTTATGGCTGTCCGCCAGCTCTGGCGATCACTGGCAACTGACTTCCCACGACTTAGGGTCAATGTCACAGGACTTCATGTCGCGTTTGCAGACGTCTTTAAAGCGGAGACATGGACGGCCGGTGGGTCTAATACCAGTGACGAGCTCGCTGTATAATGTGTCCTTGGGGATCCTGTCATCTTCCATGCGGCTCACATGGCCAAGCCAGCTCAAGCACCGCTGGCTTTGTAGGGTGTATATGCTGGCCGCCTCGAAGACTTCTGTGTTGGAGATACGGTCCTGCCACCTGATGCCAAGGATTCTCCGGAGGCAGCGAAGATGGAATGAGTTGAGACGTTGCTCTTGGCTGACATACGTTGTCCAGGCCTCGCTGCCGTAGAGCAAGGTACTGAGGACACAGGCTTGATACACTCGGACTTTTGTGTTTTGAGTCAGTGTGCCATTTTCCCACACTCTCTTGGCCAGTCTGGACATAGCAGCAGACGCCTTTCCCATGCGCTTGTTGATTTCTGCATCGAGGGACAGGTTACTGGTGATAGTTGAGCCTAGGTAGGTGAACTCTTGAACCACTTCCAGAGCGTGGTCGCTGATATTGATGGATGGAGAATTTCTGAAGTCCTCTCCCATGAGCTTCGTGTTCTTGAGGCTGATGGTTAGGCCAAATTCGTTGCAGGCAGCCACAATCCTGTCGATGAGTCTCTGCAGACACTTCTGTGTGGGATGTTAATGCAGCATCATCAGCAAAGAAGAGTTCCCTGATGAGGACTTTCCGCACTTTGGTCTTTGCGCTAAGACAGGCAAGGTTGAACAACCTGCCATCTGATCGTGTGGAGGAAAATTCCTTCTTCTGAAGACTTGAACGCATGTGACAGCAGCAGTGAGAAGATCCCAAACAGCGTAGGTACGAGAACACAGCCCTGTTTCATGCCACTCAAGATATGAAAGGGGTCTGATGAGGCAACGCTATGCTGAATTGTGCCTTTCATATTGTTTAATAAGCTCAAGATTCAATATGAGTATTCAAATACATCACACTCCAGCATGAGTACAACATACGGTGGTTCACTCACAACTCATACTAATTCTACCTTTGATCTCTACATTCCATGCATGCTACCACTAAGCTGAAGTACAAAGATAGATAAAAGTGACATCAGAATAACAACATGGGGCCAACAAGATGTATTAAGGTCCTCGCAATCTCTTGCAATCATTCTGTTACCATGGTTATGTGGCCCACTTCATTTTATTACTATAAACACCAGTGACCAGCCCAACATCTCCCAGATCATTAAAGACAGAGATGAATGACTTTCACTCATTCCATCAGCTCCTAATTCTTGCTTTATGTCCACTTACAAAATGCACCCTACGTTCAGCAGAAAGCTGTTTTAATTAATTGTCTGCTGATCCTACTAACAGCCCAGGATATTGATGTATGCAAATAGTGTCATTCCCAACTGTCAAGCGGCACTTAACCCGCCAATAACCTATTCACTGATGCTCAGTTTTGGCTCTGCTAGGACCACTCGCCTCCAGACCTTATTGCACCCTTGGTTCAAATATGGACACAAGAACTGAATTCCAGGAGTGAGATTAGAGAGACTGCACTTGACATGAAGGCAGCATTTGACTGAGTGTGGCACCAAGGAGCCTTAGTAAAACTGAAGTCAATTGGGATCAGGATGAAAACCCTCCAGTGGCTGGAGTGTACTATCTACAGGATGTACTGGGCAAGTTGGCAAGGTTACTTCAGCAGTGTCTCTCAAATTCGCAACCTCCACTATTTAGAAGGACAAGGGCAGCAGATTCATGGGAACATTATCACCTCCATGCTCCTCTATAAATAACACACTATCGTTTGGACATATATTGCCTTACCTTCATCGTTGCTAGATAAAAATCCTGGAACTCCCAACCTAACAGTGTTGTAGGACTACCTTCACCACATGGACTGCAGCGGTTTAAGAAAGTCCACTACCACCCTCTCAAGGACAACTCGGGATGGGCAATTATTGCAGGCTTTGCTAGCAATGCCATATTCCTGTGAATGAATACAAAAAAAAAATCTGGTCCTCAAGGAGGAAGCTTTCCTAATTGAAAGTCCTTTTTTTATGCTGGAATCTGCATCCAGCTGAGGTGAGTCTTCCTGAGAGCTCCCCATTGTGGTATATTGGAAAGAAAGCCATTAGACCTGGTGAGATTCACAGCGAGGCAAGATCTGGCTCCAGTCTGAGAAAACTGTGGTGACAATAGGTTACATCTAATTCTCCAGTGGTCATTTCTAAAGGGTCCATGAATGGCAAGCTGCAACACAGCTGTGGAAATGTAAAAGGAGGACCAAGATTCCACCTTCAACGATGAGCAACGGATCAAGCAACAGTCACTTGGGTCTGAGCTGCTCAGTAAACATGTCTGAAATTTGGGAGACTGAGCCCTCCCCATTGCTTTGGTTGCTGGAGGCATTTGAGCCCTATTTGCAGCCTTTAACCTCCTGAGCAACTTGTAGATGCCATTTTCTCGATCAGAGGATAATTGGGCTAGCCATGAGAGGGAGCATCTGAAATAGGTAGAGGAGGTGGGGTATTTAGAATGTTCAGCTTTGTCTTCTCCCTACTCAAGAGTGATATGGGTAGGCTGTTCTATCGGTTTAGGTGCATTATATGCCAGTGAGAGAGATTTCCTTATGCGCAGAGTGGTAAGTTTCAGTCATATATATGTGCCACATTATTTGAAGCCAGGCCCTGACCATACAAAGGATAAGATTCCTGTATCTGTGAGCGAACATCTATAAGCAACATGCCCTTTGTTTTCATGCAGTTGAGTCTGTAACCAGAAGGTTGTCCAAATTCTTTGACGTCTTGAAAGATGCTCAGACAGTAATTCTTACAAAGAAAATATTTTTACTGTAATTACTGCTGTAACATTCATTTTGAGCTAACTCAGTTCTAGAAAATTTTAATTTGAATTGTTTGCTTTGAAGCACACATCTGAACCAACTCCAAAACCTTCATCACTACACTTGGAAGAGTCAACTGTAGTGTGGTTAATATGCAGGCCCACATGTCCTACGTCTGACATGCAAGATGTTTTACTTAAAGGAGGCAGCATGCTGCTGAGAAAATGCAAACAATGGACATGATGATATAAACCACGTTTAAATACACCATTTGAAAAGAACTTCAACCAAAAAATAAGTTAACAGAAAGTTGACCGCCAAAGTGCTTATTAACGAAATAAAATTCATATGCCAAAAATCACAAAATAGATTTTCAAGAAATTTTAATATTTTAACTTTTTTCTTGTTTTTATTTAGGGTTGGCAAAGCAAAGTTTGTGATAAAGTTTGTGAACAAAGAATTCAGGCGACAAAACTGATGCATAAAGATCAGTAATCTGTCCATTTTCACTGATGAATTCCCAGTTCTTTTCAGGTTGCTCAATGGATAAAAAAAAAAGCCATTTGTATTCTAATCCATGGTACTCAAAAGATCTTGAGATAATAAATAGTGGTGTGAACAACAACTTGTATTTATATAGTGCCTTTGCTCCCAAGGAGCTCAACAGGAGTTTAATCAGACAAAAATTTCAAAGGAAATATTAGGAAAGATGACCAAAAGCTTGGTCAAAGAAGTAGCTTTTAAGGAATGTCTTTAAAAGGAGAGGCAGAGCTTACGTGGTGAGATGGCTGAAGGCATGGCCATCAACGGTGGGGTGAAGGAAGCGGGGATGAGCGGTCCGCACAGGGTGGGCATAAACAGTGCATTGCAGAGTGTAAAAGTTGGGAATTTCGTGCAAGTGGGAAATAGATGCTGCTTTTGCCTCCAGTACATCTAGCAGTTCATATTACAGATAAGTATTTGATTTAATCTACCTACAACTTAAACTAGATCAAGTAATTAGTTAAAAGACTAAAACTATAAGCTAAATTGATCAAATAAACATACTACTTAAAAGACTTGCATTTATATAGAGCCTTTCATGACCATCAGATGTCCCAAAGTGCTTTACAGCCAATAAAGTACTTTTGAAGTGTAGTCACTGTTGTAACGTACAAAATGCGGCAGCCAATTCACACACAGCAAACTACCACAAACAGCAATGTGATAATGACCAGATGATCTGTTTTTTGTGATGTCGATTGAGGGATAAATATTGCCCAGGGCACCTGCTCTTCTTCGAAATATGCCATGGGATCTTTTATGTCCATTTGAGAGGGCAGGCAGAGCTTCAGTTTAACATCTCATCTGAAGGATGGCACCTCTGACAATGCAGCAGTCCCTCAGTAATGCTTTGGAATATTAAATAAATATAGAGATGGCAGTTCAGGTGGTGCGCTGCAACTGCAGCATGAGAGAGTTTGTGGAAAGCATCGTGTTATGACCAGGTGAGGAAAGGGTCTTAGGCTCCCCTCTTGGTCCTTTCCTGGTTTAGCCGTAACAGGGCTCATCTTTTAAAACAGTGTTTTTAGCTTAACAGCTCAGTGAGTCCTCACTCACTGCTCTATAATTGTAAATGAACCAACTAGACAGGTTTTCTCAGGTTTAAAGAAGAAAGATGTAAGTTTATTAACCTTATCACTCTAACTCGGTTAAAATTACTGAACTACGCGATGCAACCACGCCAGCATGCATACAAAATAAACACGCACAAATAGATACAGAGGGGGAGAAAGAATCGAAGGGGGACGTTTAAGTATGGTTGGCAATAAATAGAATTCGGTTACTATTTTTCAGTTTGGATGTAAAGTCCTTGATTGGAGTTGAGGTCTTGCAGTTCTCGCTGGGGCCCAGTGAACACTTTTAAACTTGCTCTTTGTCTTGAGGCTCAATCTGCTGCCGCGAGACCCTGGGACTTTGCTGGAGAGAAAGACAGGGAGAGACCTTCCTTTTCTTTTGTCTTCAAATTGCAGTCTGCCCCAAACCTTCTGTGAGGCACAATTCAAACAGTTTCCAGTCTGGCCAGCAGATAAGTCATGCAACTAGCTCTTTGTTTGAAACAGTGCCTTCTTGTTGATTTTGATTCTTTGATTTTCAAAGTACTCCAGTCACACTTGGTGAGGTTGGGAGCTCTGGCTCTTACATAGACAAAGAAGGTTGATTATTATGATTGCCCAGACCAGTCTCGTTAATTGAATCAGTGAGCACTCCCACTGTCTCTCTATACAACTGTCTCTCAATACAAATGTGCAACCATGTTTCAGCTGTCCAACTCTGATCTTTTTTTAAACAAGTTTTGTGCAATGTCCAGCAAAAGGGTTCAAGTAGTGTTCCATCTGATGAAATTAATATGTTTCCATTTGGCAGGTGTAGTTTCCGTCACAATCAGGATTCCGGACAACCACATCTGCAGTAAATGTCTGCACCTCGAAGAATCACAGAACGCTACAGCACAGAAGGAGGCCATTCAACCCATCATATCCATGCCGACTCTCTGCAAGAGCAAGTCACCTAGTCCCACTCCCCCACTTTTTCACTGTAGCCGTGCAAACGTTTTCGCTTCATATAATGATCTTTTGAAGGCGTCAACTGAATCTGCCTCCACCATTATCTCAGGCAATGCATTCCAGATACTAACCACTCATTGCATAAAAAAGTGGTTGCTATATTTTCCAATCATCTTAAATTGGTGTCCTCTGGTTCCGGATCCAATGGGAGCAGTTTCTCCCTATATGTACTCTGTCCAGACCAGTCACGATTTTTAAAAGATTCGTTCATGGGATTTGGATGTTGCTGGCTAGGACAGCACTTATTGCCCTTGAGAAGGTGGTGGTGAGCTGCCTTCTTGAACCGCTGCAGTCCATGTGGGATAGGTACACCCACAGTGCTGTTAGGAAGGGAGTTCCAGGATTTTGACCCAGCAACAATGAAGGAACGGCGATATAGTTCCAAGTCAAGATGGTGGGTGGCTTGGAGGGGAACTTGCAGGTGGTGGTGTTCCCATGCATCTGCTGCCCTTGTCCTTCTAGTTGGTAGAGATCATGGATTTGAAAGGTGCTGTCTAAGGAGCCTTGGTGAGTTGCTGCAATGCATCTCGCATATGGTACACACTGCTACCACTGTGCATCAGTGGTGGAGGGAGTGAGTGCTAAAGGTGGTGGATGGGGGTGCCAATCAAGCATGCTGCTTTGTCCTGGATGGTGTCGAGCTTGTGCATTGTTGGAGCTGCACCCATCCAGGCAAGTGGAGAGTATTCCATCACACTCCTGACTTGTACCTAACTGATTTGAACACCGCTATCAAATGTCCTCTTAATCTTCTCTTCTCTAAGGAGAACAGCCCAAGCTTCTTCAACCTGTCCAGGTAACTGAAGTTCTTCATTGCCGGAAACATTCCCATGAATCTTTTCTGCACCCTAATGCCTTCATATCCTTCCTAAAATGTGTGGTGCCCAGAACTGTATACAATACTCCAGCTGAAGCCAAATCAATGTTTTATACATGTACAGGAGGCCATTCAATTAGGGAGGGGGAAGCAGGGGTAGTGAAAAGGAAAGTGGTAGTGATAAAGGACTATTCCAGTCAGGGGAATAGATATCGTTCTCTGTAGCCATGACCGGGAGTTCTGAAGGTTGTGTTGCCTGCCCAGTGCCAGGCTTAAAGACATGTCCTCATGACTGGAGAAGAACTTGCAGTCAGAGGTGGAGGATTCAGTTGTGGTGGTCCACCTAGGAATCAACATAGGTAGAATGAGGAATGAGGGAGTTGATGAGCTTGGGTCGAAATTAAAACAAAGAATCTCAAATGTCTGAGTTACTATCTGAGCCATGAGCAAACTAGCATAGGGTCAAACAAATCAGAGTTGAATGTGCGCCTCAAAGTATGGTGCAGGAGACAAGAGCTTTCGATTCATTGGCACTGGCACCAGTACTGGGAAAAGAAGGTGTTGCTGAGTTGGAATGGGCTCCACTTAAAGTGGGCTGGGGCCAGTGTCCTGACGAATTGTATAACTAGGACTGTAGATAGGGCTTTAAAATAAATGGTGGTGGTGGGGGGTGGGGGGGGAAGAAAAATTGAGGGAGGTTTCAAGTGATGGGAAATTTGTAAATCTAAAGAAAAAATTCAAGGCCACAGAGCAGTGTAGTGATTAGGATACAGAGAAGCAGAGTGTGACAGGAAGGGACAAAAAAATTTAAAGTAATAGTAATCAATGAATAAGGTCCAATCAGGAGAAAACGTCATTGCCATGAACAGATGAGAACCAATTGTAAATTGTGTTTTTGTGCACTTGGGTGTTATTGTCAACTGACATGTTAAGTTTTTACTTCTGTGTTCCACATGTTAAAATGGAGGAGGAAGATCAGGTGGGACAGCTACTTGAAGGGGTCCAGTCATAGGACCCAGACGCCATTTGGCAGGTGTGGTTTCCGTCACAATCAGGATCCCGGACAACCACATCTGCAGTAAATGTCTGCACCTCGAAGAATCACAGAACGCTACAGCACAGAAGGAGGCCATTCAACCCATCATATCCATGCCAGCTCTCTGCAAGAGCAACTTACCTGGTCCCACTCCCCCACGTTTTCACTGTAGCCGTGCAAACTTTTTCGCTTCATATAATGATCTTTTGAAGGCATCAACTGAATCTGCCTCCACCATTATCTCAGGAAATGCATTCCAGATACTAATCACTCATTGCATAAAAATGCAGTAGCTTTATTTTCCAATCACCTTAAATCGGTGTCCTCTGATTCCGGATTTGAAACAGTAGCAGGTGAGGGGAATAGCTCAACACCACAGCTTCCTTCAAGCTGCATTGACTTCTCTCTGAGGCCTTCTTGCAAGAAGCAGAGGAAAAGAAGAGAGTCTGCAAACAGCAAGAAAATTAAAAAGACACAGTCTGCAAAACAGCAGGAATACCTGCTTTCTGCCAGTTTTCTCTCCGTCACAAAAAGATGACTTTAGCAATTAAGCTGCCTCCATTTACCTCCGAAAGTGTAAGAAGAAGAAAGTGTAGGTGGAGAGGTATTTCCAACAACTCCCAACCCCCACTCGGCTTTTCTAGTCGGTGATCCCCAGTTTTGGACTTTGTTAATTAAATGGACTTTAGTTTCAACTGAAACTCATGTTAGTTTATAGTTAAGCTAATTGTCTATTTAGTAAATGTTTTTGCATTTTTATGCCTTTAACCTTTCCTTGTATGATTGTGAGCATGTGTTGCGAAGTTTATCCCCTTTCTGCGTTTAAGAGTGTGTGTTAATAAACCCTACTTTATTTTAACTTTAACAACCGTATTGTTGTTGCGGTCCTTTATAAGTCAGGGTTTAAGGGAGAGAAAATTTCAATCATCATCTGTTTACGGACAGGTTGCGGGAAATAGAGAAATTTTTTTAAAAATAAACTACCCGTTCATAAAGTTAAAATTAAAGATGCTTCATCTGAATGCACAAAGCATTCGAAACAAGATAGACCAATTAATGGCACAAATAGCGATAAATGGTTTTGATCTAATAGCCTGGAGACTCTTGTTTGCATGGTGACCAAGATTAGGAACTAAATATTCCACAGTAATTGACATTTCAAAAAGGTGTGCAAAATGTAAAAGGAGGCACGTTAGCCTGGATAAAAAGGGCGACATAAGGATGTACTGAGGAAGGATCTGGGATCGGAAGAGCAGGAAGTAGAATCAGTGGAGAGAAGAAATAGCAGAGGTCAGAAGATGCAGGCCCCTCCAACAGTAGCTATACTGTTAACAGAGCATTATTTAAGATTTTTTTTTATTTGTATAAATAATAAAAAGTTTGCAACTAAAACAATGCAATAATCATGGTGATTTTAATTTTTACAGACTGGACAAAAGCAAATCAGCAAAATTAATTTGGAGAACGAGTTCATTGAATTTACGCGAGGCAGTTTCCTGCAATAAAACGTTGTGGAACCAACCAGGAAACAGGCTATTTCAGATTTAATTTTCTCTATTGAGACAGAGTTAATTAATAATTGCATAGCAAGAGATCATCTGGGAAAGAGTGAACATAATGTGATAGAATTTCACATTGAGTTTGAGAGTGATGTACATAAGTCTGAAACCAGAGAATTGAACCTATATAAAGCCAATTACATAGGTATGAGGGGCGAGTTGGCTAAGATAAGTTGGGAACTTAGATTCAAAGATATGAGAATGGATGAGCAGTGATGAACATTTAAATAAATGTTGTGTAATTCTTAACAAATATACATTCCATTCAGAAATAAAAGCTCCATAGGAAAAGAGATACATCTGTGGCTAACAAAAGAGGATAGTATTAGATTAAAGGAGGCTTATAATATTGGCAAGAGTAGTAGTAAGCCTGAGGATTCGGAGCGTTTTAGATACCAGCAAAGGATGCCCAAAAAAATTGAAAAGAGGAATGAAACAGAACATGAGCTGGATTTGCCAAAAATATAAAAACAGATTCAGGACCTTCTACAAGTATGTATAAAGGAAAAGAATAGCAAAAGTACACATGGGTCTCTTAGAGGCCGAGACAGGAGAAATTGTATTGAGGAATGAGGAAATAGCAAAGGCATTAAACAAATATTTTGTGTCTATCTTCACAGTAGAAGACACAAAAACATACCAGAAATAGTGAGGAGCTAAGGATCAACTAAGGGTGAGGAACTTAAAATAATTATTAGTAAAGAAAAAGTACTGAAGAAATTAACAGGACTAACTGCCAACAAATCCCCAGGACTTGACAACCTGCATCTTAGGGTTCTAAAAGAGGTGGCTTCAGTGATCGTGGATGGACTGGCTGTGATCTTCCAAAATTTCCCAGATTCTGGAACAGTCCCAGTGGATTAGAAGGTTGCAAATGTAACACGACTATTCAAGAAAGGAAGCAGAGAGAAAACAGGGAATTACAGGCCAGTTAGCCTAACATCAGTCATTGGAAAGTGCAGGAATCCATTATTAGGGAAGTGGTAACAGGGCACTTAGAAAATCATTATGATTAGGCAGATTCAGCATGGTTTTATAAATATATTCAAATTTGTTTGAGGATGTAGCTAGCATGGTAGATAAAGAGGCTTGGTCTGGCAACATCTGTGGAGAGAGAAGCAAAGTTAACACTTCAGGTCTGAGACCTTTCACCAGAACTGGCAAAGGTTAGAAAAGAATTAGGTTTTAAGCAAGTGAAGGGGAGGAAAGGGAAAGGTGTTTGATAGGGCAGGAGAGATTAAATAACAAAGCTGTCCTGGGACAAAGGCAAAGTGTGTGTTAATGCTTGTGGTGAAAGACAAAGCATTAGTCCAGAGAGAGTGTTAATTGCAGAATAATGAGCAACTCTATCTACATGAAAAGCAGGCACATGGTTTAAAAATAAAATATTCAAAATAGGCCAAGCGTGCTCTGAACTCAATGTTCAGTCAGCAAGGCTGTAGAGTGCCTAAACGAAAGATCAGGTGCTGCTCCTCGAGCTTGCATTGATGTTCACTGGAACACTGGAGCAGGCCAAAGACAGAAATGTTGGCATGAGAGCAGGGGGGAGTGTTGAAATAGCAAGCAACCGGAAGCTCGGGGTCATGCTTTCGGACAGAGCGATTTCCAGCATCTATAGTATCTTGCTTTTATATTAGATAAAGAGGATGTTTGTTTGAGGATGTATTATTTTGGGATTTCCAAAAAGGCATTTGATAAGATGCCACAGGAAAGGTTGTTGCACAGGATAAGGGCTAATGGTGTTGTGGGTAATATATTAGCATGGACAGAGGATTGGTTCAAGTACAGAAAACAGAGTAGGAAAACAAAATGGGTAATTTTCAGGCTGGCAGGCTGTTTGTTACTAGTGAGGTTCTGAAGGATCAGTGTTGCGGCCTCAGCTATTTACAATCCATATTAATTGCTTAGATGAAGGGACTGAGAATAATGTATCCAGGTTTGATGACGATGCAATGCTAGGTGGGAAATTAAGCTATGAGGAGGATACAAAGTGTGCAAAGGGATATAGATAGGTTAAGTGAGGACAAGACGGCAGCTGATGGACTATAATTTGGGGAAATGTGATGTTATTCACTTTGGTAGGAAGAATAGAATAACAATTATTTTTAAATGGTAAGCAACTATTAACTGCTGGTACTCAGAGGGATATGGATGTCCTTGTACAAAAAACAAAGTTAACATGGAGGTACAGCAAGCAATTAGGAAGGCAAATAGTTTGTTGGCCTTTATTGCAAGGGGTTGGAATACAAGACTAACACAGTCTTACTGCAATTGTACAGAGCTTTGGTGAGAGTACACCTGGAGTATGGTGTACAGTTCTGCTCTTTGTATATAAGGAAGAGGAGCAACAAAAGTTCACTAAATTGATTCCTGGGATGAGAAGGTTGTCCTATGAGGGGAGATTGAATCAAATGGGCCTATACTCGCTGGATTTTAGAAGACTGAGATGATCTCATTGAAACATATAAAATTCTGTGAGGCTGTTTCCACTGGCTAGGGAATCCACAACTGGGGGGCATAATTGCAAGATAAAGGCAAGGCCGTTTCAGACTGAGATGATGAGAATTCTCTACCCCAGACAGCTGTGGATGCTCAGTCATTGAGTATATTCAAGACTGAGATCGATAGACTTTAGAAAATTAAAGGATATGGGGATTGGGGAGACAGTGAAGTTGAGATCAAGGATCAGCCATGATCTTGCTGAAAGGCAGAACAGGCTTGCTGAGCCATACAGCCTACACCTGCTTCTATGCTAATGTTCTTATGTTGTTATTGGACAGAAGAGGATAGAATTGGAGAAATGCAGAGTTCTTGGAGGGTTGTAGGGGTGGAGGAGGTTAGAGATGGCCATCATATCTCTGTGTGGTGTATGTGTACGTTTGTCATCATACAACGTGTGTGACAGAATTACATAGAATGCTAAATCCAGGGAGAATTCAAAATTCTTGCCCTATTTGCTCTGTATTTTCAAACGTTGTACAACAATGTGTATTTTGTTTATTTTAGGAACAAATGACAAAAAATGATTTAATTTGACCATGTAAGATTTTTCTAATAACAAAATACGATCATGTTTCATGCAGAGAAACGTGCTGTTTCAAAAAAAATAAAACTTAATGCTGGTTGTGATTTTAAAAAATAAAACGTGTTGCCTGGATCGCTTATTTTTAAACAAAGTTTATATATACCAATCTAAAAAACCTTCTTCTTAGGCAGTCCCTCAACATCGAGGATGATTTGCTTCCACTCTGGTCCAGCTCATTTTAAAATGGCTAATGAATCCAATGCACGTACCGCAGATTCTACGACATGTGGGGCAGCTGACGTTTGAATAGTTGGATAGGCGAATTACTTCGGGGGGGGCTGTGTGCTCCTTCCACTGCTTGGACTTGGCTAACACATGCTTCCATGTCGAAATCTCACAAGGCGCTCAGTACCTTCCCAAATGCAGGGAAGAGGAAAAGGGACTAGCGTGAGTCAGTGGTGTCAAGAAAACCCCATATGTCAAATGAGAAATATTAATTTCATTGGTTGGAAACTTACATTAGACTTTTAATGGAAAAATTCCTACAGTTAACTTTTTAAAAAACTAGCAGCCAAGATGGCCACGCAATTTGCATCTGAAATAGCAGGAGATTGAACTGGAGACCAAAGTTTCACAAGTAGCCCAGCCAGAACAATGCTTTGGCTAACTGAGTAGATTATGCAGATCATCCTTGTTGGCAGGACAGTCAAAGATATCTTAAGGCATTCATAAGTGGAGGTGTCCCTCCAGGGATTAAACACTGACAACCCCAACTAAGAGAGGTTTTAGGTTTTAGACTTTGGACCTCCTTAAAAACAAAGGGGATTGAAAGAAGCATATGACCATCTGTCAATCTCTGAAAAAACTGGGAGTTTGGTTACACAGACAGAAGACAAGCAGTACCTGAAGGTGCAGCAGCAGAGAAGGCTGTGTGCTTCCCTTTTTCTCTCTCTCTCTCCAGAAAACACCAAGTTTAAAAACAATCTGCAAGTGTGGACCCTCTGCTACAGCCAGAGACCAGGGGAAGAGAGTTACCTACCAGTCTGCCTTCAAGAAAATGCTGAGCAAAGCAGGCCAACCATAAACTGCACTTTGACCAGCCGAGGACTACCAGATCATCCACTTCACAAACTATGTGTTTAAGTTCCATTTATTCTGGACACTAATCCAAATACCAGATCAATTTTTCCCTCTGTAATCTATGTGCGTGTGAGAGATTCTCGTGTGCATGATTGTTTAGTGTATTTTATTATTTTAAATCGGGGTTAGGTTGTTAAATATAATAAACTTACCTCTTTCTTGTTTAAACCCAAGAAAACCTGTCCGATTATTTCTTTCAAGATCACAGGAAAAAAAAAGGTAAAACACTGACTGAGGTGGTAAGCACAACCACTGTTTAGAAGGAATAAACCCTGCTGCGGTCAAATAAGAGGAAGGGCAAGAGGGGAGCCTGAGAGCCCTCTCCTCACCTGGCCATAACAGTGGTTATGTTGGATTTCTTCAGGGATACCTTGAGAACGTCCCTAAAGTATTTCCTGTGGGAGTCTTTCGCTGTGACGAAGCTCAGAGTAGAGCCATTGCTTGGGGTGCCTGGTGTCAGTCATGCCAGTGCTGTGGCCTTCCCAGCAAAGCCGGTTTTGGGTGATCAACACCTCGATGCTGGGAATGTTGGCTTGGGAGAAGATGCTGACATTAGACCACCTATCTTGCCAACGGATGTGAAGTATTTTGCAGAGATTGTGTTGGTGGTATTTCTCCAGTACCCCGAGGTGCCTGTTGATGATTGTCCCAGTCTCTGAAGCACATAGGAGCGCAGGGATCACTGCTGCCCTGGACACCATGACTTTATTCCCCAGTTTGAGGTCTGGTCCTCAAATACTCTCTTCCTCAGTTGGCCGAAGGCACAGTGAAGCCGGTGGTGGATTTTGTCATCTTAAATGTGGGCGGCACAGTGGCGCAGTGGTTAGCACCGCAGCCTCACAGCTCCAGCGACCCGGGTTCAATTCTGGGTACTGCCTGTGTGGAGTTTGCAAGTTCTCCCTGTGTCTGCGTGGGTTTCCTCCGGGTGCTCCGGTTTCCTCCTACAGCCAAAAGACTTGCAGGTTGATAGGTGAATTGGCCATTATATAAATTGTCCCTAGTATAGTAGGAGGTAGGGGAATATAGAGACAGGTGAGGATGTGGTAGGAATATGGGATTAGTGTAGGATTAGTATAAATGGGTGGTTAATGGTCGGCGCAGACTCGGTGGGCCGAAGGGCCTGTTTCAGTGCTGTATCTCTAAATCTAAAAAAATGGTAAGAGATTAGAAAGTGTAGATGTACAAAGGAACCTGGGTGTCCTTGTCAATAAGTCACTGAAAGCCAACATGCAGGTGCAGCAAGCAATTAAGAAGGCTAATGGTATGTTAGCCTTTATTGCAAGAGGATTTGAGTGCAGGAGTAGTGAAGTCTTACTTCAATTGTATAGAACCTTGGTTAGACCGCACCTGGAGTACTGTGTGCCGTTTTGGCCCCTTTACCTTAAGAAAGATATTATTGCTATAGAGGGAATTTTTTTTTTTATTCATTCATGGAATGTGGGCACTGCTGGCCAGGCCAACATTTATTGTCCATCCCTAATTGCCCTTGAGAAGGTGGTGGTGAGCTGCTTTCTTGAACCGCTGCCGTCCATGTGGGGTAGGTACACCCACAGTGCTGTTAGGAAGGGAGTTCCAGGATTTTGGCCTAGTGACAATGCAACGAAGATTCACCAGACTTGTTCCCAGGATGGCGAGACTGTCCTATAAAGAGAGATTGGGGAAACTAGGCCTGTATTCTCGAGAGTTTCAAAGAATGAGAGGTGATCTCATTGAAACCTACAAAATACTGAAAGGGATAGACAGGGTAGATGCAGTTAAGATGTTTCCTCTGGTTGGGGAGTCTAGAACCAGGGGACACAATTTCAAAATAAAGAGGAAGCCATTTAGAACAGTGATGAGGAGAAATTTCTTTACTCAGAAGATTGTGAATCTTTGGAATTCTCTACGCCAGAGGGCTGTGGAAGCTCAGTCATTGAGTATGTTTAAAGCAGAGATTGACAGATTTCTAAATACCAATGATGCAAGGGGATATGGGGATAGTGTGGGAAAAAGGCATAGAAGTGGATGATCAGTCATGATCGTATTGAATGGTGGAGCAGGCTCGATTGGCTGAATGGCCTACTCCTACTCCTATGTTCCTATCAATGTCAGCCTTCATTGAGAGGATACTCCCGAATTATGTAAAATCTAGAAAACAGACTAAAGATGACCAACGGCTACAAAAAAAAACACATGGACGCAAAAGACACCCCTAAATATAAACCTTACGATAATATTCCATTACGTTCATTACTTTTACTGCAGGCGAAAAATAATAGACATCAGAAAAGCCGGGAGTTGGAAAAGCAGAAAGCATGAGATTTGTGTCTAGTGGGAGCTGGGGCATCCCTAGAAAATTTTGATTTTGAAACACATTGAACCTCTTAAGCAAAAGAACATTTCTCCTGGAAGGGTTACAGATATTTTAATAAAACTTTACAAGATTCAGTAAATCTGACCCCGTGTTGATTTGTGAAATGAAATCTGCTAAACCCAAGCAGCAATACATTCCAAATGCACTAGATGTCACTTAAACCATATTCTGATGAAGTCACACCCAAGCATTAATCTGCTTTTACCTCACTTTAGACCTTGACCAGCCTGCTGTGCATTTCAAACATTTTCGAACACATGAAACTAGAAATTACTGTTGGTGATCAAAGCAGACTATATGTAACGTGCTCATCTGATTTTCCTCTGCTATTTTAAGAGGGATTAAACATGTTAAGCATTCATCCATTATCATCACCAAGAGTAATTTCTGGCCTATATTGCTCCTTTGACTCGGTCAAAAGATTTATTTTCTTGTACTGAAAAAAAGAGAAACCATTCTGCACAAAACACTAAAAGCACAAAGACATGACAAGAAACTCAACAGTTCCCAGCTCCCAGCTTGCAACTGTATCAATGACTCCCTCCCAGAAATACTTTAATGACTCACTGCAAGACTAGCCATTCACACTGTACCTGCAAGAGGAAAGAGTGACCATACAAAACCCAAAACCCATTATTGGGATGGATATACAATCATTTTTTTAATGCAATTTATGTTTAGCGAACCAGCAATGTTGTTACTTACTATTCCAGAGATTACCTCCTCCCACTCCCCTAATCATTCTTCTCGCCCTCTCAGAAATTCTACTTTGGTTTGGTTTTACTTTAAACATGCAGGCTCAGTCTGAGGTATCCACATCCCCTTGATTGGCATTTGAATATATAATCACTCTGCTTCCATCCCCTCCACTGAATAGAAGGATTCTTACACACAGTATACTGTTTTCATTTACAGAATATTTTCCAATATATTAAAACCTAGCATGACTGCAAATAAATCATGTGAATGACACAGACAGATGTACCATGACTACAGAGATCGATAGAGATGGAAATAAGGCAGACAACAACTGAGGCAGATAAAACAGAATAAAGCCCACCCTAAAGATAAGCTAGGGAAACCAAAAATTATGCTCTATAACTCTGCCAACCCCACCCTCAGATCATACTCACTTAGCTCTCATTGTGTTCTATATATCATTATGAGAACTGCAGAAGTAGTAAATATCAGTCGGAGAAAGTGCATCAGAAAGTAGGGGGAGAGGGAGATTACAACTGAGCCTTTGCAATGCATAATTTTAAAAAACTGAATCATGTGGCTTTCTACCAGTGTATATTCCACAAAGCTTGTTATGGAAGGATAATGCTGGAGTCTATATTTACTCAGTTTCACATATATTATACAGGGTAAAAGGATTACAAACATGGAGCTTCTCACTCAAACCCTCCACCAATCTCAGTGTCTCCTTCGAAGTGCTCAACTAAGATCTCAGTTAACACCCTCCACCTACATATAATTAAACAATTGATACAATTAACATTTACTACTTCATATGCAACAGGAATTACAGGGAGGAAGAAATCCTTATCTGCGATGGATGCACTGCACAGCCATATGTTCATAAAAGTGTTTAAACCAGTTGCAGTCAAAGACTTGCAGCAAGAGACACTTTCAGCAGTGCAGTTAAATATATTTTCTTTTAAATACTGTACAAAATTCTCAAATATGCATAATATTAATCTAAATTTGTTTTCTATACACATCAAGATAACTCTAATTTCCCAAAGGGATAAGTCAAATGATAATAATTTGCACCATTATTAAAAGTAGCAAAATTTAATGTGAAAACAGATGTGTGTGGTAATCTCATGGTGCAAATGACTAATTAGATGTGCCAGTGAACAGTCTGAGCATTTAGTTTATATTCTGCAGACATTTCACAATTACTGCGATTGAGTGCTTATATATCAAACACTAGAATTATGAGTTATTTAAAGTGTCAGGCAGCATTCTTCTGCAAGCCAAACATAAAAGGAATTTAACAGACTGGTGATAATATCTTAAAATATTTAGGTCTATATTACACAAGTTTAGTACTCAATCAAATTAGAAGTAACTCAGTCTACAATTTTATATTAATTCTGTAAACGATTTTCAGTCTATACTGTATCTTGCTTATTGAAAAAATGCTTTAAGCACTCAATGTCTGATCCATGCTGATTTAATCACCAAACTCAAATCTACCAACTATAAAAATATATAAAGCTCACCAGAATATACACTTTTTTTTAAATTCTAAATTTCAGCAGGTTGGAGTGGGGTGGAGAATGTTATTCACAATTCATTGACACCCCTCAAGAGTTTGCACAAAGCACCAGCAGTGAGCGCATTGTCACATTTACACAACTGGCTGGTTCAACGATTTCGTTGTTATCGTTTTGCATATTGACGTGGTTAACACATATCTAAGGCGCCAATATGAGAATGGCGACAGCCAACACTCTTCCTTAAATATCAAACTCTTGTGAGCGCTCTAACTTGAACCCAGCCTGATAAAAGGTTGCACTTGCGAACGCGCCAGAGATAGCTCCAGACCAAGCAGCTTTATAAATAGCCGAGTCAAGCTGCCACCCTATTCAGAAAATAAATACTATTTTGCCAGACTCTTTCTTAGACTGATAAACAGCAATTCTACATAAAGGTGGGAAATCCCAGTTGTACTCCACTTACACTGTGTCCTGAGGTCTGTCTCAGCCAGTATCCCATCCACAACGCAGTCACCTCACACCACGAAGAGTCACTTCAGCGCCGACTCGACAAATCTCCGCCCAAGAGAGCCGAGCAGAAAGGTATTCCAACCGGGGGGGAACAGCGAAAAAATATTCTGAAGAAATAGAAACAGTAAACTCCGATCTTGCGGCCGGTGTTTTGTTTTTGTTTCGAAACTTATTTGTAAAATTGCTAACTTTGAAAAACTCCGCCTCTTTACTGGATTAAGAAAGTTCAAAACGTGAAAACCCCGGAAATAATGTTGAAAGTTTTTTTTTAAAAACCTAAGTTCCTGTTGCCTGTATGTGGCCCAACACCTCACAAGTTGTTATTTCATCTCATTGGAGAGACGCCAAATTTTATTACTTCGTGTATGCAGCCTCATTAAGTTCCAGCCATTTTACAATATTGTGATCGTGAGCAGTTCGGACATCTATTGATGAAAGGTCACCGTCATGAAACGTTAACTCTGTTTTCCTCTCCATAGATGTTGCCGGACTTGCTGAGTATTTCTAGCATTTTTTGTTTGTAATTCACTAACGAGGGATATGATTTGCATTTGTCTGTAAGGATATTTGTCTTTTTCAAGAAGGCCCCATTGGTTTGGAGACTTGAGGCAAAATGTCCCTGTCCAGTTCAAAAGAGGCTGAGCCAGTTGACTGTCTGAAATGATAATAACTTGTAGGAGCATCTGCTGTCCATTCTTCATTCTAGCTAATTGGGAAGGAAAAGCAAAAGGAGTTAGAAAAGGTTGACCATGTTGGGTGTCTCAAAGAGTTGAATAGAACAAATCAGAGTGAATTTGCAAAATGAATTTGTCACTAAGTTAATACACCAATTTTGCTACTGCATCTGAATGATGGAAGATGGGGACAGCTATATTGCAAAGGACTGATTACTAAGAGGGGGAACTAAAGCATAACATGCCTGACAAAAGAGGCATAGTAGCTTGCAGTTGAATATCCATCGGCATAGTGCAGTGAGCAAGCCCAAATTGGAACACAATATTCTGCAACTAAATAGCAGAGTCTAAAAACAGAGCAACTTAAAAGGAAGGTGTTTGTTACCCAAGAACTTGTGGGTGCAAGTTTGGCTATTAGTTTTGACTTTCTGAATGGTTATCAGCAGATGATGTCTGTAGGTTAGTGATCAGTCAAGGGTGACACCCAATTAAACAGGGTGAGCATCATGTTTAGAAGTTAAACATTTAGGATAATGGTGAGTTCATGAAAGGCAGTGTGCAGGTGAAAAAATAGAGATGCAGTCTTCATAGTACTTGGTTGAAGACGGTTGTATTCTATCACAAGTTTTATATCAGTGTGTGTGGTTTCAAGGGTGGAATAGTAATTCACTTGAGTAGCAATAGCACTGTCAAACAGATTGCTTATGTACAGATTAAAAAGGAGTGATGCCTGAATGAAGCCATTGATTTAGTATCTCCACAAGCTGTTGGGCATGTGGTCAAGATGAAAACATGGCTTTAACTGAAGCACACGAACTGTACTTCTTTCTAAAAATCTGTGGGAGTGTAAGGTATGGTTAACGTTTCTGGTGTTAAGAACATTCATGTTGAAGGCTCAGAAGACCTGAAATGTTAACCCTACCTTTCTCCACAGATGTTACCTAAGTGCTTCCAGTATTTTCTGTATCTAATTCTAAAAATACAAAAACTTCCTTCAAACAGGCAGAGTGCTGGGATCAGCTCAGACCTGTCTGGATTTATGACTCACTCAAAACCTAAACCTGTTGAGTTGATTTTGATTTATAAAGGCACCTGTGCTGTAGAACTTGTTTGCATTCCTAAGGAATCCTGCAACTGGTCCTTGGGTCCTGCAGCCGACTAATTGTGTTATGAAACCCGTGTGTGATTCCCTCACTTCCAGCGGAACACACAGAAATAAAACTGAAAATATGCAGCAGGTCTGTCATTATTTGGAAGGTCTGCACCTTTGATGTTGATCTATTTTTCTCCTTTATATCCTGACTGATCTGTGTATGTATTCAGAATTTAATGGTTTTCAATTCAGATTTCCAGCATTGAGTTTTTATTTCACCTGTTCATCCTCCTTGAGAATGACATCGACATGCATTTACATAGTGCCTTTAACATAGTAAAATGTAGTGGTGAAGGGAGTGAATGTTGAAGGTGGTGGATGGGGTGCCAGTCAAGAGGGCTGCTTTGTCCTGGATGGTGTTGAGCTTCTTGAGTGTTGTTGGAGCCGCACCCATCCAGGCAGTGGAGAGCATTCCATCACAGTCCTGCTTGTGTCTTGCAGATGGTGGGACAGGCATTGGGGAGCCAGGAGGTGAGTTACTCGCCATAGAACTCCTACTCTCTGACTTGCTCTTGTAGCCACAGTATTTACATGGCTAGTGGAGTTCAATGGTCAATGGTAACCCCCAAAATGTTGTTAGTGGGGGATTCAGCAGTGGTAATCCCATTGAATGTCAAGGGGAGATTCTGTCTCTTGTTTGAGATGGTCATGCCAGGCACTCGTGTGGCGTGCATGTTACTTGCCACTTATCAGCCCAAGCCTGAATGTTGTCCAGGTTTTGCCGCATATAGATACGGGCTGCTTCAGTATCTGAGGAGTCACGAATGGTGCTGAACATTGTGCAATCATTGGCGAACATCCCTACTCTGACCTTATGATGGAGGGAAGGTCATTGATGAAGCAGCTGAAGATGGTTGGGCCTAGGACACTACCCTGAGCAACTCCTGCAGTGATGTCCTGGGACTGAGGTGATTGACCTCCAACAACCACAACCATTTTCCTTTGTGCTAGGTATGACTTCAAGCAGTGGAGTGCCATTGACTCCAGTTTTGCTAGGACTCCTTGATGCCATACTCTGTCAAATGTTGCCTTGATGTCAAGGGCAGTCCCTCTCACCTTACCTCTGGAGTTCAACTCTTTTGTCCATGTTTGGACCAAGACTGTAATGAGGTCAGGAGCTGTGGCCTTGGCAGAAACCAAACTGAGCATCAGTGAGCAGGTTATTGCTGTTTAAGTGCCGCTTGATAGCACTATCAACGGCACCTTCCATCACTTTGCTGATGAGCGAGAGTAGGTTGATGGGGCGGAAATTGGTTGGGTTGGAATTGTCCTGCTTTTTGAACAGAACACACCTGGGCAATTTTCCACATTGTTGGGTAGGTACCAATGTTGTAGGTGTATTGGGACAGCTTGGCTAACTGCGTGTCTAATTCTGGAGCATAAGTCTTCAGTACTATTGCCAGAATATCATCAGAGCCCATAGCCTTTGCAGTATCCAATGCCTTCAGCCATTTCTTGATATCATGTGGAGTGAATCGGATTGACTGAAGACTGACATCTGTGATACTGTGGGCCTCAGGAGGAGACAGAGATGGATCATGCACGTGGCGCTTCCTGCTGAAATGATGCAAATGCTTCAGCCTTGTCTTTTGCACTCGTGCCGGGCTCCCCCATTGTTGAGGATGGGGATATTTGTGGAGCCTCCTCCTCCCATTAGTTGTTTAATTGTCCACCACCATTCACGACTTGATATGGCAGGGCTGCAAGGTTTAGTTCTGATCCATTGATTGTGGGATCGCTTTAGCTCTGTTTATTGCATGCTGCTTCCACTGTTTAGCATGCAAGTAGTCCTGTGTTCTCGCTTCAGGCTGACACCTCATTTTTAAGTATGCCTGGCATGCCTTCCTGCACTCTTCATTGAACTAGGGTTGGGCCCCGGCTTGATGGTAATGGTAGAGTGGGGGATGTGCCAGGCCATGAGGTTACAAATTGTGGTTGAATATAATTCTGCTGCTGGTGGTCCACAGCGCCGCATGGATGCCCAATTTTGAGTTGCAAGATCTGTTCGAAATCTATCCCATTTAGCACAATGATAGTGCCATACAGCATGATGGTGGGTACCCTCAATGTGAAGATGGGACTTTGTCTCCACAAGGACTGTGTGGTGTTCACTCCTGCCAATACTGTCATGGACAGATGCATCTGCAACAGGTAGATTGGTGAGGACAAGGTCAAGTAGGTTTTTCCCTCACTACCTGCTGCAGACCCAGTCTAGCAGCTATGTCCTTTAGGATGTGGTCAGCTCGGTCAGTAGTGGTGCTACTGAGCCAGTCTTGGTGATGGTCATTGAACTCCCCCATCCACAATACATTCTGTGCCCTTGCTTCTTCCAATTGGTGTTCAACATGGAGAAGCACTGATTCATCAGCCAAGGGCGGGGCAGTAGGTAGCAGTCGGCATGAGATTGCCTTGCCCACGTCTGACCTGATGCCATGAGACTTCATGGGGTCTGGAGTCAATGTTGAGGACACTTGGGGCAATTCCTTCCCAACTGTATACCACTGTGCCGCCACCTCTGGTGGGTCTGTCCTGCCAGTGGAAAAACATACCCAGAGATGGTGATGGTGAAAGATGGGAGGATGGCCAGGAGAGCATGGACTAGTCAAGTCTAGAGGTAACAAAGACACAGATGTGGGTTTCAGCAGCAGATGAGTTGAAGTGTGTCAGAGTGAAGGGATGTTACAGGGGTGGAAATAGGCAGTCTTGGATGAGCAGAAATTTCCTGCAACCAAAAATGGGAAAGACCAAAGCTTTAGTCTTCAGTTTCCGTCACAAACTCCGGTCCCTAGTCACTGACTTTATCCCTTTCTCTGGCAAATATCTGAGACTGAACCAGATTCTTTGCAAAGTTGGTGTCACATTTGAGATGAGCTTCCAACCACATATCCGCGCCATCACTAAAATCACCTATTTCCATCTCCATAACATAGCCCGACTCTACCCTTGCCACATCTCATCTCATCTTCTGCTGAAACACTCATTGTTGCCCTTGTTACCTCTAGACTTGACTATTACAGTGCATTCCTGGTTGGCCACCCATGTTCGACTCTCCATAAACTTGGTCTTTGAAAACTCTGCTGCTTGTGTCCTAATTCACACCAAGTCCCATTTACCCATCACCTCTGTGCTTGCTGACCTACACTGGTTCCCGGTCAAGCAATGCCTCATTTTCAAAATTCTCATCCTTGTTCTCAAATTCCTCCCTATCTCTGTAATCTCCTCCAGTCCCACAACCCTCCAAGGTATATTGGCTCCTCTAATTCTAGCCTCTTGAGCATCCTGATTTTAATTGCTCCACCATTGGTGGCTCTGTCTTCAGCTGCCAAGGCTCTAAAGCTCTGTAATTCCCTCACTAAATCCCCCCATTTTGTTTTCTTCCTTCAAGGCACTCCTTAAAACCAACCCGTTTGACTATTACAGCTACTGAAATATATATAGTTTGAGAAGTAATCCTGCCTCATGCCCCTTCCTCCATTTAAGATGTTTTCACTGCCTTTTCCAAAAAAAAGACAAAAATAAAATAAAAACAGAAAATACTGGAAATGCACAGCACATCTGTTAGCAACTGTAAAGGGAAAAGACAAATTACTTCATAAAAGTAATTTAAGAATTTATTTCCCCATCTCTCCTGGAAGCACTAACTTTTGCTGGAATTACTGAGGCACTGGCAGTCCAATGGGATTTTTTTTTTCATGTTTGACTTGCTGACACTATGCAAGCTCAATCATCTGGAGCAGGAATCATAGCTTGTTTACACCTGACATCCAGCAGAGGTTGTTGAGATTAAGAACAGGAAGATTTTTCTCCTCCCTTGAGTTGAGAATGATTGCAACCCAAATGAGCTATTTTCAACACAGAGTGGAAATTGAACCTGGACAGTCTGGTCTTAAAAGGCACTGCAACTTTATGAAAGCATCGGTTTCATCCATAAGAAATCTTGCAGCAAAAATAAAACGCACACTATTTTAGCTTGTTGAAACATGCTCTGAATTCATAATTGTATCTCAGTGACTGCACTGGAATGCAGTGGCATCAATAGCAGAGACAAGACAGCCATTGATTGCTCATTAATGCCTTAACTAATGTTACTTTTTTAAACCAGCATTAGTCAGTTAACCACAAGGAAGATCGCTCACTAACTGAAGTTGCAGCCTTTTTCCAGAGAGCTGGCTCGGATTTTGTGGTCAGTAGTGAACATACAGTTCATTACACTCGAACTTGCCCACAAACTTTCTATGGGGTTTTGCAATGGAACTTGCAGTGATTAGAATTCCATCTCAGTGCTGTGTCCTCCACAGGGCATCCAACAAGGCAAGTAACTGTGTGGGCAGAATTCTCCCAACCAGGTGGAGGCTGGCTCCAGTAAATGCAAGGTGGGAAAATCCCAGAAAATGATGTGTTGGGATCCCAAAATCATCCTGCCTTCTTCCAGCTTTCCCAGGGGTGGGTTCAGAGTCCTGTGCAGGAACCCCCATTGGTCTAGCAGGAAAGCTATTGAGGTGATTAAAAAGGCAATTCATTGAGAGCCTTTTTAACCATGAATTCCTTCTTTCCCCATAGTGCACCTTGCCCAGGGTCACCGAGGCAAGTGTACAGCGGGAAGAGCTTCTTCAGTGAAACTGACAAGCTGGGAAAACTTTGATCAGTTACACTGAAGAGCTCCAACCATGGCCATTGAAAGACTGCTGTTCAAAGCACTTCTATGTGCTTTCGTTGCTTGACAGATGATTGCCAACTTCTTGGAAGGCACTTCACCTGTCTAGCAATTCACTCACCTACAGCTGCACTTCCCTGCTGCCAGCCTTCAACACAGCAATGGAGCAACTTATGCAGCCCCACCTTGCACCTCTGTTGAGAGGCAAGTATAGAAGCCACACCACTGCCAAAAGCTCCATCAGCAGCAGGAGCAACACCAGCAGCAGCACCAGCTGCCTTCTCCTCAGCCACATGCCCCTCCACAGGGCAGATGGGATGGACACTGAGATCTAGCTGGTAGGAGGTGAGACCCCAACACTGGGTCTGCTGGCAGAGGATCAGCTCTTTCGACATGTCTGAGCGTCAATGCCTCAGGAGGCTCAAGCTCTCATCGTAGGTTGCTGCTGACACCTGCAGTCTCCTGGAACAAGACCTCCTTCCCAGGGGAGCAGCTGGGCATGTATTACCAATGGCCGACAAGGTGCCCGTCACTGCAGAGCCACACTCCCCACTGGGCCTTTGCCTCTTGCCGAGTTGTTGCTCTCTTCTGCAAGGAGAGAGGTTTGAGTGTTCCCAATGGCTTGTGTGGAGAGAAGGGAAGGGCACCATTTGTGGCGGGTCACTGTGAGGCATAGGTGTTGAGAGGGCAAAAGGCTGAGGGCGAGTGTGAGTGCTAGCTTTTTGGATCGGGATTTGAGATGTATAGAGAGAAAGTAATGAGTGGAGCTGCAAGGTGTGTTGACCTGAGGTGCTGTGCAGGAGAAATCTGGGCAAGTCAGGGTGTGGGCTTGGCACCTGAAAGCATCGTACCCTCCTGAGGTTCTGGATCCTCTTGGTACACTGTCTCCCAGTTGGAGGAACCATACTTCTACTGTTGACTTCTCCAGCTTCTTCCATATATGCCTGCCTTGGTTGTAGAGTTCTCTTCCTCCTGCCCTTAGGAGAGATCACCTCATTGCAGCCCCTCAGATCTCGCAGCAGGACCTCTGGTAAAAGTGAGACACCGGGGGACAGTCTTCCCAAGTCTTGTCTCCATTCCTGTGATTGCTGGAGCCTCAGAGGTCCAAGTCCTGGTGAGCCCTTATAACCCATGCTGTGGTTCATTTAATCAGAATCTTTCCTTTGACAGAATGGATGCATCATCCCACCCACTTTCCCTAATTTGTTGCAGAGCCCAGAGGGGGTTGCTGATACGCTTGCTCTGGGAAAGAGCCTCGGCAAAGCCCATCCATTAGGAAATCACGTTCCTGACCCGAAAATGATCCCACTGTTCTGGCAGAGATTAAGTGGACAAGATTCTGCCCTGTATCTCTTTAACCAATGAGATTGAAGAATCCTTTTTGAGATATGCAGAGTCTCAGCCAGGAAGTTTAAATTACATTAATTAATTGATTGCCAAACCACATACAGAAAACAAAATGAGAGAGAAAGATGGGATTAGGAGAGAGAGAGATAAAAGTGAAAGAAAGAAAAGATTTTAAAAAAATGGTTTTAGATTTTTAAAATCTCCAACAATAGTTAAAATCTGAAGGAATGAGACTTCACACCTGTAAAAGTTATTTTTCACTACCAGAGGTTGTTTGGCCATAATTAAGGCTTATCAAACAGTTAAAAATTCACTTACATTTCAATGGACAAGTCTTCTGGCAAGTTTAGTGGGTATCTATCATATATGTACCACAACTTCACACCCTTCAACATGTTTCATGTTGAGTCTCTCAGCGAGATACTGTCAGCGCGGTTTCTGCAGGACAACGGCAAGTCGGACAGCAACATCTGATTTACGCATTTAACTGCACGTGCGGTTATTGGATGTTGCTGTCCGATTTACCCTTTGATAATTGTACGTGCTGATAGCCTCTCAGTTATTTTTACCTCAAAATCAGCACCAATGTCTCTGACACTTCCTTGCTGACTGAAAATAAAACAATTTCGGAGTAATATATTGGAAACTTGAACTTGGTGTTGCGAAAACTTGGGTCTAAATGCACCTCTCTCTTTTAAAATAAATTTTGTCTGCCCAAATGGGATTTTTGCTGCACAACTATCATTTATTTTATGTTTGACTAATTGTTTCCACTGGTACAGATGGACATTTAATTGATTTTATCTTTCATTAATCAAACTACTCAATTATAATCGTGTCAGTTGTTAAATCATATACACCTCCAATATCTCCTTTTCATTGTTTACTCAATCCCAGTTCAGCATGGCAGCTTGTCAACAATTTTACCAGCCCCTCGACGTCGTCGATTGGGGCAGGGTAGCCCGTAAAATACTTGCGGGAGAGGCCCGCCACAACCCATTACGCCGAGAAGGCCCCGCCGCATATTATTGGCAGTGGCGAGGTCTCAGTGCGCCTTAACCTTCTAAATGCTGCCTTTCACCTTTAGGTCATTTTCAATCTGGTGTCAATTAGACCTGAATCAATATGTACATAATGCAAAACTGTTATGGTGAACTCCCTTCATCTGATCAAATCTCAGAAATATGTTTGCAACCTTGGTGTCATGTTTGACACCGAGATGAGCTTCCAACCACGTACCTTGGCCATCACCTCCGTAACATCTCCCTGCTTCAGCTTATCGACTGCTGAAACCCTCTACACTTGACTATTCCATCGCGCACTCACACTCCACCCCTCTGTAAACTTGAGGTCATCCAGAACTCTGCTAGACCTGTCCTTACTCGCACCAATTCCTGTTCACCTATCACCCCTACACCCACTGACCTTCACTGACTCCCGATTAAGCAATGCCTCAATTATAAAACTCGCATCCTGGTTTTCAAATCCCTCTATTTCCTCACCTCTTCCCATCTCTGTAATCTCTTCCCACAAGCCCACAACTCTCAGATATTTGCGCTCTTCTCATTCTGGCCTCTTGAGCATCCGAGTGAATTTAATTGTTCCTCCATTGGTGGCCGTGCCTTCATTTGGCAAGGCCCGAAGTTCTGGAATTCCCTCTCAAAACCTCTATCTCGTTTTCCTCCTTTTAGACAGTCCTTAAAATCTACCTCTTTGACTAAGCTTTTGGTCATCTGCCCTACTGGGCTCAGTGTCAGATTTTGCTTTATAATGCCTTGGAACCTTTTATTGCAATAAAGATGCGAGATAAATGCATTTTTTGTTACTGAAACAAAAATCCTTGCAGTTAGTAATTGGTTATTTCTATTGGTGTTAGGGTTCCTGATGACTCGTAATCTGACTTAACGATTTCAGGCAAACAACAAGAATTATCAATAATGTACTTCAACTACAAACCCCTGCCTATAACAGGAGAGTCCAGAGGTAATGAGTATGGACATGAAGCAATAGAGTGGCGCGGGCATCAGGAAGCAAGGTTAAACAAAACTTAATGACATCAGCACAAGGCAAGGTGCTGATTGGTGAGTAGCTGGGTAGATGGTGAGTGTTTTTTTTAAGTCTTCAGTTTATTTCTGTTAGGTTTAGTTAAGAGTTACATAAATAGAGGCATGGCAGACACTTCAGTCCCATCAAATACATGTCTTGTGCCATGTGGGAACCCCAGCTGGACAACCACATGTACAGGAAGTGTCGTTACCTGGAAGAGCTCAAGCAGCAACTGATGTCACTGAAGTGCATCCGTGAGGCTGAGAGCCATGTGAATAGCATGTTTGAGGAGGTGGGTGGCAGCTTAAGAGCGTGTTGACTGAGGGGGACTGGGTAACTGCCAGGCAGACAAGGACAAGGCAGGTAGTGTGGGTGTCCCCCGAATGCCTCTTGTTCTCTAATCAGTATTCAGTTCTGAATACTGGTGAGGGTGATGGTTTCTCTGGTGAGTATAGCTAGACCCAAGTCCTTAGCAACACAGTTGGCTCAGCTGTAAGGGTGTGGGGGGGAGGGTGTGGAAGAAGATGGGGGAAAGGGTATTCAATAGTTTGGAGAACAGACAGGTTTTTTTTGTCGGCCGCAGATGTGATTTCAGGATGGCATGTTGCCTCCATGGTGTGAGTATCCAGGAAGTCACTAAACAGCTGCAACACATTTTGAGGGTAAGGGTGAACAGACAGAGGTCATGCTCCATGTTGATACCAGCGACATGCATTAAAAAAAGGGACGGATGAGGTTATGCAGGAAGATTTTAAGGAGCTGGGGAAAAGATTAATATGCTGGACCTCAAAGATAGTAATCTCCAGATTGCTCCCAGTGCTACACACTAGCGAGTACAGAAATAGGAGGATAGTGCAGATGAATGCAAGGCTGGAGAGATGGTGCATTTGGAGAGCTTTAGATTCCTGGGGCATTGGGACCTGTACAAGTTGGAAGGATTACACCTCAACACAGCTGGGACCAATGACCTCGTGGGGACGTTCACTAGTGCTGGGGGGAAGGGTTTAAACTAATTTGGCAGGGGGATGGGTAACAGGATGTAGCATTGGAAAAGGGAAACTAGTGCACAAAGGATTGGGGGAGACAGCACTAGAGCAAGAAAAAGTACAGTATTGGGGGCAATCAGACTATGAGAATATAAAGACATCCAAGATAGATTTGCAGTGCATGTGAGTAAGTGCACAATGCATGGTAAAGGTTGGTGATTTGCAGACGCAAATAGCCATATGGAAATATGATGTGGCAATATCGGAGACCTGACTCCAAAAAGGGCAAAATGGTTAATAGATATTTCTGGATACAAGGGTAGGGAAGGAAAGAAAGGAGGGGGAAGGGGGTCACTGTATTGATTAAGGAGAATATTACAGTACTGGAGAGAAAGGATGTCCTCGAAGGGTCAAGGACAAAATCTAGTTGGGTAGAGTTAGGAAACAGTAGAGGTGCCATTATACCATAGGGTGTATTTGAAAGGCCACCAACTAGCACAATGAATATAGAGGAGCAAATTTGCAGGAAAGTTACAGTAGGTGCAAGAACTGTAGAGTGGTGATAAGGGACTTCAATTATTCTAATGTAAACTGGGATTGTAATAGTGTAAAGGGAGGGTGGTGTAGTTTTGTAGTGTTTTGAAATTGCATTGTGCTTTCTGTCCACTTGGAGGGGCTGTAGAACACACATGCAAAGGGAAAGTGAAACTAAAACAGAATAAAGAAGAAGCCTTCATGTTCAACAGCTTGCTACAGTCTCTGTCTCAATCCCTGGCTTTGCCTTATACCCTATACTAAACTCAGCTAAACCTCACTCCAGTCACAAGGACATCACAGGCGGAAGAAGGAGAATTTTCTTGATCAGTACATTTCTGTCCCAACAAGGAAGAAGGCATTGCTGGATCAGGTTCTGGAGAATGAGGTGGGTCAAATGGAACAAGTATCAGTCAGGGGAACATTTATGGTACAGTGATCTTAGTATCATAAAATTTAGATTAACTGGAAAAAAGCAAGGAGCAATCGAGTAAAAATACTTAATTGGAGAAAGGCCAATTTCAGTGAGTTGAGAATGGATGGGGCCTGGGTAAGTTGGAATTAAAGATTTGCAGGCAAAACTGTGAGTAATGGGCAGCCTTTAAAGAGGAGATGGTTCGGGTACAGTCAAGGTTCATTCCCAAAGGGAGGGCAACCAAAGCCAGAGCTCGCTGGATGATGAAAAAAAGAGTAAAATGAAGCAGAAAAAGCAGGTGCATGACAGGTCAGATGACAATACAAATGAGAAACAGGCGAAATATGGAAAGTCCAGAGGTGAAAAGGGAAATAAAAGGGGCATGAGAATAGACTAGAAGCTGACATAAAAGGGAATCCACAAGTCTTGTATAGGTTTATAAATAGTAGACCGGGAATAAGAGAAGGGGTGGGGGCAATTAGGGACCAAAAAGGAGACCTACGCATGGAGGCAATGGGCATGGCTGAGGTATCAAATGAGTATGTTCCACCTGTCTTCATCAAGGAAGAGGATGCTGCCAAAGTTACAGTGAAAGAGGAGGTAGTTGAGATACTGGATGGGCTAAAAAATTGATAAAGGGGAGGTACTAGAAAAGTTGCTGTACTTAAAGTTGATAAGTCACCAGGAAATGATGAGATGCATCCTACATTGCTGAGCAAAGTAAAGGTGGAAATTATAGAAGTACTGCCCATAATCTTCCTACCATCCTTAGATAAGGGAGTGGAGCCAAGGGACTGGAGATTTGCAAATGTTACTCCCTTGTTCAAAAAAGGGTGTAATGATAAACCCCGCAACAACAGGCCAGTCAGTTTAACCTTGGTGGTGGGTAATTTTTTTAAAACTATAATGGGAGACAAAGTTAAGAATCGCTTGGATAAATGTGAATTAATTAAGGAAAGCCAATGAAGATTTGTTAAATTTGGATTTGACTAACTTGCTTGAGTTTTTTTTTGAGGAGATAAGAGAGAAGAATGATGAGGGCAATGCGGTTAATGTGTATGTGGACTTGGAAAGGCATTTGATAAAGTGCCACATAATAGGCTTGCCAGCTACTTGAAGCCTGTGGAATAAAAGGGATAGTGGCAGCATGGATACAAAATTAGCTAACAACAGGAACTAGAGTAGTAATGAATGGTTGTTTTTCAGACTGGAGAAAGATATATAGTGGGGTTCCCCCGGGGTTCAGGACTAGGACCCCTGCTTTTTGAGATACATATTAATGACTTAGACTTGGGTGTAGAGGGCACTATTTCAAAATTCACAAATGACACAAAACTTGGAAATGTAGTGAACAGTGAGGATAGACTTCCAGAGGACATCGGCTGGTGGAATGGGTGGACACATGACAAATGGAATTTAACACAGAGAGGTGTGAAGTGATACATTTTGGTAGGAAGAATGAGGCGAGGCAATATAAAATAAAGAATGCAATTCTAAAAGGGGTGCAGGGACAGAGAGCCCGAGGGGTATATGTACACAACTCATTGAAGGTGGCAGGACAGGTTGAGAAAGCTATTTAAAAAGCATACAGATTCCTGGGCTTTATAAATAGAGACATAGAGTACAAAAGCAAGGAAGTTATAATGAACCTTCAACAAAAAAACACTGGCTCCACCGCAACTACAGTATGGTGTCCAATTCTGGGCACCACACTTTAGGGAGGACGTGAGGGCCTTAGAGACGGTGCAGAAGAGGTTTACTAGAATCATTCCAGGGATGAGTGCCTTCAGTTATGTGGATAGATTGGTTATTCTCCTCAGAGCAGAGAAGGTTGAGAGGAGATTTGATAGGTGTTTAAAATAATTGGGGACAGGGTGGTGGTGGGTTGGTCCAGACAGAATAGCGAAAGAAAAACTGTTCGAATTGGAAGAAAGTTTGAGAACCAGAGGACAAAAATATATGGCAACATGAGGAAAAACTTTTTTATGCTGTCAGCGGTAATGATCTGGAATGCACTGCCTGAAACGATAGGAAGACAGATTCAATTGAGGCCTTCGAAAGGGAATTAGATAGGTACATGAATGGGGAAAAATTTGTAGGGCTACAGGGAAAGGGCGGGGGATTGGGATTAGTTGGATTGATTTTACAGAGAGCTGGTACGAACTCGACGGGCAGAATGGCTTCCTCTTTTGCTGAAACATTCTATGATGCTGTGAATCTAACATTTAATAAAAACAGTACCATACAATAACGGCCTGCTCAGGTCGGGAAAAAGAACCCGACCCAACCACTGCGGACCTGAACCCGATCCGGCCCGGGTCCCTCTGATTTTGCCCCGAGCCCTACCCACCCCGAGCCCGACTCGACCCAACCATCATTTTACTTACCTTCCTGACACCAAACCTGCAGGAAGCTACAGCACATGTGTGATGACGTCATAGTGACGTCACTCGCTCACTGCGCAGACTCAGTTTCGTCCCGGACTCCCAGCACACCTAAGTTTTTTTAATTTCAATACTTACCAGCAGAGCACTTACTGTTTGCGTCCGGCCCAACCCAAGCCTGAAAGCCGGACCCAGAAGAGGGGCCCTGCCCAACCCGAACCTGGCACGTGTCGTCGGGTCCGGGTCAGGTAGCAGGCCTTTACCGTACAGTGGCTAAGACATAATTCCACCTGCAGAGCTTCATACCATTGTCACACCAACTTGCTTTGTTGAATGCTAATTTTCTTTAAGCCACTGACTAGAGATCTGAAATTATATTTTTTTGAAGAAAGGTAAGAGAGAACAGATGAAGGATGACTTTGCTGGCAGCTTAGGATGGCCACCTAATTTGCAACACTGTATCCTACATTGCAAGGCCTGTCAGGTGGAGGCGAAATGGCTGCTCATCCCAGCAAGAACCAAGACCCAGGAAGTTTAAGGGAACTATCTGTTCTTTTTAGCAAGAGAAACACTGCTACCATGTTTGAATCAGTGGGTGACTGTCATGTGACAAGCCCCTCCCCATCTGTGGTTTTAAGCTTATGCTTCTCTGCAGCTGCAAGGAGATGCTTCTGGACTCCAATATGTGCAGACCCAAGTGGGGGTCCCTTTCTCTCTCTCTCCATTTTAGCTGACAAGCTTCGAGCTCTGTCTGTTGACTGACCACCTTTGCATACTTTGGCTACAATCAGAAACCCCTTTGGAGGAAATCATCCGCATCTCTGTCTCCAACAGACCCCCCAAACCAGTCATCTACCTCTTCAAATTAAAAGCTTCAGGACCACCAAATTCAGCTGGAAGCCAGCCGAATCACCAAACACAACAGACTATACCTCTTTTTTCTATGGATTCTTAACTCAACCAATCTACCTTTCCCCACTCTGTAACCTATTTAAGTATGTGTAAACCTCTAGTGGGTGTGTGTGAAAGTTGGCAAGTAGTTTATTATTTTCATTAGTTCGCGTTAGGTATAACAAAATTAACCTCTTTCTTTGTTAAACTCAAGAAAATCTGTCCAACTGGTTCTTGTTGTGATCATAGCAAGTAAGTAATGAAACACCTACTGAATTGGCCAGTGCATCCACTTTAAGAAAGAATTAAACCTGTTGTTGTCAAACAAGGAGAAGGAAAAGAAGGAAAAGAGGGAAGCCCTTCAACCCCTCCTCACTTGGCCAAAACATCATTCAGATGTTAATGGAGACAAAACAGATAAACTATTTCCTGGTTTTCAAGTTCCTGTTTTCTCTGCAATTACAGTGATAACCAGTGTCCATCTAGTTTTTCCATTCAGCATGGCCTGTTCATTTGAATGCGCAGTATCTTAAAAAAATTTTTGTGTGATATCTTAAAGGAACAGCTTGTGATTGACCAACACAGTACCTTCTGGGTTGCTGCACGGCTTGCATATGCAATTTACAGGGAACAATGGTGGTAACCAGTGTTATTCACTTCGGTAGGAAAAAAAGAGAAACGTTACATTTTTTGAAAGATGAGAATCTATTAAATGTTAACAACCATGGCTGAGATTTTATAAATCCGTATTACCAGCCTGCGACTTCCAATCCATTCTGATGATCAGAAAGTTGTAGACCTGCAAGCACGTACGTGGAAATACCCAGTCCATATCCCTAATGATGATAATCCAGTCTTCTTGCACTCAGAGAGCTGGATTTTATGGGTCCCCCCAGAATTGCGATGGATGTGAGGGGCAGAGGCGAAGGCAGTCAATGTCACAGAGATGGAGGTAGGCTGCTGTGTATGATGGAGAGATATTTATACAAAATAGATATTAGGCAGGTGCATTACAATTTGTCTAGTCACTGAACTGATACACAGCAATCAGTTTCACCAAGGTCATACTATACTTTATTTTTTAGGGAAATCCATAAGTAACTGATTTATGTGGAAACATCTTGAAGCATGAATTGCTTTGATTGATTGTGTTGCTTCAGAGGTACGTTAGCCACTTGTTTACATAGCCTGGCCGCTGCAAAAGATCGGCTTATAGGAGTTTCCTGTATTAATACCCAAACATATAAGCATAGCACAGTCCAAAGTCACCTGATACTGCTGTAACTGAGATTTCTGGAGTTTGGTAGCAATTTTTTCACATTTTAAGAAGTTCTTATGAAGCTTGTACTTCCACTGAACTAAAGTGCTGTCAGTTTTGGAAACCTATTTAACTTTTGGGGTAATTTCTACATAAATGTGATTCAGGAATCTCCATCCTATAAATCATGGATCTGAATTTAGGGGCACTAGGACCCAGAGGACACCTATGTGGTGTGGCTTCACAGTTCAGAACGAGTTTTAAATACCTCAGCAGGTTTACATCCAAAATAGGAAAATGCAAGAACAGATGGGCAGCCTCAACATTGCTATTTTAAACTGAAGTGTCCATTGAGTACACAAATAGCTTTAAGGAATGTGCATTTCATTTTGTTCCCCTCAAAGGACATGGTATGGTTGGCATCCTTCCATCTACGAAAGATGATGGACACGCAGCAAACAATCCAGTTAGGTTGGATGTCAAAGGAAATGATCGTTACAATTAACCCTTTCTGAATAGTGCACATATTAAATTAGTTAGGAGCCAGACTGAAACGTTTCCAGGTCTTCAAATACTGATGGTTAGGATCCTTGTGAAATGTAGAACACTATTAGTATTACTAATCATTCTTATTCTGATGGCTGAAGACAGGATCAAATAGATACCTTTAAAATAATTTCCCCAGTGACTCAGTTATGGTTCAATAAGTTACTGTAAGATCCCAAGTGTAACTGTTGATCTGTACCGAGTTATCAAATTTTGGCTGCGGAGGGCTAAATTTGGCCTCTATGCTAATGGGTTAGAGGAGGAGTGGGGAGGGGGGGTTGCAGGGGGCAATATTATCTGGGGTTTCTGATTCTGATCGCCATTCAGTGATTTTTGCTGGAAAAATGTGGATGTTGTTCTTATTTGTTAATCACACATACACTACTTCAGGGACACACTCTAAATGTCTGCAATCTTGGACGGAGTTCAGCTCACACCCTGCCATCCCCCAATATCCAGGTATTCTATCAGCAGGCACTTCTACTGTAAGTGACTGAATGGAGCTGCAAACTAGGAGAAAGGGTTTCTTGTGAAATTGAGATTTCCCATCCACAGTACAATAATGGCAATTACAAGAGTGCTCACTGGTAGTGGCACTTGGGAAAGGGGAAAATCTTGGATGAATACTTGTAGTGGGGAAGGACAGCAAGAGGAGAAGTTAAGAACTAAGGTGAACCAAGTGCAGTGCTCTACAAAGGGAGAGAAAGGACAGAAGCTGGGAACAGCACTTTTGGTAGGTGCAGAAGGTTGCATTTATGCAGGGGTTGGGGGAGGAAAGCAGAGTGTCACAATAACCAAGAGGACATTAAGTAGTAGTTTGGTGGGTAGGATGAGTATCATTTTGAATTGGGGAGAGGGAAGGAATATCAGATTGATTTGAGGAACTAGAGGAAGAATAATGTTGGCATTAACTTGGAGGGGAAACAAAGTGTTTCTATGAACTAGCTGTGAAGATTGGATGGGATACAGTGAGGCTGTGAACTAGGTCCAGAGAAGTCAGAGTATTTGTGAACTGGAGGAAAAAGGATTGGACGAGGAGAGTAACTATTCAGGCAGTTTTCGAAAACAAAAAAAAAAAAATTGCTTATTGAAAAGTATTTCCCGCCCTGATTGAAAGGTCAAAAACGAAATTAAAAATCTCTCTCTTCGGAACTATTTTTGTAACTTAATGTTACTTTTTAAATTTAAAACTAGAAATCTGCATAAAACAATAATATTTCATGTTTTATGGAGTGGATCAATGGGCAGAAGTCACAGCTCAGCAGGATAACATTAGGGCAAATAACCCAGAAGTTTCCAGGAGCTTGCTTGGCTGCATGCCCTATGTGTGCAGATTGAACAGAAAAGCACTTTAAGCAGCATGGTGTCCCAAGGTTCAGTGGGCTATCCCTGCCAATAGCATAATATATTTGAGATTGCAAATAAGTCACCCACACTGATGAACCAACATAAATGCTGATACACAAAGAATTACTCAAAAAAGGTAACAGGTCTTGTGTACAGAAAATAAACACTTTTAGTGTATTACTAGCAGATCGCCTGTGGTGGAGTTACTTGTAAAGTATATACTACTTTTAAAGCAATTTGGTTTCATCAGAATGGCTGAGTGCAAAATCCCATGATAGGAAAATCTGGGGGGGGGGGGGGGGGTGGAGAATCAAGGAGAGTGGGAAAATGGGGAATATCGGAGTTAAAAAAGTGAACCTGCAAAACAGAATATAAAAAATGTCTAGGATTTTAAAAAATATATATATTTTAAAAGAAAATATCAGTTGAGAAAAAGTTTCGGGGAAAATAGAATACTGGGGAATTATTAAAAAGCAAATCTCAGAAAATGAGGTGAATGAAATAAGAAACAAAGTATGAGACAGAGAGAGAGATGAGAATTTGGAAGTGAATATGTTATGATAAATGGTGTCATAACAAGTGTAACAAAGTTATAACAATGACAGAGTACAGGCAGGAAGTGGTGTCACACACAAGTTTGTAGATGGAATAAAAATAAGTACACACACCAACGTATTTCTCAAATCTTGCTTTAATGGTATAATTGTTAATCCTTCAGTGAGCGTATCGCAAATTATACATGCTTTGCAGGTGATATATGTCTGTCATGAGGTAAAAATCAGTAACACCTGACAACGCAGTGACCCACTGACGTCATCAGAGCGCTCCAAAATGCACACATGCGCAAAAAAACACTCGCCCTCATCGGTCACTTTATCCAGACCGCTCACTAATTGTTCCCCACTGCCCTCCCACTCTCCAGCAGCTCACTCTCCCACTTCCCCATCCCTCCAGACGTTGGCTGTAGGCCACGGGCTGCTTCCCTCCTCTCAGCCATTCGTTCTGTCCGAAGAAGCAAAGCGGGCCACGAGGGGTGACAGGGCGATGTACTGTTTTACAAGTTCAAGATGGGTGTAAGAATCTTGATTTTAATTGGCTCAGGTTCCATTTCAGAGACTGTTTTGATTGTTAGAAAATTTATCTTGAATCAATAACACCGCGAAGAAAAATGCCATCTCGAATTGAAATTTCACGCATCACTATAAAAATGTAAGTTCTTTACTTTAAACACCTGAGGCATTGGGAAGTAATATTACACAATTCTGACCTTTTTTAAAAAGACAGTTCAAGTTCAATTGCCAGCAACAATTGTAAGCACTGTAACAACAATTTGGTCAAATAATCACATTTTATTCAAACACACCCCCCTCGCCACCCCAACCCATACTTTAAAAAGCAACATGCTCAGCAGGCCTACTTTATAAATGCCCCAGTGGAGGGACGCTATACAGTTGTGCACTCCAACATTATATGATACAGTAACAAGTGATTTCAGAAAGCTCTTGCAATGGTCCACCTACCTTGAGGAAAATAAGATGGATGCTAACACATGAAGCAGAACACTAAATGCAAACATTTTACTGGTAAGTTAGTGGTTCAATTATTTATGATCACAATTTTGCAAGACGTTTTCGCCCTCTCAATGACTATTTAGTCCAATAACATTCTCAATCACTCGACACTGTCTGCCAGTCTTCACTATTTCTCATATGTTTCCTTACACAGATATTTCAATAAAATAATGTGGAATGTTTCACACTACAGACATAATCTGGTGCCTTGTGTGCCATCCCAGTCAACTATTCTGGATCATAGTATAGTTCAATGCAACACTGCATTTTAGCTCTTACAGATTCAGTATTCTGTGGGTTCCTGAACAATGCAGCAGACCTGCAAGGCCGATGTGTTCGGATTAACATATGGACCCATTTCCTTCTGAAAGCTTTTCAACTCCTTCATTAAACATCACTCTTCCATCTATTCCGATGCCACATTTATTGTATATTCGGGAAGCAGCTGGTATATTGTGCATTTAGCTAAAAGGGAACAGATAGATGCTGGAAGATCTCAAATTTGTGGATGGTAGAGTTTAGTAGTGCAGCAGCTTGTAGTTTAGTGTTCTGAGCTGGACAATGTGTGGATGCAGGATTCAAGGAAGTTTTTAAGTCCATTAAGTCCTTGGCTGTACAAATACTCCACGTACCAGTTCCATACCTTTCCCTAATCAAAAACAAATGATGCAGTTAAAAGATATTCCACAGGATGCAGCTCTGTCACTGGATAAATCACTGACATGAATTAGTAAGGTTCCAATTTATGATCCTGGCATTTATAGGGTAGTTACTCAGAGATAGTAAACTACAAAGAGCTGAACTCAAGAGGTGAGTCGAGAGTGACTGCCCTTGGCATCAAGGAGCCCTAGCAAAACTGAAGTCACTGGGAATCAGGGGGAAAACTTGGAGACAGACATAATGCAAAGGAAGATGGCTGTGGTTGTTGGAGGTCAATCATCTCAGCTACCATCTTCAGCTGCTTCATTAATGACTTTCAATCATAAGGTCAGAAGTTGGGATGTTCGTTGATGAGTGCACAATGTTCAGCACCATTCGCAACTCCTCAGATACTGAAGCAGTTTGTGTAGAAATGCATCAAGACCTGGACAATATCCAGGCTTGGGTTGATAAGTGGCAAGTAACATGCACGCCACACAAGTGCCAAGCAATGACTAGCTCCAGCAACAGAAAATCTAACCATCTCCCTATGACATTCAATAACATTACAATCACTGAATCCCCCACTATCAACATCCTGGGGGTTACCCTTGACCAGAAACTGAACTGGAATAGCCATATAAATACTGCGGCTGCAGGAGCAGGTCGGAAGCTAGGAATCCTGTGGCGAGTAATTCACCTCCTGACTTCCCAAAGCCTATCCATCATCTACAAGTCAGGAGTGTGATGGAATACTCTCCACTTGCCTGGATGGGTGCAGCTACAACAACACTCAAGAAGCTCAACACCATCCAAGACAAAGCAGCCCACTTGATTTGCACTCCATTCACAAACATTCACTACCGACGCACAGTGGCAACAATGTATACCATCTACAACACGCACAGCAGCAACGCACCAAGGCTCCTTAGCACCTTCCAAACACGCGACCTCGACCACCTAGAAAGACCAGGACAGCAGATGCATGGGAACACCACCACCTGCAAGTTCCCCTCCAAGCCACACACCATCCTGTCTTAGAACTAGATCGCCGTTCCTTCACTGTCGCTGGGTTAAAATCCTGGAACTCCCTTCCAAACAGCACTGTGGGTGTACCTACCCCATATGGACTACAGCAAGTTCAAGAAGGCAGCTCACCACCACCTTCTCAAGGGCAATTAGGGATGGGCAATAAATGCTGGCCTAGCCAGTGACACCCACATCCCATGAACAAATAAATATATATGGCTAATTGAGAGATGTAACTACATATGTCAATTTTGAGACTTTCAAACCTCAATTGGGTGAAATACCAGCCATTTATAATGCGGCACAATTTATATAATCGCAGGACCTTGGAGGCATAGAAAATATAGACAAGTACAATATCAAAAACACAAAATGCTAGAAATACTTAGTAGCATCTGTAATGCTTTGCTCTTACTATATTAAATACTTTTATGTGTTAGAAATAAAACAAAGAGGAAGACAAAGATAGACCAAAAGGAGACTGAAGAAAGGAAGGGAATAAGAGGGAGGGGGGAAAAATTGCATGCAAGGGTGCACGCACGAGAATAAGGGAGAGAGAATTAGATGTGGGGGTGAAAGAATGGTGAGGTGAGAGACAGAAAGTGACGAAAGAAAGGGGAAAAAATTTCACATTTATAAGAACATAATAAATAAGAGCAGGAGTAGACCATACAGTCCCTTGAGCCTCCTCTCCCATTCAATGCGATCATGGCTGACCTTCTGCCTGAACTCCACTATCCTGCCCCCTTCCCATATCCCTTGATTTTGAGACACCAGAAATCTGGCTATCTCAGTCTTAAGTATACTCAACAATGGAACGTCCACAACCCTCCGGATAGACAATTCCAAAGACTCACAACTCTTTGAAGAAGTTTCTCCTCATCCCAGTCTTAAATTATTGGCTCCTTATCTAGAGACTGTGTGCGAGTTCTAGATTCCTCAGCCAGGGGAAACAACCTCTCAGTGTCAACCCTGTCAAGCCCCTTCAGAATCTTGCATGTTTCAATGAGATCATCTCTCATTCTTCTAAACTCCAGAGAATATAGGCCTAGTTTATTCAGCCTATCATAGAACAACCCTCTCATCCCAGGGACCAATCTAATGAACCTTCGCTGTGCTGCGTCCAAGGCAAGTATATCCTTCCTTAAATATGGAGATCAAAACTGCATACAGTACTCCGGGTGTGGCCTCACCACTGTACAATTGTACCAAGACTTCTTTATTCTTGTACTCCAATCCCCTTGCAATAAAAGCCAACATGCCATTTGCCTTCCTAATTGCTTGCTGTATCCGCATGCTGACTTTGTGTTCCTTGTACGAGTACACTAAAGTCTCTCTGCAGATCAACAGTTACAGGTTTCATGCCTTTTAAATAATATTCTGCTTTTGTGTTCTTACTACCAAAATGAATAACCTCACACTTCCCCACATTATACTCCATCTGCCACCTGACTGCCCATTCACTTAACCGATCTATATCTCTTTGTAGCCTCTGTGTCCTCACAGCTTACAGTCCCGCCAAGGTTTGTATCATTGCGATCTTATATGGCACACCAGGCAGTCAGGAAGTTACTTTTGAAGCATGGTTACTGTCATAATGTGGCAGCTAATTTGTGCAAAGAAAAGTTCCACAAACAATGAGATAAGTAACCAGATAATAGCTTCTTGTTGTGGTATTGGTGGAAGGATATGTTTTAGCTGGGACACCGGAACTCATCTGCTGTTCTTCGAAAAGTTCCTTGGAATTTTTATGTTTTTTTATTCATTCGTAGGAAGTGAGCGTCACTGGCAGGGCCAGTATTTATTGACCATTATAATTATCCTCAAGAAGATGGTGGTGAGCCACATATTTGAACCGCTGTAGTCTCTGTGATGAAGCAACGGCAATATATTTCCAAGTCAGGGTGGTGTGTGCCTTGGAGGGAAATTTGGAAATGGTGATGTTTCCATGCGTCTGCTGCCCTTATCCTTCCAGGTGGTAGAGGTCACAAGTTTGGAAGGTGCTGTTGAAGAAACCTTGGCAAGTTGCTACAGTGCATCTTGTAGATGGTAATCACTGCGCCAGTGGTGGAGGGGCAAAATGTTTAAGGTGGTGGATGGGTTGCCGATCAAACAAGTTGCTTTGTCCTGGGATGGTGTTGAGCTTGATTGTTGTTGGAGCTGCACTCATACAACACACTCTTACCATGTGCCTTGTAGGTGGTGGAAAAACTTTGGGGAGTCAGGTGGTGAGTTACTCACTGCAGTCTACCCAGCCTCTGGCCTGCTCTTGTAGTTACAGTATTTATGTAGCAGGTCAAGTTAGGTTTTTGGTCAATGGTGACCCCCCCCCAGGATGTTGATAATAGGGGATTCAATGATGGTAATGTCATTGAATGACATGGGGAGGTGGTTAGACTGGTAGATATAGTCATTATCTGACACTTTTGTGGTGTAAATGTTACTTCCACATTCAGTGTTCCATGCATCTTTGCACATGCACCGAGGGCAGGGAAGGAGGAGGCGGGAATGGTGCGGCCTTGGTTCAATATCTCATCCAAAAGACAACATCTGCTACAGGGAGCACTTCCTCAGTACTGCACTGGTGTCAACATAGGCTATATGTGTTGTCTGAATCCACAATCCTCTGACTCAAAGGCAAGATGGACAGAGGGAGGGTGAAAATATATGAGACAGAGGGTGATAGAGAACGAGAGAATGATGGAGAGAGACGGGAGTGGGGCATGACAAGAGACAGGAGTCGAGAAAGAGATGGGTAATCGCTGGAGAGAGAGTGGTGAAAGGAAGAAGGGAGGAAGCAGACAAAACAGTGGGGGAGGAGAGAGGAAAATAGGGAAGAGGTCAACTGAGAAACTGCAGCAAAAAAGAGGAGTTTCAAAAGCCAAATGGAAATGTAGGCTAAACTATCAATTTGTATCAAAATACACCAGTTCATCACATCTGTACCCAAGGGGCCCTGGATGAATTACTCAATGTTCATTTCCTCACCCAATAATCTCGGAATACATCTATTTAGCATACCTGTATTGCATGCAAACGCTTCTTTCCATTGGGCCACCCCTGCAAAATAAGTTGAATATTGGATTATCGAAGGTAAAATTACCACCACCTTATTTGGAAGTTTGATTCTTTGTCAGGGTAACTAGGTGAAAAATTTCGCAATGACCTTATAGGAGGCAAGCCAGCCAACCTATTGATGGGTGCACCATTGCACTGTAGAAAACCAGGCAAAAAAAATTCAAACCATGATGATCCAATCATGAGATAATAATAGGAACTATATAAATGATGGTTCCTGTGGACAAATTCTATGTGAGAGAGATATAATCATAGATATATATATATAAATCGTAGTTTAAACTCTGCTTCAGTAGAATTACAATATTACAATGTACAGCAACCCATGTCATAATGCAATCAGACACAAAAATTGCAAACAAGTAAATGTCAGAAAAAAAATCAAAAAGCCATTAAATCAGACATGGTCAATCTTTAAGAGTCAAGAGTCAGTGGTGGGGCGGGAATATATCGAGCAAACAGCCGTGTCCTAACAGTGCAATGACAAAGGAGGACCATTTACATCTAGGAGTGTCATTAGTGCAAAGCCATGCACCTGCAGTCCATGATACTCAATTACGGCAAATGTCCTTTAAACAAAAATATTACTGGGTTTACAATAGGTATTTTCAGTGTTATTGATAAAATACTTTGTTAAATAACGTTTGTGACAACAAAAATCCAGTTATCAATATTTTAATTGAGGCCAGCTTTCAAAAACTACAGTAATTTTAACAAAATTCATTAATTTGTTCAACATTATTGTTCAGTTAGACTAGTATGGTCAGTAATATTTTCACTGTAACTATAGCAAAAATATGATTGCATTGCACAAAATGTCAGGCAAGGATAAATGCGCATATCAATATGCTTTTGTCATTTCAGTCATGACAAAAATTCTAGTCATTAAATTTCTGGAATGGAAAGTTATTAATTAAAAATTGCAATAATCCCAACAAGATTAAATAATAATTAAACACTAACAATAGTAATATCTAGCATGTCCAGTGATCTTCACATTAACAAAATACTTTTGCATTGCACAGCCAGCCACCGAAATCAGTGATTTTTGACATGCTTTGTTTCTCAGGACATTCCTGAAATTTGATTTGTATTCAGTTGAGCATGAATGCAACAACTGAAATGTATTAGTGCCAGAACAGATCAGTATTTGGATTTTACATGCCAAAAAATGCCCCCAAAATTCTACACACCGATGGAACTGAACATAAAAATCATGAGAGCAGCAGTAGTATTGCAGTGTTTTTCACATAGTACACCTATCAAACATTATAGAAGTTATAGCACAGGGGGCTAATTGGCCCATCATATGGTGCAGGCTCTTCCAACTGAGAAGCTGCTTCACAAAGTAAGATAAGGAGAGTTCAAACAGTCTGCTTCGGACCAAAATTGTAACCAGCCTTTACATCTTAAATAATTAAAACATGGAATAAAACTAATCATGAAGATCCAGAGGAAAGGTTGTAAAATGCTTGTCTACCATCATTACCAACTTCACAAACCTGAATCACAAATAAGAATTGTGACCATTCAAACGTGAGAGTGAATTTGACTACTTTAGGCACAGTAAAACCTGTAGGGAATCAAACAGGTGTTATAATCAGGTGAGGAGGGGTCAAACGACTCCCCTCTTGTCCCTCTCCTTGTTTCACCACAACAGGGTTGATTCCTTTTTTAAACAGTGGGTATGCTTACCAATTCAGTGAGTGTTTAACCTTTTAGTTTAGTTTAGAGATACAGCACTGAAACAGGCCCTTCGGCCCACCGAGTCTGTGCCGACCATCAACCACCCATTTATACTAATCCTACACTAATCCCATATTCCTACCACATCCCCACCTGTCCTATATTTCCCTACCACCTACCTATACTAGTGGCAATTTATAATGTCCAATTTACCTATCAACCTGCAAGTCTTTGGCATGTGGGAGGAAACCGGAGCACCCGGAGGAAACCCACACAGACACAGGGAGAACTTGCAAACTCCACACAGGCAGTACCCAGAATTGAACCGGGGTCGCTGGAGCTGTGAGGCTGCGGTGCTAACCACTGCGCCACTGTGCAATGATCATAACAAAACAAATCGTACCGGTTTTCTTGAGTTTAAACAAGAGGTTAGTTTATTGTACTTAAAATCAAATCCCGATCTAAATAAATTAATAAACTCAGCTCCAACTTTCACACACAAATGGGCCACAGAGTGAAGGAGGATAGTTTGGTTGGATTAGAGTCCCGAACAAATAAAAATAATATAGTCTGTGGGGTTTGAAAATTTAATAAAAGCAAAATACTGCAGATGCTGGAAATCTGAAATAGAAACAAGAAATGCTGGAAATACTTAGCAGGTCTGGCAGCATCTGCGGAGAGAGAAGCAGAGTTAACGTTTCAGGACTTGAAACGTCAACTCTACTCTCTCCGCAGATGCTGCCAAACCTGCTGGGTCTGATGATTCAGTTGTCTTCTGGCTGAAATCGTGATCCTGAAGTTCCTGGCTGGTCAAGTGGCCCCCTTGGTTCAGAGTTTACTTGGAGACAGTGATGTAGGTGGCCTTCTCCCTGGGGTCTCTGTCTATAGCAATGTTAGACTTTAATGTTCTGCATTCGCAGACAGGGTTCATGGCGTAGTGGTAATGTCACTTGATGAGTAATCCAAAGGCCTAGGCTAGTGCTCTGGGGACATGGAGGGCAAGGGCACCCTCAAACCTTTCAACACAAATGCTACTTTTGACCTAGATCCTCACCTTGGATGCCGAGTCCAATGAATACATGGATTTCTTCATTTCCAAAACTGATTATCTACTCAGCTGTCTTCTGCTTCTGAACATTCTTTTGTTTTTCATCAGTCCTCATTCCACAGCACTTGTTTCTCTCATGTCCCTCTTGCAGCTTTCACGAGATTCCTTTCCTGCTTGAAACCCACCATCTCCTCCTGAATTGGCTCCTAATCATTAAACACTCTCTCGGCCTAATGATTAATGACTACCTTAATTGCTACCTTTTCCCTCACTCCATCTTTCAAAACTACTATCATCGTTATCTCCTTTTTTAAAAAAAATTAGGTATTTCCTTATTTCCCATTACACTCAAATTCCCAACAAACCTCTCCCACCATTACCTACGTCATAAAAAATGTGCTGTGCTGAATGATGATTTTTAATCCAAGAGTTGGAAATGTACATCAAATTTTTGAATGGAAAGCTGGAATCCGACATTCAATTTTTAAAAAAAAACTGGCAGCTAAGATGGCCACCGCAATTTGCATTGAAATACCTCATATTCCAAGGCATAGAAGTAGAGCTGCATATCTAAATAGCTATCATCCAGAACAATGGCCTGAACAGTTCAGTGAATTATCTGGGATCACCCTCGTTGGCAAGACATTCAAAGCCATCTTGCAGCATTCACACTAGTGGAGACAAACCTCCACGGCAGATGGTGGTGAATTCAATTAATAAATCCGGAATTAAAAGTTAGTCTAATGGTAACCATGTAACTATTGTTGATTGTTTTAAAAACCCATCTGGTTCACTAATGTCCTTTAGGGAAGGAAATCTGCCATCCTTACCTGGTCTGGCCAACATGTGACTCCAGACCCAAAGCAATGTGGTTGACTCTTAAATGCCCTCTGAAATGGCCAAGCACGCCACTCAGATGTATCAAACTGCTACAAAGTCTAAGGAAAGGAATGAAACCAGATGGACCACCTAAACTTAGACACCAGAAATGACAACAGCAACCTCAGCCCTGTCGACTCTGCAAGTCCTCCTTACTAACATCTGGGGGCTTGTGCCAAAATTGGGAGAGCTGTTCCACAGACTAGTCAAGCAGCAGCCTGATGCAGTCATACTCACGAAATCATACCTTATAGGCAATGTCCCTGACACCACCATTGCCATCCCTGGATTTGTCCTGTTCCATCGGCAGGACAAACCCACCACGGGTGGCGGCACAGTGGTATACAGTTGGGAGGGAGCTGCCCTGGGAGTCCTCAATATTGATTCCAGACCCCATGAAGTCTCACGGCATCAGGCCAAACATAGGCAAGGAAACCTCCTGCTGATTACTGCCTACCGCACCACCACCACCCCCCTCCAAATCTCCCCCTCCACCCAACCTCGGCTGATGAATCAGTGCCTCTCCATGTTGAACACCAATTGAAAGGGCAATTAGGGATGGGCAATAAATGCTGGCCTAGCCAGCGACATCCACATCCCATGAACGGATAAAAGAAACTTGCAGTATTACCTGGAGAGAGACACAGCCCTACTGAGGTCCTGCACTAATTAGCTCTCAAAGTTTGTCTCCTGTGTGTAACAGAAACATGAAGTTTTCACACAGATGAGAGAGACTGCCGCATGATTCTGTTTTTTTTTTCACTTTAATGAGATCCAAGTCTAAGAATCCCAATCTCTCTCAGCTCTTATTGTTCCAATGTTTACCCCCTGGAGGTTTGTCTCCACTAGTGTGAATGCTGCAAGATGGCTTTGAATGTCTTGCCAACGAGGGTGATCCCAGATAATTCACTGAACTGTTCAGGCCATTGTTCTGGATGATAGCTATTTAGATATGCAGCTCTACTTCTATGCCTTGGAATATGAGGTATTTCAATGCAAATTGCGGTGGCCATCTTAGCTGCCAGTTTTTTTTTAAAAATTGAATGTCGGATTCCAGCTTTCCATTCAAAAATTTGATGTACATTTCCAACTCTTGGATTAAAAATCATCATTCAGCACAGCACATTTTTTATGACGTAGGTAATGGTGGGAGAGGTTTGTTGGGAATTTGAGTGTAATGGGAAATAAGGAAATACCTAATTTTTTTAAAAAAAGGAGATAACGATGATAGTAGTTTTGAAAGATGGAGTGAGGGAAAAGGTAGCAATTAAGGTAGTCATTAATCATTAGGCCGAGAGAGTGTTTAATGATTAGGAGCCAATTCAGGAGGAGATGGTGGGTTTCAAGCAGGAAAGGAATCTCGTGAAAGCTGCAAGAGGGACATGAGAGAAACAAGTGCTGTGGAATGAGGACTGATGAAAAACAAAAGAATGTTCAGAAGCAGAAGACAGCTGAGTAGATAATCAGTTTTGGAAATGAAGAAATCCATGTATTCATTGGACTCGGCATCCAAGGTGAGGATCTAGGTCAAAAGTAGCATTTGTGTTGAAAGGTTTGAGGGTGCCCTTGCCCTCCATGTTCTGTAGTAGGAGAAGGATTTGGCAGGTGATCAGGAAGAGGCAAGCCTGCCAGACCTGACAGTAAAATAACCAGGTTGGTTGCATAGCAAACCTGCATTCCTCAGAATTGTGGTCATGACGACTCACATTGTATAAGGCAATGGATAAGGTCAGAGACTGATGGGAAGCTAATGGAAACAAGGATGTTGAAGAGACAGAAAGACTGATGTTTATCAAGGTGACAAAGGTATTATGTTGTCGCAGGTGAAGGGCCAGAGGAAAGAGGGTTAGAGATTACTGGTGAGAGATCTGGGAGTAATTCCACCCCCCCACCACGCCCACCCCTCAGGGCAGAGGGCTACAGTAGAGAGGTTGGACGCAGGAAGGGAAATACAGCACAATGAAGGAAATAAATAAACTAGCTGAAATAGCTTCAGTGACTGTCATCAAGCGTGGCATGACTTTCCAAATTAGCAATATATCAAAGAGCTAACTGTGGGTAAATGTATAAGTTGAATGAGGACAGAAACATGGTTGGGGCAATTTAGACTGAGGTTGAAATCACCAAGGATAAGGAATGCAGAGTGAGGAAGATAGAACAGATATTTCAGCAAAGACGACAGTGGTGAGGCTCAACAGGGTGGTGGTGAATGATGACTTTGAAAGAGAGGCAAGAGAAGTAGAGAACGCGATGCTCAAATGAAGATTTAAGTAGAGGTGGAAGTAGAGAGGTAAAAATGAAATTGCAACAGAAAAATATTTCCATTATGCTTCAAAGATGATTTCTACTGGACATAATTTCTTGATATTACCTTAGATAGTCTAACCTTAAGGTTTAGCTACATGCCTTCTTTATCAACTGATCTATCCCTCTTGCTCTTGAGGAGTTACCGATTTGTACCAATATGAAAGGATTTTCCTTTTCCTTTATAGGTTGGTAAGAAATGAAATTACAAGGTAGCATCAGTAACTGAGAAGATCACAGGTACAGGCCTAGATTTCGACCACTGCAGCCCTGAATTCAAGCTTACAACTGTGCCATTTTGTAGTTCAACAACGATATTCCCAGATAATGGCAGGGTTGCACCAGTACAAACAGAATAAAAACCACTGACACAAATCAGTTCATTTTGGTACCAATTATCCTTAATCTTTGCACTTAGGGTCTTAATTCTCAATCTTGCTTACCTGCTGGATAAAATGTATGGCATGTCCCATGAGTGCTGGATGATTAACGATAGTAAAGCTGCTCTTGGAATCTGGAACCCTTGTCTGCGCCAGCAGATTGTATTCGATCCCAATACACATCGGGTGAATATCTTGTGCAAAGTTTCTAGATGTCCACAAGCAACTGACTGCGGCTTTCATAAATGCGTTGTATTGCTGAAATGTTTTCCTGTTCACCTTCAAACCTATATGCACCTGAAAAACATTTAGAATAGGTGCATTTGGAATGCCACAGTTAATTAAATTATTTACCCAGATTTGAGATTTAATAAGGGTTCTGAATACATTTTTAGACAAGTTGTGCAAAAACATTCAGATAAACAGTATAGAAAATGCATCATCTTAAGATTAAGCATACATAAGGTAAGCTAGTTCTTGAATGAACATGATCCCTCCGTGCAAACTAGAGATATTCTCCTCGGCAAACAACATTTACACATGGATAGTTCCACCAGTAACACGAGCCTAGGTAATTTTTAAATTCACTGAATATGTGAAACACTTGGAAAAGTATAGTCAGATAATGGCTTTAGTTGGAAAATTACAACTGATCTGTTGATCTTAAAAAACTGTTCAGCACAGGATTCCTCAAAGGATCTTTTTTACTACACTCACCAGCAAGGTGAAAACACTAATACAAAGGCAAAATACTGCCAAGGCTGGAAATTTGAAATATAAACAAAAACAATGCGAGAAATATTCATGCTGCCTGACAGCTAAGTATTTCCAGCATTTTGTTCATACCAAGTTAAAAATACTCAAGTTTGAAGGACAAGTACCTGAGTAACATTTAACTAAATGAGTTACTCATGGTGAATCAGAGAATATGCTGTTTTCTCCCATTTAACACAACATACCATCAGTGCCACTGATCTAGTGTGACAGTATTTTGCTTCCGATTTAGGATCAAATTCAATGATTCTGCCCATACTTCCTAGGAATGTCAAATGGCCTTGATTATGATCATATGTTTTATATAAAAGCAAAATACTGCGGATGCTGGAAATCTGAAACAAAAACAAGAAATGCTGGATTCACTCAGCAGGTCTGGCAGCATCTGTGGAAAGAGAAGCAGAGTTAACGTTTCGGGTCAGTGACCCTTCTTCGGAACTCCGGAAGAAGGGTCACTGACCCGAAACGTTAACTCTGCTTCTCTTTCCACAGATGCTGCCAGACCTGCTGAGTGAATCCAGCATATGTTTTATATAGTTATTTTTATCTTCCTTTTTTAAAAAAAAAGCCAGGATACAATATGTTCCAGCAAGGAGGCAGGCAATAAGCAGCAGCACAGGAAAGGAGGTGCTATATGGTCAGTTGTATTAAGTCAGGGTGGGGTTGGCGAGGGGTTTTGAAATCTGTAAGCACTGGGTGGGAACGTCTGGCAGGAGCAGAGGGATATTATAAGGTGCTTGGGTGAGGAAAGCTCTGGTAACAGTGTGTCAGGCTGCGGTAAAGGAGGAAAGATGATGCTAGGCTGAGATGCTGGCTTATAGGAGTACTGGGAAGGGAGTCATAGGGTATGGCAGTACTAGGAAGGCTATGTATGGAAGTATTGGAGGAAATAGTTGTGGAAAAATGGGGTGGATAACAAGGATGTGGAACTAGGAGAGAAGCTACGAGATTTGGAAACACTGGGAGGGATTGTCCAAAAGAAGTGAAAGATTGCGAGTGCAGTGTGGAAGCATGGCTGTGGGAAGTTGTAGACTCTGGGAAAGGGGTTCCGACACCCATGAACTGGGAGTTTTGAGTGGAGTGGGAGATTGTAGGATCCAGTGACTTGAGCGCGGTCTGTCCCATGGTCTGAGAGAGCTGGTGAGCAGGAATGTAAAAGCCCTAATATCTGGCATGGGACTGTGTGAAGGAGGGCAGTATCTGGTAGCATTTGCTGGTCTGGCAAGATGAGCACGGAGGAGATTGTGGGTTGCTAACTCTGCATGTTTTACAGCCAGAAGGTGCCTTTCCCTTTTCTCCCATCAGTATTCGCTTATCCCAACCCGTTTGAGTAATCAAGGCCTCGAGGATACTGTTGCTGACCATCTGCCAGTTCTTTTATGTAAATAACAAAGTCCACTGTTGGACTGCTTAACTGTGTATAATTTACAGTTAAGATAGCTCCAGAAAATTAAGTGGGAGTTGGGAGGCAGCAGCAATTGAGGTCTGCATCAACTAGGGAGGGAGAGGGGCAGGAACTACTGGCACTGTGATTTGTATTATGAGATGCAGATGAAGCCAGATACAGTGCTGGCCCAATTTATCCAACACTGAGGTGGAGAAACATTGAGAGCAGCACCACAGTACCACCTACCTTGGAGGCAGAGCAAGGAGATCACAATGAGACTCAGGTGTAGTATAAAGTTATCTAGTCTGAAAAAGCAGGCACGACAGAAATAGCAAGAGAAAATGTTAAAGGAAGTGAAGTATGCACTACAAGCAAAATTTTTTAACATTCAACCAGCAAGTTTATTGCCCACAATAAGTCAGAGGATACACATGCCTTTTAAGAGTATTGGTTTAAAAAATGTGATGTTGATTGTGCAACAAGTAAATGTGACAATTGCAGGTACACACTATATATAATATATTATTGCTATCAGGCCAACTGGCAATGCAAATGAAAGCAAATCAACTGAGGCAGGAAATTAATTAATTAAATGGCAGATCCAGGGAACAGGCTAGCCATACAAATTTAATAACAGTTATCTTGCCAATAGCAACAGCAAAGTTCACTGGTATGGTTTTCTCACAAGAAATAAATTAAAAGACATCAGCCTTCTCAGCAATGGAGGCAAAATGATAGATATATGAACTGGGGAACACAACAGGGCAATAAGTAAATAAATGGCTGGTCTCTCAGCAATAGTTATGAATTAACGGAAACAGCCTAGCTTGTCTGATGCAAGCTTCTTGAGCAACAAGGAAATAAAGATATGCAAAAGGGGAGAAATACATTAAACAAACTAATTGAGGCAGGAAACAGGCAGCAAATGTTTGCCTGCAAGAGGAAAAGTGCGCTTTTCGAGCAAATAAAAGCAAGTTGCATTCCTTTGTACTAAAAAAATTACAATATTCTGAGGAAGAAGTTAATTTAAAACGTCAGTAACTGACAGCTGATCAGGAATGGTAAATTAATTGAATAAAAACACAGCTTTCTTGCCAGAGAAAACTATTAGAAATGAAAAAATTAAATTATTTTTAAAAAATTGTTGTAAGATTTTATATGAAATATATCTCAGGTTAAGCTGAAGGCAACAGTTGATGTCAGTGAGGTTGGGAATTAGGCTATGTAAGCAATAACTTGGCAGAACAGGCCAATCAGAAGTAAGCATTTCAAAAAAGGTATATAAGGCTGCAAAAAACTTTTCAAATTAAGAATTTTTCAAGCATGACATGCAACATGGGAAAAAAGTGCAACAGGTACAGGAAGTGTGCTATACACAATTTGTACAAAATAAAATATAACTTAGGTATTGCGCAATTATTAAATTGGGATAACACTTTCTGGTAATACTGGCCAGTGCTTTTAGGTAAGCGAACTACTCAAAGGGACTGTTTTTACACCTTAAAAGAAGTTTGAGCAGAAGGACACAAGCAGAATGTTTCTCAGCATGTGAGCAGTATTTGTATAAATATGCAGTGTTAAAACGATGTGAAGGTCTTTCAGAGGGTGCAGAGGAGAGTTACCGGAATGGTTCCAGGGATGAGGGATTTTAGTTACAAGGTTCGGTTGGAAAAGCTGGGGTTGTTCTCCTTACAGCAAAGGAGATTGAGGGGAGATTTAATAGAGGTATTCAAGATTATAACAAGCTTAGATAAATTAGACAAGGAAAAATTGTTCCCATTAAAAAATGGTACAAGGACCAGGGGACACAGTTTGAAGGTTTTGGACAAGAGATGAAGGGGGAATATGAGGAAGAACTTTTTGTGCAGTGGGTGGTGATGACCTGGAATTCAATGCCCACAAGGGTGGTGGAAGCGGAGTCAATGACTTCGAAAGGAAATTGGATGGCCGCTTGATGGAAATAAATTTGCAGAGCTACGGGGATCGAGAGGGAGTGTGGGACTGACTGGATAGATCTATGGAGAGCTGGCATGGACTTGATGTGGAATGGCCTCCTTCTGTGCCGTAAATGACTATGACTCTAGACAGAGTAAGGAAGTATGTAATGTCCAGGGATGTTTAATCTTCAGGAATAAGCAAAGAGTATTAAAAATATAATGCAACATTTGGAATTAATGCAGGGTAGGCGGTGGTGTAGTGGTATTATCACTGGACTAGTAACCCAGAGACCCAGAGTATTCCTTTGGGGACATGGGTTCGAATCCCACCACAGCAGAAGGTGGGATTTGAATTTAATTAATAAATCTGGAACCATTGTCGATTGCTGTAAAAACCCATCTGGTTCACTAATGTCCTTGAGGGAAGGAAATCTGCTGTCCTTACCTGGTCTGGCCTATATGTGACTCCAGACCCACAGTAATGTGGTTAACTCTTACATGCCCTCTGAAGTGGCCTAGCAAGCCTCTCAGTTGTACCTAACCGCGACGAATAATAAAAAGGAATGAAACCAGACGGACCACCCAGCAGCGACCTAGGCACCGGAAGCGACAACAGCAAACCCAGCCCTGTCGACCCTGCAAAGTCCTCCTTACGAGCATCTGGGGACTTGTGCCAAAGTTGGGAGAGCTGTCCCACAGACTAGTCAAGCAACAGCCTGACATAGTCATACTCACGGAATCATACCTTACAGTGTCCCAGACACTGCAATCACTATCCCTAGGTATGTCCTGTCCCACCGGCAGGACAGACCCAGCAGAGGTGGTGGCACAGTGATATACAGTAAGGAGGGAGTTGCCCTGGGAGTCCTCAACATCGACTCCGGACCCCATGAAGTCTCATGGCATCAGGTCAAACATGGACAAGGTAACCTCCCACTGATTACCAACTACCGCCCTCCCCCTCAGTTGATGACTCAGTACTCCACCATGTTGAACACCACTTGGAGGAAGCACTGAGGGTGGCAAGGGCACAAAATGTACTCTGGGTGGGGGACTTCAATGTCCATCAGCAAGAGTGGCTCGGTAGCACCACTACTGACCGAGCTGGCCGAGTCCTAAAGGACATAGCTGCTAGACTGGGTCTGCGGCAGGTGGTGAGGGAACCAACATGAGGGAAAAAAATACTTGACCTCGTCCTCACCAATCTGCCTGCTGCAGATGCTTCTGTCCATGACTGTATTGGTAGGAGTGACTACCGCACAGTCCTTGTGGAGATGAAGTCCCGCCTTCACATTGAGGATACCGTCCATCGTGTTGTGTAGCACTATCACCATGCTAAAAGGGATAGATTTCGAACAGATCTAGCAATGCAAAACTGGGCATCCATGAGGCACTGTGGGCCATCAGCAGCAGCAAAATTGTACTCAACCACAATCTGTAACCTCATGGCCCGGCATATTCCCCACTCTACCATTACCATCAAGCCAGAAGACAACCCTGGTTTAATGAAGAGTGCAGGAGGGCATGCCAGGAGTAGCACCAGGCATACCTCAAAATGAGGTGTCAACCTGGTGAAGCTACAACACAGGACTATCTGCGTGCCAAACTGCGTAAGCAGCATGCGATAGACAGAGCTAAGCGATCCCATAACCAACGGATCAGATCTAAGCTCTGCAGTCCTCGCACTTGTGTGGCGCATCCAACCATGAATGGTGGTGGACAATTAAACAACTAACTGGAGGAGGTGGCTCCACAAATATTCCCATCCTCAATGATGGGGGAGCCCAGCACATCAGTGCGAAAGATAAGGCTGAACCATTTGCAGCAATCATCAGCCAGAAGTGCCGAGTTGATGATCCATCTCGGCCTCCTCCTGAAGTCCCCAGCATCACAGATGCCAGACGTCAGCCAATTCGATTCACTCCGCGTGATATCAAGAACCAACTGAAGGCACTGGATACTGCAAAAGCTATGGGCCCTGACAATATTCTGGCAATAGTACTGAAGACCTATGCTCCAGAACTTGTTGCGCCCCTAACCAAGCTGTTCCAGTACAGCTACAACACTGGCATCTACCCTGCAATGTGGAAAATTGCTCAGGTATGTCCTGTACACAAAAAGCAGGGCAAATCCAATCCGGCCAATTACCGTCCCATCAGCCTACTCTCTATCATCAGTAAAGTGATGGAAGGGGTCATCAACAGTGCCATCGAGCAGCACTTGCTTAGCAATAACCTGCTCAGTGAATCTCAGTTTGGGTTCCGCCAGCGCCACTCAGCTCCTGACCTCATTACAGCCTTGGTTCAAACGGACAAAAGGGCTGAACTCAAGAGGTGAGGTGAGAGTGACTGCCCTTGACATCAAGGCAGCATTTGACCGAATATGGCATCAAGGAACCCTAGCAAAACTGAGGTCAATGGGAATCAGGGAGAAAACCCTCCGCTGGCTGGAGTCATACCTAGCGCAAAGGAAGATGGTTGTGGTTGTTGGAGGTCAATCATCTGAGCTCCAGGACATCACTGCAGGAGTTCCTCAGGGTAGTGTCCTAGGCCCAACCATCTTCAGCTGCTTCATCAATGACCTTCCTTCAATCATAAGGTCAGAAGTGGGGATGTTCGCGGATGATTGCACAATGTTCAGCACCATTCGTGACTCCTCAGATATTGAAGCAGTCCATGTAGAAATGCAGCAAGACCTGGACAATATCCAGACTTGGGCTGATAAGTGGCAAGTAACATTTGCGCCACACAAGTGCCAGGCAATGACCATCTCCAACAAGAGAGAATCTAACCATCTCCCCTTGACATGTAGCCATATAAATACCGTGGCTACAAGAGCAGGTCAGAGGCTAGGAATCCTGAGGCGAGTAACTCACCTCCTGACTCCCCAAAGCCTGTCCACCATCTACAAGGCACAAGTCAGGAGTGTGATGGAATACTCTCCACTTGCCTGGATGGGTGCAGCTCCAACAACACTCAAGAAGCTCGACACCATCCAGGACAAAGCAGCCCGCTTGATTGGCACCCGATCTACAAATATTCACTCCCTCCACCCTCCACAGTGGCAGCAGTGTGTACCATCTCCAAGATGCACTGCAACAATGCACCAAGGCTCCTTCGACAGACCTTCCAAACCCGCGACCTCTACCAACTAGAAGAACAAGGGCAGCAAATACATGGGAACACCACCACTGCAAATTTCCCTCCAAGTCACACACCATCCTGACTTGGAACTATATCGCCGTTCCTACACTGTTGCTGGGTCAAAATCCTGGACCTCCCTTCCTAACAGCACTGTGGGTATACCTACCCCAAATGGACTGCAGCGGTTCAAGAAGGCAGCTCACCACCACCTTCTCAAGGGCAATTAGAGATGGGCAATAAATGCAGGCCTGGTCAGCGTCGCCCACATCCCATGAATTAATTTTTAAAAAATAATTAATAAGAAAGTGTTAACTAGATTAGGAAAATAATTTTGACGATGATCAAGAAAATTAGTCGGTTCACTCGAGATGCCCCTTGAAGGCAGTGGCAGTATCCCAAAGGCTTAGTTTCAAAAAAGCAATAAAGTTGCTAATAGATCAGAGGTTGTCTGTCTTTATATCAGATAATAGGTGTAACCACAGTACATAACTGCAACTTGTTTCACTGAAAGACACTTAAAAAATAAAATGTCAATGTGTGTCCTGTTCATTTCTTTTTATTGTTACCTTTGGGGCAAAGTGAAGTACATATTTTAAACAATGTTGTACTGCTTCTTCAGCTGTTGACAAAGCAGTGCCTTAATCAATGATAATTGAATGAGTTTATACAAGACAATTCCATGCCAAACTAGGTTACATATATTAAAGTCTAAGCAATATAAATCCTGATTGGTTTGTTTGAGATTTGATCCTTTAGGGTAAATCAAATATTTGAAGATAGCTGGAGTCATTTGTCAGTTTCCTGATGGCCTTTTGGTGCCACAGAAATCCCAGGTTCCGTCCTTTGCTCATACCAAGTTTACTAATCTCAGTCAAGAGGGAGTTGAAGCATTACAATCTGGGATTTGAGGAATGGAGGAAATCAGCCAAAGTTTTTACTCCAGATTACTATTCAGCAATTCTCTAAGTACATGGCAAGGATATGATGAGGTTCAGCTGCAATGCTCCTTCCAAGTTGAATAGTCTATCAACTCGTCTTTTCTCACAAAAATTACCTTTCGCTATTCCAGGATGATCCTGGAATGCAAATGTAACACTTGGCTTCTCTTCTCCACTGCAAACCATCTTCTTAAAACTTTCACCCCTGTCCCCCCCACCCTCGCTTCCAAAAGCAAGTGTGAGGAGCTGATGGACTTCTTTGTCACTAAAACTGAGACCATCCATTGAGCAGCCTCTGCCACTTCACTCTCTTCCCCTGGCCTGCCTAGCCCAACTTCTCCTAAGGTCCCCTCCTGCTGTAGCCCTGAACTCTTTCTGTAGTTTCACTCACATCATCCCCTCACCCAGCTCACCTTGTCCATGAGACAAGTTCTACTCCCTTGACCTTTTTCCCACCTAACTTCCTTTTCTGGCCCTGATGTTAGCTGATGTCAACAGTTCCTTATCAAGTACTGTTTCCCTCCCCTTCAAATCTGCCATCAATAGATTTTTTTTAAAAACCTTAAACTTTCATTGCAAACTGTCTCCCATCTCCAATCTCCCTTTCTAGTCAAAAGTCTTGAATGTATTGTCGCTTCGCAAATCTGTGACCATCTTTCTTGCAACTCCATTTTTCAGCCCCTCCAATCAGGTTGCACCCCCTGCCACAGCACTGAAACGGCACTAATCAAAGTAATAAATTACATAATGTGTGATTGTGACTATGGCACACTATCCCTCATCATTCCCAGCCTGACACGATTGATCACACCTTCCTCCTCCAATGGCTCTCCTCCATTAGCCATCTTGGAGGGACTGCCCTCACCTGGTTTCATTCCTATATTTCCAGTCCTAGCCAGAGAATCACCTGCAATGCCTTCTCTTTTTGCTCCCATACTGTTATCTCTGGAGTCCCTGAAGGATCGATCCTTGACCCCCTCCTGTTTCTTATCTAGATGCCCCTGGCAACATCATCGAAAACATATTATGTGCCATATGTATGTTGACAACATTCAGCTCGACCTCACCACCACATCTCAACCTCACAGTTGCTTCTGATTCATCATGCTGCTTGTCTAACATCCATTATTGGATGAGCAGAAATTTCCAGGGGAAGGGAGCGAAGTGGCAGAGGCTGCTCAATGGATGGTCTCAGTTTTAGTGACAAAGAAGTCCATTAGCTCCTCACACTTGCTTTTGGAAGCGAGGGTGGAGGGTACAGGGGAGAAAGTTTTAAGCCTGAAGCCATTGTTCAAGACTAGACCAGACTGTTTGCAACCTTGCCATCCTGTTGGACCCTGAGTTGAGCTTTCAACCCCATATCCTCTCCATCACTCAGACTGCCTATTTCCACTTCTGTAACATCACCTGTCCTCAGCCCTGCCTCAACTCATCTGCTGCTAAAACCATCATCCATGTCTTTGTTCTAGATTCTATTCCAATGCTCTCAAGGCCAGCCTCCAACCTGACACCCTTCATATTCTTGAACTCATCCAAAATGCTGCTGTCTGTATTCTAACGCCCAAGTCCTGTTCACCCATTACCCCAATTCTCGCTGACCTACCCTGACTTCTGGTTAAGCGATGCCTTGTTTTTAAAATTCTCATCCTTGTTTTCAAATCCCTCCACAGCCTCATACCTCCCTAGCTCTGAAACCTTCTGCAGCCCAACTCTTCAAGATTTCTGCGCTCCTCCAATTCTGGCCTCTTGCATATCCCCGATTTTTTCTGCTCCACTATTGGTGGCCATGCCATCAGCTGCCTAAGCCTTAAACACTAGAATTCTCTCCCTAAACCTCTCCATTTGTATACCCTACTCTCACCCTTCAGGATGCTCCTTAAAACCTATCACTTTGACCAAGCTTTTGGTCAACTGTCCCAATATCTCCAAATGTGATTCTATGTCAAATTTTGTTTCATAATTGCCTGCGCGAAGCACCTTGGAATGTTTTACTACATTAAAGATGCTATATACATGCAAATTGTTGTTGCCTACATGGGCTGCTGACACTCATGTAACTGTACTCCTGAATGAGTAAATGGTTCAAGACAGCTTTGAAAAAAACATTAGGTGGGTTTCTGGCACTTGATAAATATTATGCAATATTTACTTCACTAGTAGTATGGAGCAGCTTTTGTTGAAAAGAATATTGGAAGCTAGAGAAATAAATTTACAGAACTATAGCTAAAGAGGAGGTCTTATGCCCTTGCTGTGTCAAGTCATGAAATAAACACAGAGAACATGTGTGTTTCTTATCAGATAAAATTTTCATTTAGCTGTGGTCAATCTAACAGTCTGTAAAGTGTGCAGAATTATTTAAATTCAAGCTCGAACACACATGAAAGTACTATGTAAAACATCAGTTACTGACTCAGGGTAGATGCTTCACACTTGTAAAGAACTGCTGATAGACATCCTTGAGCATTATCTGATAAAGTTGTTTTAAGACCCAGCAAATGTCATTAATGTGAGCGACCAATGAACTAAGGGACCTACAAAAATCAGATTTCACATTTTAAAAAAAATCGAATTAACTACATTGTAGCACAGCAATTCTCTTGGATTCACTGTTGAAGTTCACAATGACCCTTTCATTATAACATCCTTACATTTGTACTTGGATCCAAAGTTTTCAAAGCTACTAGATTTGTACGGTACCTGAAAAAGTAAAAAATGAAAAGTTGTTGCTTTTCGCACATTGTATATTTGCATACCAAAACTATAATGCACTGTAGATCTTAAAACTATACAATTAACTCTGATTAACCAAATGTGTATTTGCATTTTACACAGAAAAGACATTCCAAGCATCACAGAGCCATATTCAGATAAAAAAGATCCAAGTCAAAGGTATCAGGGAAGGTGACCAAATGCTAAGTCAATGAGGTGGGTTTTAGTTAGAGTCATAAAGGAAAGGGAGTTGGAGAGGTTTCAGGATAGAATTTTACTTCATGGGGCCTAGACAATTGAAAGCATGGCTAATGATGGGCCAAGAGAGGGGGGATGGTGGTGTGGGGATGATCAAAATTTTAAATTTGAGGCATTGGGGGAATCAGGAGCATAGTGGAAATAGGTGAGCAGAACTTGATGCAGGATGGGGTACGATAGGGGCAGTTTTGGACAACTGAATTTAGTGGAGGATGTAAAGTTCACTATGAGACCATTGGAATAGTCAGGTCTGGAGGTGACAGGCATAGGTGAGGGTTTTGGCAGCTTTTAGGCTGAGGCAGAAATGGAGACTTTGTGATAGAGAGGATATTGTACCATAAAGTTCAAATTCAAACAATCAAGATTAGAAAAATGTTCAGTACTATTCAATTACATGGCTTTGCTCTTCTAGAATGAGCAGATTATTCAGTGGCTTAAAAGAGAAATTGCTGGACATTGATAGCAGATTAACAGAGTAAGACCTACTAAAAAGGTATTTCGTGAAAGTGGGAATCTGCAGAGGCAAAAGGAGATATTGAATAGATGAATAGACTGATGTGTTACACAAATAATATAAACTTTAAAGAAAAAACAAACTAAAACGACAGCACAGGAAGAGACAATGATGTGCCATCCCTGCAAGATGAGGGAGTTTCAAGTACCAGGTATTGACTCAGGCAAATATAGCTGTCGGAAATGTCACCAACTCACTTTGCTTGAGCTAAAAGTCACAACTTAAGAAGGAGACGGAAACAATCAGGGAGGGAGAACAGTTGTTGGAGCAAAAGTTTGAAAGAGCAGTAACACTTACAAATAAAAAGCAGGGAAGAACACTTCCAAGTTCAGAGTATGCGGAGAAACTCAGCTCTCAAACAAATTTGAAACTCTAGCTTTCTGGGGCTGGGGGATGCGAATGAAAACTCTTGACAGGGTCAAATAATTCTCATGACACCAAACCACAGATGCCTTTGGAAGAAGGTTGGTGCAGTGAGGAGATTAGCAACACAGTCAGAAAAAGAATCACAGAATAGTATAGCACAGCAAAAAAGGAGGCCATTCAGCCCATTGAGTCTGTGCCAGCTCTTTTGAAAAGCAATACAGTTAGTCACACTCGCCACTCTTGCCCCTTATTGCTGAAAATTTTGCTCCTTCAAGTATTTATCAAATTCCCTTTTGAAGGCTACTACTGAATCTGTATCCTCCACCGTATTAAACAGTGCATTCCAAATCTGAACTCATTGCGTAAAAAAGCTTTTCCTCATGTCACCGCTGGTTCTTTTGCCAAACACCTTAAATCTGTGCCCTCAATTGTCGAACCTTCAGCCACTGAAAACAATTTCTCTTTATTTAGTCTATGTAAACCCTTCATGATTTTAAGCACCTCTATCAAATCTTTTCTTTGCCTTCTCTGGTCAAAGGAGAACAACCCCAGCTTTTCCAGTATACCCACATAGTTGTAATCCCTCATCCCTGGAATCATTATAGTAAATCTCTTTTGTCCCCTTTGTAAAGCCTTCGTATCCGACCTAAGTGGGATGCTCAGAATTGGACACAGTACTCTAGCTGGGGCCAAACAGGTTTAGCATTATTTCCTAGCTTTTGTAATCAATGTCTCTATTTATAAAGTATAAATTTGTTGCTTTCCCTTACCCTGGCATTCTTGCGAATTGTCCTGATGAGTGCAAGACAAAAAGCTTTGACAAAATGTCTCTGTTTTCAGCAATACTCAAGATTGGAAAGATTATGCAAGGAGGAGGAGAGCAGTTTTTGTATTCATGTGAAAACCAATGATGTAGGTCAAGAAAGGCTTGAATTTTAGCAAGGTGAATTTAGGAAATTAGAAAACAAATTTAACAGGACTTCATGGGTGGAAATGTCAGGATTACCTCCCTAACTATGCATTAGAATATTGAAGGACAGATAATACAGGAAACACCACAGCTTTAGCCAAGCATTGGTTAAGAGGGATTCCATTTTGTTGGCATTGGAATACTTCTGGGCAGACAAGCTATTCCACAAGGATAGGCTACATCTAAACAGGTAGGGTTCTAATGTACTGACAAAATGGCTAAACAAGGAAGTGACAAAGTATTAAAACTAGGAATGGAGGGCTGAGTAAATAAAACCAACCAGGTTCAGCGAACAGTGAAGGGAGAAATAAAAACAAGAAATGCTGGAAATACTCAGCAGGTCTGACAGCATCTGTGGAGAGAGCAGAGTTTAAAAAGAGCAGCAGCAGCGGGAAAGAAGGAGACTGAGTGAGACCAGCAGTGTTTAAAAAGAGCAGCGACATCGTGCCTGAGTTTTGAAAAAAAAAGCCAACAGTGACATCACAGGAGAGCTGCAAGGTGATTGGTTGGTGAGTAGCAGCTGTTAGGATATCTTAAAAAAAGGGGGTAAGTTTTTTTTGTTGAAAATAAAACCTCTGGTGATAAGGTGAGTACTACTAAAATGTTTTTTTTTAAAAAAGGACTTTAAATTGGAGTGGGTAGAACAAGGCCCCTAGTATAATTCTGTTTTTTTTCATGTCTGTGCTTGCTGCTGTTCAATCTTCAGTCCGTGATAGGGGATTCTGTCGTAAAGGGTGCAGATAGGCATTTCTGTGGCCACAAACAAGACTCCAGGATGGTATGTTGCCTCCCTGGTGCTAGGGTCAAGGATATCTCGGAGCGGCTGCAGGACATTCTGACGGGACGGTGAGCAGCCAGAGGTCGTGGTCCATATTGGTACCAACGACATAGGCAGGAAAAGAGATGAGGTCCTGCAAAGTGAATATAGGGAGTTAGGCAGAAGGTTAAAAAGCAGGACCTCTAGGGTTGTAATTTCAGGATTACTCCCTGTGCCACGTGCTAGTGAGGGTAGGAATAGGAGGATTAGGCAAATGCTGAAGAGCTGGTGTAGGCGGGAGGGCTTCAGCTACTTGGATCATTGGGATCTCTTCTGGTGCAAATGTGACCTGGACAAGAAGGACGGGTTGCATCTAAACTGGAGGGGGACCAATATCCTTGCAGGGAGGTTTGCTAGCATTACTCGGGAGGGTTTAAACTTGTCTTGCAGGGGGGTGGGATCCAAAGTAGTAGTCTCTCAGATGAGATAGTTGAGGCAAATGTCGAGGTTAAAGCAAGCAAGTCCAGTAGGCAGGCTGGGCAGGGGCAGGACAGGGAGCGTGGAAGGTCTGGTAGGCTAAACTGCATTTACTTTAATGCAAGAAGCCTTACAGGTAAGGCAGATTAACTCAGAGCATGGATCGGTACATGGGATTGTGATATTATAGCTATTAAGGAAATGTGGTTATGGGATGGGCAGGACTGGCAGCTCAATGTTCCAGGGTACCGATCTTTCCGGCGTGACAGAGGTGGAGGGAAGAGGAGGGGGAGTTGCACTATTGATTAGGGAGGACATCACGGCAGTACTTAGAGAGGATATTCCGTGGGGAATGTCCAGCGAGGCCATATGGGTAGAACTTAGAAATAAGAAAGGGGTGATCACTTTGATGGAATTATGGATAGTTTTCTGAAGCAGTATGTGGATGGCCCCACTAGAGAAAGGGCTACGCTCGACCTCCTCTTAGGAAATGAGAATGGGCAGGTGGTTGATGTGTCAGTGGGGGAGCACTTTGGGACCAGTGACCATAACTCTATTAGCTTCAAGATATGGAAAAGGATAGGACTGGTCCTCAGGTTGAAGTCCTAAATTGGGGGAAGGCTAATTTCGATGGCATCAGATAGGAACTCTCAAAAGTTGAATGGGAGAGGCTGTTTACAGGCAAAGTGACGTCTGGCAAGTGGGAGGCTTTCAAAAGTGAGATAGGCAGAGTTCAGGGCCAGCATGTTCCTGTTAGATGGAAGGGCAAGGCTGGCAAGTTTAGGGAACCTTGGTTGACGAAGGATACTGAGGGTCTGGTCAGGACAAAGAAGGAGGCATATGTTAGGTATAGGCAGCTGGGATCAAGCGAGTCCCTCGAGGAGTATAGGGGATGTAGGACTACACTTAAGGAGGAAATTAGGAGGGTGAAAAAGGGCCATGAGATTTCCCTGGCAGATAAGATAAAGGAGAATCCTAAAAGATTCTATAAGTATATTAAGAGTAAACGGGTAGCTAGGGAGAGAGTAGGTCCCCTTAAGGATCAGTGTGGCAATCTATGTGTGGAGCCACGGGAAATGGGCGAGATCTTAAATGAATACTTCTCGTCCGTATTTACCGTGGAGAAGCTAGTGAGTTCAAGGGACAGAACACAGATATCCTGGAGCATATCAATATGACAAAGGAGGAGGTGTTGGAGGTTTTGAAGTGCATTAAGGTAGATAAATCCCCAGGGCCTGACCAGGTGTATCCTAGGATGCTATGGGAAGCAAGAGAGGAGATTGCTGCGGACCTGGCAGAGTTTTTGTATCATCGTTAGCCAGGGGTGAGGTACCGGAAGACTGGAGGATAGCTAATGTTGTGCCTTTATTTAAGGAGGACAGCAGGGATAAACCAGGGAACTACAGGCTGGTGAGCCTTACATCAGTGGTGGGAAAGTTATTGGAAGGGATTCTGAGAGACAGGATTTATATGCATCTGGAAAGGCATGGTCTGATTAGGGATAGTCAGCATGGCTTTGTGTGTGGGAAATCATGTCTCACGAATTTGTTTGAGTTTTTTGAGGTGACCAAGACGATTGACGTAGTCTACATGGACTTTAGCAAGGCCTTTGACAAGGTCCCGCATGGTAGGCTGGTCCAGAAGGTTCGAACACATGGGATCCAGGGTGAGGTAGCAAATTGGATACAAAATTGGCTTGGTGATAGGAGGCAGAGGGTGGTGGTGGAGGAGGGTTGTTTTTCAGATTGGAGGCCGGTGACCAGTGGTGTGCCGCAGGGATCGGTGCTGGGCCCTCTGTTGTTTGTCATATATATTAATGACTTGGATGTGAATATAAGGGGCATGATTAGTAAGTTTGCAGATAACTCCAAAATTAGTGGTATAGTGGACAGTGAAGAAGGTTGTCTAAGGTTACAACAGGATATAGATCAACTGGGAAAGTGGGCAAGGGAGTGGCAAATGGAATTTAACGCAGACAAGTGTGAAGTAATGCATTTTGGGAAGTTAAACCAGGGCAGGACATATACAGTGAATGGTCGGGCCCTGGGGAGTGTTGTTGAGCAGAGAGACCTTGGGGTGCAAGTACATAGTTCCCTGAAAGTGGCAACACAGGTAGACAGGGTGGTGAAGAAGGTGTACGGCATGCTTGCCTTCATCGGCCGAGGCATTGAGTACAAGAGTTGGGACGTCATGTTACAGTTGTACATACGTTGGTTAGGCCGTATTTGGAGTACTGTGTGCAGTTCTGGTCGCCGCACTACAGGAAAGATGTGATTAAGCTCGAGAGGATGCAGAAAAGATTCACAAGGATGTTGCCTAGTTTGGAGGGCTTGAGTTAAAAAGAGAGATTGGATAGGCTGTGTCTGTTTTCCCTGGAGTGAAGGAGGCTGAGAGGGGACATGATAGAGGTATATAAAATTATGAGAGGCATAAATAGGGTAGATAGCCAGAGTCTGTTTCCCATGGTAGGGGTGACTAAAACTAGAGGGCATAGATTTAAGGTGAGAGGGAGGAGGTTTAAAGGGGATCAAAGGGGTAAATTTTTCACACAAAGAATAGTGGGTATCTGGAATAAGCTGCCTGAGCAAGTGGTGGAGGCAGGAACAGTAGCAACATTTAAGAGGCATCTGGACAGGTACTTGAATGAGCAAGGCATAGAGGGATATAGAATTAATGCAGGCAGGTGGGATTAGTATAGATAGGCATTATGGTCGGCATGGACGCGGTGGGCCGAAGGGCCTGTTTCTATGCTGTACGACTCTATGACTATGAGTTAATGTTTCAGGTCAGTGAACCTTCTTCAGAACTAGCAGATATTAGAAATGTGAAAGGTTTTAAGCAAGTAAAGCAGGGGTGGGGCAAGAGATAACAAAGGAGAAGGTGTAGATAGGACAAGGTCAGAGAATAACCGACCAGAAGGTCACGGAGCAAAGGCAAACAATATGTTAACGGTGTGTTGAAGGACAAAGCATTAGTACAGGTCTCCCTTCAATCAGGGAACTTAGTCCCTCCTTTTAATTTATTATTAGTTTCAACAATCATATCGCCTGAAAGAGGAAGCAACAGAGGATTTTACATTGGAACAGTAATGGTGGGAGAACTGTGGACAGAAAGAGTGATGCAGATCAAACTCATTTAAATTGGTGGTCGTGCTTCAGCACAGGCTACATACCTAAATAGTTCTAATCTCAAAATTTCAGAATGTGGTACATATTGCACTCTAGGAGTGCGACAAAGGCTTCCATTATTTTGCAATCTTAAGTAAAACTGGCAGTTCTCCAGAGGCAACAAAAATGCTGTAGATGCGGGAAATCTGAACAAAGGTGAAACACTCAGCAGCATCATATTCCACCGTGAGCTGGACGGCGACCACGAGCGCTGCGTCAGCCTGGAGGACGCCGACATCGAGGAGGCCGTGTAGGCTGTGGGCTGGCCGCACACCAGGGTCGCGACCCCTGCCGGACGCCTCCTCCCTCTGCACCCCCTTCCCCCAACCCCCTCCTCCCTTGCACCCCCTTCGCTCCCCCGTCCCAGGTCCCACCTCGCATCCCCTTCCCCCCCTCTCTCCATGAAATCACACAGCTTACTTGTTAGGGCCCCTGCTCAGGGATGGGAGCTAACAACCCCACTGTCTTGTGGGCGTCTCGTGAGAGACCAAGGCTAAGGGAGTAAACCCTAACAGAAAATCCGGAGCGGAACCTCGAAGGTGGTCATGCCTCACCTTTGACATGTTTCTGGCAGTTCCTGCAGCCATACAGGTGCCAAGCACCATGTTCTGCACTCCATTGGACCCCACTAGGAAGGCCGAGAGGGGGGTTTTGACGCTTGGGCAACTCGCAACCTCCATACATCCGCCCAGGCATGCGCCATGCAGAGGTCACTCCACAGTCGCCTCACAGCGACCAAAACAACACGGAAGGCAGCAGTTACGGGTTATAAGTCCAGCTCAATTGGCGTAGAGATTGGGCACCATGGGTTGCCTTTGTCAGTGGGAGAGGTCATCGCATCTCACTGGACGGCTACCAACCGCCTCAAACCGGGCAGCCCCCGGTCAGTAAGGTTCTGTCCCGCCACAGTCATAGAGTCATAGAGAGATACAACACTGAAACAGGCCCTTCGGCCCACCGAGGCTGTGCCGACCAACAACCACCCATTTATACTAATCCGACATTAATCCCATATTCCCTACCACATGAAGGATGAATGAGAATGGACAGACTGCTGGAGTTGTGTACCTATCACAACCTCTGCGTTCTTTCATACTAAACCCTGTCACCAGGTTTCATGGAGGCACCCAGGATCACGTCATTGGCACCAGCTGGACCTCATTGTCACAAGGCGAGCCTCGATAAACAGTGTCCAAATCACACGCAGCTTCCAGAGTGCAGACTGCGACACTGACCACTCCCTGGTGTGCAGCATAGTTAGACTCAAAGAAGCTATATCACTCCAAGCAGAAGGGCCGCCCGCACATCAACACTAACAGAATTTCTTATCCACAACTGTTACATAAGTTTCTAAATTCACTTGAAAAAACCCTTCAAAACACTCCTACAGGGGATGCAAAGACCAAGTGGGCCCACATCAGAAACACCATCTGTGACTCAGCGATGACCACCTGTGGCAAACGTGAGAAGCAGAATGCAGACTGGTTTCAATCTCACTTTGAAGAGCTGGAACCTGTCATAGTCGCTAAGCACATTGCACTGTTGAACTACAATAAAGCCCCAGTGAGTTAACATCCGTAGCACTTAAAAGTAGCCAGAAGCGCTGCACAAAGAACAGCCAGGCGCTGTGCAAATGACTACTGGCAACACCTATGCAGTCGTATTCAGCTGGCCTCCGACACTGGAAACATCGGAGGAATGTATGATGGCATTAAGAGAGCTTTTGGGCCAACCATCAAGTAGATCGCCCCCCCCCCCCTCCCCAAGTCTAAATCAGGGGACACAATCACTGACCAATGCAAGCAAATGGACCGCTGGGTGGAGCACTACCTAGAACTGTACTCTAGGGAAAATATTGTCACAGAGACCGCCCTCAATGCAGCCCAATCTCTGCCAGTCATGGATGAGCTGGACGAACAGCCAACAAAATCGGAACTCAGTGATGCCATTGATTCTCTAGCCAGTGGAAAAGCTCCCGATAAGGACACGGCATTACCCCTGAAATAATCAAGAATGCCAAGCCTGCTATACTCTTAGCACTCCATGAACTGCTTTGCCTGTGCTGGGATGAGGGAGCAGTACCACAGGACATGCGCGATGCCAATATCATCACCCTCTATAAGAACAAGGGTGACCGCGGTGACTGCAACAACTACCGTGGAATCTCCCTGTTCAGCATAGTGGGGAAAGTCTTCGCTCGAGTCGTTTTAAACAGACTCCAGAAGCTGGCTGAGCATGTCTACCCTGAAGCACAGTGTGGCTTTCGAGCAGAGATCCACCATTGACATGCTATTCTCCCTTCACCAGCTACAGCAGAAATGCCGCAAACAGATGTCCCTCTATGTTGCTTTCATAGATCTCACCAAAGCCTTTGACCTCGTCAGCAGGCGTGGTCCCTTCAGACTACTAGCAAAGATCGGATGTCCAAAGCTACTAAGTATCATCACCTCATTCCATGACAATATGAAAGGCACAATTCAGCGTGGTGGTGCCTCATCAGACCCCTTTCCTATCCTGAGTGGCGTGAAACAGGGCTGTGTTCTCGCACCTACACTGTTTGGGATCTTCTTCTCCCTGCTGCTCTCACATGCGTTCAAGTCTTCAGAAGAAGGAATTTTCCTCCACACAAGATCAGATGGCAGGTTGTTCAACCTTGTCCGTCTTAGAGCGAAGACCAAAGTACGGAAGGTCCTCATCAGGGAACTCCTCTTTGCTGACGATGCTGCATTAACATCCCACACAGAAGAGTGTCTGCAGAGACTCATCGACAGGATTGTGGCTGCCTGCAACGAATTTGGCCTAACCATCAGCCTCAAGAAAACGAACACCATGGGACAGGATGTCAGAAATGCTCCATCAATATCGGCAACCACGCTCTTGAAGTGGTTCAAGAGTTCACCTACCTAGGCACAACTATCACCAGTAACCTGTATCTCGATGCAGAAATCAACAAGCGCATGGGAAAGGCGTCCGCTGCTATGTCCAGACTGGCCAAGAGTGTGTGGGAAAATGGCGTACTGACATGGAACACAAAAGTCCGAGTGTATCAAGCCTGTGTCCTCAGTACCTTGCTCTTTGGCAGCGAGGCCTGGACAACGTACATCAGCCAAGAGCGACGTCTCAATTCATTCCATCTTTGCTGCTTCCGGAGAATCCTTGGCATCAGGTGGCAGGACCGTATCTCCAACACAGAAGTCCTCGAGGCGGCCAACATCCCCAGCATATACACCCTACAAAGCCAACGGTGCTTGAGATGGCTTGGCCATGTGAGTTGCATGGAAGATGGCAGGATCTCCAAGGACGCATTGTACAGCGAGCTCGTCACTGGCACCAGCCGCCCATGTCTCCGCTTTAAAGACATCCGCAAATGCGACATGAAGTCCTGTGACACTCACCACAAGTCGTCGGAGTCGGTTGCCAGTGATCGCCAGAACTGGCGGACAGCCATAAAGGCGGGGCTAAAGAGTGGCGAGTCAAAGAGACTTAGTTGTTGGCAGGAAAAGAGACAAGTGTAAGAAGAGAGCCAACTGTGTAACAGCCCCGACAACCAGTTTTATCTGCAGCTCCTGTGGAAGAGTCTGTCACTCTAGAATTGGCCTTTATAGCCACTCCAGGCGCTGCTTCACAAACCACTGACCACCTCAAGGCGCTTACCCATTGTCTCTCGAGACAAGGAGGCCGAAGAGAAGAGAGTACAGATAAGGTGTTAATGGACTGTTAACACCCATTTGTATTAATGCTTTGTCTTTCAACACACCATTAACATAATGTTTGCCTTTGCTCCATGATCTTCTGGTCGGTTGTTCTCTGTGACATTGTCCTTTCTACACCTTCTCCTTTGTTATCTCATGCCCCACCCCTGCATTACTTGCTTAAAACCTTTCACATTTCTAATATCTGCCAGTCCTAAAGAAGGGTCATTGACCTGAAATGTTAACTCTGCTTCTCTCTCCACAGATGCTACCAGACCTGCTGAGTATTTCCAGCATTTGTTTTTATTTCACATTTCCACAGTATTTTTCTTTTATTTTAGTGAAGGGAGAAATATTTATTCAGAAAACAATTTAGCAAGAGAAATACAAAGTAGAGGGAAAAGAATCAAATCGATTGGTTAAAAATGGGGAAGACAGTGAAGTAAAGCTAAGGGTTAGCTTAGACAAAATTAAAATGGGGAGGAGTATCATCCAAAAAAAGTGCAAAAGGCTCAAAATGTATTTATTGCAATGTGCAGACTGTGGGGTATAAACCAGGGGAAATGGAAGCAATTATTTTACAGGATAATTTAGACTTAATAGAATTAGCAGAAACCTGGCTGCAAACTAGACAAGAATAGAAAAGAAACATATCAGGGTACAATGCATTTAGCAGGCAGAGAAAAGAAAATGAAAGCAGACTGGCAATATTGATAAAGGATGTAGACAAGGAAGGAACACAGAGAGTCAATATAGTTACAGTTCAAAGTAGGGGTATATTCAGCTGGCCTCCGACACCGGAAACATCAGAGGAATGTATGATGGCATTAAGAGAGCTTTTGGGCCAACCATCAAGAAGATCACCCCCCTCAAGTCTAAATCAGGGGACATGGTCACTGACCAATGCAATGTAGAGCTGGAGCAGATTACAGAGATAGGGAGGGGCCAGGCCAAGGAGGGGTTTGCAGGCAAGGATTTTAAAACTGAGGCATGGATTAACTGGGTGCCAGTGTAGGTCAGTGAGCACAGGATCGATGGGTGAACGGGACTTGGAGCAAGATAGGACATGAAAAGGGCAGTTTTGCATGACCTCAAGTTTCCGAAGGACAGAATGTGGGAGGCCAGATAGCAGTGTATTGGAACAATCAAATCTGGGAGGCAGCAAAGGCATGGATAAGGATTTTAACGGATAAGGAAGAAATTTTCTAGAAATTATATTTCATTGTTCTATTGAGCACAGATATGCACCAGAGAACTGGAGAGTGATCAATGTAGTACCAATTTTATAGGGAACATAGTGAATCCGTGTAATAACAGGCTAATTAAATTTGTCTTTTTTAATGAGTCTTTAATTCAGGATGAAATTACAAGGTATCTAGATAAGGAGAAAACAGAAGTAGCCTGCAAAGATTTCAAAAGGGACAATCGTACTTGACACAGAATTTTTTGAGGGGGAAAGAGACAAAGTAGATGGAGGAAATGCGTAGATGTAGTATACATGGACTTTAGGACACTTGTCGAATATATTTGCCACTAAACACATGTAGCTGATTGGAAAATCAGATGTGGCTAATTACATTTTTGTTCAGCCAATAAAAAGTGAGTAACATACACCGTCATTGGGCATGTGATCTCACAAACATACACACGTGCTTGAACCTTTGTGTGCATTGGTTGGTAAAATGAAAAGCAGCGTTCAAAATATGTGCGATATATTTCATTCGTTACTGTTTATTGACTATCTGCTAAAACAGTGTGACTTCACCAGCATGGAAGCACCAGCAACACTGCATGGAAAGGGGAACTGACATAGTGGCTAGTTCAACCAATTAGAACAATCACTCCCAGCCAGAAGAAAGCAAGCCCAAACAATAACAAGCAGCTCTAATGGGGCACATCATGCCAAAGGGAAAGCTGCATTCAACCACGTTTTGAATGGCATGTCTGATGTCTCTCATTGAGAGAGACAATATTCTCAGCAATCACTCTGATGAAGTCAACTTGTGCACAAAAACGTGGTGCGTCTGATAATATTCATGCTAAAAATACAAACTTTGATGAAATAGAAAACAGCAAAGTTCTCTCTGACTGGTTTAGTAAGAAATATACACTTGAGGTAACAACCTGTATTGTATGTAAGGCATTTTCTACTAAAATTAATGTGTAGGGCAAATCAATGATTTCTATTTCAACAATACTGCTTTCGGAAAGCTTTTGACAAGGTACCATACGAGGGATTACTAGAGAAGTTTAAGGAGCGTGGAATTAGCTAAATAGCAGCAAAATAGATTTTAAAAATGGTTAGGAAGGAGACAAAAGCAAGTAGAAGTTAAGGGCAGTTTTTCCAGAGTGATTAGAAGTGAATAATGGTGTCCCATCGGGTTTTAGAAAACCAAAGGAAGTTACAAATACATACTAATAAGCCATGCTTTGGTATGTTGTTAAAACGATGGAATTCAATAATTCAAAGGTGATGCATTTTGTTCAAAATCAACAGCAATAATTATACTATAAACGGAAATAGGCTTGGTGCTGTGGAAGAGCAGAAGAACTTGGGGTATAGGTTCACAGGACATTAAAAAGACAGCACCTCAGATCAATATTGCTGTGTTAAAAAAAACTAATGGCATTCTAGATTTTATTGCAAGAGACATTGAATATAAAGAGAAAACGATGAACCTATATAAAACTTGATTTACCTTACTTTATGCAATATTGGGCTCTGCACTACAGGAAGGAATATTGAGGCCTTACAGACAATACAAGGCAGATTCACTAGGGTGCTGCCTGGCATGAGGAAGGATAAATACATAGAAAGACTTAAATAGTGTCTTGTTTTCTGGTTTAGAGGGTTTAAAATTATGAAAGGATGGAACAGGGCAGACCGTCTCCAGTAATTGAAGTCAAGATATTCAATAGCTCTTGCAATAAAATCTAGCTGGATAGTCACCATCAGGATTACAAATTGCTACTTCCTGTGGAAGCATACACAAGCATGAATCAGCACAAGTTTGCTTGACCACGGAGAGCAGCCAAGCCCCAACCTGTCCAGTCAACAGCCATGCACACACTTTCCAGCAAGTGATACTGAATAACAATCAGGGGCAGAATATCAGCTGTTTTTCTAATCCACGGGCCAATAGCCAATTGCAACTTGTTGCCCACACTCAAATTGGCTAACTCAACATATACCAGAATTCAAATTAGGGACCATTTGGTCTGTGTATTAGTGCTACATAAAGTAGTAGTGTCTTTTTTTCACCAAGACATCAGGCTACCAAGATATCACTTAACTTACTTGTGACTGTCACTGGTGCCATTTCTTGTTTCTGAAATTAAAGTCACCAAGGAAGCATTCAGCACTAATTCAAGTATATGTATTCTATATTCCTAATAATAGCATGAATAGTATTACTAACAGTACATTTCTCCAATAGCATGTCACATCAAGCATTAATCCTCAACTGTTAGAGGAGTATGTGCATAGTTACAGAAAGTACATAAAAATAACATCCAATTTGAAGATGGTCCCTTCAGTGTTTGAAGGCTGAAGAAGTTTTCTTCCTGAAACCATTGAAACATTGGAGGACACCTGGGATTTTCCATTCTCATTAAGAAATACAGCAAATGCAGCTAAGAACTTGGAATATCTCTGTGAAATCAATGTCATAGGATGTGCTGCAGGAGATGCAATACTCACCTATACATAATGTAGCATAGCTGATTCAGGTTTACTGATTCCAAACTCAATAATGCTGGGTAGAAGATACCAGCAGGTGGCAAAAACACCAGAGGTAGACTGTATTTCAAGTACATATCAGATACCTGAGGACAACAGCATAAAACTGCATAATGTTAAGCATTTCCATAATAAAAGTGGCAAGTTTCCCCGAAGCAAAGCAAGAGCAGTGATATCTTTGAGGAACATCAGCATAGTTATTGAGAGCCAATTAAAAACAACTTTCATTCAGATAGTGCCTTTCAAGGCCAATATCCCAATAATTGTAATTTAGCATCCTCCATAAACTTTAGCTCATCTAACCTCTGTTGCCAATATCCTATTCCACACCAAGTCCCACTTACCCATCGTCACTGATCTACCCTGACTCCTGGTACTGCAACACTACAAGTTTTAAATTATTACATTTAAATTCCTCCATAGCCTTACATCCCTCCCTCTCTTATCTCTATAACCTTTGCCAGCCTTAACTCACACTGAACTCTTTATTCTTCTGACTCCAGCTTCGTAGAAACACAGAATGATACATCATAGGAGCAATGTTCCCTCTAATTTTACTCTGTTGCTGTGCGAATGTCTTTGTAAACATGTTAAAGGGTATGTTAGTTTTGTGGACTCTTGTTTGTTTCACCGAACGGTATGTTGTGGATTACCGCACAGCTTAGAAGAAACACTGCACAGGAGGCCATCTGGCCCATTGTGCATGTGCTGACTCTTTGATAGATGCTCTTTCCCCAAAGCCTGTAATTTATTTCCCTTCAAGTATTTATCGAATTCTCTTTTGCATGTGTAAAACAAGCTGTGCCGTGACTTGAATGGGTCAGTGACATGGCAAAAGATTACTCAAAATAGAAAAAATGTCTTGCATTTCTTGAGCACCTTTCACAACCACAGGATATCCTAAAGTACTTTACAGCCAATGAAGTACTTTTAAAGTGTAGTCACCGTTGTAATGTATGAAATTTGCACACAACAAGCTCCAACAAACAGAAACAAGACAATGACCAGATAATCTGGTTTTGAGATGTTGATTGAGAGGCAAATATTGACCAGGCACTGGGGATAACTCCCCTGCTTTTCTTCAAAATAGTGCCCTGGAATTTTTACACCCACCAGAGAGTGCAGATGGGGCCATGGTTCAATGTCTCATTTGAAATAAGGCACCTCAGACAATGCAGCACTTTCTCAGTACTGCACTGGAGTGGCATCCTTGATTTTTGCACTCAAGTCTTGGAGTGGGGGCTTGAACGTACAACCTTCTGACTCAGAGGCAAGAGTGCTACCAATTCAGCCACAGCTGACACTACAAAATTTAATATGATCACTAAGAGAGTTGTAAACATATTTTACACAGAGGATGGCTGCAATGTGGGATTCTTTGCGACAGTTCTTTAAGCATAATATGCAAATCCATTTAAAAGGGAAGAGGAACATGGAACGTTGAGGGGAGTGGGCAAGCGTCTGGGATTAGACTAGGTAACTTGTGGAAACACATCAGTGCAGACCTGATGGACTAAATGCCTGTTTTGATGTTTAACATTCTATGATACTACAGACTGCAATTATTACTCGAATATCAGCATATGTTACTGGAGATTCCAAATGAACTGTGCACAAACAACTATACCATCTTGTGGCAGTAAATATACACTACACTTTCTTTCTTTTGGGCCTCCTTATCTCGAGAGACAATGGATACGCGCCTGGAGGTGGTCAGTGGTTTGTGAAGCAGCGCCTGGAGTGGCTATAAAGGCCAATTCTGGAGTGACAGGCTCTTCCACAGGTGCTGCAGAGAAATTTGTTTGTTGGGGCTGTTGCACAGTTGGCTCTCCCCTTGCGCCTCTGTCTTTTTTCCTGCCAACTACTAAGTCTCTTCGACTCGCCACAATTTAGCCCTGTCTTTATGGCTGCCCGCCAGCTCTGGCGAATGCTGGCAACTGACTCCCACGACTTGTGATCAATGTCACACGATTTCATGTCGCGTTTGCAGACGTCTTTATAACGGAGACATGGACGGCCGGTGGGTCTGATACCAGTGGCGAGCTCGCTGTACAATGTGTCTTTGGGGATCCTGCCATCTTCCATGCGGCTCACATGGCCAAGCCACTACACTACAATTCACAAATGTGTTAAAAAAAATCAGAAAAAAAGCAGATGACCACCCCCGCGCCCCCCCCCCCCCCCACCAAGTCAATGGAATTTTCAGTCCTGGGTACGTCTACCCATAATCCCATTTTTAAACAAAAGATTCTATTGTGATCACTGTACAAAAGATGGCAATTCAAGGCTATCAAATATTTTTAAATTACTCAACCTCAATACAATTTTATCTCTCCTGCCATTGGTTTTATCACTTCCTGAATTAGTCTAGTCTTAATTAAGAATGTCACCAATTCAAAATTTTCTGTATTTACTTTAACACTAAATTTTGACTTTGCCATGTCACTTGCATTTTGATTCAAGTCATTTAAAAATTAATTTTAAGCACAAAAAATGACTGCATTATCAGATATATATAGCAAGGATGAAGTATACTGTCAATGCGGACAAGAGAGATTTTTTTTTAAAGTCTTGAATAAATTGGCTTATGCTCCAGGAAAATCTCTGCTGTATGGTGATTTAGTTGACCAGTGAACAGAGATACGACAAATTGACCCATCTCCAGATTTCATGGGGGTGGAGAGAGGAGATAGGGATTCAAATATCAACCAAGATTCCAGTTATTACACGTTGTGTACCAATGGCCACTCAAATTGTATTTCATTTATCTGGACTGATTAATAATCTAACACTCAAAACAGTTTCTAAGCACTATTCAGTCTCTCTCACCGTCTCATAGAAATTGAGTATGAAATGCAACAGCAGACTGTTGTAAGCCTCCATCTGTAGTGCTACCATTGAAATTCTTGCACTAAATTCCACAAGTTCAGAAATAGAACTCACTAATCCAGAAAGGGACACGTTCCTGAAAGTATAAACATATTTAAATAAGATTCAGTGAAAGTTTTCTCTTAGACTGCTTTATTATTCACACCAATTCAAAGCCAAAAGGTTAAAGGAGAGCTGAAGAAAGACAGCTCTGGTAAATAAAAGCAAAATACTGCGGATGCTGGAAATCTGAAACAAAAACAAGAAATGCTGGAATCACTCAGCAGGTCTGGCAGCATCTGTGGAACGAGAAGCAGAGTTAACGTTTCGGGTCAGTGACCCTTCTTCGGAACTCCAGTTCCGAAGAAGGGTCACTGACCCGAAACGTTAACTCTGCTTCTCTTTCCACAGATGCTGCCAGACCTGCTGAGTGATTCCAGCATTTCTTGTTTTTGTTACAGCTCTGGTAAAGTTTCTTTGGGAAGTACATTGCAGCTGAGTGTTAGTTTACTTAGCTCAATACCATGGAGTGGGGGTGGGGGGAATGGGCAGCCAGAGATTTGCATCCGAATCTGATCAGTTCACAATTTGAGCCGTTGAAGGCAGCAAAACGAGGCTCTTTCTCAGCAGGGAGGGGTTAAATCAAAGGAAAATCGTATCTGGCCTAGAAGAGTTGAGACCAGCGACAGAAAACAGCTGTGCCCTTGTTCTCTCAGCTACAGAAGTACAATTCCAGGCAGATTATTAAAAAGACTAACAATTACAGGAAAATCTAGCAAAACATACCGTCTTTAAAAAAAAAGCTAAACAATTTCTTCGTGAATGCACAGCATGTAGAACGTGAGTAAATAGTTCTCTGAATCCTGCAACTGGTTCAAAATACCCCAACTTTTATATGACAAAAATAGGTAAATTACTTAACACCACTGTAGCAGTCACTATTCAAATGAAGTTCATTCCCACTAGGCTAATCAGAGAACTATAGAAGGTCACAGCTCAGCTGGAAGCAGTTGGCCTATTATGTCTGAGTCAGCTCTTTGCTAGACCAACCCAAAACTAATTCCACTGAAATGCTTACTCAACTAATGCTGTTCCATTCTCTACTTCAAATATTTGACCACTTTTTCCTTAAAATATGCTATTACCTCTAACTCAGCTACTAAAAAAGTCAATTTTCCCAACATTTCCTCTATTTTAGAGATAATAAAAAAAATGAGTTGAAAATCATTGATTGACATGCACATCTGTTTGAGATGCACTTCTGTACTGTGATTGCTCCCATCCCACAATGTGCAACTCCAACCCCCTCAAGTGTCATGATCAGAGGAGACAACCTGCACAGGAGGCAATGAACTCAAAGAAAGAAGGCTTTTGAGTCCAATTCGGAAGGCTGTGAAGGCTTTATAGAAGGTGCAGAAATGATTTACGAGAATGCTGCCAGGGATGAGACACTTCAGTTCCTTGGATAGACTGGCAAAGCTGGGACTGTTCTCCTCAGAGAAGATTGAGAGGAGATTTGATAGGGGTGCTCAAAACCATGAGGGGTCTGGAGAGAGTAGAGAGGGAGAAACTGTTCCCATTGGCAGAATGGTCAAGAACCAGAGGACATCGGTTTAAGGTGACTGGCAAAAGAGGCAAGATGAGGAAAAACTATTTTTTTTTAAAAATACACAGCGAGTGGTTAGGATCTGGAATGCACTGCCCGAGTGTGTGGTGAAGGCAGATTCAATCGTGGCTTTCAAAAGGGAATTGGATATTTATCTGAAAAAAAGAGATTTGCAGGCTAGGGGGAAAAGAAAGGAGAGTGGGACTAGCTGAGTTGCTCTCGCAGAGAACTGGCATGGACACGGCAAGCTGAATGGGCTCCTTCTGTACTGTAACCATTCTATGATTCTTTTCTCTGTGTTTGTCACCAACAAACGACTGCTTGGTCGGGTATTATTTCACAATCACTGACCATTGTTCATGTGGAGTTTTGACTTTAACTGATGACAGCCTATTCAATCAAGAGATCTTGCAGCTAAGTTGGACTGTGTCCTCAGCTGATACCCAAAAGCATGCACTTTCAGCAGAAGCTCCTGGATAGCAATTAGAATTGGGAACAGTTGTCATTTTTCCCCTCCCTAATCTAGGAGTGCAGAGGTCAATTACAATTCTTCTGCTGCCCTGTCTGAGATCAGCTAACACAAAGCTGGGGCCATCCTGATTTTAATAGCTTTCCTAATATTATAATTTGTTAGGAAAATTTTCATTTGTGTAAATAAAAACAAAATTCAATACAAAGCCGCATTTAAAGTTAATCTGTAACCACAGTCAGGCTCCAAACTATTTTTCTGGAAATTTCCTATACTATAGATACTCACTGTGGACTCTGTGAAACATTGGGACTATCTCTGTCCATCTCAGTCACACACACAGAATGCCAGGTCAGCCACTTCACGAGCAGACTGGTGAGACTCTCGATCACACTGCACTGTGGATAAATAGATCAGGAAAAATTAACACACAGTCATTGACTGGTCTGCTGTAGAAGAGCATATATTATTTTTTTAAATTCTTATCATCCTCCGAAGGGCTCACCAAGGCTCATGAGCAACAACCACAACTGCACCATCCTATTCTCTCACTGAACTTTCCGCCCAGTGTCTCCGCTGGGGGTTAATCTTGACAATCTCCTTCAATATTGCCAGTCTCCTTCTTGTACAACTCACCCCTCCCACAGCTGATCCTGTGGACTTTGTCAGTGATCAGCTCTCTCCACACCCCCTTACTCATCTCCCTGCAGAAAGTCCATTCACTTGTGAACAAGGCCCTTGCTATCCATAAACTTATTCTGGGAGATTGCACCAACATCATGGTCTTAACAGAAACCTGGCTGAGGGGCAAGGAAAGCTCCCCTTTAAATGCTGCTTTCCCACCTGGCCATATCTTCCATCACTTGCCTCGTCAAGGCAGTCAGGTGGCGGTGTGGCGTTCATAACTAAATCACACCTTGGCCTGATCCCCTATCCCTCTGGCACTTGACATCTCTTTTGAGCATCTCACCTCATACAAAATCCTTGTCTACTACCGCCCTCCCAATTACAATGAAAACTTTCTCACCAAGATATCTTCACTGCTTTGCTTCCTCAGCCTTCGCACCGAATGAATTTTCATTCTCAGAGATTTCAACCTTAACTCATCATACTCTCTCTCTTGCATTCACTGTCCTCTTATCCGCCCCAAACTCCCCCTCCACGTAAACTCCCATACTCATATTCATGGCCACCCCTTGCCATCTTATGTGGTCTCGCTACTCCCATCGTATCAATCACAGATAAGACCACTCTGATCACTTCCTTATATCACTCTCCGACCACACCCTTCTTGCACGCCCCAACCCTACCTCATTCTGTATCCATCCTTGGGGAAAAAACTATCCCCGAATTCCCTTACAAAATCCCAACTGTCTAGCCTTTGACACTCTGCCTACCACAACCTTTCTGTAGCTACTCATTTGCTCAACTGCACCATCACCTACATCTTTGATGCCCTGATTCCCAATAAAACCATTACTCTCTCACCCTGGCTGTTCCCCCAGGTACGGCCACTCCAGTAAGTCCAAGGGACAGGCTTGAAAGGATATCGTGGACAACTGGTTTAGCCATTCACCACTAGATCTGGCTGGACGACATAAAGCACTATCAGGTCCTGCTCTTGACTGCAAACACTATTCAGGATCATTCTGGAATACAAAGATAACACCTGGCTTCTTTTCTCTACTGCACACTGTCTTCTTAAACCCCTTTCCCTTGTCTCCTCCACCATCACTTCCAGCAATAAGTGCCAAGTGCTCATGGACTGGTCGCTAAAATCAAGACCATTGATCAGCTGCCTCTGTCGCTCCCCTTCCTTCCACTAGACCACCAGACTAAGCTTCTTCTAAAGTTCGCCCCTGCCCTGGCGCTGAACTTGCATCTTTCTCTAGTTTCTCTGAGAAACTGGGGCGGCACAGTGGTTAGCACTGCAGCCTCACAGCTCCAGCGACCCGGGTTCAATTCTGGGTACTGCCTGTGTGGAGTTTGCAAGTTCTCCCTGTGTCTGCGTGGGTTTCCTCCGGGTGCTCCGGTTTCCTCCCACAAGCCAAAAGACTTGCAGGTTGGTAGATAAATTGGCCATTATAAATTGTCCCTAGTATAGGTAGGTGGTAGGGAAATATAGGGACAGGTGTGGATGTGGTAGGAATATGGGATTAGTGTAGGATTAGTATAAATGGGTGGTTGATGGTCGGCACAGACTCGGTGGGCCGAAGGGCCTGTTTCAGTGCTGTATCTCTAAACTAAACAAATAAGCTCACCTTGTCCATGAGACCCACCTCCTGCTTCCTCGACCCCATTCCTGCTATACTGCTGACCACCAACTTCTCCTCCTGGCCCCCATGTTAGTTATGGAGTCATAACGACACAGGAGGCGGCCATTCGGCCCATCAGGTTCATGCCAGCTTTCTGTGGAGCAATCCAATCATGCCCATTCCCCAACTCTATCCCCATTGCCAACATTTATATCCCTCAAGTACCCATCCACTTTTCTTTTGAAATCACAGAATCATAGAATTGTCACAGCATAGGAGGCTGCCATTCTGCCAGTCGTGTCTGTGCTGGCTCTCCAAGCAGCAATTTACATACTACCACTCCCCCACCTTCTCCTGCAGCTCTGAACATTCTTCCTTTTCAGATTACAATCCAATTCCCTCTTGAATGACTCGATTGAACCTGCCTCCACCAGACACTCAGGCAGTGCAGTTGGGATCCTAATCACTCCTTGCATGAAAAAGATTTTCTTCATGTCACCATTGCTTCCTTTGCCAATTACCATAAATCTGTGCCCTCTTGTTCTCGATTATTCCACCAAAGCGAACAATGTTTCCCAATCTATACTGCCCAGCTCTCTGATTTTGAATACCTTGTACTATTATGAAAGTGCCTCTATTTTTTTTTAAGGATTCGTATTTTAGAATCATGGACATTGGTTTATTTGGGAAAACTGGAAAGACTCCATGGATGCTTTGACAAGGGTCACCAAGAGGTCTTGTTTGAAAACAAACCATTACTGGAAATCACATTTCTTAAGCTAAATAAACAACAGAAAGCTGGGTGACTTGAGGGAGATGTTTACAGAGAAGTGACATGTCACGATTTGAGGGTCAGCAGTTGGTCTCACTTCTGAGATGTTGCTTCGGTTCATTTGGGATATGGACTGCTATTGAAAGTGGTTGGAGATCAAACTGCCAAGAGAAAAATGCCCAGCTCATTTCTTTCCTACTGTCTCTGTGAAACCCCGCAAAGATCCAGTGTGTGGGAGATAAAACCCCCGATGCTGCATTTCTCCTGAAAAGCTGGAAAAACCTGCCAACCTGCCGCCTGAAAAGAACTGCTCCAGAAAAGATCCCAGTGACCCATCTACATGTTCTCAGACACCAGACTGTATGCCATTTTGGGACACAACATTTTTCTTCCGTTTCCTTCAAGAATTAACAAGTATTTGGCCAAACTATTCTTTTACTTGTCTGTTTTTTTTTTTGCAAAAAAACTCTGCAGAGAAAATCTCTATTTTTTTCCTCTTGAACCAGTGTATGTGTGTGCGCGCGCATGCATGCAGGTGTATTGGGGTGGGGGGGGGGGGTGGTATTTAAAAAGGGAAATTTCATATTTCAATCTATGTGTTGATGCTTTGCTTCATTATTGGATAAATCTTGTTTTATAATAAACTGACAGTTCTGTTGTTTATTGAAGAAACCTGCTTGGTGTATTTTATTCTGGTATAAAGAGTAGAGTATATGATTCATGTATCGGTAACTGGGTAAACATTTAAATATATTTCGTGACCCGTGGAGAAGCAGAACTAGAAAAGGCAGTGCAGTCCTCCGACCTTGGTCGTGCCATATAATTGGGGGCTCCGTGCGGGATAACCCAAAGCCGATGATGTACAATTGTAAGTGGGATAATAATAATTGAAAAGAGGACAAGGAAAAAACAGGTTTCTTGTGCATTTGAGTAAATGGATTTGTCAGTTGCTAGGACCTATCTGGAGAAGGAGGACTTATTCCTGAGCGATTTGAAAATCTTAACCAAAGTCAGGCTAATAGCATTGGTAACAAAATTGGGGTTACAGTTAAAACCAGGAGCTAAGAAAACAGACATAATTGAAGTAATAGCACAGCATTTGCAACTGGAAGAAAAGGCAATCTAGATGGTAGTTCGGTTGAATTAGCTAGGATTCAGTTACAGATGAAGCAGCTTGATCTTGAAAAGGAAAAAGAAAAGGAAATGAAAAAAACTTGGGCTTGTACAAGAAAGAGAATTGACAATAAAAAAAACTTGAACTTGAAAGAGATGATATCGAAAAATAGAGAGCATTTCAAAGAGAAAGAGAAGGAAGGGAATTCAAATTTAAAAAGCTGAACTAAGACAAAAGAGTGACCTTGACTCAAGGGAAAATTTTGGTGAGCAAAGATCTGACTCCAGCCCAGGACCCTGTGGAAAGCTGTTTAAATTTGTGCAAGCCCTCCCGAAGTTTGAGGAAAGGGACATAGAGGCATTGTTCATTTCTTTTGAAAAGATAGCCAAACAGATGAAGTGGCCGAAGGAAAGCTGGACACTAATTAGGCAAAGCAGGTTGATGGGCACAGCATATGAAGTTTATGTTACACTTTCTGATGAGACTTTGGCAGATGAGATGGCCAAAAAGGCTATTCTCACTGCTTATGAGTTAGTCTCTGAAGCTTACTGATTGAAATTTTGCAACCTCCGGAGACAGCCTGGGCAGACTTATATAGAATTTGAGACAGTAAAGAAAATTAATTTTGATCGTTGGATGTGGGCACTAAAGGTAGAGGCCATGTATGAGAAACTTAGGGAAATAATTCTCCTGGAAAAATTTAAAAATTCACTCCATCTATTGGTAAGAACCCATGTAGAGAGCCAGAAGCTTTCAACAGCCAGACAGGCAGCAGAGATCGATGATGATTACAAGCTTGTTTACCAAGCCCAAACCCTTAGCCCGTCAGCCCCACAAACCCAAGAAGAATAGAAGGTGGGAGGGTGAAAGGAAGGCAAGTAGCCAGGGACAAGAAGGGACAGCTGGGAACGGCCCAGGATCTCCTCTTCAGGGGAGAAAGGAAGTTGCTGAGGGTGGAAGTGAGGTCCGCAAGCCTAAGTGTTACCATTGCCACAAGGTGGGACACCTTCATGCAGAATGCTGGAAGTTGCGGGGTAAACCCAAGGGACTTATTGGGATACACAAGACTAATGCAGAGAAAGTGGCCAACAGAGTAAAACAAACGCTGTGAGTGCGGGAGGGGTGAACATGATACCTGAGAGTTATAGGGAATTCTGGTCAAATGGAAAAGTTACTCCTTCTCCCTCAAGTGATGCAGGTAAACCCATAGTTATACTTAAGAATACAGGAGCCATCCAAACTATTTTGCTGGGGAAAGGCATAACTTTTCCACGAGAGTGTGCACTGAATGCCAAGATTTTAGTGAATGGTATCAGCAGGGACTATATACTCGTACCTTTGTATCGGGCGCACCTGGAGTGTGACTTAATGTCTGGAACGGTAACTGTAGGAGTTGTCCATAGTTTGCCTGTAGACGGAGTTGACCTACTCCTGGGGAATGATTTGGCCGGAGCGAAGGTCGAGGCCTCTCCAGTAGTCACGGAAAGACCAAGTGAAGTCAAAGAGTCAGAACAGTTGCAGGAAAAGGTTCCAGGAACTTTTCCTGCACGTATAGTGACCCGAGCAATGGCTAAACAAGTTCCATTGTCAGAGGTAAAATTGGCAATTATGCAATCATTCAGCGAATAGATGTGAGGAGAGAACTTCACTGACAAACTATGCAAATTTAGCACTAGTCAAAACTAACTATGAAATGTTATGTACAATAACAAGTGTTCAAAATATCTTGATCTAAATTTAACAGATAAAATTCATTCATAATTGAATGATTACATAAGTCAGATAGTCGAATATCTCAAACTTTATATGGGGATTTCGATAATCCAAAGGAAATGTTCAGCAAGTCTTCTCCGATCAAGGCTCAACAAGTTGATCCAGAGTTAAATAAAGTGGAAATCGGCTTTAATGGAAGCTGATGCAAAGGGAGGTCTGGAAGGCTACTATATTAAAAATGGGATTCTGATGAGGAAGTGGAGACCTCCTCACAAACCTGTGGACGAAGAATGACTGTTGTTCACTAGAGAGTGGTACTGACAAAGTATCGCTGGGAAATATTAAGGATAGTCCATGAAATTTCTATAGCGGGACATGTGGGTTTCTGGAAGACCCAATCATGTACAGGTCGACATTTTTACTGGTCAGCTCTTTCCAAGGACGTGGTGCAGTTTTGTAAAATGTACCAGATTGTGGGAAAACCGCAACCTGCTATAAAACCGGCACCTCTAATTCCCAGACCAGTTTTTGGGGAATCATTTAGTAGGGCGTTGGTAGACTATGTAGAATCTGTACCAAAAACAAAACTGGGACACAAATATATACTCACTATTATGGATATGGCTACTCTGTTCAAAGAGGCCATTTCCTTGAGAACAATTTCTGCTAAGGTTGTGGTAGAGAAGTTAACCCAATTCTTCACTAGATATGGATTACTGATTGAGATTCAGTCGGATCAAGCTTCCAATTTTATGTCTAACATTTTTCAGCAAGTTATGAGTAATTTGAGTATAACACAGTTAAAGTCCTCAGCAGACCATCCACAGACACAGGGGCTTGAGAACAGTACCATTAGACTCTCAAAACAATGATCAGGGCATATTGTCATGAATGAATGATTGAAATAAAGGGCTAGAATTTCTATTGTTTGCCACTAGGGATTCACCTAATGAGTCTACCCGTTTAGCCCTTTTGAGTTACTTTATGGACATGAGGCAAGATGTCCTTTAAAACTAATCAAAGAAAAGTTTTTAGAACAGACAGGCGAATCTTCCGTGTTATGTATCCGTGATCCAGGAGCTGCTCACAAGGGCCTGCAAAGTGGCCCACGAACACCTTAAAGCTTTCCAAACAACCAGGCAAAATATGGGCAGAAAAGTATGCCAAGACCCAAACATTTCAACCAGGGGATGAAGTGCAAGTATTACTGCCTTTATAGGGTGAACCACTGAAAGCACAGTTCAATGATCTATATAACGTGGTCAAAAGAATTGGTAAAGTAAATTATTTGATTGACACCCCAGATTGCCAGAAAAAGAATCGGCTGTGTCATATCAACATGTTGAAACAATATCATCACCCGGAGGTGGGTAAGCAAGCACAGGTATGTCAGGTAGTTAGGACAGTGAAGGATGAAAGGGATAATGAGGCTGAGGCGGGAGGCCTAGACAATTTTCAAATTGAACCTCCTACTATCCGGTTAGCTAATACTGAATTGCTAGGGAGATTAGATGCTATGTTCTGCATCTGTATTTGAAACCAATGAGGCTACTCAGCATTTAAAGGAGTCTGGAGGGACAAACCAGGATGTACCACCGTAGCCGTACATGATGTGGATGTAGGGGAATGCTATGAAACAGCATTCTTATCGCTTAAATCCAGAGAAGCAGGCCCAGGTGAAAGCAGAAATCCAACACATGTTGGAAAATCACCTCACTGTACCCAGTCAAAGCAACTGGAATTTGCCAGTGGTGTTAATGCCTAAACCTGACAGTTGAACTAGACTCTGTATAGACTACAGAAAGGTTATTACAGTAAGAAAGGCAGACTCCTACCCAATTTCTTGCTTGGATGACTGACAGAGTGAGTAGTGCCACATTTCTTACAAAAATAGATTTGTTAAAGGGATACTGGCAGGTTCCTTTAACACCCCGAACTAAAGAAATATTGGCCTTTGTTACAGCAGACGGTCTTTTCCAATGCCGAGTGATGCCATTCAGGCTAAAAGATGCCCCAGCAACTTTTCAGAGACTAATGAACCAAGTGGTAGCCAGTGCTCCTGACTGTGTGGTTTACCTAGATGATATGCTAGTATAAAGCGACATGTGGAAGGACCACTTGGAACAACTAGAAGCTCTGTTTACAAAATTACAGTCAGCTGATTTAGTGATAAACCTTGCCAAAAGCGAATTTGCAAAAATGAGTGTAACCTACCGATGGCATATAGTAGGGCAAGGACAAGTGTTGCCAAGAACAGCAAAAGTACAAGCATTGGTGGAGTTCCCTACCCCTAAGATTAAGCGAGAAATCATGAGGTTTTTGGGGATGTGTGGTTTCTACCACGTTTGTACCAAATTTTAGTACTATACCTGCTCCACTGACTGATTTGCTTCAAAAAAAGAAAGCCAAGGTATTTGGTCAAGAGAGTGCCAAACATTTCTTTGAGAGGCTGAAAGCTATTTTGATTAATGAACCAGTGTTGGCTGTTCCAAATTTCACTAACCCCTTCAAGGTAGTAATTGATGCTAGTGACCTAAGGCTCGGTGCAGTCCTATTACTAGACGATGAATCAGGCATAGAAAGGCCAGTGGGATACTTTTCCAAAAAGCTAAATCGACACCGAAAGAGATGCTCAACAGTCAAAAAGAAACCCCGAGCTTATTACTAATTCTTAAGCATTCTAAAATCTATGTCCGCCACGACTATTCCAATGGAGTTTACTATTGCAACCTTATCACTTAAAGATGATCCACATTGAGAAAAATAATGTAATTGCATATGCTTTGTCTAGGATTTAACTTTGCTTTGAGAGCAAAGATGGTACAAAGCACACCTGTGTTAGGTACAGAGTGAATGAGAATGTGTGTAACTGTATTTTAATATTTTACATCATTGTTTTCCCACACACTTTGCCATGAAACATATTGAAAAATGGCATTTCATTCCTCCAAGGATGGAGGTGTTATCAAAGTGCTTCTTAAAAATTTTTTTTTTTTAAGAATTCATATTTACAATTATGGACATTGGTTTATTTGGGAAAACTGAAAAGACTCCGTGGACGTTTTTACAAGTGTCACCGAGAGGTCTTGTTTGAAAACAAAACTTTACAGGAAATCACATGCCTTAAGCTCGAAAAACAATAGAAACCTTGGTGACTTGGGGGAGGTGTTTGCGGAGAAGTGATGTCACGATTTATGAGGGACATAGAGTCATAGAGTGATACAGCACTGAAACAGGCCCTTCGGCCCACCAAGTCTGTGCCGACCAACAACCACCCATTTATTCTAATCCTACTAATCCCCACCATTCTCCTACCACCTACCTACACGAGGGGCAATTTACAATGGCCAATTTACCTATCAATCTGCAAGTCTTTGGCTGTGGGAGGAAACCGGAGCACCCGGCAGAAACCCACACGGTCACAGGGAGAACTTGCAAACTCCGCACAGGCAGTACCCAGAACTGAACCCGGGTCGCTGGAGCTGTGAGGCTGCGGTGCTAACCACTGCGCCACCAAGAGTTGGTTTTGCTTCTGAGATGTTGTTTCGGTTCTTTTGGGGTGTGGACTGCTGTTAAAAGCAGTTGGAAATCAACCTGCCAAGAGAGAAACACCGAGCTCATCTGAAAACCTGCAAAGATCCAGAGTGAGAGTGCTAAAACCCCTGATGCTGCATTTCTCCCGAGAAACTGGAAAAACCTGCCAAATTCATTCTCGAAGCCGCTTGAAAAGACCTGCTCCAGAAAAGATCCCAGTGACCAGTCTGTGTGTTCTCGGACACCAGACTGTACGCCATTTTGGGACACAACATACCTCATCCGTTCTCTTCAAGAACAAAAGAATTGAGCCAAAGTTTTTTTGTCTGTTTTTTGTAAAAAAGCTCTGCAGAAAATTTCTTTTTTAACCTTGAACCAGTATGCGTGTGGGGGGTATTTAAAAAAGGAATTTTCATATTTCAATCTGTGTGTTTATGTTTTGCTTCGTGACTGGATAAGTCCTGTTTTATAATAAACTGATAGTTCTGTTGTTTATTAAAGAAACCTGGTTAGTATATTTTATTCTGTGATAAAGAACAGAGTATATGATTGACTGCATCGGTAACTGGGTAAACATTTAAAGATATGTTGTGACCTGTGGAGAAGTGGAACTGGAAAAGATAGTGCACTCCTCCTACCTCGGTCCTAACAGTACATTGAAATTTTTGTCTCCGCTTCCTCCACACTCATACGTAGCGAGTTCCAGATCATTACCACTCGCCGAGTAAAAAAGTTCTTCCTCATATCCCCCCAGCATCTCTTCCCCAAAACCTTAAATCTGGTGTCCCCTAATCCTTGGCCCATCATATTGTAGATATTGTTAACAGTTCCCTCTCTTCTTAAAATCTGCCATCATCAACTCTCTTGTCAAAAACCAACCCTGGACCCCACCATCCTTGAAAACGACTACCCCATCTCCAACCTCTATTTCCTCTCTGAAGTCCTTAAATATGCCTTCCAAATCCTGTGCCCATCTTTCCTGGAATTTCTGCTCCTGCTATAGGACCAAAATCGCTCTCAAAGTCACAAATAACATCCTACGTGACTGTGACAAAGGTAAACTACTCCTCCTTGTTCTTTTCTACCTACCTGCAGCCTTTCACAGTTGACCATACCGTCCTCCTCCAGCTGGGTGGGATTGCAGTCGCCTGATTCCATTCTTATCTAATTATAGCCAGAGCAGCACCTGCAATGGCTTCTATTTCTGCTCCCAGAGTCACCTCTGGTGCTCCCCAGGGATCTATCCTTGCCCCCTCTTCTATTTCTCATCTACATGCTGCCCTTGGTGACATCATCTGAAAGCATGGCATTAGTTTTCACATATATGCAGATGACATCCAAGCTCTATCTCACCACCACCTCTCTCGACTCCTCCGCTGTTTCTAAATTATCAGACTGCTTATTTGATATCCAGTGCTGGATAAGCAGAAATATCCCTCCAAATAAATATTGGAAAGACTGAAGTCATTATATTCAGTCTCTGCTACCAACGCCATTCCATAGCTACTGATTCCATCCCTCTCCCTAGCAGCTGTTGGAGACAAAACCAGACGGTTTGCAACCTTGGTGTCACATTTGACCCTGAGATCAGCCTCCAACCAAATACCTGCATCATCACTAAGAACACCTATTTCTCCTCTGTAACATGGCCCTATTTTGTCCCTGCCTCAGCTCTTGATCTACTGAAACCCTCATTCATGCCTTTGTTATTTCTAGAGATGACTATTCCAATGAACTCCTGACTGATATCCCACATTTTACTGTCCATTAACTTGAGGTCACCCAAAACTCTGCTGTGCATACCCTTACCCGCACCAAGTCCTGTTCACCTAACACTCCTGCATTCGCTGAACTACACTGACTCATGGTTAAGCAACACCCTGATTTTAAAATTCTCAACCATGTTTTCAAATCCCTCCGTGGCCTTACCCCTCCCTATCTCTGTAACCTTCTCAAGCCCCACAACCCTCCTGATTATGTGTTCATCGAATTCTGGCCTCCTGAGCCACCCCGATTTTAACTGCTCCACCATGAGTGGTTGTGCCTTCAGCTGCTTCCACCCTAAGCTCTGGAATTCTCTCCCTACACCTCTCCGGTTGTCTACCTATCTTCCTTCTTTTAAGACACTCCTAAAACCTACCTCTTTTGGCAGTCTGCCCTAATATCGCCTTATGTGGCTCAGTATCTAATTTTGCTTTATAACACTCCTGTGAAGCGCCTTGGACACTTTATTACATGGAAGGCGCGAAATAAATACAAGTTATTATTGAAAATGAAAATTTGTTTGTGTAAACTTTTATTTTCAATAAGGAAAGAACAAATTTATAGTTATCCTCAGGATTTTCCAAAGCGCTTCACAGCCGAAGTAGCTGCTCCGAGTTGTAATCACTTAAGTAGGCAAACAAAGCAACCAACGCACACAGTGAGGTCCCGGAACAGCAAGGAGATAAGAGACTGGATAATCTTGCTTCCAAATTTTGTATCATCCGCAACCTTTGAAATTGTGCCCTGTACGCCAAGGTCTAGGCCATGAATATATATCAGGGATAGCAAGGGTCCCAACGCTGATCCCTGGGGAACTCCACTACAAACCTTCCTCCAGCCCAAGAAACATCCATTAACCACTACTCTTTGTTTCCTGTCACTCAGCCAATTCCATATCCATGTTACTACCATCCCTGCTCACAAGTCTGTTGTGTGGCACTGTATCAAACACCTTTTGAAAGTCCTTGTACAACATATCAACTGCCTTGCTCTCATTAACCATCTCTGTTACCTCCTCAAAGAACTCCAGCAGGTTAGTTAAACATGATTTTCCCGAAAGAAATCCATGCTGGCTTTCCTTAATTAACTCGCATTTGTCCGTGTGACTATTGATTTTGCCCAGAATTATTTTTTCTAGACGTTTCCCACCACCGAAGTTAAACTGACTGGCCTGTAGTTGTTGGGCTTATCTTTACACCCTTTTGCAATTCTCCAGTCCTCTGGTACCACCCGAGTCTAAGCAAGACTGAAAAATTATGGCCGGTGCCTCTGCGATTTCCACCCTCACTTCCCTCAGTATCCTTGGATGCATCTCATCTGGTCCTGGTGTTTTATCCACTTTAAATACAGACAGCGTCTCTCATACATCATCTTTTCAATTTTAAACCTCTCTCGTGTCTGAATTACCTCCTCTTTCACCATTGCCTGGGTTGCATCTTCTTCCTTGGTAAAGACAGATACAAAGTATTCATTTAGCACCTCAGCTATACCTTCTGCCTCCATGTGTAAATCGCCTTGATGGCCCATAATCGGCCCCACCCCTCCTTTGACCATCTTTTTACTATTTATATGTCTACAGAAAACTTTGGAATTTCCTTTAATGCTAGCTGCCAGTCTCTCTTCATGCTCTCGCTTTGCTTCTCTGATTTGCTTTTTCACTTCCCCTCTGCACCTTCTATATTCAGCCTGGTTCTCAATAGTATTTTCTACCCGGCATCTGTCATAAGCACACTTTTTCTTCTTCATCTTAATCTTGACCTCTTTTGTCATCCAAGGAGCTCTGTATTTGTTTGCCCTACAAGGGAACATACCTCAACTGTGCCCAAACTATCTCTTCTTTGAAGGTAGCCCATTGTTCATCTACTGGTTTTCCAGCCAACTTTTGACTCCAATTTATTCGCCCCAGCTCCGTTCTTACCCTGTTGGAGTTGGCCTTCCCCCAGCTAATTATTCTTGCTCTGGATCGTTCTTTGTCCTTTTCCATAGTCAGCCTAAACCTTATGGTACAATGATCACTATCCCCTAAATGCTCTCTTACTCATACTTGATCCACTTGGCCCACCTCATTCCCAAGAACCAAGTTGAGCAGTGCCTCCTCTCTCGTTGGACTAGTAACATACTGCTGTAGAAAAGTTTCCTGAACACATTCTAGGAACTGTTGCCCCTCACTCCCCTTTACACTACTATAATCCCAGTCCATGTTTGGATAATTAAAGTCCCCCATTGTAACTACCCTATAATTTTTGCACCTTTCTGTAATTTCCTTGAAAATTTTTTCCTCTACGTCCTTCCCACTAGCTGGTGGTCTTTAGTCAACAACGAGCAATGTAACTGTACCTTTTTTCTTCCTTAGCTCTAGCCAAACTTATTTTGTCCCTGACCCCTCTGGGACATCCTTTTTCTCCAGCAGTGCAATGCTCTTCTTAATCAAAACCGCCACCCCACCCCTTTTTTCCCTTTTCCTAAACACTTTGTATTCAGCAATATTTAACACCCAGTCATGACCTTCTTTGAGCCAGGTCTCTGTTATAGCCACATCATATTTCCACATGGCAATCTGCGCCTGTACCTCACCAATTTTATTAACCACACTCCGTGCATTCGCATACATGTGCTGTTACAACCAAGGCGGGAGTAATGCACTGTTAATTCAGCCCTACTACTCCACAGGTCAGAGTATATCAGATGAATTTTCCCACCAACCGAAGAATAACCAAATTAAACACTTCATTTTCCCCCCAGAATAAAGCACACCAAACCAGGTTTCTTCAAACAACAACATTAACTGTTATTAGAAAAGAAATAACAGCTCCTACATATAGATGTATCTTGGTAGTTATGAAAAAAAAACTTTTTTCCTTAACCCTCATGCACACATACATACATTAAAAAAAAACGGTTAACCAGGGAAAGAGGATTTTTGGTTTACAGCTGTTTCTTAGGAATAGATGGAATAATAAAAATAGTTGAGTTTATCACGTTCTGCTCGGATGTTTTCAGTAGTGAGGTGTCCCAGAGTTGAATAGTTGGATGCCACTTGAAGTCTCTCCAGGTGAGGTTGATGAACAGTCTGTGATGGGTAGGCTTTCAAGGCAATTTGTCTGCAGCAGGTGTCACACAGGTCTTTCAGCAGGGGTGCCGCAATCGGTCTGCTTGGGATTTAAAAAACAGTAGTATAGCAGCAGAAGCTTTCTTGAGATTTCAGGATTTCCCAAAACACGGGAGGCAACAGGAACAGGATTCCTTTTCAAGAGATGCAAGTCTCCTTTACAGAGAGAGGTAACACTTTTCTGGGTCTTCCTCCCTTGCTCCAGGCAGGTCAAAGCAAGATTTCAAATGCCTGCTCTTTGTCCAATTCACAGGCTTTTTAAAGAGTTCAAGGTGTAAAAAGAACCTTCCTGAACATGGTCACATGTCCAGACAGTGTCTCCCCGTCACTCAAAAGCTGCTCTGAAGGAAGGTCAAACCCATGGTTTCCTTGAAATTGCTGGCTTTCCTGTCATTGTACAAGTTCAATTTCCTTTCAAAGCACCCCTAAAGTTCAACTCTTATGAACTTCCTTTCAAAACATTTCAGGAATTCCAATTATTTGCAGGTGTCTTCCACTAAGCAAAAATCCTTCTTTCAGCTTTTAAAACACACAGAATTCTAAGTTCTGAGTACAAAAAAAGTCCTTTTGCAACAGAACATTAACCCTGATTTAGACTTGATTACTTTCTCCCTTACTCTGACCCCATCTAATAACTTACTATACCCTATCTCTCAGAGTATTCTGTGCACCTTGATATTACTCTATTTGCTCCTGGTTCCTACACCTCTGACAAGTTACCAGTTTTGATTCCCTCCAATCTGAGCTCCCTCGCGGTTAAGGCCAGCTCGGGTCTGCAAACGAAACCCGACCCGAGCCCGACAGAACCACATCTGACCTGAGCCCGACCTGGCCAGAGTCCTTTGACTTTATTCCCCACCTGACCCGACCACCGGAATATAATCAACTTTACTGAAGAGGTTGTGCTCTAAAATGGATGGAATTGCTCACTGCAGACTAGTGCAGAGTCCAAATGCACATTTCCCGCCTTGACCTCCTGGCTGTCACTGTGTCTGACCCAACCCGACCCGAGCCCAAATGCCAGACCTGAAAGAGAGCCCCGACCCCGACACGTCGTCAGGCCCAGTCGAGTTCAGGTCGGGTAGCCATGGTCTACCTCTCGGGTTCCCATCCCCCGCTAATCTAGCACTAGCAGATCTCCATGCGACGATATTCATCCCAGTCCTGCTAAGTTGCAACCCTTTCATCTTGTGCAGGTCCCACCTGCCCCAGAACCAGTCCCAATGTCTCAGAAATCTGAAGCCCTTCCTCTTGCATCAATTCTCCAGCCACGTGTTCAATCGCACAATTCTCCTAATCCTATGCTCACTCGCAATCTTGAGATTACTGCTTTTGAGGTCCTGCTTTTTAATCTCCTTCCTAGCTCCCTAAAATCTGCTTTCAGGACCTCACCCCCTTTCCTACCTATGTCACTGGTGCCAATCTGGACCACGACCTCTGGCTGTTCATCCTCCCCCAGAAGAATGTCCTGTAACTGTTCCGTGACATCCTTGACCCTGGCACCAGGCAGGCAACACACCATTCTGGAGTCCTGTCTCTGGTCACAGAAACACCTGTCTGTTCTCCTGACTAATCCCCTATCACTACTACTCTTCCACTCTTCTTCCTCCCCTCCTGTGTCGCTGAGCCACCTGTGGTGCCACAATAAAAACAAGAAATGCTGGAACCACTCAGCAGGTCTGGCAGCATCTGTGAAAAGAGAAGCAGAGTTAACGTTTCGGGTCAGTGACCCTTCTTCAGAACTGTGGTGCCACAAACTTGGCTCTGACTGCACTCCTCTGAGGAACCATCACCCTCACCAGTACCCAAAATGGAAAACCAATTAGCAAGTGAGATTGGCTCAGGGGACTCCTGCACTACCTTCCTGGTTCTCTTAGACTGCCTGGCAGTCACCCATTCCCTAACTGCTTGTATGTTCCTAACCTGCAGTGTGACCACCTCCCTAAATGTGCTATCCACGTAATTCTCTACCTTGCAGATACGCCACAGTGACTCCAGCCGCCGCTCGAGTTCTGAAACCCGGAGCTCAAGCTTCTGCAGCCGGTGACACTTCCTGCAGATGTGTTTGTCTCGGACACACGGATTCTGAGCACAGGAAGTTGAAAAGAATAAAAAAACTGGCCATGCTGAAAACAGAAGACAACCAGTGTGGACACAAAATTAAATTGTATAAACTGGCATTGGTGCAGGAAAAGGAAGTCAGCACAGGGCAGCACGAACATAAGGCTGAAAAAAAAAGAGCAACATCACCAGCATGACATTCACTGAAAGCAATGGCAGCACATAAACAAGATTAACAACCACACACTACAGATGCTGGAACTCTGAATGAGAACAGAAAATGCTGGAAATACTCAGCACGTCTGGCAACATCTGTGCAGAGAGAAACTGCGTTAACGTTTCAGCTCTGTGACCCTTCATCAGAACTGGCAAAAGTTAGAAATGTTACAGTCTTTGAGCAAGTGAAAAGGTGGGGAGGGGGTGGGGGGGTGGAAGAACAACAAGGAAGGAAAGACTGTGATAGGACAGAGGGGGAAAGAGATTAAATGACAGAGATGTCATCGACCAGAATGCAAATGGAGTGCCAAATAGTTGTAGCGAAAGACAAAACATGAGCCCAGAGAAAGTGCTAATGGCAGAATAATGAATAGCTCTGCCCGAAAGCAAACACATGAAAAATAAGTTTAAGACTAGCACATGGTTAAAAAATAATTGTAAATATATAATAAATTAAATAAAAAAATAATGGAGCTCATGGTCTGAAATTATTGAATTCAATTTTGAGTCCAGAAGGCTGTAGAATCGGAAGATGAGGTGCTGTTCCTCGAACTCGCGTTGATGTTCACTGGAACACTGCAAAAAGCATTGTCAGCTTGAGATGACGCAGCTCAAGTGTGAAAAGTAAAGGACAATCACCACCACAGTGTGCTCAAATTGACAGAGGGTCAAAGCAATTACCACCCAGGTGAATGAGGGAATCTAGCAAATGATAAACTTAGTCGCCTCGATCTTTTTGCAGCAACTAGCCCATTTTCAGGGCAGTAATTGGATGGGAAGGAGTGGGGATCCACTACACTCGATCCCTGCTCACTTTAGCAGCCACCCAATTTTTCACTGTCATTTCTGGCAGACAGTGAAGGTGCCCACCTATTATTGCACAGACACATGTAAATGAGGCAGCAATGATTGTAACTTCATAAAACCTATTTCTCATTATTAATGCCTCATTTACCATTTTAATTGTGTCAGTATAAAACTATCTATTGTGAATGGAGACGTAGACATAAAATGACAAGTTTAAAATTTATAGCAACTATTTTTTTATTATCACGTTGTTTTGGTTGCCAGCTGTCTTTATGCTATTTTCTGACAGGCTGCCATTTACCTTCTACCTCCCCCACTTTCCACCACTGGTATCCCATCAGTAATTTCCTGCTATCGTTGCTTCTGAAAGAAGAGATGCAACAGAGAGACAGTCGGCTGTCAGGCTGCACTGGAGGTATATGGCTCTTATTTGTTGATAACTGTAAACCAGGGTATACAGATATGCCTACCTATTCCTACCTGCTTATAGCCAGGGACCATTGCCTGCAGTGGCTTTACAAAAGGAGGCCATTAAAGTTTGTCACTTGCTCCAAATGGACTTGCAGCTGACTTCCAATGCATGCACTGTTCTGGTCATCACCATCCTTAACTTCCATGCCACAGGGTTATTCTTTGCTACCAATTAAGAGATTTGTAGCATACAGCTGTGCACAGATTCATAAAGTAGGTCACAGATGCATTGTTCTCCAGACCAAATAACTGCATCAGCTTTTCCATGAACAAGTAACACCAACACGACAAAGCTATGCAATTTTAATAATTGGCAGGATTCCCCAAAGTCTAGGCGTCACAGATTGCACACATGTATCTATACATGTTCCCATCAATAGGCAGTCTTATGAAAACCAGAAAGTATACCTCTCAATGTGCCTATTGCTTGCGATCAGCAGCAGACTAGTGAATGTCTGCTTCCCTGGCAGCTGTCTGGACGTGTTGCCATCTTGAGAAACAGCAACATTATGAGTGCACATTCCTGCCATGCCACAAGTACTTGCGCCATTTTTGCAAGGAAACATATCTACAAGTAATTATAATGAGGATGACGATTAATCCAATTTTGATAGCAAAGAGGTGTTTAGTGTGGTGAATGCATACAAGGCTGAGTGAAGGAATGCTTTCAGGTGAAGGCTCAGGATGCAAGGGACGCCACAATCTCCAAGGAAATTCAAGAACTTCAAATTTGTGTGTTGGGGGGGGGTGGAAAGAACAATGTAGTTGTACGTGGCAAATTCCCCTACAAGTCATCCATCATCCTGACTTGGAACTATACGTCCATTCCTTCACTGTCACTGGGACAAAATCCTGGAACTCCCTCCCCAACAGCTCTGTATGTGTACCTACGCCACATGGACTGTAGCAGTTAAGGCGGCTTTCCACCACCTGCTCAATGCCAATTAGGGATGGGCAAATAAAACTGGCCTTGCCACCGATGCCCACATCCCAAGAACAAGTTGAAAAATGACACAATGAGTACACTGCATTCTTTGAAGGTGCAGGTAGCCCTTATTTTGTATGCTCTATAAGGTCTTTAAATTTTTCTGACACTAAGGTGCCAAAGGCTGCCCTCACCACCTGCTACCACAATGCTGCTTTCCTTGAGGGTCCACATTAGTCTCTGTCAAAGTGCATCTCCTGACTTCACACACAAGAGTTTCTACACCTGCAACAGTAAACATGGAGACGTTGGACCCCTGTAGACTTCACAGATGCCCTTGAGGTAAGGAAGTTTCAGTCTTGCTTCCAAAGTAAGTTTTACTATTACTGACCTTCTGTGCTGTAATAAGTCCATGACGCTATTAACCCCAAGGGTGCTGCACCCCATTAAGTCAGTGGGAAAGCACACTCAAATGTACCCTGAACTCTTTGCATGTTTCACTTTAATATAGTCTGTAATCGTTAATAGTTATAGCATAGGTATATGTCTAAATTCTATAGTAAGTGCATAACTGTTGCTACAAATTTCAAAGGTCCACAGTAGATATTCTCGAGTGCGTCATCAGTGGCCACTCCCATAAACAGATCTCATATCCCTATGACCTGGAGTGCACGTTTACTGTCCAATAGCTGGTAAACGACAGTATAACCCAGGAATGGTAAAACAAACCCGTTTATCCCAAAGTGCTGGATTCAGTGATCTCTCATGCCAATGTATATATTTTCACTTCTATCAAAACAATTGACTAAAAAGCAGTCGAGCAATATGAAGCTTAAAGTAAACCAACAAACAGGATCATTTTATGTGAAATATATCAATTAACACAATAGATTTCCAGCGAGATACAGACTGAAGGCACTGGATACTGCAAAAGCTATGGGCCCTGACAATATTCCGGCAATAGTACTGAAGATCTGTGCTCCAGAACTTGTCGCGCCCCTAGCCAAGCTGTTCCAGTACAGCTACAACACTGGCATCTACCCTGCAATGTGGAAAATTGCCCAGGTATGTCCTGTACACAAAAAGCAGGACAAATCCAACCCGGCCAATTACCGCCCCATTAGCCTACTCTCAATCATCAGTGAAGTGATGGAAGGTGTCATCAACAGTGTCATCAAGCGGCACTTGCTTAGCAACAACCTGCTCAGTGATGCTCAGTTTGGGTTCCGCCAGCGCCACTCAGCTCCTGACCTCATTACAGCCTTGGTTCAAACATGTACAAAAGAGCTGAACTCAAGAGGTGAGGTGAGAGTGACTGCCCTTGACATCAAGGCAGCATTTGACCGAGTATGGCATCAAGGAACCCTAGCAAAACTGAGGTCAATGGGAATCAGGGGGAAAACCCTCCGCTGGCTGGAGTCATACCTAGCGCAAAGGAAGATGGTTGTGTTTGTTGGAGGTCAATCATCTGAGCTCCAGGACATCACTGCAGGAGTACCTCAGGGTAGTGTCCTAGGCCCAACCATCTTCAGCTGCTTCATCAATGACCTTCCTTCAATCATAAGGTCAGAAGTGGGGATGTTCGCTGATGATTGCACAATGTTCAGCACCATTCGCAACTCCTCAGATACTGAAGCAGTCTGTGTAGAAATGCAGCAAGACCTGGACAATATCCAGGCTTGGGCTGATAAGTGGCAAGTAACATTCGCGCCACACAAGTGCCAGGCAATGACCATCTCCAACAAGAGAGAATCTAACCATCTCCCCTTGACATTCAACGGCATTACCATCGCTGAATCCCCCACTATCAACATCCTAGGGGCTACCATTGACCAAAAACTGAACTGGAGTAGCCATATAAATACCGTGGCTACAAGAGCAGGTCAGAGGCTAGGAATCCTGAGGCGAGTAACTCACCTCCTGACTCCCCAAAGCCTGTCCACAATCTACAAGGCACAAGTCAGGAGTGTGATGGAATACTCTCCACTTGCCTGGATGGGTGCAGCTCCAACAACACTCAAGAAACTCGACACCATCCAGGACAAAGCGGCCCGCTTGATTGGCACCCCATCTACAAATATTCACTCCCTCCACCACCGACGCACAGTGGCAGCAGTGTGTACCATCTACAAGATGCACTGCAGCAATGCACCAAGGCTCCTTCGACAGCACCTTCCAAACCCGCGACCTCTACCAACTAGAAGGACAAGGGCGGCAAATACATGGGGACACCACCACCTGCAAGTTCCCCTCCAAGTCACACACCACCCTGACTTGGAACTATATCGCTGTTCCTTCACTGTCGCTGGGTCAAAATCCTGGAACTCCCTTCCTAACAGCACTGTGGGTGTACCTACCTCACATGGACTGCAGCGGTTCAAGAAGGCAGCTCACCACCACCTTCTCAAGGGCAATTAGGGATGGGCAATAAATGCTGGCCTGGCTAGCGACGCCCACATCCCGTGAATGAATTAAAAAAAATAAAAAAAATTTCCTGCTGCCCTTTGTATCAAAGAATAAAAATACAATTTTGTTCCACCAGTCGAGGCAGAACTCACTCACAAGCTAGCTGCCCCAAAGCTTAATTGGCCCTGCCTTCAGGTTACAAGCAGCACAAAGTTCATTCTAATATTCTCAAGCCTCTGTGCATCTGTAAGTGACTATCCTGTAAGAAATAAAATAGCTGAAACAATGATTCTGCTTTCCTTTCAGGGACACCTGGCAAAATGTGAGCTGTGTTGAAGTTGATATTTACCTATATAGTGTGATGCAGTCTTTGCACGTAGTCTGAGTTCTATACAGCTGGTGTTTTTTTTGAGAAAGTCGCCAGTTTGAAATTGAAACTAAATGGTTTCCAGTTTTTGGGAAGTCAAACCCAGGTTAGACAAACGAAGTCATCTGACTGAGAAAGAACAAACTTTTTTTTTTAAACCAAGGACATGTGACTGGGAGGTTAGGTTTCAAGAAAACTCTAGGAAGCATTGAAGCCAGTTGCAAAACTATGCGTTTTTTTAAAAAAAGACTTTCAGAGTTGAGAAGAACACTACAGTGAATGGAAAAATCAGTCAGCTTGCTTAAAGAGACAGGCTGAGAGCTTCAGCTTTTTGTGCTTCCAGAGAGGCTGCTTGGAATTGATGCAGCCAGTTGAAGCAGTTGTTTTGACAGCAGGCAGAGCAGTGTGGGCTGAGGGCTGACCATTGGTGAATGACTTATGGCAGCTGTCTTTGGTGACTGAAAAGTTATCAACGGAGCCATGCCACCAGGACGGTATTGGCAAGGCTGAGTTTGTTCGAGAGGTGGCAAGACCAAACCATTAAAAGGAAGATTGCATCACTCATTATCAACGGGACCTCATTACTTCCGTCTCCACATCCTGGAGGTTAGACCTTGGAAAAACTACCCAAGGAAGATCTTGATTACGTTGTACTGTAAAACTGTGCAGTGCCACCTTGCTCTTAAGACTATTCTGAGGATCTGTAAGGACTATCTTTGTTGCATCTGCTAATTAACCTGCAACCTTTAAGATATAGACAGTGAGTTAACTGTTAGCTCATGTTTAATTTATGTTGGTTTTGTTTTGACGGTTAAAGTAAAATTTATCAAACAGAAACCTTGTCCATTTGGTTTTTGGTTTCCTAAATTGGGGTCAGTCGGTGGATTTAATTCCTTTGGTTTGGTGGTGGTCTCCACCAGGATCATTACAATACAAATAGACATTGGATGGGCAATGATCAGATTTTATTCTGCGTCTTGTCCTTCTCCTCGATTTTTTTTGTGCACGTGACAATGAAGCAACACATTCAATTCATACATGCCTGAAGGGTAAAGGAGAACCTGGCATATCTGGCAAATTACATGTTTCAACAACATACAATCAGTATTCAGTCAAGTCATCCGGTATAATAAATGCCTGGTTAAATTTGAGATAAGTCTTAAATTCCTCAGTCCTACTCAATATATGTCCGTAATCTAAGCTAATACTCCAGTGCAGAACTGAAGGAGTGAGACAATAAACTGAGGCCCCGCCCACCCTCTCAGGTAGACAAAGCATAACACAGCACTATTTGAACAGCAGCAGGTGAGTGCTCCTAGGTGTCCAGGCCAACATTTATCCCTCAACCAACATCACTAAAAAAAATGCAGATTGCTGTTTGTGGGACCTTGCTCCGCACAAATTGACTGCTGTGCTTCCTATATTATGACAGTGACTACATTTCAAAAGTACTTAATTGGATATAAAGCACTTTGAGGTGTCCTGAGATTGTGAAAGGTGGTACACAAATTCAAGTCTTTCCCTATGTGATACAATAAAATTGGAAATCAAAGCAACAATTAACTCTTTTTTTTTAAACTAACATGATGGAATGGTGAAAGAACAAAATGTCAGTGGATGTGGACAAAACTTTGCAAACACAACAATAATGAAAACGCTTAACTGGATTAGTTATCTGAACAATATTTTAAGAGACTGTTTTGTTGATACTAGGGAGACGGATGTTCATCGAGCCAGAAGGAAAACAAACCTGCTGTTTTGAAGCACGCTCATGGATTTTATACCAGGCAACTGTCAGCATTGCCCATTTCCCAGTAAGATCTGAACATTTTTTTGTAAAGTTAGAAAAGGACTGCTATTTATGCAGTGATGGTTTAAAATATCCTTGTTGGTAACAAACAGTTATCACAGTTAAAGAGTTTTTTTTTAGGGGAATGGGGAAATGAGTAAACAAACAGAAGTCTCCTTACCTTGAAATAAATCGAGGAAGTGAAGAACAGCTTCATTAATGGTTCAAAATAAAGAAAATTCACATCTGCAATTACACAAAACAGTGTGAATAACATCCTGACAATCACAAGAAGTCTTTGAGAAAGACAGGTTCGTGCCTAGAAAAGGTTTTGAGAAAATAAAGGGGAATAAACTACTGAAACCGTCACATGCAACCACAAAAATGACCCAAGCATTCAGTTTTCATCGACCTCTGCAGAAACTAATCATTGTCCTTGTCTGAAGAATGACGCATTAAACTATTTAAGGGAAAGTAAATAAATCATAAAAATAGAAAGCAGACAAACATAGTAGAAAAATTGATCAAATACTATACATGAAAGTAACCAATTAAATCTAGGAAATACACCTCTCCATTTTAACTATCTATATAATTAAAAACCTTGTGCTGAGCATGCATGTTACCTCATTCCTTTTATATTAGTGGGAGGGAAGAGAAGAGAAAAGGGGAAAGAGAAAAACATAGATGAGGAGAGAGAAAAGCGAGATGTTGGGGGGGGTGGTGGAGGGGGGGAAAAGAGAAGAAATTTGAGTTTTCGTTTTTGCTCAGAAAAACTTCAAAAACAAAGGACAAGTGAATTTTCAACAATTCAGTTCAGTTAAGGATCACATTGAAAATATTAAAACCTGCTCCTTTATCAAAACCTGCAATTAAAATGAGTGTGTTTGTTTGCAATGTTAGAAAACAAACCAGCAATCCTATACTGAGAATGTGTTTCTTTTCTTCAGTTTGTTTCTTTCCAGATGATTCAAATCCAGCTGTACGATAATGGGTTGCAATCTTTCTAATCAGCTGCTATGTTACTCAAGGCAAGCCACTTCCCTCTATTTCAGTTGAAAATTCAGTTTCATAAAACCTTTGCCTTTCAAACCATTTTTGGGCTTGAAGGGCAATTGCTTAACTGTGGAAAATGCTATATGAACTTTTGATCTTTTTATACGAATTCCTTACAAGGCTACAAAAAAACTGTACCTCATAAGTGTCAGAGCCCTTCCAGAGTGTTGCTGGGCACTAGGACTTCTCCAGACTAAATCCAAAGACCTGTCCTTGGTACTCTTTTATCCCTAAACTATGGTCCAATACTCCCTGATGCAAGTAATTCTTTCAACACTCCCAAACACTGGTACTTCTCTCTCCAGTGTTCACAGATCTCAGAATCCTTCTCTTCATGATCTGAGACCCTCGGATCTTTCCAAGTGTTGCAGCACCACAGTACTCCCTCCACTTTTGCTTGGCCCAGAGACCCCATCACATTACTGGCAGATTCCATGTTGCACCCTCCCCACCAATACTGATGAAATCCATGTGCCTGATAATACTACTTAGTCTACCATGCTGTTCTTCTAAAACCTCTGACAATATATGTACATCCTACTCCAGATCCTTACTTCCTGCTTTGATAATTTTTACGTCAGTACGTAAACAAATATATTGCTGCTGTAGTGAAAGCCAATCATTCTTCCCCAGCAGCACTCCACACCCCCCCAACCCACCAAACAAAATTCAGTTACCCTCAGAGCCCTAAAAATTGATACTTCACTTTCTGCTGTTGGTACATCTCCATCGCTGGAGGAGGAGAAAGGAAACATTTACAAACACACTTGGTGAATAGCCAGTCTTACTGTCAATCAACATAAAATCCCTGCATTATGCAGCACTTGCCAGCTCAAAACTGTGGTGTTGTTTATTGGATTTAGAAGGAAAAGAATCAACCTGTGCCAGCATTCTGAATCCAAGGTGAAGAGGAGAGGGGCTCAGTAATTAAAATGGACTGGAGCCAATTGGAAGGAGCAAACACATCAGCAAAGAGAGAAGAAAAAGGTGATAAAGGCAAACTTAATCAGTGAAGCTCCAGTTCAGTACTCGATACTGAGCCCCACCTGCAAAACATGGGGCATGGTAGCATAGTGGTTACGTTATTGGACTAGTAATTCTAGAGGCCCAGATTAATGATCTTGAGACATGAGCTCAAATCCCATTACGCTAACTGGGAACTTTAAATTCAGTTAATTAAATCATTCTGGAAGACGCTAATATCACTAATAGCGACCATGAAACTACTGGACTGTTGGAAGGAAACCTGCCGATCTTACCCAGTCTGGGCTACATGTGACTCCAGACCCACAGCAATGTGGTTGATTTTTGGCTAGCCTCTAAAATGGCCTTGCAAGCCACTTAATTGTATTCAAGGTAGCAGCTCACCACCACCTTCTCAAGGGCAATAAATACTGGCCTTGCCAGTGATGGTCACATTCCTGAATGAATAAAAAAAGTACAAGAGAGTAGGCCTCTGCAAAAATATTCTGAAGGATCTACAACACTCTTGAAAGCAACTTTATGAATAAGTACTTTCCACTGTTTTCTGGGTTATAAAGGCTCCTTACATTCTTATATTTGCAGGCTGTTGAAAACTCTATGACAAGCTCACAATGTTATTTGAACAATTCGATAAGTTGTTTCTGCAATTTGAAAGTTTAGACCTTGTAGCTTTGGGGGTAAAAATGAGCAATCTGGTTGAAGTGGTAGAAAAAACAAATAAATCAACATTCATTGGATTTATTCATTTGTTCAGATTTTTGGTAAATTGACATAAAAATGTATTTTAGCTCTATGACAAATGATGTAACATTTGTGATGCTACAGAGGAATGACACAACAGATGGCCACTAGGAACAAGAATTTTGCAGAGCATTCAAGAGACATACCTTGGGTCAGCAAACTTAAGACTAAAAAATGCGACCCAAAATGGGGTCACAAATTAATCAGAAGCTAAATCAAGTAGGAGAAAGGTGAAATAAAAACAAGAAATGCTGGAACCACTCAGCAGGTCTGGCAGCATCTGTGGAATGAGAAGCAGAGTTAACGTTTCGGGTCAGTGACCCTTCTTCGGATCATAACTTGCTGCATAAAAAAAAACTTACATTTCCCCCCTGGTTAATGACTGATATAAAGAAGGTTGAAGTCCAAGGCAAGCTTCTTGGGCTCAAAACAAATGAATTCTTGGGTTTAAAATCTGTTTACCTCATTATGATTAGCCAATGAACTAGAGGTGTCTTGCTCAATTGAAACAAATTAGTCTAATGTCCATTTTCAAAAAGAGTAACAAAACTGTTGCAGCAACTATAGGCCTAATAGTCTTACTTCAAAACTGTGCAGAATAATGCAATAAATAAGTTATCAGGAGTAAATTTGAGAATTACCTGCATGATAATCGAAAACATGAATTAAATGGACAAGACCCTACTTGACCAATTTCCTTCACTTTAAGAAAATGACAAGTGGTCTGCAGAAAAAAATTCTTGAAAAAATTCAGGGCGGCACAGTGGCGCAGTGGTTAGCACCGCAGCCTCACAGCTCCAACGACCCGGGTTCAGTTCTGGGTACTGCCTGTGCGGAGTTTGCAAGTTCTCCCTGTGTCTGCGTGGGTTTCCACCGGGTGCTCCAGTTTCCTCCCACCTCCAAAAGACTTGCAGGTTGATAGGTAAATTGGCCATTGTAAATTGCCCCTAGTGTAGGTAAATGGTAGGAGAATGGTGGGGATGTGGTAGAGAATATGGGATTAATGTAGGATTAGTATAAATGGGTGGTTGTTGGTCGGCACAGACTCAGTGGGCCGAAGGGCCTGTTTCAGTGCTGTATCTCTAAATAAAAATATACATGCTGTATTTAGACTTCAAAAAAAAGTTAAGCTCACAGTTGTGGGGGCTCATGGTAAAACTTAATACATAAAGAGATTAACTGAAGGGAAATAGCAGGTAGGTGGTGCAGGAGTTAGGTTATTTTGTTGGGAGCCTTAGAGTTTCTAACTTACATTGAGTTTCTGAATCCCAAGTCATCAATGTAAATTGGAGTAAATAACACATGATGGAGACACAGGTGAATCAGATTAAACAGCTCAAACTGCAAAATGAAATTGAAGGAAACATGCAGCTGCGAGCATTAATGACAGATGAAATTTAGCAGATTCATGTAAAGTACTGCAAATAGGAAGAAAATAAATGGGTGGCAAAAATAAACCATGAACAGTGATGAACAAACTGTACCTCACAAAAATGTACGACAGCTACCTACCAGAGCTTGGTGGAATCCTAGTGAGCAAGGCAAGGATCTGAGTGCTGCACCACAAACTATCCCAAAGAGATAAGCTCTTGGACACAAAATCCTCACAGCATGAAAAACCTTCCTGAAAAACAGTTACAGCACAAGTCGTAAAATCAAATTTCCACCTACACACATCGGACAAGCACCTGAGCTTTGCTTTTCTCTGCTCATCAATCTGTACTGCATAGAATATCCTGTTTCAGCTAATTATACAGGCAGAATTTTTCCAGTAGAGGCAGTATCTGGTGCATGCGGATGATAAAGGTTTTGAAATTGAGGTTGGGTCGAGATCCCAATGTCTTCCCACCCTCTTTCAGCTTTCCCCAGGGAGGTTTCAGAGTTCAGAGGGGAACCCCCTTGAGTCTGGCAGGAAAGCAATTGAGCCATTTAAGGGCCTTCTTAATCCTGGATTCCTCTTTCTCACCAGCAGACAGATTTCAAACTATGATTGCACCTTGCCAGGGTTACCAAGGCAAGTGCACAGAGAGAAGAGCTTCGTCACTGAAACTGACAAGCTGGGAAGGCTTTGATCAGTTACACGGAGGAGCTCCAAACATGGCCAGGTGAGAGACTGCTGTTCAAAGCAAGTCTTCTCTTGGGGTGTGCAATCACTGCTTGACAAATGTTTGCCAACTTCTTGGAAAATACTAAATGGGGTGAGAGGGGATCTAACCACAGTAAAATGAGACCAAAGATTGACAGGAAAAATTGTATCTGAACAATGGGTGATCTTTGAGGAGATGTTTCAAGTACAGGCGAGGTACATTCCAACAATAGGGAAAGACAGAGGAACCAAAGCCAGGGCTCCTTGGATGATGGTGGAGATACAGAATGTGATATAACAAAGAAAAGTGGGTGTATGAGGCATCTCAGACGAATTTTTCAAACGAGAGCCAGGCCAAATACAATAAGTTGAGAGGGGAAGTGAACAGGAAAATAAGACAGGCAAAGAGAGAACGTGAGAACAGAATGGCAGTTAACATAAAAGGGAACCCAAAAATCGTCTCCCGACATATAAATAATAAGCAGGTAGTAAGAGACGGGGTGGGGTCTATAAAGGGACAACAAGGGTGATGTATACTTAGTGGTGCAGGGCAAGACCAGAATGCTTGATGACTACTTTGTATTGCGTTTACGAAGGTAGAAGATGCTGACAAAATATCGGTAGAAGCGGAGATGGTAGAGGTGAAAATTGAAGGCAAGGATGTACTGGAAAGGCTGGCTATGCTTATTGTGGATAAAAGAACTGGGAGTGGAGGTAGAAGAGCGCGACATCATCTTCCAAATTTCCCTAGATATGGGCGACACGCCAGAGGATTGGAGAGTGGCAAATGTGACACCTTTATTCAAGAAAGGGTGTAAGGACATTCCTAGTAACTACAGGTCAGTCAGTTTAACATCTGTGGGTGTTAGATTGGGTAAGATTTTAGAAACAATAAACAGAGAAAAAAAAAAATCAGCAGACACTTGTTTGAGTTAATTAAGGAGAACCAGCAGGTGTGTAAAAGGCAGATTATGGTTGACTAATCTAACTGAATTTTTTGATGAAGTAACAAAGGAGGTTGATGAAAGGAAAGCAATGGATATTGTCAACAGGGATTTTATTAAAGTGTTTGACAAAATGCCAATTAAAAGGCTGGTTACCAAGACTGAGGTTCATGGAATAGGAGGGCCAATGTCATGGAATAGGAGGGCCAATGTCAGCTTGGATAAAAAAAAAAATTGGCTTAAGGACCAAAAAAAGTCATGGTAAATGGCTGTCTTTCAGACTGGAGGTTGGTAGACAGTGGTGTTATAAAAATGACCTGAATATTGGAATACAAAGTAAAATTTCAAAATTAGCCAGTGATACCCAACGTGGAGGTGCGGCAGACAGGGAGGATGATACCAATCAACTGCAACAGGACATAGATAGGCTAGCAGAATGGGCAGACAAGTGGCAGATGGAATTTAATACAGAAAAGTGAGGTGATGCATTTTGGTATGAGGGATAGGCAGAGGTAATACAGATTTAATGGCACAGTTCTAAAGGGTGTGCAGGGACAGAGGGACCTAGGGGTTCATGTGCATATAACTTTGAAGGTAGTAGGGCATAGAGAGAGTATTTAGCAAAAGCATGTGGGATCTTGGGCTTCAAAAAGAGAGGTATTGAGTACTAAAGTGGAAAGTTATGCTGAACCTTGATAATGCTCTGGCTAGGCCACAACTAGAGTATTGCATCTAGTTCTGGTCATCATACTTTGGGAAGGATGTGAGGGTCCTCAAGAGGGTGCAGAGGAGATTTACCAGAATGGCTCCATCGATGGGGGATTTTAGCTACAAGATTAGGTTGGAGAATCTGGGGCTATTCTCCTTAGAACAAAGATGATTTAGGGGAGATTTAGTAGAGGTGTACAAAATTATGACAGGTTTGGATAAGGTAGTCAAAGAAAAACTGTTTCTATTAGCTGATGGTACAAGGACTAGGGAACACGGATTTAAGGCTTCAAGCAAGAGATGCAGGGGAGATGTGAGGAGGAACCTTTCTTCTGCAGCGAGTGGTACTGGAACTCGTTGCCTCTGAAGGTGGCGGAGGCAGTAATGATAAATTGATAAATGATTTCAAAAGGAAATTGATGGACACTTGAGGGAAATAAACTTGCAAGGCTACAGGGATAGAGTGGGGGAAAATGGGACTGACCACATTATTCTACAGAGGACTGGCATAGACTTAATGGGCCCAATGGCCTCCGCTTGTGCTCTAGTGACTCTTTGAACTTCTCAATGTCTGCTACAACCCGAATCCAGGACAAGTACTCAAATGAATCTGATAATAGCCGAGGCAGATAGTGTTGTGGGAGGGAAAAGGAGGATTAAAATCTTGCTTGAGCCAAGTTAAAATGAAGTGGTAAGTGAAAGTCAAGACCCTGGTGCTACATCTCTACACCAAGCTGAATACATTTAAATTGCACTTCCTGTTGCTTAATTATGGTCAAACAGAAATCTGCACTGGGAATCTGTCCATCCCACAAAAGAACAGAAAACAGTAAGAACCCAATGTTAAACTTTTCCAATTACGTGCCAGCAGCAAGGAAGTTCGTCTGTTTGCAGCCCAGAGTGGCTGTTTTCTCTGCTTATTGAAAGAGTATGTCCATGATTTTTCGATATGCACCAGTCGTAATCGAGGTTACACACTACCATGGTGTACTGAAAAAATGTTAGCTGTGAACATGTTAGTCTTCAAGTGGATTTTCCAATTCTTGGTGAAAATACCAGAAAGTCTAGTGCTCCACCTGGGGAGCTCGATATGAATAGTTGCACCCTGGTGGGCAAGGGGAAAGCATGCCTTTGACACTCAATGACTGCACATTAGTCGTGTTCATCCGATGAAACAGGAAAATATGCAGTATATGAAAAATTCATGGCTATAGAGATCTACTCATACTTTCATACAATCAGCTGAAGGCGGCCAAGCAATGACAGCAAAGCCGTTACTGATGATATTTCTTGCTTTGTAATCAGTTTATTAAAAAAAGGTGCATATTTTCCTTAAGATGCTATTTCAGTGCTTTCAACTTTCTTACCTGTAGAAACTCTTGAGTTCTAACAATGATGTTTAGAAATTCAATCAATTCCTCTTCTTTCTGCAATGAGTCACCATGACAGTCTGTAAACTCTATTAAAAAAAAGAGGGGAAAAAATCTGCTTTGACAGCCACCTAAATCCTGAAAAAGGAGCTAAAATGTCAACATCAAAAATACCAGCTATTCAATAGGAAAACACTTAGACAAGAAACACTCAAAAAAGTGTATATTCAATGTCCAGTCTAGAGTTTAGATACCTCAGCATCCTGTGCAAAGAGTATGTCATCAGGGGACTGTAGAATGAGCTCTCCCCTGCAACTTACTGTGCTACACCTAACCTAGAATACCTAATGGGGAACAGCTTTACTTTGTATTTAAATTATGCTCTATCTGGAGTACTTGATGAGGGCACTGGTGCAAAAAAGCAACCCAAGAAGCACCTGTTACATTGAACAAAATGGTTTAAACTAAATCACATTTAAAGTTTGCTTAATTTCTTGACTGAAAATTTGGTCGACAGCTCCATTTTAAATGGAGCATTCCAATCTTGTGTGAACAATTTGAAAGGTTTTTTGTAGCAATTCATAAAATTTGTTGGAAAAAGAAATCACCTTTCTGCTAAAAACGCTGCAGATAAGCATTGTATTTATTAAATTATTTGTTCGCAGGATACAGGCAATGCTGACAAGGCCACATTTATTGCTCAAGCATTGCTTTCAGAAGTCGGTGTTTATCTTTTATCCTTGAACCACTGTGGTGCTTTGTTGGAAATCACAGGACTCCTGGGCTAAATGAAGAACCTCAATCAAGTCTTTAGCCCTCTCGGTGATTGTGAATTTGTCAAATTATGTGATGTCATGAACAGATAGGAACCAACTGCTCCATTCTTGCATAGGATATTCACCAAGAACTTTAAGATTCAGTGTTTATAATGCTAACTGGCGTGTTCAGTAGTTGAAATTAGCATACAGTTGACAGCACTGGAGGCAATGAAACCAGAAGAATAATTTAGGATATACATGATTCTGTAAACGTCCACTTCTCACCAATTTAGTAATTCACACAACAAATCTAAAAAGCATCAAAAAGTTCAATTTAAGATGTAACAATTTAAAGAAGTGTATTCGACTGAATTATCAGATAGCCTGTTAGAAACAAAGATGAACACACACGTCTCTCTCACTCAAATATCTCTACTGTATTTTATGTTTCAACGAGCGGAGACCCACAAAACATTTGCAGTGAAATTAGTATCTATTGCAACAGTCCTTCCCATGCCATACCCATCCCACTTCTTTCTTACGAACATACGAACTAGCAGCAGAAATAGGCTATTCGGTCCCTCGAGCTTGCTCCATCATTCCATAAGATCCTGGCTGATCTGTTTGTGGACTCAACTCCACTTTCCTGCCAACCCCCCAATACCCTTTAACTCCTATGTTTATCAAGAATCTGTCTGCCTCTTCCTTAAAAACATTCAATGACCCTGCCTCCACTGCTCTCCAGGGAAGAGGGTTCCACAGACTCATGACCCTCAGAGATAAATGGGACACCCCATATTTTTTTAAACTGTGTCCCCAAGTTTTAGTCTCCCAAGGGGAAACATCCTTTCAACATTCACCCTGTCAAGACCCTCTCAAATCATTCCCACCCCATCGCTCATCCCCTCCTTCTCCCAATCCATCCTTCAGCAAGAAAGATCCATCCCTGGCTTACGAGGAAAGTTAAGAATAGGATTAGATTAAAAGATGTTGCAAAACATTTAGTAAGCCTGAGGATTGGGAGTGTTTTCAAAACCAGAAAAGGGTCACCAAAAAGTTGATAAGGAAAAAAATAAAATCAGTGTAAACAAGAATATAAAAAATGATTGTAAGTGTGTTTAAAGCACATAAAAAGGAGAGTAGCTAAAGTAAATATTGGTCCCTTAGAGGCAGAGACAGCAGAAATCATTGGGAACGATAAAATGGCAGAGACATCGAACAAATATTCTGTGTCTGCCTACACAACAGCATCATAGTGTTATACAGCACAGAAACAGGCCTTTCGGCCCATCATGTCTGTGCCGGCCATCAAGCACCTAACTATTCTAATCCCATTTTCCATCATTTGGCCCATAGCCTTGTATGCTATGGCGCTTCAAGTGCTCATCTAAATACTTCTTAAATGTTGTGAGGATTCCTGCCTCCACCACCTCTTCAGGCAGTGCGTCCCAGATTCCAACCACCCACTGAGTGAAATTTATTTTCCTCAAATCCACCTGCCCCTTACCCTAAATCTATGCCCCCTGGTTATTGGCCCCTCCGCTAACTGAAAAAGTTTCTTCCTATCTAACCTATCAATGCCCCTCATAATTTTGTATACCTCAATCATGTCCCCCCTCAGCCTTCCCTGCTCTAAGGAAAACAAACCTAGCCTTTTCAGTCTCGCTTCATAGCTGAAATGTTCCAGTCCAGGCAACATCCTGGTGAATCTCCTCTGCACCCTCTCCAGTGCAATCATATCCTTCCTAAAGTGTGGTGCCCAGTACTGTACACAGTACTCCAGCAGTGGCCTAACTAGCGTTTTATACAGCTCCATCATAACCTCCCTGCTCTTATATTCTACGTCTCAGCTAATAAAGGCAAGTATCCCATATGCCTTCCTAACCACCTTATCTACCTGTGCTGCTGCCTTCAGTGATCAATAGACAAGTACACCAAGATCCCTCCGACCCTCTGTACTTCCTCGGGTCCTACCATCCATTGTATATTCCATTGCCTTATTAGTCCTCCCAAAGTGCATCACCGCACACTTCTCAGGATTAAACTCCATCTGCCACACCTCCGCCCATCTTACCAGCCCATCTATATCGTCCTGTAATCTAAGCCTTTCCTTCTCACTATTTACGACACCACCAATTTTCGTGTCATCTGTGAACTTACTGATCATACCTCCTATATTCACGTCTAAATCATTAACGTACACTACAAACAGCAAGGGTCCCAGCACTGATCCCTGCGGTACACCACTGGTCAAAGGCCTCCATTTGCAAAAACAACTCTCAACCATCACCCTCTGCCTCCTACCACTAAACCAATTTTGAATCCAATTTGCCAAATTACCCTGGATCCGATGGACTCTTACCTTCTTAACCAATCTCCCATGCGGGACCTTATCAAAAGCCTTACTGAACTCCATGTAGACTACCAGGACAAATACAGCAGAGGTGGCAGCACAGTGGTATACAGTCAGGAGGGAATTTCCCTGGAAGTCCTCAACATTGACTCTGGACCCCATGAAGACTCATGGCATTAGGTCAAGCATGGGCAAGGAAACCTCCTGCTAATTACCACCAACCTTCCCCCCTCAGCTTATGAATCAGTACTCCTTCATGTTGACCACCAACTGGAGAAAGTACTGAGGGTGGCAATGGTGCAGAAGGTACTCTGGTTGGGGGACTTCAATGTCCATCACCAAGAGTGACTTGGTAGCACCATTACTGACCAAGCTGGCCGAGTCCTAAAGCACATAGTTGCTAGACTGGGTCTGCGGCAAGTGGTGAGGGAAACAAGAGGTAAAAATATATTTGACCTCGTCCTCACCAACCTGCCTGCCACAGATGCATCTGTCTATGATAGTATTGGTAGGAGTGACCACCACACAGTCCTTGTGGAGATGAAGTCCCGCCTTCACATTGATGATACTCTCCATCGTGTTGTGTGGAACTACCACCGTGCTAAATGGGATAGATTTTGAAGAGATCTAGCAATGCAAAACTGGGCATTTATGAGGCACTGTGGGCCATCAGCAGCAGAATTGGACCCAACCACAATCTGTAACCTCATGGCTCTGCATATCCCCCACTCTACCATTACCATCAAGCCAGGGGAATCAACCCTGGTTCAATGAAGAGTGCAGGAGGGCATGCCAAGAACAGCAACAGGCATACCTCAAGATAAGGTGTCAACCTGGTGAAGCTACAACCCAGGACTATTTGCATGCCAGCATAAGCAGCATGCAATACAGAGTTAAGCGTTCCCACAACCAACGGATCAGATCTAGGTTCTGCAGTCCTGCCACATCCATTCGTGAATGGTGGTGGACAATTAAACAACTGACTGGAAGAAGTGGCTCCACAAATATCTACATCCTCGATGATGGGGGAACCCAGTACATCAGTGCAAAAGATAAGGCTGAAGCATTTGCAACAATCTTCAGCCAGAAGTGCCAACAGCATGATCCATCTCGGCCTCCTCCTGAGGTTCCCAGCATCACTGATGCCAGTCCTCAGCAAATTTGATTCACTCCATGTGATATCAAGAAACGACTAAAGGCACTGGATACTGCAAAGGCTATGGGCCCTGACAACATTCCAACAGTAGTACTGAAGACCTGTGCTCCTGAACCTGTCGCACCTCTAGCCAGGCTGTTCCAGTACAGCTACAACAGCGACATCTAGCCGGCAATGTGGAAAATTGCCCAGGTATGTCCTGTACACAAAACGCAAGACAAATCCAACCTGGCCAATTACCGTTACATCAGTCTACTCTCAATCATCAGTGAAGTGATGGAAGGTGTCATCAACACTACAATCAAGTGGCATTGTTCAGCAATAACCTGCTCACTGATGCTCAGTTTGAGTTCTGCCAGGGCTACTCAGCTCCTGACCTCATTACAGACTTGGTTCAAACAAGGACAAAAGAGGTGAACTTCAAAGGCGAGGTGCGAGTGATTGCCCTTGACATCAAGGTAGCATTTGACAGAGCATAGCATCAAGGAGCCCTAGCAAAACTGGAGTCAATGGGAATCGGGGGAAAAACTCTGCTGGTTGGAGTCATACCTAGCGCAAAAGAAGATGGCTGTGGTTGTTGGAGGCCAATCCTCTCAGCTCCAGGACATCACTGCAGAAGCTCCTCAGGGTAGTGGCCTAGGCCCAACCATCAGCTGCTTCATCAATGACCTTCCTTCAATCATAAGGTCAGAAGTGGGGATGTTTGCTGATGATTCCACAATGTTCAGCACCATTCGCGACTCCTCAGTTACTGAAGCAGTCCATGTAGAAATGCAGCAAGACCTGGACAATATCCAGGCGTGAGCTGATAAGAGGCAAGCAACATTTGCGCCACACCAGTGCCAGGCAATGACCATCTCCAACAAGAGAGAATCTAACCATCGCCCCTTGACATTCAATGGCATTACCATCGCTGAATCCCCCACTATCAACATCCTAGGGGCTACCATTGACCAGAAACTGAACTGGAGTAGCCATATAAATACCGTGGCTAAAAGAGCAGGTCAGAGGCTGGGAATCCTGCAGTGAGTAAGTGGAATACTCTCCACTTGCCTGGATGGGAGCAGCTCCAACACCACCATCCAGGACAAAGCAGCCACTTGATTGGCACCCGATCCACAAAAATTCATTTCCTCCACCACCAATGCACAGTGGTAGCAGTGTGTACCATCTGCAAGATACACTGCAGCACCACTAAGGCTCCTGAGACAGCATCTTCCAAACCCACACCTCTATCTCCGAGGACAAGGGCAGTCGATGCATGGGAACACCACCTGCAAGTCACACACCAGCCTGTCTAGGAACTATATCGCCATTCCTTCACTGTCACTGGGTTAAAATCCTGAAACTCCCTTTCTAATAGCACTGTGTGTGTAACTACCCCACATGGACTACAGCAGTTCAAGAAGGCAGCTCACCACCACCTTCTCAAGGGCAATTAGGGATGGGCAATAAATGCTGGCCTAGCCATCATTGCCCACATCCCATGAACGAGTGAAAAAAAGAGGAAGGGCAAGAAAGAAGCCAGAGAACCCGCCCCCTGCACCCCCCCCCCCCCTCTCTCTCTCCCCTCCTCTCTCTCTCGAGGGGATTGGAGCACAAGAAAAAGGAAGTCACGCTGCAATTGTAAAGGGCTTTGGTGAGACCACACCTGGATTACTGTGTGCAGTTTTGGTTTCCATATCGAAAGAAGGATATACTTGCATTGGAGGCAGTACAACGAAGATACTAGATTGGTTCATGGGATGAGAGGGTTCCCCAATGATGAAAGACCAAGTAAACTGGGTCTATTCTCTCTGGAGGTCATAAGAATGAGAGGTGATCGCACTGAAACGTAAGAGATGTTGTCGGGGCTTAAGAGGGTAGACACCAAGAGGTTGTTTTCCCTGGCGGGGGAATCTAAAACATGGGGGCAGTCTCCGGGTAAGGGGTCAATCACTTAGGACTGAGATGAGGAGAAACTTATTCATTCAAAGGGTTGTGTATTTTGGGAATTCTCTACCCCAGGAGGGCTGTGTATGCTCCATCATTGAATATATTCAAGGCTGAGATAGACATATTTTTGGTATCTCAGGGAATCAATGGATTTGAAGAGTGAGCAGGAAAAGGACTTGAGGCAGAAGATCGCCATGATCATATTGAATGGTGGAGCTGGCTCAAGGGGCCATATGGTCTACTCCTGCTCCTATTTGTTATCTTCTGCCCACGCCATCCCATCCTTATCCCATACCTCATCCCATGCATTCCATTCCCCCATGCCGTTTCACCCAGCTTGTCCTCCATTGCCATTTCCCCATGTCCACCCATGCTGCCACCACCAACCGTCCCTTCCATGCCCCTTCCTCTACCAATCTCTCCAGCCATTGGTAACTTAGTTGCTAGGCTTCCCTTACACTTCCACAGTTTTTTTCTCCACTAAACCCAACCCTTGCACCCCGCCACTTCCTGTTGGCAGCCACATATGCGTCTCACACTCTAGTCCTCCATGCCAGACTCTGCTCACCATATCAACCACCAACCAATCAGAATAGTGCAGACAGACAAAAACTGCGTATTATTCTTCTAGATACTGCTCATTTGTGGCAGGCTGGAAAAAGATATCTTTGAACTGCATCCCAGCATCCTTACCCTAACCCATTATTTCTAGTTATAATTTTCTCTACATTTCACAAGTCTCTTTTTGCTTAAGATTTTACAGAAACTGCCATTGCCTCACCTTCCTGAAGAGTTTGAGCCAGCCAGAAATCCAGCCGCAGAAATGCGGAGTCATCTTTTACCCAATTAATGTAATGAAGCAACAGAGGAGATCTCAGCACTGAGCCCATCTGTGCAGGGAACTGAACAGAAAGAAAAAACACTTTTAAAATTGGAGATAACTAAGAGGGATAAGACAATATCAGAATAGTAAGCCAACAACAGCTCCAGAACATCTAGTAAGCTAACATCTAACAGGCCACCCTGCTCATTAAATCTCCATAAAATTAACTCCTGATGGGAAAGTGGTTCAAGGCACTGCCTGACACTAAACTATACAGTTAAAAAGTCCTAGTCAATGCTGACTTAGTTGGTTTCAATGAGAATGGCAATAGGGATCTTACAATTGGTGTCAGTGCTCATGGACTGAAGAAGTGAAAAATCAATCAGGGATCATACTCCTCATGATGGCAAACCAATGATCCCTATTGAAGAGCACATTTTTTGGATATCAACTGAGAATAGGATCAATTGGAGTTGTGGAAATGGGTCCACAAGGAGTCTATGCTTTCCAAAGGCAATGGAAAAATTTGCAAAATAAAATGGATAAAGAAAACAACGAACGATCACCTGCGTTTTCTTCAGTAAAAATGTGTGCCTACCCATTACAGGTAGACAAACTGAAACAGGAATAATTTTTGCACTTTTCTGGAGCGCCCCACTCATCAAAATGTTTTCTATTGCAGTGTTTATATCAGAAATAAACTATTATACAAGAATATTTTGAGTTCAATCATTTCAAATATTCTTTTCTCTGCCTCACCTCAATCCAATCAAAGTTCTGCAGTAGTTGGGAGAACGTGGCTAACTGTTCCAAAGGAAAAGTGTTGCTCTGCGCCAGGGAACAAGAAAGTTCTGTCAAGTGTGGAGCACTGCTGACAACTGGAATCAATTCACGATGCATCTTCCTTTTCTACAAAAAAACAATAGAACGCAGGACTAAAGCACATTCAGAATCACCTCATGATTATAACCCACTCAGTCAGCTTTCAATTCCGTAACTTCAACACGGCTTTTCAAATCAAGTTATTCTAGCCAATGAGAATTGATTTCAAGATATTTCCACAATACCAATTTGCTCAACTTACTGATGACATCAGAATAATCTCTGCAGTACTGCAGTGCATTCAGTGAAAACTGACATAATTTACCTACCCTTCTCCGCATCGGAGCCTCTGTTAAATTCACCAACCCTGGGATTTCAGCCAATTGCCTGTAACCATTGTTCTGAACCTTTTCAATGGCTTTCTTCCAGAACGAACCAGAAACCTGGAAGTTCTGAGAGAAGACAGGGACTTCATGGTTATATGATTCAACATTCAAAAAGTGCACTATTCCAAACCTCATACATAGCCAAGAAAATTGTAAACTAATAAAAACAGGAATATTGGAAATGCACAGAGCTGTGCATGCCTGTAAAGGGAAGAAAATATGTTAATATTTCAAATGTGAATTCCATCAGAACCCTTTGCCTTTGGCACTTGGGTTTATCCAACTGTGACGGAAACCACACCTGTCAAAATGAAACATATTAATTTCGTCATATGGAACATTATTTTTGAACTGTTACTGGACATTGAACATAACTTGTTTTAAAAAGACCACAGAACAGTGGCTGAAAACATGGCTGCATATTTGCATTCTAAAAGACAGTAGCATGGCTAGACAATGGGAGTACACCCAGATTCAATTAGTCAGATGGGTTTTGTCAATAGTGATGATCAAAAGACATTGAGAGTCATTGAAAGTCTAAGAACCAGGATTCCACGCCTCCACCCTCTCCACCCCCCACCCCCAGAGTGTGGCTGGTATGCTTGGAGGAATCCACAAACCTTGCAGGAGAGGTTGCTCCAAACAAGGAGCTAGTCACGTGACTAACCTGCTGGCCAACCTGGGGTTTTTTGAATTGTGGCTGACACAGAAAGAGACTGCAATTGAACTTCAAGAAGACAGAACTCCCTCTCTCTGTCGCTCTCTCACACAATGTTCCAGGGACCCACGGAAGTAACTCAAGCCTCAAGACAGAAGACTCCTGCGGCCTTCTGGTACCAGCTAAACAAGTTTGAAAGTGTACTAGGCCCCAACGAGAACTGCAAGACTTAATTTAAATCAAAGACTTTACACCCAACCCAAAACCATGAACCGATTTCCATCTATTACATAGAACCTTTCCCCCTTAATTCTTTCTCTTCCTCTGTCTCTATTTGTGTGTGCGTTTTTTGCATATGCATGCTCGCGTGGTCACATTGCGCATTCTTAGAAGTTTTAATGGAGTTAAAGTTTTCAGATTTATAAACTTACACCTTTCTTGTTTAAATCTGAGAAAACCTGTCTGGTTGATTTCTTTGCAATTAAAATCAGAGAGCAGTGAGCAAGGACTCACTGACGGGACGCTAAAAACATGATCTTTTAAAAATTAAACCCTGTTACGGCCAAACCAGGAAAAGGATGAGGGGGAGCCCTAGACCCCTGCCTCACCTGGTCGTAACAGAAACTTGGGAGCTAGCGTCTGCGATCGGACCCACAGACAAACGGAAAATTGTAATTGGGGAGGCAAATTGATCCAATCCAAAGAGAAAAGATTTCAATACAGGTTTTCTTGTGGTTGTGTGCGCTAGATTACTAACATGTCTGCGACCGAAGCCAGTAACTCCCCAAGTCAGGGTGAAGTAATCTGGGATAAGTTAAAGGCACTGTCTCTGGAAGAGTTGAGGAATATGTCTGAGCAGTGTGGGATCACTTTTCATGCCAAGGCTAGGAAATCGGAACTCCTAAGACTAGTGGCCAATCATTTTTCCCTCGACCCTGAAGAATCAGAAACAGGGTTAGAAATAGACTCAGACAGGGTATCGCTAGCAAAGATAAAATTAGAACAGAGGAAACTTGAACTAGAAGACAGGGAAAGAGATAGAGAGTGAGAGACAGGAAAAAGAGAGAGAAGAGTGGGAGAAGAGAGGAGAGAGGAGAGAAAAGAGAAGAGGAGAGAAGAGAGGAGAGAGGAGAGAGGAGGAGAGAAAGGAGAGGAGAGGAGACAGGAGAGGAGAAGAGAGGAGAGGAGAGAAGAGAGGAGAGAAAGGAGACAGGAGAGGAGAGAGAAGAGAGGAGAGAGAAGAGAGGAGAGAGAAGAGAGAAGTGGGAGAGAGGAGAGAGGAGAGGAGAAGAGAGGAGAGGAGAGAAGAGAGGAGAGAAAGGAGACAGGAGAGGAGAGAGAAGAGAGGAGAGAGAAGAGAGGGAGAGAGAAGAGAGAAGTGGGAGAGAGGAGAGAGGAGAGAGAAGAGAGGAGAGAGGAGAGACGAGAGAAGAGAAGAGAGAAGAGAGGAGAGAGGAGAGAGGAGAGAGGAGGAGAGGAGAGAGAGGAAAGAGGAGAGAAGAGAAAAGAGAGGAAAGAAAAGAGAGGAGAGAAAAGAGAGGAGAGAAGAGACGAGAGAGGAGCAAAGAGGAGAGGAGAGACAAGAGACGAGAGAGGAGCAAAGAGGAGAGGAGAGACAAGAGAAGAGAGAGGAGAGAGGAGAGAGGAGAGAGGAGAGAGGAGAGAGGAGAGAGGAGAGAGGAGAGAGGAGAGAGGAGAGGAGAGAGGAGAGGAGAGAGGAGAGGAGAGAGGAGAGGAGAGAGGAGAGAGGAGAGAGGAGAGAGGAGAGAGGAGAGAGGAGAGAGGAGAGAGGAGAGAGGAGAGAGGAGAGAGGAGAGAGGAGAGAGGAGAGAGGAGAGAGGAGAGAGGAGAGAGGAGAGGAGAGAGGAGAGGAGAGGAGAGAGGAGAGGAGAGGGGAGAGGAGAGGGGAGAGGAGAGGGGAGAGGAGAGGGGAGAGGAGAGGGGAGAGGAGAGACGAGAGGAGAGACGAGAGGAGAGACGAGAGGAGAGACGAGAGGAGAGGGGAGAGGAGAGGGGAGAGGAGAGACGAGAGGAGAGACGAGAGGAGAGACGAGAGGAGAGACGAGAGGAGAGACGAGAGGAGAGACGAGAGGAGAGACGAGAGGAGAGACGAGAGGAGAGACGAGAGGAGAGACGAGAGGAGAGACGAGAGGAGAGAGGAGAGGAGAGGGGAGGGGAGAGGGGAGAGGGGAGAGGGGAGAGGAGAGGGGAGAGGAGAGAGGAGAGACGAGACGAGAGGAGAGAGGAGAGAGGAGAGAGGAGAGAGGAGAGACGAGAGGAGAGACGAGAGGAGAGACGAGAGACGAGAGGAGAGACGAGAGGAGAGACGAGAGAAGAGACGAGAGAAGAGACGAGAGAAGAGACGAGAGAAGAGACGAGAGAAGAGACGAGAGAAGAGACGAGAGAAGAGACGAGAGAAGAGACGAGAGAAGAGACGAGAGAAGAGACGAGAGAAGAGACGAGAGAAGAGACGAGAAGGGACGAGAAGGGACGAGAGAAGAGACGAGAGAAGAGACGAGAGAAGAGACGAGAGAAGAGACGAGAGAAGAAAGAAGAGAGAGGAGAAGAGGAGAGGGGAGGGGAGAGAGAGGAGGGGAGAGGAGAGAGAGGAGGGGAGGGGAGAGAGGGGAGGGGAGGGGAGAGAGGGGAGGGGAGGGGAGAGAGGGGAGGGGAGAGAGGGGAGGGGAGAGAGGGGAGAGAGGGGAGGGGAGAGAGGGGAGAGAGGGGAGGGGAGAGAGGGGAGGGGAGAGAGGGGAGGGGAGAGAGGGGAGGGGAGAGAGGGGAGGGGAGAGAGGGGAGGGGAGAGAGGGGAGGGGAGAGAGGGGAGGGGAGAGAGGGGAGGGGAGAGAGGGGAGGGGAGAGAGGGGAGGGGAGAGAGGGGAGGGGAGAGAGGGGAGGGGAGAGAGGGGAGGGGAGAGAGGGGAGGGGAGAGAGGGGAGGGGAGAGAGGGGAGGGGAGAGAGGGGAGGGGAGAGAGGGGAGGGGAGAGAGGGGAGGGGAGAGAGGGGAGGGGAGAGAGGGGAGGGGAGAGAGGGAGGGGAGGGGAGAGAGGGGAGGGGAGAGAGGGGAGGGGAGAGAGGGGAGGGGAGAGGAGAGAGGGGAGGGGAGAGAGGGGAGGGGAGAGAGGGGAGGGGAGAGAGGGGAGGGGAGAGAGGGGAGGGGAGAGAGGGGAGGGGAGAGAGGGGAGGGGAGAGAGGGGAGGGGAGAGAGGGGAGGGGAGAGAGGGGAGGGGAGAGAGGGGAGGGGAGAGAGGGGAGGGGAGAGAGGGGAGGGGAGAGAGGGGAGGGGAGAGAGGGGAGGGGAGAGAGGGGAGGGGAGAGAGGGGAGGGGAGAGAGGGGAGGGGAGAGAGGGGAGGGAGAGAGGGGAGGGGAGAGAGGGGAGGGGAGAGAGGGGAGGGGAGAGAGGGGAGGGGAGAGAGGGGAGGGGAGAGAGGGGAGGGGAGAGAGGGGAGGGGAGAGAGGGGAGGGGAGAGAGGGGAGGGGAGAGAGGGGAGGGGAGAGAGGGGAGGGGAGAGAGGGAGGGGAGAGAGGAGGTAGGGAGAGGAGGGAGAGGGAGAGAGGAGGGTGAGTGGGAGGGGGAGAGAGTGGAGGGGAGAGGGGAGGGGAGAGAGGGGAGGGGTGAGAGGGGAGGGGAGAGGAGGGGTGAGGGGTGGGAGAGAGGGGAGGGGGAGGGAGGGGAGAGGGGGGAGAGAGGGGAGGGGAGAGGGGAGGGGAGAGGGGAGGAGAGAGGGGAGGGGAGAGAGGGGAGGGGAGAGAGGGGAGGGGAGAGAGGGGAGGGGAGAGAGGGGAGGGGAGAGAGGGGAGGGAGAGAAGGGAGGGGAGAGAAGGGAGGGGAGAGAAGGGAGGGGAGAGAAGGGAGGGGAGAGAGGGGAGGGGAGAGAGGGGAGGGGAGAGAGGGGAGAGAGGAGAGGGGAGAGAGGGGAGGGGAGAGAGGGGAGGGGAGAGAGGGGAGGGGAGAGAGGGGAGGGGAGAGAGGGGAGGGGAGAGGGGGGAGGGGAGAGGGGGGAGGGGAGAGAGGGAGGGGAGGGCAGGGGAGGGGAGGGCAGGGGAGGGCAGGGGAGGGGAGGGCAGGGGAGGGCAGGAAGGAGGGAAGGAAGGAAGGAAGGAAGGAAGGAAGGAAGGAGAAAAGAAAGAAAGAAAGACAGGAGAAAGAAAAGGAGAGGAGAAAGAAATTTCCAGAAGGAACGGGAGGAAAGGGAGCTGAGGTGGCTTGAGTTAACCAGTGGGCGACAGAGTAACCCCAGTGAAAACATAGAAAATACAAATGGTGCAGGGCTGCCTACGGAATTCTTAAAATTTTCCCAATTCATTCCAAAATTCAATGAAGGAGAAGTGGAAGCATTTTTAAAAATCTTTTGAAAAACTGGCAAGGCAGTTAAAATGGCCGGCTAAGAGCTGGATTCTTCTGGTGCAAAAGTCCATGAGGTTTATTCCCTATTGCCAGATGATAGTTCATCAAGTTATAAAATGACAAAAAATGCTATCCTTGGGGCAGATGAGCTCGTACCGGAAGCCAACCACCAGAAGTTTCGAACGCTCAGGAAGCAAGCTGATCAAACTTAATTGGAGTTAGAGACAAGTAAGCAGCTGGCTTTTGACCAGTGGTTAAGGGCTCTTCAAAGAGCAGCCAAGCTATGAAAACCTCAGAAGTAATTTCGCTCAAGGAATTTTAAAACTCTCTTCCCCCTCTCCATAAAGGCCCATGTGCAAGAACAAAAAGTTCATCGAGCAAGGCAAGCCGCTGTTCTGGCTGATGAGTTTGTTCTAATGTACAAGCTGGTTCCACAGCAGAAATCCTTTCCCAGTCACCCCAAAAATCCAAAAAGGACAATGGGTGGGAAGATGATCGGAGCCCAAGCAGTACTGGGAGAGAGAGGAAAGCAAGAGACACAAGGGGCCCTCCTCCAGCCAAAAAGGAAAGTGCTGTAAGGAGGAGTGAGACCCGGAGACCGGTGTGCTTCCAATGTAAAAAGGCAGGTCATCTGAGAGCTGACTGCTGGAAACTCCGGGGAAAACTCGTAGGGTTAAATCAGGGCACACCCACTCAGTGCAGGAGAAGGAGGGATCCTGATGGAAAGCAATGCAGAGCAAGCTGTGGCTTTAACTGCAGCAATAGTAGGACCCAGAAAACATATTGCTGTGGGTGCAGGAAAATTTAACAGGATTTGAGGAAGTAACAAGAAAGATTGATGAGAGAAGTGCAGTGGATGTGGTCTACATGGATTTTAGTAAGGCATTTGACAAGGACCCACATGGCAGACTGGTCAGCAAAATTAAAGCCCATGGGATACAGGGGAATGTGGCAGGCTGAATCCAAAATTGGTTCAGGGACAGGAAACAAAGGGTAGTAGTCGACGGACGTTTTTGTGAATGGAAAGCTGTTTCCCGTGGTGTTCCACAAAGCTGAGTGTTGGGTCCCTTTCTGTTTGTGGTATATATTAATATATTTAAATGTGGCCGGCCTGACTGGGAAATTTGCTGATGACACAAAATTTGGCCGTGTAGTTGATAGTGAAGAGAATAGCCATAGACTCCAGAAAGATATCAATGGTTTGGTTGATTGGCGGAAAAGTGGCAAATGGAATTCATCCAGAAAAGTGTGAGGTAATGCATTTGGAGAGGGCAAATAAAGCAAGGGAAACAAACAATAAACAAGAGGATATTGAGAGGGGTAGAAGAAGTGGGAGACCTAGGAGTACATGTCCACAGGTCCCTGAAGGTGGCAGGACGGGTAGATAGAGTGGTGAAGGAGGCATATAGAATGCATTCCTTTATTGGCTGAGGTATAGATTTCAAAAGCAGGGATGTAATGCTGGAACTGTATAAAACGCTGGTTTGCTGGAGTATTGCATACAGTTCTGGTCACCACTTTACAGAAAGGACATAATTGAACTGGAAAGAGTACAGAGGAGATTTACAAGAATGTTGCCAGGGCTCGAAAGTTGCAGCTATGAGGAAAGATTGAATAGGCTAGGGCTGTTTTCCTTAGAACAAAGGAGGCTAGGGGGTCACTTAATAGAAGTGTACAAAATTATGAGGGGTTTAGATAGAGTAGACAGGAAGGACCTGTTGCCCCTAGCGGAGTGGTCAATTACCAGGGGGCACAGATTTATGGTGATTGGGAGAAGGATTAGAGGGGACATAAGGAAAAACTTTTTCACCCAGAGGGTGGTGGGTGTCTGGAATTCACTGTTAGGAACGGTGGTGGGGGCGAAACCCTCAACTCATTTAAAAGGTACTTGGGCATGCACCTGAAGTGCTGTAACCTGCAAGGTTATGGACCAGGTGCTAGAAGGTGGGGTTAGATTGGGCGGCTAGTTTTTTTTGCCAGCCGGCACGGACACGACGGACTAAATGGCCTTCTGTGCCGTAATTTTTCTATGGTTCTATAACAGCATCTATCATTAAAATGGAAGGACACATGTACTTTTGTTAAAAGTAATATCACCTGTTTATTTTTAATGCCAAATTTCATATCCAGAAGAGATGTCATGCGTGTCCATAAGCAAACATGAAAAAAGTAACTTAAAAAAAAAACCCCCACCTATCCCCCAACAATGAACATTTGTCTTTCAGAAATTCAAACATTCCTAGTAGGCAAGAAAGCACTCCAAAGTAAAGATTTTGAACCCACCTACTTTAAAGAACAGTCTACCTCAAAAGAGACAAATCCTTTGAATAGGCTAAGGAGGGCGAAAACCATCAATAGAAAAAGTAATACCCCTCTCAGAACTTTGCATAGAATGGTAAATATTAAGATTTTTAAGAAATAAATTACTACATAAAGAGCACCTACCTTAGGTTTTCCAGGGAGTGCCAAACAAACGTATTCAGGTGCATGGATCTTATACAGCAAGAGAAGAGCCACCAGGTGTGCCTGCATTCCCTGAAAGACAGCAGATTAAAACAATGTCCGTATGCACAGAACAGCTAATATACATTCAAAATTTGATATAGAATGGGCTCTTATTGCCTTTTAGATCATCTCCACTGCCTTCCTTCATTCTGATACTTAACAACAGTAACATAAGAACAAAAGTAGGCCAATCAATCCCTTCAGCCTGTTCCACCATTCAATCAGATCAAGCCTGATCTGTATGTCATCTCCACTTACCCACCTTTTTCCATATCCCTTGATACCGTTCCCAACAAAGATACATCAATCTCAGTCCTGGAAATTTCAACTGACCAATTATAAAGTCTTTTGGGAGAGAAAGTTCCAAATTTCCACTATCCTTTGTCTATTAAAAAAAGTGGTTCCTAATTTCAGTCCTATACGGTGTTATGAGCAGGTGAGAAAGGTGTCTAGGGGTACCTCACAGCCTTCACCTGGTCTCACCTGAACAGCGTTTAATTTTAAACACACCATGTTTTTAGCTCCCCCTTGGTAAATCCTTGTTCACTGCTTTTCAATTATAAGACAAAGAAACCAGCACAAACAGATTTTCTTAGGTTTAAAGAAAAGTTGAAATTTATTAAACTTGAACTTAAACTCTAATTCAGTTGATGCCTATGGATACATGATGTGCTCACTAGTATGCATACGCGATACACACATGCAAATAGAGACAGAAAAGAGATATAAATAAAGTGGAAAGTTTGAGGCAATATCTGAAGAATTTTTGTTACGGTTCTTCGAGCTCACTGTACAGTCCTTGATTGTACGTCGATCTTGCTTTTCGTTGGGGCCAAGTTTTCATCTTAAATCTTGTTTGTTGTAGGACTTTTCTCTCTTGGGGTTCATGTGTCTTCAGTGGATTCAGAGGCTTGTGAGAAAGACATGGGAGCAGATAGGAGAGATCTTCTCAGTCCAGAAGCAAACAGTCTTTCTGAGTTCAAACTCTCTGTGGCTAGTTCGAAAAAAATCCTGGAACAGCCAGTTAGTCATAGAAAGGGAGAAGGTATTAGCGTTTTTATCGGGCTTAAAAGTGGATAAATCCCCAGGTCCAGATGAGATGTATCCTAGGCTGTTATATGAGGCAAGGGAGGAGATTGCAGGGGCTCTGACACAAATTTTCAAATCCTCTCTGGCCACAGGAGAGGTGCCAGAGGACAGGAGGACAGTGAATGTCCCACCATTATTCAAGGGTAGCAGGGATAAACCACGTAATTACAGACAGTGAGTCTAACATCAGTGGTAGGGAAACTGTTGGAAAAAACTCTGAGGGACAGGATTAATCACCACTTGGAGAGGCAGGGATTAATCAAGGAGAGTCAGCATGGCTTTGTCAGGGGGAGATCATGTCTCACAAACTTGATTTAATTTTTCGAGGTGACTAAATGTGTACATAAGGGTAAAGCAGTTGATGTAGTCTACATGGACTTCAGTAAGGCTTTTGATAAGGTCCTGCATGGGAGATTGGTTAAGGTGGTAAGAGCCCATGGGATCCAGGGCAATTTGGCAAATTGGATCCAAAATTGGCTTCGTGGTAGGAGGCAGAGGGTGATGGTCAAGGGTTGCTTTTGCGATTGGAAGCCTGTGACCAGCGGTGTGCCACAAGGATCGGTGCTGAGACTCTTGCTGTTTGTACTGTACATTAATGATTTAGACGTGAATATAGGAGGCATGATCAGTAAGTTCGCAGATGACATGAAAATTGGTGGTGTCATAAATAGTGAGGAGGAAAGCCTTAGATTACAGGATGATATAGTTGGGCTGGTAAGACGGGCAGAGCAGTGGCAAATGGAATTTAATCCTGAGAAGTGTGAGGTGATGCATTTTGAGAGGACTAACACGGCAAGGGAATATACAATGGATGGTAGGATCCTAGGAAGTACAGAGGGTCAGAGGAACCTTGGGGTACTTGTCCATAGATCACTGAAGGCAGCAGCACAGGTAGATAAGGTGGTTAGGAAGGCATATGGGATACTTGCCTTTATTAGCAGAGGCACAGAATATAAGAGCAGGGAGGTCATGATGGATACAAAACACTGGTTAGGCCACAGCTGGAGTACTGTATACAGTTCTGGTCGCCACACTATAGGAAGGATGTGATTGCACTGGAAAGGGTACAGAACAGATTCACCAGAATGTTGGCTGGGCTGGAGCATTTCAGTTATAAAGAGAGACTATATAGGCTGGGGTTGTTTTCCCTGGAACGGAGAAGGCTGAGGGGGGACACACTGCTTTGCTGGCTCATGCAAAGGCTTTTGACTTTGGGGGATGGGTGGTTCTCTTTGGTACTGACAGTGGAGGGGAGGATTCTTTGCTAATCTTCCCTTTGTCCTCTGGGACACTCCTGCCTGCAGGTATTTGTGCAGACTTTCCTGCACTCCCCTGTGGCACTTCGACTAGGTGAGGTGTCGCCCTCATGATTTGGCTGCCCCCGAGAGGTTTTTCTTTGTCTCTGCAGGTTCCTGTAAATGCTGTTAACAACTCTGGTGGGCTGCTTCTAGAGTCTGCATTTACATAGGAGGATGTGGGGTCTAACTTTTCAAATTTTTCGGGTTGGCTGACCAGACAGTAAAGGTTTTCATCTGGGATTCCTCTTGGACTTACTTCAACCTGCCCTCTTGGTCACTTTTTCACCTTCCCTATCTAACCTTTTGCCAGCCTGTCCCTTTTTGTTCTCGGCAGAGGTCCCTTACAGTTCACCAGCCCTCTGCTGGAGGGCCCTCCTCATGCCGGTACAATTAGGGGAACAGGTTTCACTGCAGGCTGAGGTTTCCCCTCAATCTGGCACATGTGGCAACTCCTGCAGTATTCCACCATATCCTTGTAGGAGTTTTGGCTAAACTGCTGTCTTATGGGGGCTTTGGTCTTTCGTATACCGGCTGTATACTGCAGTCTTGTGGGCTGTTAATATTTCTCTCCGGTCCCTCTGCGGCACCACTAAATGGTGAAGTACTGCCCACTCCTTGCTCACAGGTCTGTAAGGAGAACTCCACTTCCTCATCAGTATCTCATTATTTAAATAGTAGCAATCAGGGACTCCCTCTGCTTCACTTTCAGACAGGGCAGTCTGTGCTAACTCTCGCAATACTGGGTCAGCTCGCTGAGCCTCAGCTAGGGAAAATCCATTTAATTCATTCCCTGGGTCTCCTAACTTTCCAAAGAAAGTCTCAGACAGACAGACCTGGTTATCTGCCTGCAGTGCTAATTCAGTCTCCTCTGGGGGAGCTGGTTTGATCATGACCTGATCCACTACACATTCAGGGAAACTGCAGGGGTCTGTCTCCTGCCACTGCCCTGTCTCTCTGACCTCCTAAGGTCTGTCTTTCACGACTGGCGGGGCTACCACCTTTATCGCCGCCAGATCATTGCCTAGGAGCAGGTCAACCCAGTCCACAAGCAAACTAGGGACAATCCCTACAGTCACTGGTCCCGAAACTTGGTTGCACTCCAGGTGCACCCGGTTTACAGGTACAGGCATACACTGCCCTCCAATATCATTCACCACCATTTTGATCTTCACTGCACTCTCTGGGGCGGCAGGGTGGTGTTGGTGGGGGGGGAAAGAGGTCGGGCATTTTCCCAGTAAAAGGGATCTAGTGGTCCCTGTGTCCCTGAGAATTACTACGGGCTTGCTTGCCCCACTTGAGTGGTATGGGGTTACTTTCCCTTCAGACACAAAACCTTGATAACCCTCAAAAATCCTATTAAATTTTTCTGCACTTGCAGTAGTAAGCCTCCTAGGTCTCATTCTTACTGCAGTTAAAACCACAGCTTGTTTTGCTGTGTAGGAGGCGCCAAACACTGGTGAAGGAGGCACTGAACCCTGCTGCAGCAGGTACTGAATACTGGTGTAGGAGGTGCCTAATTCTGGTGTTGGAGGCACTGACTTCTGGTGTAAGAGGTCCTTCTTCACTGAGAGGGTGTGAGCTGATTAACCCAACAGGTTTGCCCTTTAGTTTCCAGCTTTTAAAAGCCCTACTTAATTATAATGGAAGTACACAGGTCTCCAGGTCTCATTCCAGCATGTTCCTTTTTGGCTAGAGGAGGATCACCTGTGTCTCCCGCGTTCCTTTCTCTCCCAGGACTGCTTGGGCTCCTATCACCTTCACACCCGTTGTCCTTTTCGGATTTGTGGGGTGACTAGGATAGTTTCTCCCAAGAAACAGACTTATAAATTAAAGCAAACTCATTGGCCAGAACGGCCGCTTGCCAAGCTCTCTGAACCCGCCGCTCCTCTACATGTGTCGTTATGGAGAGTGGGAAAGAGTTTTTCAATTCCTCAAACAGAATTACTTCCCTGAGATTCTCATAGCTGAGCTGTACTTTAAGAGCCCTCAGCCACTGGTCAAAGGCCAGCTGTTTATTGCTTTCAAACTCCAAGTAAGTTTGATTAGCTTGTTTCTTGAGGGTTCTAAACTTTTGGCAATATGTTTCTGGTACTAATTCATATGCCCCGAGGATAGCATTTTTGGTCAGTTCATAATTTGATGAACTCTCATCTGGCAACAGGGAACAAACGTCATGGGCTTTTCCAGTTAGCTTGCTTGGTAATAAAAGAGGCCAGGTCTCAGCTGGCTATTTTAGCAGCCATGCCAGTTTCTCAAAGGACACAAAAAATGCTTTCACAACTTCCTCACTGAATTTTGGAATTAGTTGAGCATGTTTTAACAATTTTGTACCAAGCCCTGAATTACACTCCTCCAGATTGGCCATGCTTTCACTGGGGTGACTCTGTCGCCCCCTAAGCTCTCTTCCTTCGCATTCTTTCTGGAAGGTTCTTTCTCTCTCCCGTCTGTCTTCTAATTCAAGTTTCCTCTGTTCCAATTGTATCTTTGCTAACAATACCCTGTCAGAGTCTACTTCGAACCCTGTTTCTGCTTCTTCAGATTCAAGGGAGAAATGGTTGGCCATTAGCCTTAAGAGTTCAGACTTCGTAGCCTGACCACATACAGTGATCCCACACAGCTCAGCCATTTTCCTCAACTCCTCCAAAGACAGTGCTTTTAACTTATCCCAAGTTAGTTCACCCTGGCTTGGAGAACAAAGAACAGTACAGCACAGGAACAGGCCATTCGGCCCTCCAAGCCTGCCTAAACTAACACCTTCTGCACTTCCGGGGCCCATATCCCTCTATTCCCTTCCTATTTATGTATTTGTCAAGTTGTCTCTTGAATGTCGCTATCGTATCTGCTTCCACCACCTCCCCTGGCAGCGCGTTCCCGGCACTCACCACCCTCTGTGTGAAAAAAACTTGCCTTGCACATCTCCTCTAAACTTTGCCCCTCGCACCTTAAACCTATGTCCCCTGGTAACTGACACTTCCACCCTGGGAAAAAGCTTCTGACTATCCACTCTGTCCATGCTGCTCATAACTTTGTAAACCTCTATCATGTCGCTCCTCCACCTCCGTTGTTCCAGTGAAAACAATACGAGTTTTTCCAACCTCTCCTCATAGCTAATGCCCTCCAGACCAGGCAACATCCTGGTAAACCTCCTCTGTACCCTCTCCAAAGCCTCCACGTCCTTCTGGTAGTGTGGCGACCAGAATTGCACACAATATTCTAAGTGTGGCCTAACTAAGGTTCTGTTCAGCTGCAACATGACTTGCCAATTTTTATACTCTATGCCCCGACCGATGAAGGCAAGCATGCCGTATGCCTTCTTGATTACCTTATCCACCTGCGTTGTCACTTTGTGACCTGTGGACCTGTACGCCCAGATCTCTCTGCCTGTCAATACACCTAAGGGTTCTGCCATTTACTGTATACTTCCCACCTGCATTAGATCTTCCAAAATGCATTACCTCACATTTGTCCAGATTAAACTCCATCTGCCATTTCTCCGCCCAAGTCCCAACCGATCTATATCCTGCTGTATCCTCTGACAATCCTCATCTTTATCCGCAACTCCACCAATCTTTGTGTCGTCCGCAAACTTACTAATCAGACCAGCTACATTTTTCTCCAAATCATGTGTATATACTACAAACGGCAAAGGTCCCAGCACTGATCCCTGCGGAACACCACTAGTCACATCCCTCCATTCAGAAAAACACCCTTCCACTGATACCCTCTGTCTTCTATGACCGAGCCAGTTTTGTATCGATCTTGCCAGCTCACCTCTGATCCCGTGTGACTTCACCTCTTGTACCAGTCTGCCATGCAGGACCTTGTCAAAGGCTTTACTAAGGTCCACATAGATAACATCCACTGCCCTTCCATCATCAATCATCTTCGTCACTTCCTCAAAAAACTCAATCAAATTAGTAAGACACGACCTCCCCTTCACAAAACCATGCTGTGTCTCGCTAATAAGTTTGTTTGTTTCCAAATGGGAGTAAATCCTGTCCCGAATAATCCTCTCTAATAGTTTCCCTACCACTGACGTAAGGCTCACCGGCCTATAATTTCCTGGATTATCCTTGCCACCCTTCTTAAACAAAGAAACAACATTGGCTATTCTCCAGTCCTCTAGGACCTCACCTGTAGCCAATGAGGATGCAAAAATTCCTGTCAAGGCCCCAGTAATTTCTTCCCTTGCCTCCCTCAGTATTCTGGGGTAGATCCCATCAGGCCCTTGGGACCTATCTACTTTAATGCTGTGCAAGACACCCAACACCTCCTCCTTTTTGATAATGAGATGACTGAGACTATCTGCACTCCCTTCCCTAGGCTCATCATCCACCAAGTCCTTCTCTTTGGTGAATACTGATACAAAGTACTCATTTAGCACCTCGCCCATTTCCTCTGACTCCACACATAGATTCCCATCTCTGTCCTTGAGTGGGCCAACCCTTTCCCTGGTTACCCTCTTGCTCTTTATATATGTATAAAAAGCCTTGGGATTTTCCTTAATCCTGTTTGCCAATGACTTTTCATGAGCCCTTTTAGCCCTCCTAACTCCTTGCTTAAGTTCCTTCCAACTGTCTTTATATTCCGCAAGTGCTTCATCTGTTCCTAGCTTTCCAGCCCTTACAAATGCTTCCTTTTTTGACTAGGCTCACAATATCCCGTGTTATCCAAACTTCCCGAAACTTGCCAAACTTGTCTTTCTTCCTCACAGGAACATGCTGGTCCTGGATTCTAATCAGCTGACGTTTGAAAGACTCCCACACGTCAGATGTTGATTTACCCTCAAACAGCCGCCCCCAATCTAAATTCTTCAGTTCCTGCCTAATAGTTATAATTAGCCTTCCCCCAATTTAGCACCTTCACCCGAGGACTACTCTTATCCTTATCCACAAGTACCTTAAAACTTATGGAATTATGGTCACTGCTCCCAAAATGCTCCCCCACTGAAACTTCAACCACCTGGCCGGGCTCATTCCCCAATACCAGGTCCAGAGTGGCCCCATCCCTAGTTGGACTATCTACATACTGTTTCAAGAAGCCCTCCTGGATGCTCCTTACAAATTCTGCCCCATCCAAGCCCTTAGCACTAATTGAGTCCCAGTCAATATAGGGGAAGTTAAAATCACCCACCACCACAACCCTGTTGCCTTTACATCTTTCCAAAATCTGTCTACATATCTGCTCCTCTATCTCCCGCTGGCTGTTGGGAGGCCTGTAGTGAACCCCCAACATCGTGACTGCACCCTTCCTATTCCTGAGCTCCACCCATATTGCCTCGTTGCATGACCCCTCTGGGTTGTCCTCCCGCAGTGCAGCTGTGATATTCTCCTTAACCAGTAATGCAACTCCCCACCCCTTTTACATCCCCCTCTATCCCGCCTGAAGCTTCTAAAGCCTGAACATTTAGCTGCCAATCCTGCCCTTCCCTCAACCAAGTCTCTGTAATAGCAACATCATCATATTTTCAAGTACTAATCCAAGCTCTAAGTTCATCTGCCTTACCTGTTATACTTCTTGCATTGAAACAAATGCACTTCAGACCACCAGTCCTGCTGTGCTCAGCAACATCTCCCTGCCTGCTCTTCCTCTTAGTCCTGCTGGCCTTATTTACTATGTCCTCCTCATTTATTTCACTAGCTGTCCTACTGCTCTGGTTCCCACCCCCCTGCCACACTAGTTTAAACCCTCCCGAGTGAGAGCTACTAACTTCAGTTGCAGACATGTTAGCATTCAAGTACATACAACCACAAGAAAAACTGTATTGAAATCTTGCTCTTTTTTTGTTTGGGAACAATTTGGCTTCCCACTTCTAACTTCTCTCGTTTGTTTATAGATAAAATCCCGGATGGTAGCCTCCAAATTTCTGTTACGAGGTGAAAAAGGTGTCCCTCACAGCCTTCACCTGGTCTTACTGTAACAGGGTTTAATTTTAAACACACCATGTTTTTAGCTCCCCATTGGTGAATCCTTGTTCATCGCTTTTCAATTATAAGGCAAAGAAACCAGCACAAACAGATGTTCTTAGGTTTAAAGAAGAAAAGTTGAAATTTATTAAACTTGAACTTAAACTCTAACCCGGTTGATGCCTACGGATACACGACGTGCCCATGCTAGCATGCATACGAGATACACACATGTAAATAGTGACAGAAAAGAGAAGAAAATTAAAGTGGAAAAGTTTGAGGCAATATCTGAAGAATTTTTGTTATGGTTCTTCGAGCTCACTGTAGAGTCCTTGATTCTAAGTAGATCTTGCTTTTCGTTGGAGCCCAGTATTCTTCTTAAACCTTGTTTGCTGTAGGAGACTTTTCTCTCTTGGGGTTCATGTGTCTTCAATGGATTCAGAAGCTTGTGAGAAAGAAATGGGAGCAGACAGATCTTCTCAGTCCAGGAACAAACTCCATGGCTAGTTCAAAAAAAAAACCCTGGAATAGCCAGTTAGCCATGTGACCTGTTGGTCCAACCAGTCCTGGATTGGATCACCTTAGCAGCCTCTGGAATTTTCCTCTTACACACAACACCTGGTGATCAAGGTCCATTGTGGGTTGAATGTGTCAGAGAATGGTCCTTTGTCCTTCCAAGCACTGTCTGTTAATATGCAAATGTCTTTTCAGCCACGGCTGATCTGTTTAACAGGTCATTTCCTTGCTCCAGCAACAGTTTAAAATCAATGTTCATACAACAAAATTAATATGCATCATTCGTGGCAGGTGGGAGCCAAGCATGACAATGTTAATGCCCCTTATTCTAGATTGCCCAACAGAAAAAATAGTTTCTTTGCATCTATCCTATTTAATCCCTTACAGACCTCAGTTGGATCATCCTGCAATCTTCTAAACACTGGAATACAAACCAAAGTTCTGGCAACCTGTCTTCCTAATTTAACCCTTTGAGCCCCAGTAGCATTTTGCAGAATCTGAACTGTACCCTATCCAAGGTCAATACCACTTTCCTGAGGTGCAGTGTTCAATACTGCATGTAGTACTCCAGATGACTTTTGACCAAGCTTCTTTACATTCCAACTCCCCCGAGATGAAGGCCTATTTCCTATTAGTCAATTTGGTTACTTTTTGTACATGTTTGCTAGCTTTTAGTGATTTGTACACATGGACACAAAAATCTATTTGCTCCTCAACAGCTCCAAGTCTTGCACTATGCAGAAGGTAATGGCAACATTTGTGTCAAATTTTTGCTTCGCAAAATGAGGGATGCAAGTGTTTGGGAACTGCAATACTAAATGCGGGAATCTAGTCTCATGAAGCACTATTTGGATTAACTATAGCACAATTAGATGCAGAGTGACCTTTCATCTACTGTACAGCAAAAAATGGGTCTCGATCTCAACCCCAGTACAACACTACCTACAAGGGTGGTTTCCACAGTCACCCTTCTCAATAAGATTGCACTATAATGACAATTGGAGGTTGTTTTATGTTGGGGGTTCACTGCCAGGAAGTGAATTCAGGATGTCTAAATTTATTTCTTGGAAAATCCTTACAGCCAGAAAATGGAGGAGAGTTTTACACTAGTGCAAGTTGCACTTCAGTCCAGAGCCCAGAGGTGAAAGGTCAGTCTCCCAGAATGAAATCAATCTATATTAAATTTTGAAGTCATTTTGCTTTCTCATGAAACAGTTAGTCGTTGGTAAGCACAAAGTAGCTTAGTAGCCACTCAACAGGTTATGCTCCCTGAATCCATCTGTTCCTTCAATGAGAACCATGTTAGCCATTCCTCCTTTGGCAGAACAGAAACAAAACACTTTAGAAGTTGGAAAACTGAAATAAACACAGAAAAAACTGGAAATATTCAGCTGGTCAGGCAGCATCGTAGAGAGAAAAACAGACTTCACATTTCAGAAGTTTGACAAAAAGTCAACCTGAAACATTATCTATTTGTCTTTCCACAGATGCTGCCTGTCCTGCCAAGTATTTCTAGCATTTTCTGTTTTTATTTCATTCCTCCTTTGATTGGGACATAGAAATAACATGCTGATGTCACAATTACATTGGCAACAATCAAACTGGCCTGTGGTAACCATGACATGCCCTAAGCTTACCTGATTTTGTGTTATAAACATGGTGGCCACTGCTCCACTTCCCAGTCTTGTTCCCACCTCCTCTTTGCTGGCCTGAAGACCCTTTAGGCAGTGGTTGAGCTTCCCCTGCCTCTTCCTGTTTCGCCTCAGTACTTCCAGCATTCCTACATTCTAACCTATTTATTTTGCATTTCTAGACTCAATGCTTCTTCAACACAATGCTCAGCTACATTATCTAGCTGGCAGTGCAAAATGGTGAGAACTGGGTTTACCTGTCCTCTGTTTTATCTCTGTTATGACCTGACTAGCAGCTCCCACCGGATCTTTCTCTCCACCACTGGGAACACTCAGAGTGCCCTATCATTGCTCCTCACCCAAGACTGCTGACTTATATGCACCGCTGATTTCAACTATGTCTCAGGCTGCAATACAGAGAAAAGAAAAGCACAAACAAGCGAGCATGAACACAAAGGGTATGGTAGCTGACTGTATTACTAGTCCTGTAACATAACCAAAGGCCTGGACTAATGATCCAGAGACACAAGTTCAAATCCCACCACAGCAGCTGAGGAATTTAACTTCAGTTATTTGAATAAAAAAATTACTATCAGTAATGGTGACCATGAAACTACAGGATTGCTGTAAAAACCCATCTGTTTCACTGATTCCTTTTAAGGAAGGAAGAAGTCTGTCGTCTTTATTCCATCTAGCCTATATATGACTCCGGTCCCCACAGCAATGTGGTTGACTCTTAACTGTTCTCTGAAATGGCCTATCAAGCCACTCAGTTGTATTCAAGAAAGCAGTTCACCAACACCTTCTCAAGGGTGATTAGGGATGGGTAGTAAAGGCTGGCCTTGCCAAAGATGCCCACATCCCACGAATGAATAAAAAACATGCAGAAGGGAGAGGCGTAGGCACAGAGATTCTGTTTTTGGGCCAGTGAAAGAATAGCAAGGAACACATTCCCGATATGGGGGAAAGATAGAAGGGAAGAAAGAAGAACTGTTGAGTTTCAAAGTTGAGAAAATAAACAAAAAACCCACTAACAAAGAGAAACCTGCTGCATGTGGGACAATAGGGTGGTACACAAAAGAGAAAAAAGGCCCTTGGAGCTGCACATGTAGATCACACTCATATTTTGAGAGTAGATCACATTCCATAACCAAAACAGACAGGATATATTTTCTAGATTGTAACACAATCTGTAAGTAATTTGCTGAGATATTTTCTTCATCAACCATGTGGTTTCAGCTTTACAGTGCAATAAACCCAATTCCTCCATCACAGCATCAGATAGATTTATCCCCAGGACTCAACTATGAACAACCCTGCAGGAAATGAATTATGCTAAACTTATTGCAACAAAGCAGGAAATGAATTACATTAAATTTATGACAATATTTCCCATTTACGTGAGCGCTCTCCTTGATCCTACTGCTGTTCCCCACGTCACAACTGCACCTAACCCTGACCTTGTACAGTACATTAGTGTACAACTGCCTCTGCACCACAGCCATGATCATAAGTACAACCTATACAGAGTCTTCATGTTCTACTTAGAGCTTCAGTATTGTACTTGTGATACTGTGGTCAAATACTGAGCAGGCCGCAACATTCAAGTAGAGATGGCAAATAAGTCGGTAATAGAAACACCTCTAACAAGCTAGTTATAGCAAATCTGCAGCGTATGTACAATGAAAAATTAGAAACAGCAAATTTATCTTTTGCTTTCATTCTCTTCATCACCAGCTTCCATTCCCTAGCCTACACTTGTTGAAGCAAGCAAAAACAGTCTGGGTCAATGGCACCTCATGCAACTAATTTAAATGAGGTGGCCTTGTAATACCATTGATGTATTACACTTTACCAAGTTTCTGCAATTCACAACTTAGCAGCCTACCCAATATCTGAGTCAAACTTGTTGCATATATAATTTCTAACAGGTTTAAGAATTGAACCAGTTCTTTTGAAAAGCTGAATTTCTATTGAGCTTAGGATAGTAGGGCTCAGCTCCAGATATACTGCTTTCACATACTTGGTAGCAGACCCAGTAAAACTGTATAAAAAAAAAGATTTTTCAATAGTTGACCTTATAAAATTTCCACTAAGATTACATGAGTTGCATGAAACCTGCTGCTGAGTGCCAATGGTTCTAGTCCCTTAATAAGTACGGAATAATTTTAAGCTTTTTAACCATTAGAATAAGGGGATACAAAATCAAAATTAAATAACTTACCATTTTGGACTGCAGGTCTATTAGCTTCTTGACTCTGAATCGTCTAACTAAGAAAATACAAAAAAGTACAACAAAGAAAAGGTGACATTTATTTAAAAATATTAAAAATCAAATGATCAATATTAAATCAGAGTTTCACAACCAAGAACAATACAAGAGAATTAGCGATTGTGCCATCACCTCAAATAGCGAAATTACACATTGCATTAGAGATCATTCTAGATTACTTCTCCACCCTCTCAACGCTGGTCAACTCCAAGTTTCTACTTTCAACCAGGAGAACTATACATCAAGACCAGCAGCACAGCAATTCAGCAATCTCCCCCAAAAAAAGCATTTTTCTTGCATTTGACCTCTCACTGACAGATACATTTGTTCCATCCAGCTGTCTTTTGGAATTGACAACTCATTATAACTGATATCATAAGAGCTGTAGATTTTAAACATGAACACAGATGGATTGTCAAATTTTCCAGCTGGGACTTCAGTTGGAACAGACTTAATGGCTTGGATTTTGTGGCTGTAATGAAGAAGAAACTGTCAGCATTCGCCATCGCTCCAAACATGAAAATGACAGCAACCTCTGGCATCCGCAGTTAAACGCGGAAATTCAAAAGATGCTGTCAGTGATTCCCTACTCCTCCACAGGGTGATCTGTTGAAGTTCCCATAGATGGAAACCTTGTGAAATCACTTGAACTTCCACTTTGAAGCTATTAGTCTCGCTGTAAGAATCCTTGAAAAAGTTATGCTTGAATGAGGAACAACTGGGTTTTTTTTTGTAAATCGTGCACTGGGTTCAGAATTATTTAACCACCTCTCTGGCCCTGAGAAACTAATTTTATATTTGTGAAATATCAAATTTCACCACGATGATATTTCCAAAGGGATTTTAATACTTTTTTTAAAAAAAGTTAACCATTTTTCAGCTTCTACCTTAATCCGATGTATATGTCCCAATCTTTACTTCACGTTCTATAAAATGATTAAGCGAAGCACAATCAGTGCATTCTGCTTGCTCGTTTGCTGTGAAACCTCTTCAATGCAATTGGCTGCTTAGCCTGCTTAACGTCATCACTGTTGCTGAACACCTGAGATTCCCTATAGTTGGCACCAGAATCAAATAAACGTCGGGAAAAGTTAAATCTACGCTAGAGATGGCTCGACATTTGCGCAGCTGTCTTCAAGGTCAGTGCGAGCATCATCACTTGACCGCGAACTGCCAAATATCGTCAAGAAGGAGATTAGTGCCATCGAAACTCTAAAGTAGAAAGCAATGAAGAGCTGATTCTGGATGTCATAAATCTGACCTGACTTTAATTAATTTAAGACTATAAAAACAATTTACTCAAGTTGATCCTAAGGCAGCTGCACCTTCAGAGATTTGGGCAGCTATGACACGAAACCCAGATGGTTTGCAAGCTTCCCAACGATCTATGCTTGTCCCCATGCCCTCTTCACATACTTGAAGGAAATTATTAGTTAGAAGGCTGTATTGGAGAAATGAATGGCGCTGAAGGTCGATAAGTCCCCAGGACCTGATATTCTACATCCCAGAGTATTGAAAGAGGTAGCTATGGAGATAGTGAATGCATTGGTGATCATCTTCCAAAATTCTATAGATTCTGGAGTGGTTCCTGCAGATTGCAAGGCAGCAAATGTCACACCACTATTATGAAGGGAGGGAGCGAGAAAACAGGGAATTATAGACCTGTTAGTTTTACATCAGCCATTGGGAAAATGCTAGAATCTATTCTGAAGGATGTGATAAATGGACAATTGGATAATAAGAAGCTGATTGGGCATAGTCAACATGGATTTTTGAATGGGAAATCATGTTTGACAAACCTGTTGGGGAATTTTGAGGATGTTACCAACAGAATTCATAAAGGAGAGTCAGTGGATGTGGTATACTTGTATTTTCAGAAGGCTTTTGATAAAGTTCCTCACAGGAGGTTGGTTAGCAAAATTAAAGCACATGGGATAGGAGGTAATATACTGGCATGGATTAACAATTGGTTAACAGGTAGAAAGCAGAGAGTAGGAATAAACGGGTCATTCTCGCACTGGCAGGATGTGACCTGTGGGGTACCACAGGGATCAGTGCTTAGGCCCCAGCTGCTCAATACATATCGATGATTTGGATGTGGGGACCAAATGCAGTATTTACAAGTTCGCAGATGACACAAAACAAGGTGGGAATGTATGTTGTGAGGAAGATGCAAAGTGGCATCAAGGGGATTTGGAAAGACATAGTGGGTGGGCAAGAACGTGGCAAATGGAATATAATGTGGAAAAATGTGAGGTTATCCACTTTGGGAGGAGGAACAGATGTGCAGAGTATTTCTTAAGTGGTTAGAGATTAGAAAGTGTAGATGTACAAAAGAACCTGGGTATCCTCGTCAATTAGTCACTGAAAGCAAACATGTAGGTGCAGCAAGCAATTAAGGCTAATGGTTAAGTTAGCCTTCATCGCAAGAGGATTTGAGTACAGGAGTAGTGAAGTCTTGCTTCAATTGTATAGAACCTTGGTTAAACTGTACCTGGAGTACTGTGTGCAGTTTTGGTCCCCTTATCTTCGGAAGGATATTATTGCCATAGAGGAAGTGCAACCAAGGTTCACCAGACTTGTTCCCAGGATGGCGGGACAGTCCTACGAAGAGAGATTGGGGAAGCTGAAACTCTAGAGAAGACAGGCCCAAAGAATGAGAGGTGATCTCATTGAAACCTATAAAATACTTAAAGGGATAGACAGGGTAGATGCAGTTAAGATGTTTCCCCTGGGTGGGGAGTTTAGAACTGGGGACACAATTTTGAAATAAGGGGGACAGAGATGAGGAGAAATTTCTTTACTCAGAGGGTTGTGAATCTTTGGAATTCTCTACCCCAGAGGGCGGTGGAAGCTCAGTCATTGAGTATGTTTAAAGCAGAGATTAACTGATTTCTAAATACATTGGCATTTGGGGATATGAGGATAGTGTGGGAAAAAAGCATTGAATTGGATGATCAGCCATGATCACATTGAATGGCGGGGCAGGACCGATGGGCTGAATGGCCTACTCCTGATCCTATGTTCCTATACAGTACCCATTGGTGATATCATCCATAGATACAGGCTCAGCTTTCATATGCATGCCAATGATACTCAAATCTGCTCCTCTTACCATTTCTCTTGGCCTCCAGGTTTCTAGTCTGACATCAAGGCATAGATGAGTTGCAATATTTTTTTTAAATGAATATTTAAGCCATTATTTTCTGAGCCCCCGCCCTGTCAAGCTCCACTTTCTGACTATTCACTCAGGTTGAATCAGACAGCTTAAACCTATCTATGTACTATTTCCTGCCTTTATCCCTCCACTAGTGAAGCCCTGAACAATGTTTCTGTCACCTCCAGACTATTATGCCATTGCCCTCCTTGCCAATCTTCAACACTTCATAAACTTATCCAAAATGTAGCAATCTATATCCAACCTTGCACTAATACCTGCTCAATATTATTCTATCCTTGCTAACTTGGATTGGCTCTGTTCCAATGTAACTTTAAAACCCTTGTTCTCATCTTTCGTTTCACACCATCCTATTTGTTTGCAGCCACATTCTCCTGCACCCTTAGGTTCTGATGCTGACTTTTTATGCATCCTACCCACCCCTCGCAACACCATAGGTGATGGAATCTTCACCTAACTGAGCCAAACACTCAAAACTCCCTTCCTAAACCACGAAAAACCTGCTCAAACCCCATCTTTTTAAAGAAAAAATAGAAAATGCTGGAAACATTCAACAAGTCAGTCAGCATCTGCGGAGAGAACAAATGAGTTAATGTTTCAGGCGTAGGCTCATCTTTTTCACCAACCTTTGATCACCCATCCAAATATCTCCCATTATATATGTTCCTCTATCCACTTCCATTAAGAAGTGCCCAACGACTTTTTATCCACCATTCTTCCCTCACCTTCCCCAAATAAAGATAAATTATTGTTCAACAAGTCCTCTGCTGTTGCCTGGAAAATGGTAGTGCAAAGGGAGGGGGGAGGATGGACAAAAGACCAGGAAAAGAAATAGAACTGCAGAGATGGGACAGAGTGAAAATGGAGAGTCTGAAGTGGAGGACTTTAAGCTTAATATGTTGTTATGACAGGTCAGACGAATTAGGTTAACAAGAGCCAGGTATTTGCCAAATGGGACTTTACATAGGATAAACAGAAGAAAATTAATTGGAGCATAAGTAGACCATACAGCACGTGGAGACTGCTCTGCCATTCAATATGATGACCGATATTCGGCTCCAACTCCACTTCCCCCACCCATCCCCATATCCCCGAGACACCAAACATGTGTCGAACTCAGCCTTAAAGACATTAAATGATGAAACATGCACAATTCTTTGGGGCAGAGAATTCTAAAGATTCACAACTCAGAAGAAATTTCTCATCTCAGTCCTAAATGATCATCCCCTTATCCTAAGACTGTGCCCCCATGTTCTTGTTTTTCCAGCAGGGAGAAACAACCTTTCAGCATCTACCCTGTCAAGACCCTTCAGAATCTCTTATGTTTCAATGTGATCACCTCTATTACTTCGAAATTCTAGACTATAGGCCCAATTTAGTCAGCCTATCGTAAAACAATCTTCTCATCCCAGGGACCAATCTACTGAACCTTCGCTTTATGGCCTCCAATGCAAGTATATCTTCACTTAAATATGGAGATCAAAATTACACACAGTATTTTTGGTGTGGTCTCACCAAAGCCCTGCACAATTGTAGCAAGATTCCTTTATTCCTTTACTCCAATCCCCTTGCAATAAAGGCCAACATGTCATCTGCCCTCCTAATTGCTTGCGGTACCTGCATGCTAACTTTGTGTTCCTTATACCAATACACCATGTCCCTCTGAAATTCAACATCTACATGTTTCATGCATTTAATAAAAAAAATTCTGCTTACCTAGTCTTACAACCAAGTGAATAACCTCACACTTCCCCACATTATGCTCCATCTGCCATCTTGTTGCCCACTCACTTAACATATCCACATCAAAACGGTATGCAGATTGCAAGCTGAGTGTGGAGATTCGAATTTGGCGAGTGGCGAGGAGGTGCTCCATTTTTCTACTTTTTTAACCCTCCAGTATTTGGTTTTTGCTTCGGTGCGGTGGAAGGGACTGTTTGGTGATTACCTGGTAAGCTATTGTACCTGAAATCAATCATCTGTAAAATTAAGGTATGGCCTGTGGGAAGTCATGGACGCACCACATGTCCTAGTCAAACACATCTGCAGGAAGTGTCACCGGCTGCAGAAGCTTGAGCTCTGGGTTTTGGAACTCGAACAGCGGCTGGAGTTGCTGTTGTACATCCGTGGGGCGGAGGACTATGTAGATTGCACATTTAGGGAGGTGGTCACACCGCAGGTTAGAAGCATGCAGGCAGATAGGGAATGGGTGACCGCCAGGCAGTCTAAGAGAACCAGGCAGGTAGTACAGGAGTTCCCTGATATCTCACTTGCTAATCGGTTTTCCATTTTGGATTCTGGTGAGGGTGATGGTTCCTCAGAGGAATGCAGTCAGAGCAAAGTTTGCAGCACCACAGGTGGCTGAGCTGCACAGGAGGGGAGCAAGAAGAGTGGAAGAGCAGAAGTGATAGGGGATTCATTAGTTAGGGGAACAGACAGGCATTTCTGCAGCAGTAAACTTGACTCCAGGATGGTGTGTTGCCTCCCTGGTGCCGGGGCCAAGGATGTCATGGAGCGGCTACAGGGCATTCTTCTGGGGGAGGGTGAACAGCCAGAGGTCGTGGTCCACATTGGTACCAATGACATAGGTAAGAAGGGGGATGAGGTCCTGAAAGCAGATTTTAGGGAGCTAAGAAGGAGATTAAAAAGCAGGACTTCAAAAGCAGTAATCTCAGGATTACTCCTAGTCGCAAGTGCAGGTGAGCAAAGGAATAGGAGAATTCAGCGATTGAACAAGTGGCTGGAGAACTGGTGTAGGAGGGAGGGCATCAGATTTCTGAGACATTGGGACCGGTTCTGGGGCAGCTAGGACCTGTACAAGATGGACGGGTCGCATCTTAGCAGGACTGGGATGAAGATTATTGCAGAGAGATTTGCTAGTTCTGTTGGAGAGGGTTTAAACTAAATTGTCAAGGGGATGGGAACCTAAGAGGGAGCTCTGATTGAAGGGAAGCAAACTTGGTAACCTGTCAGGGGCGTGGGAACCGGGCGTAAGTATCAGAGAGGAATACCAAGGTGCACAGAATACAGAGGGAGATAGACAGCACAGGAGAAGGGAATAGTAAATTATTAGGTGGGGTCAAGGTAAGGGAGAAAGTAATCAAGTCTGAATCAGGGTTAATGTGCATGTACGTGAATGCACGAAGTATAGTTAATAAGACTGGTGAGGTACAGGTGCAGATTGCCATGTGGAAATATGATGGTGTAGCTATAACAGAGACCTGGCTCAGAGTAGGGCACAACTGGGTGTGAAATATTCCTGGATACAAGGTGTTCAGAACAGATAAGAAAGGGAAAAAAGCTGAAGGGGTGGCGTTATTGATTAAGGAGAGCATTGCAGTGCTGGACAAAAAGAAATGCCCCAGAGGGGTCGAGGACAGAATCAATTTGGCCAGAGCCAAGGAACAAGAAATGAGCAGTTACATTGCTTGGTGTTGTCTATCGGCCACCAGCTAGTGGGAAGGACGTGAAGGAACACATTTGCAAGGAAATTACAGAGAGGTGCAAAAATTATAGCGTAGTTATAACGGGGGACTTGAATTTTCCAAACATAGACTGAGATAACAGTAGTGTAAAGGGCAGTGAGGGGCAAGAGTTCTTAGAGTGGGCTCAGGAAAATTTTCTACAACAGTATGTTGCTAGTCCAATGAGAAAGGAGGCACTGCTAGTCCTGGTTCTTGGAAACGAGGTGGGCCGACTGGATCAAGTATCAGTAGGTGCGTATTTAGGGGATAGTGATCATTGTATCAGAAGGTTTATGCTGACTATGGAAAAGGACAAAGAGCAATCCAGAGCATGAGTAATTAACTGGGGGAAGTCCAACTTCAATGGGGGTAAGAATGGAGTTAGGGCGAATAAATTGGAGTCAAAAGCTGGCAGGAAAACCAGTAGATGAACAATGACCTACCTTCAAAGAGGAGATAGTTCAGGCACAGTCAAGGTATGTTCCCTCAAAAGGGGAAAAGTAGGGAAAACAAATCCAGAGCTCACTGGATGACAAAAGAGGTAGAGATTAAGATAAAGAAAAAGTGTGCTTAATACAGATGCCAGGTAGAAAATACTATTGAGAACCAGGCTGAATATAGAAGGTCCAGAGGGGAAGTGAAAAAGCAAATAAGAGAAGCAAAGAGAGAGCATGAAAAGAGACTGGCAGCCAGCATTAAAGGAAACCCCAAAGTTTTCCCTCGTTAAAGGTATAAATAGCAAACGGGTGGTAAAAGGAAGAGTGGGGCTGATTAGGGACCAGAAAGGGGATTTACACATGAAGGCAGAGGGCAGAGCTGAGGTATTAAATGAATACTTTGCATGTCTTTAGCAAGGAAGAAGATACAACCCAGGCAATGTTGAAAGAGGAGGTAAGTCAGACACTAGAGGGGTTAGAAATTGATAAAGAGTAAGTATTAGATAGGCTGTCTGTACTTAGTGGATAAAGCACCAGGACCAGATGAGATGCATCCAAGGATACTGAGGGAAGTGAGGGTGGAAATCACAGAGGCACCGGCCGTAAATTTTCAGTATTCCTTAGACTCGAGGGTAGTGCCAGAGGACTGGAGAGTTGCAAACGTTACACCCTTGTTCAAAAAAGGGTGTCAAGATAAGCCCAGCAACTACAGTTTAGCTACGGTGGTGGGAAAATGTCTAGAAAAAATAGTTCGGGACAAACTTAATAGTCACATGTACAAATGCAAGTTAATTAAGGAAAGCCAGCCTCAAATTCTTCAGGGAAAATCATGTTTAACTAACTTGGAGTTTTTTGAGGAGGTAACAGAGAGGATTGATGAGGGCAATGATGTTGATGTGGTGTACATGGACTTTCAAAAGACATCAGATGCAGTGTCACGCAGCAAACTTGTGAGCGAACTTGTTATTAATAGGGGCATAGAGTACAAGAGCAAGGAAGCTAAGTTGAACTTGTGTAAGACACTAGTTCGGCCTCAGCTGGAGTATTGCGTCCAGTTCCGGGCACCACACTTGAGGAAAGACGAGGGCATTGGAGAGAGTACAGAAAGATTCACGGGAATGGTTCCGGGGATGAGGAATTTCAGTGTGAAGATAGATTGGAGAAGTTAGGTCCGTTTTCTTTGGAGAAAAGGCGGCCGAGAAGGGATTTGATAGAGGTATTCAAAATCATGAGGGGTCTAGACAGAGTAGAAACTGTTCCCACTCGTAAAAGGATCAACAACGAAAAGGCACAGATTTAAAGTATTTGTTAAGAGAAGCAAAAGTGACATGAGGAAAAACTTTTTCACACAGCGAGTGGTTCAGATCTGGAATGCGCTGTCTGAAAGTGTGGTCGAGGCTGGTTCAATTGAAGCATTCAAAAGGGAATTAGACAGTTATATGGAAAGGAAGAATGTACAGGGTCATGGAACTGAGGGAATTGCTCTTTCAGAGAGCCAGTGCGGACACAATGGGCCAAATGGCCTCCTTCTGCACTGTAACGTTTCTGTGATTCTGTGATATCCCTTGGCAGCCTCTTTGTGTCCACCTCACAGCTTACATTCCCACCTAGCTTTGTATCATCAGCAAGCTTAGATACATGCTTCACAGTCACTAGTCTAAGTCATGAAAAAAGATTGTAAACAGCTGAAGCCCCAGCACTGATCCTTGCAGAACTCCACTAGTTAAAACCTGCCAACTTGAAAATGCCCCATTTGTCACTACTGTCAATCCTCTATCCATACAAATACATTACCCCCAACTCCATGAGCACTAACCTTGCATTTTCACCTTTTGTGTGGCACCTTATTGAATGCCTTTCGGAAATCCAAGTATACGACATCTATTGGCTCACCGTTATCTACCCTATAGGTTACATCCTCAAAATAACTAATACATTTGTCAAACAAGATTTCCCTTTCATAAAATCATGCTGACTCTGTCTGATTATATGATTTTCCAGGTGCATTGTTAAGACTTCCTAAATAAGATTCCAGCACTTTCCCGATGACTGATATCAGGCTAACTGGCCTGTAGTTCCCTGTTTTCTTTCTCCTTACTTTCTTGAATATCAGTGTTACATTTGTTAACTTTCAATCTGCTGGGACAGTTTCAGAATCCCGGGAATTTTGGAACATCATAAGCAGTGCATCCGCTATGTCTGTAGTTCTCTCTTTTAGAACCTCAAGACGTAGGCCAACAGATCCTGGGGATTTGTTAAATTTTAGTCCTTCAAGCTTCTCCAATACTTGATTCTCTTCTGATTAATTAACTTAATTTCCTCACTCTTCTTAGCCCCTTGGTTACCCTCTATTTCTGGTATGTAACTTCTGTCTTCTACTGTGAAGACAGACACAAAATATTTGTTTAATGCCTCTGCTATTTCTGCATTCCTAATGATAATTTCTACTGTTCCTGCGTCCAAGGGACCAACGTTTACTCTCTTCCTTTTTATATACTTACAAAAGCTCTTACAATCTGGTTTTATATTGTTGGATAGTTTGCTCATTCTATTTTTCCCTTATTACCTTTTTGGTGGCCCTTTGCTGGTTTCCAAAACACTTCCAATCCTTACAATTATAACTATTCTTTGCAAGATTATAAGCCTCTTCCTTTAATCTATTATCCTTACCCTCCTTAAGCAAGCCACGGATGGCTCTTTCTTACTGAAATTTTGTTTTTAATAGAATATATTTTTGTTGAACATTTTGAACAGTTTCTTTCAATGTTTCCCACTGTTTATTTACCATCATCACCTTTAGTCTATTTACTCAATCAACCTTAGCCAGCTCTCCCCTCATACTTATGCTATTGGCTTCAAGTTTAAGATACTTAAACTTGGCATATGTCATTTTCAAAATTAATATGGAATTCAACTGCATTATCACCATTTCCCAGCAGATATTTTACTATGAGATTACTAATTAACCCAGCCTCAGTATACGATACTAGATCTAAAATAGCCTTACCCCTAGTTAGTTAGACAACATACTGCTCCAGGAAACACAAAAGTATTCTACAAACTCATCTTCCAGACTTTGCCAATCTGATTGGTCCAGTCTATATGACAATTGAACTCACCCATAGTTATTACATTGTCTTTGTTGCATGCTCTAGTAAGTTCTTGTTCAGTGCTCTGTCCAATGGAATAACTATTGTTAAGGGACCGATAAAGAGTCAGCGTTTTCTGACTCTTGCTATTCCTAATCTCCACCCATAATTCCACTACCTGATCGTCCAAGCCAAGATCCTTTTGCACTCATGTCCTTATGTCATCCTTCACTATCAGGGCTACTCCTCCTCCTCTGCCATTCTGTCTGTCTTTTTGAAATGTTGTGTACCCTTGAATATTTATTTCCCCAAACTTCGTCACCTTGCAACCATGGCTCTGCAATGGCAATTAGCTCTAAACCATTTATTTCTATTTGTGCCACTATCTCATCTATCTTATTGCGGATGCATTGTGCAAATCAAAAGTCTTGTTTTTATTAAAACTACTATTCCCTGCAGAGACTTTACTCGCTGATGCACTATTACCATTAAACTCTCTGGCCCTTCCTGTCACATTCTGCTTGTCTTCACCCCATTGCTACATTGTTCTACTGCCTCAACTTTTCTCTTTGGATTTCTAATTCTCCTTTCACCTGAATCCTTTCCTCCCTGTTAAAGCCCTATCCACAACCCTAGTTATACAATTCGCCTGGACACAAATCCCAGCTTGGTTTTAGTGGAGCCCATCCCAAGGGAACGTCTTCCTCTTTCCTGAGTACTGGTGCCAGTGCCCTATGAATCGAAACCCCTTCTTCCAAACCACTCTTTGAGCCACATGCTTAATTCTCTAATTTGCTGGACCATGTGCCAAATAGTGTTTGGTTCAGCTAACAATCTAGAGATCATGACCTTCGAGGCTCTGCATTTTAATTTGGACCCTAACTCCTCAAACTCTTTAAGCAAATCATTCCTTGTTCTACCTGTGCAGTTGGTTCCTACATGGACCATGACAACCAGATCCTCCCCCTCCAAGTTTGTCTCCAGCTGCGAGATGTCCTTAACAGTGGCATCGGACAGGCAACAAAACCTTCGAAGCTCCCAGTCACGGCTGCCAATAACAGTATCTACTCCCCTTACTATATTGGCCCCCATCACTCCCCTCCCACCCCCCGCACTTGAGTGACTTCCTGCACCATGGTCAGTTTGCACACCCACCCTGCAGTCCTTGTTCTCATCCACAGGGAGCAAGCACCTCGTACCTGTTGGTCAAAGTCAAGGGCTGAAGCTCCTCCATCACTACATGCTGGATCCCCATACCTGCCTGACTCGCAGTCACAGCCTCCCATAACTGACAACTGACCAACTCTGACCTAAGGGGTGTGACTGCCTTCCGGAACAAAGTGTCCCGGTAACTGTAATATTACTTGTTTCGTTGATATGTGAACTATCGTACGACTCACAGGACTACAAGTAATATCCAAAAAAAGTTTTTTTTTATTGTACTTTAACAAGAACATATATATGCAGTTACTGCATGAGCCACATCTAAACATAACTCATTCTGTTGGGTTACACCCACAACTCCCTAGCCATGTGACACATTACTTCCTCCCGTGACCTTCACTTGCAGCTTAAGGTGGTCCGCTTTTAAGGTCGTTCCACAACAGCCCTTTTTTTCCCCCAAAGATAAAACATGGACAATAAAGAATCATGTTGCAGTTCAGAATAACTATAACATGATAAAAACAAAACATTATTTTCAAGTGAGTAAAATATAAAGGAAGTTTGCTTATTGGTCCTGATCTTGTTATGGTGGACTTCTTCCCAGAGCTGAGTTCGTCTTGGTGTCTCAGACTCTAGTTGGCATGTTCTTCCTCTGTGCTCGTAGCCTCTGTACGTTCATCTTCAGACTTTGTCTTTGAATGTGTCAGCAATGCCACAGGTAGTGTTGACATACAGTTCTCTGAGTTGACTTTGTTCCATCTGAAAATCACACCACTGGGTGTCTGGACCTTGTATGATCTGGGCTGGTCGCATATCCTAGCAACCTCTGCAGGAGACCAAGTTTCCGATGAATGATTGACGACTCTGACCTTCTGTCCTACTCGCAATCGAACTAATTCCAGTCCCGCTTGCCTGTCATACGATGCTTTCATCTTCCCTCGTTTAAAAAGCTTAGAAAAATTATGACTGGCAACACCACCAATCACTGGCAATGCCTCTGGCCTCCATGTACTTGCTGAAATGAACTGAAGCCCAAAGAGAGAGAGAGCCAGTCATATCGCAAAGTTATCATTCCAATGCACTTGATGGGAGAACCATTGTAGGCAGTCAGCCTGGCCCTGGTGGGTTACACCATAGATTCCAATTTCTTTAAGTATATGTCCTTCAGTATGTGGATGGGCAGAATATTTGCACTTGCTCCGGTGTCTATTTTTACTCTGAGCTTATGCTCGCCACTCTTCTGCAGACATAGAAACATAGAAAATAGGAGCAGAAACAGGCCATTCGGCCCTTCGAGTCTGCTCTGCCATTCATTATGATTTTGGTTGATCATCCAACTCAGTAACCTGTTTCTGCTTTCCCCCCATATCCTCTGATCCCTTTAAACCCAAGAGCTATATCTAACTCCTTCTTGAAAACATACAATGTTTTGGCCTCAACTGCTTTCTGTGGTAGCGAATTCCACAGGCTCACCACTCTCTGGGTGAAGAAATTTCTCCTCATCTCAGTCCTGAATGGTTTACCCCGTATCCTTAGACTATAACCCCTGCTTCTGGACTCCCCCACCATTGGGAACATCCTTCCTGCATCTACCCTATCAAGTCATGTCAGAATTTCATAGGTTTCTATGAGATCCCCCCTCACTCTTCTGAACTCCAGCGAATATAATCCTAACTGACTCAATCTCGCCTCACACGTCAGTCCCGCCATCCCAGGAATCAGTCTGGTAAACCTTCGCTGTACTCCCTCTAAGGCAAGAACATCCTTCCTCAGATAAGGGGACCAAAACGGCACACAATATTCCAGGTGTGGCCTCACCAAAGCCCTGTATAATTGCAGCAAAACATCCCTGTACTCGAATCCTCTCGCTATGAAGGCCAACATACCATTTGCCTTTTTAACCGCCTGCCGTACCTGCATGCTTACCTTCAGCAACTGGTGTAAGAGAACACCCAGGTCTCGCTACATATTCCCCGCTCTCAGTTTATAGCCGTTCAGATAATAATCTGCCTTCCTGTTTTTGCTACCAAAGTGGATAACCTCACATTTATCCACATTAAACTGCATCTGCCATGCATTTGCCCACTCACTCAGCTTGTCCAAATCACCCTGAAGCATCCTCCTCACAACTCACCCTCCCACCCAGTTTTGTGTCATCTGCAAATTTGGAGATACTATATTTAGTTCCCTCATCTAAATCATTAATATATATTGTGAATAGCTGGTGTCCTAGCACCGATCCCTGCGGTACCCCACTAGTCACTGCCTGCCATTCGGAAAAAGACCCATTTATTCCTACTCTTTGGTTTCCTGTCTGCCAACCAATTTTCTATCCATCGCAATACACTACCCCCAATCCCATGTGCTTTAATTTTACACGTTAATCTCTTACGTGCAACTTTGTCGAAAGCCTTCTGAAAGTCCAAATAAACCATATCCACTGGCTCCCTCTCATCAACTCTACTAGTTACATCCTCGAAGAATTCTAGTAGATTTGTCAAGCAGGATTTCCCTTTCGTAAATCCATGCTGACTCTGTCCGATTCTACCACTGTTCTCCAAGTGCTCTGCTATAAAATCTTTGATAATGGACTCTAGAATAGACATATAATCCCGACCATGGAGAATGCCTCCGATTGCGTGATAGCATTGACATGCTGATCCGAATTAACTATGTGAAATGCTTGCTCGCTATTCGCACGAGTGCATTATTCACCAGTGACCCCTGATAATCTGTCTCTCTGCTGATCTGATGTACCTGCTTGAGCTTTTGTTGTGCATTGGCATACCTTTTGTTGCATTTGCCATCCTGTCTTGCAGACTTTCACTCTGCATGTGATCTGCCACCATTCCTGTATGCAGTATCAGAGCTCAGCCTTCCACACAGCCTTACCCAATGTCCACACACGCCCCAAGCTCTGTACTCGTCCTGGTAGGATGGACAACTGCAAATTGGGTACGTCAGGCCACTACTGCCACAAAGCTTAGTATACATTTGAGACTTGGTTACCATACCAATTGTTGTAGCCGCCCACAACGCTGGTAATTGTTGGCACTCAAATTTCCATCCATCATCAAGTAGTGCATCAATGCTGTACCCTTTGTTCATTTCTAGAAAGTCTTTTTGAAAGGCCTCTAGTGGGGTAGACGTGAATATAATTCGTTCCGACAATTTGATATCTGCAAAGTCTCAATATTGAGCTTTGACTCAGCACCTGGCAACAAACTGGTCAATGGATTCAACTTGCCTTTGCCATTAGGTCATAAGCTCAAGTCTATGCACACGGAAATTTACCTTCACCCTCATTTGCTGCTCCAGGAACGTCCATAACCTTCTAGGGTCCTTCTGATCCTCAGCTGACAATCTTGTTGTATTGATCCATTGCAGACCCTTGTTGCCCATTGCGATCTTAATCTTGATAGCTGGTTTCTCTGGTTTGCTCACTTCTTGATCTAGGAAACAGTTCCATTCACAATCGAAACAATTTAAATTCAGACACTATGTCCAACACTTTCCAATATAACTGGATATCTGAAAGCCGTTGTCTTAATGATTCCATTTAAGAAATATAAATACAGGACTTTTTACAGGTTTTCTTTTTCACGGGCACACTTTTCTTCTTGTTCAGACAGATTATTTTTCAGCAGGCATGCCCTTTAAGAGTGAGACTTCATCCTTTTGTTTTAAAGACAGAGCGCAGCTCTTTGTTTGCAAAGCTGGTCATTTTTTTTTGAACTGTGAGCTGTTTAAATGAGGTTTTTTTCTATAGCTAGCTGCAGCTTGCAGTACTGCAACTGACACAGCCAGCCTTTGCTTTTTTCTGGATCTCCATTGGCGCTGTTGTGTTCTTCCTGCTCTTTTTGGCTTAGGCCCCGCCCACAAAGCAAAAAAAAAGGGAAAACAAATAGTAATGGTTTCAGCTACCGCTTTTCAATTTTTTCGGATTAGTTAAGAGTTCCCACTCCTGAAAAATTGCCCACTGTACTGAGTTTCAACACCTTTCGGGGTCCTGTCTGTAGTCCTAGCTCGCTGCATTATTGTGAGCCCTTCTGCCAGCTGCACTCCAGTTGGCAATTAGCTGTTCCTTGTTCTTAGTCTATTCTTCAGAAAAAAGACATTCCACGATGTATTTGGTGATCTTCATAAAAAATATATCCCACACGTTACCACCATGTAATATAACTTGTTCCTTTTATATATGAACTATTGTAAGACCCACAGGCCTACAAGTAATATCCAAAGGAAATGTGGGTTACTATAATTTAACTCGAACACATATACACACACAAACAGTTACTGCACAAGCCACATCTAAACACATCTCATTGTGTCAGGCTATACCCACAACTCCGTGGTCATATGACACGACTTCACTTCCTTCAGTGACCTTCACTTACAGCTTCTTAAGGTGGTTTGCTCTTACGATTGTCCCACATTAGTAGCTTTTCCCCTCCCTGATGCCCCGCAATGTCTGCAACTCAGAATACAGCACAGCAACTCAGCAACACTTACCGCAGATATGGTTGTCCAGGACTTCAACGTAATCCACAGATTTCCACATGTTGCAGTCATGGCTCACCACCAGCCCTGCCATGTGTCTAACCTTATTTATTTAGCTAACTAAATTAACTAATTGACTAAAGTAATACTAAGTTGCAGACTCCTAGCTTGCAGACAAAAGAACGCGCACCAGCTACTGGAGGTAGCAAAAAGGTATAAAAAGTAGCACTTCCTTCCCCCTCTGGACTGAATTCCCACCTGCACCAAATTCCTGACTTAGCACTCGGTTCATGAAACACTGTCTTCAAATCACTCTGTGCTTCTTCACTCTAACATTACTGTCACTGCATTGTAGATAATACAACTGTCATCATCTCAGCTTTGGAATAAACCATCCCATCATTAAGCTAGTTATTAAGTCAACCAGCAATAAATTATATAGCTGCTCTTCCACTTTTGGGCGTCACTGCCCTTAGTATGTGCATATTTTTGACTTCCATGGCTCCAACTGCTCGTGACCATCTAAATAATTTTCACAGAACATTCAAGATAGATTATGCTACATGACAAACTCTGTACCCTCGTACTGATTTCATCCCACACTCCAGGCAGTTTGAGGCTGAACCAGACTGTCCAAAACCTGCTGTCCTATTGTGCCACATGAGCTTTCAACTCCATATCACAATACTGTCTACTTCCTCTAATATTGGCTGCTACCACCCTAACTTCAGCCAATTTGCTGCTGAAGCCTTTGTCCACATCTTTGTCACCATATTCGACTATCCCAATCCGCTCCTTGCCAAGCTCCGATACTTCACCCTCAAACTTCAGCTCTTCCAAAAGACTGCTGCTGATAGCTAATCCCGCACCAAGTCTCGCTCACCTGCCCTCAGTCCTTGCCGAACTATCGCCCGATTCTTCTGATGCCTCGAATTTAAAATTCCCCTTGCACTGAAGTCTCTTCATGGCCTTGCTCTCTCAATCTCTGTAATCTCCTCCAGCCCAACCCAAAAGTCTCCATTGTCTGACACTGGCCTCTTGGACATCTTCCCCACCTTCCTCCCCTCACTGGCAGCTATTGCTTCAGCCCACTCAGCCTCACACTTTGAAATTCCCTCCTTAAACCCTGCTCCATCTCTACCTCGCTTTCCTTTAAGACCCTCCTTAAAACTCACTTCTTTGACCACTCTTTTGGTCACCCCATCGAATATCTCCTGGTTTGACTTGCAATTTTTTAAATTCACACCACTGTGAAGCACTTTAGGATATTTTTGTACGTTAATTGTGTTTTATAACTTCATCCTATTCTCATAACACAATGTGCCACCAAAATTACATGCTACAAAATGGAACAAGCAGCAAACAGGATGCAATAGGTTGTGTAGTTTATTTTGCATCCTGCATCTAGCCATCAGCAAGGCTCCACTGGCAGTCTTCAAAAATCTGCTTATGCCTTTTCAAGCAGCATAGTTATCAACCAAGGTCAGATAAAATTTGTCACATGACTACCATATTGGACCACATCAATTCCATGCTATCAAACTATGAACTATTAAGTAATACAGAGCAAGAAAAAAATACTTTAATTAGTTTCAAGTGAGCAAGGAAAACATCATATCTCTAATGAATAAGTTGACTGAAATCCCTCCGCTATTATGACAGGTGGTATTGAACACATCTACTGACTGGAAACACATTTTTAAACATAGTTAGCAACTAATGTCTTTGGGTCATAGATACACGAGAGCCACTCGTAAAAAATCTCAAGCTGAATATGATTCTCAAGATAATGACAGCCGCACCTATTATAATACACAACCAAGTCATTGCAAAATCAACCAAAGACAAATGATATCCCTCTATGTGTGCGTTAGATGTCAACATTATAAAAAAAATTATAGTTTTAAATTTGACAATATTACTGCTGCTTTTGCTACTTACCATTTTCCTTTTTCGTCAGCAGGTACAATAGGTGACATATATAGGGACACTGGAAAGGAAAAAAAAGAGTCAGAATCACAGATCAAAAAGTTGAAGATAAACATTTTGATGTGAATGATTTTACATAAAAAGCTGAAAAACTCTACAGTTTTATGAGTTTTCTGAGCACATTATTTGAGTAGCTTTCATTACAGGTGGTGAATAAATTTCGTTACCAGTGGTTTATTCATTCACAACGGCACAGTGGTTAGCACCGCAGCCTCACAGCTCCAGCAACCCGGGTTCGGTTCTGGGTACTGCCTGTGCGGAGTTTGCAAGTTCTCCCTGTGACCGTGTGGGTTTCCTCTGGGTGCTCCGGTTTCCTCCCGTTTCCTCCCACATGCCAAAGACTTGCGGGTTGATAGGTAAATTGGCCATTGCACAAAATTGTCCCTAGCCTAGGTAGGTGGTAGGAGAATTGAGGGAAGGTGGGGATGTGAGAGGGAAAAATGGGATTAATGTAGGATTAGTATAAATGGATGGTTGATGGTCGGCGCGGACTCGGCGAGCCGAAGGGCCTGTTTCGGTGCTGTATCTCTCTTTGACTCACTACTAAGTTGTGTGGCACATCACAAACAAGCTAACGTGTTTCTGAAAATTCTTAATAATTTTAAGCTCTTTGAAAACAAATAGAACTGTAACTGGGTGTTGACAGCACAAGTTACTTAATCATGCCCCTTGCATTTAGAAGCTTGAGTCGAGATTTAATCAAGGTATTTCAAATAATAAAATAAGGATTCAATACGTTAGATATGGAGAAACTATTTCCTCTGGTGGGCAAGTCTAGAAGAAGAGGGCATTCTCTTAAAATTAGAGCTGAGCCATTTAGGAATTCAATTAGGAAGCACTGTCGCCACATAAAGGGTGGTGGAAATGTGGAACTCTTGTCGCCAGCAAGGTTGTGAAATTTTCAAGACTGAGAATGATAAATTTTTATTGGGCAAGGTAACCAAGGGATATGGAGTAAAGACAGACAAATAAAATTCAGGTACAGATCAGCCAAGATCTAACCGAAAGGCTGAATGGCCTCCTCCTGCTGCTACATTCCACAGTAGCTCTTTTCAACCTTGGTAGTGTCTTGCATTATAGATATTGTAACGTTAAAGAAAAAAAGTGCCCTCTCGCAACTATACAAAGCCAACAGCTGGTGACTGAATTTAACTTTAGCCAGTTATCAGGCTACAGATCCACTCTCCTTGCTTATCCCTTCGTTACATCTACTGCAATACAGCACATATTTTATCTTATCAGGAACAATTTGTAGCATTTCTTACCAACTTGTCATTCTGAAGATAGAAGAAAATGATGCCATACAATGAACGTAACTGCTTCTTTGAGTTCAAAAGATCAAACACGGTTAACAACCATCTGATAAACAGCACCTGCAAAGCAGAGAAAGCAACTTTCGATCAGAGTGTGTTTAGGTTGTATGTCAACTGTGTGCTGCCCCTCTCTATGTGTTGTCACGCTCACACATGGAGAAATTATGAACTATATAATGAACTTATATAACAAACCCAAAACGGGCACTTTTCCTGAAAAACAAGATGGAGTCAAGAGGTCAATACATGGAAACTACAAGAATCCTGAGTTAATCTTCATGTCTGGTCCAGCCTTGGAGAAGGCATTAAAATGTAAATGACTCATTCTGTGTTAATGGCTACCTCCCTTAAACAAATTGGGTCAACAATGGCACGGCAAGCATGGTGTCTCCAAATTCAAACTCAAATGAACGGATGTGAAAAAACTTCACTATCAAAATGGAATGATAATGGGTGACACCCAGACCTCACTGTTGGCCCCACTATCAGACACCATGTATGAGGACAATGGTAAAGAGAAACCATGGTCACATGACAGAAGCCTGGGGTCCGATAAGGAGCTTAATAAAACGATGTGCTGGGCAGATAAAGGCAGAATCAGAGAGAGAGTAATTCCATCTGCTCCATCAGAAGGAGGAGGATCCTGCCTAGAACACAATCTTTAAACTACAAGTATGCAGTGACTGGAAGTGGCCTTAAAACCCATATGGTAGAAATTGTACCAGGGTTTTCAACACTGACTGATATTCAACAAAACACAGTTCAATGTCTGCAACAATGCATTCAACCTCCTAAAACCTTCCAAGTTTTGTCTTCAGTGAACCAGGAAAAAAAAGGAAAACATACCTACTCCGTTTTTTCAAAATCTTGAACCCCGGGGTACAACGCAAGGTTTACAGCGGTGTTACAACCAGATGAGAAAGGTGTCTAGTGATGTTACTATCTTCACCTGGTTTTATCATAACAGTGTTTAATTTTAAACACACTGTGTTTTGAGCTCCCACTTTGTGAATCCTTGCTCACATCTTTCCAATTATATGGCAAAGAAATGAGCACAAAAGATTTCTTTGGTTTGAAGAGGATAGATGAAATGTATTAAAACTTAAGCTCTAATATGGTTCATACCTACGGATATATGAGGCACCCACACGCAATATAAACATGCAGATAGGGACAGAGAACAGGAAAGGAAAATATAGTAGAGAGAGATTTGAGACAATATCTTGTTACGGTGCTTCGATCTCACTGTAGTCCTTTTGTAAGTAGTCTTGCTTTTCGTTGGGGCCCAATAGTCTTCGAAAAACCTTATTCACATAGGAAACTTTTCTCTGAGTTTCGCGTGTTTTCACAAGATCCAGTTCCGTGGGAAGGAGATGGAGGCAGGCAAACAGGAGAGGAGATAATTCTTGCTTCAGTTCCAGGAGAAATCTGCACTCCTTGAGCACACGGCTTTGTCTGAATTCAAATCCTTTGTTGGAAGTTCACATTCTCTGCAAAAGCCAATTAGTCATTTGACGAAAACTGGTCTGACCGTTTGTGTACTGGGGAAGCAATGACTGGGTCCCCATTGTTCCAACACTGCTAGTACTATACAAATGTCCTCCCAGTAAGGGTCTTGCAATTTAAAGTTTTAATGTTCATGTGGCGAAATAATGTGTGCCTCAGTCTTGGCAGGTGTGGGGGTTTGCCTGACAGTGGACTCTTAAAAATCAGACCTTAATGCATGTTATCTATTAATTTCAATTTTTTCATGTGTGTGTGTGTCTATGTGTGTGTGAAGTTGCGAATATTTGTTTATCTTTTTCTTTAAACCTACAAGAAAATCTGTCATTTATCTGTTTGTTGACCATTAAAACACTCAGGGGTTAAAAATGCTGCCTTCGGTAGGTTGAGAGGGGAGAAAGGGAAACCACCCCCATCATTTCCCACCTGTCTTTAACAGTGCTGGTAGTCATACCACCCTTCCCCAAAAGTGCTATTATTGTTGCCTGTCAACAATAAGCCAATCTGTGCGCTGCTCTACCATGCTTCAGCCTATTCTCTTCTGCAGGGACACTGCAAACCCATCTGGAAAAATGAGTCCTCATCTTCTGTACATGCATACAAGTCTGGATGACCTTTTTCGAAACTTGCCTCAAGTAAAACAGAGGTATAATGGCGATGGGCCCAGGAGAGCAAAACAAATTAGATTCAACAAGCCAGGAAACAAATGCTCTCAGATTTCTGTTTCACAGTGCTCATTCCTCATGCATTTAGCCATCGAAACAAGGTTAGCCAGGCCATTTAAATTTACAAAGGCCGCTGAATTTGTTGAGCCTTGTTCTTGCTGTGAAGAACACAACATTAAAACACTTTAAGGTTCAAGAAAGTGAATGGTCAGCACCAGGAATATAAACCTCATTTATTTTCCAGACTCTATGAAATGGTGATGGCCCTGCCTTGTGTTCCAGATTTTCTATTCACCTTAAGGGCAATACTGTTTCATTGACCAAACAGCAGGGGTAAACCTATTTTCATTCAAATACATACTATATTGTCTCAGCTCTTATAATTATTAGAAGCTGTATCTGTTTGGTGCGTGTCTTAACTTCTGACTTCTACACATCCTGCTCCCAGAACTAATGCTGCTTGGCAATTGACCATTTGCAGGCACGCAAGAATTGCTGTTTTTTCCATCCCTGTAGAGATATGACCACTCACTGACCATCTCCAAGGCAACTCCTTCCTACACTCCCAAACTCCAGGCCTCCTGTCTTTTGTGCTCACCAACCTTCAGACCCCATACCCTGATCACAGAATGACCAATGTCCCCAGATCCTTAAACGTGCCTCAATACTTTGAAATCTAAAGTTGCTTCTCAATGATCCATGCAATGCTCCGGGAAACTACTTTCCAATATTTCCAGAACTCCTCTCCTCTTCCCATATTCCCACACACCAGAACCTCCTTCAATTTACTGCTGGTACCCAAAATCCATCTCAGTGCCAAATTCCAGAACCAAATTCCAAAAGAAAGAGGGAAAAAAAATGGAAAAAAGAAAAAAAAAAACAGAACTTGCATTTCTAGAGTGTCTTTCATGACCTCAGAACGTCCCAAAGCTCTATATAGGTAATGAACTACTCTAAAGTGTAGGCCCCGTTTAAGGCAAGAAACAGGGCAGCCAATTTGCACATAGCAAGGTCCCTCAAACAGCATGACTGTTGGTTTGAAATTACAGATAGGGTATAAACCAGATGAAAGTCTTCAAGAAATGCATGATGTTCAGACAATTATGTAGATATCCTCTACTGCAGGCCCAGCACAGCTAATGCCTAGAGACCAGAGTCCTGAAGCAGGCACTCCTTCCCTCATTAAGAATGTGAAATCAAAGGGTTTTGCATCATCGCAATTCTCTACCAAGGAGAGGTGTGGATGCTCACTGAGAATGTTCAAGACAGAGGTCAAAAGATTTTTGAGGATTAAGGGAATTAAGGGATATGGGTACAGAACAGGAAGGTGGAGATGAGGTAGATCAGTCATGAACTTGCTAATGGCGGAGCACGCTCAGTGTATCAAAACGGCCTATTCCAGCTCCTGTTTATATTTTTGTTATTTTCTACTCTGACTCACCTGAACGTTGATGGTCGGCTTCCTTGTACACATCCAGGAGATAGCTTTTGTCACTGCACTTTCAGGGACCACGGAAGCAGGAATAAGGCATTTTAGGAGGCGTGTATTAAATCGGTCAACTGTGAACATGAACATGCAAATCATTAGCAGTGTAATATTTTATTTTGGTGAAAAGGGGAAATTTTTGTGAAAAATAAAAATATTGTGCACTTTACAAAACAAAAGGCTAATTTGAAACCGAACTGCAAAAGTTTGCAAAGTACAAATATACACACTGCCATACTTACCATTATTGATGTCAACAGAATAGCCTTACATGAAGGTTTCCATGACAGCATTAAATTAATATTTATGAAAAATAAATTCCTAGAAAGGCCATTATATTCCCCAATTTTGGAGAGCAGCTCATTTCCCTTTTAAACAGTAATAGCAACAGCTCTACATCAAAAAGATCCTTTACCTAGTCTGGCACTCATAGCCACATCCAGAAGTGCCTCAATTACATCTGGAAGCAAGCCTTTCTCAAAAGCAATGCCTTCAATGGTGTCCAGATGAAGATTTCCATTTGATGGGGTTCGTTCCTTCACTGAACAAAAAAAAAAAGTGGTTAATGCACGAACCACGCATTTATATACACACACACACACAGTTAGACCAAATGCTGTCTCACTCAGTCTCTATATAGTCACACTTTCCAGCTTGGGCTTGGCAGGTGCTGGTGACTAATCACCAATCACGAACAGGGTGTCTTGAAAAATGTTCCTCTCCTTAACTCAGAAGTTGCATAGTCAACTACAGCAATCCAATTGCTGATGCATCTCGTGTCAGATAACTCAGCACAGTCTTCCAAGCAACCCTGCAACATTCTGGTCTGTATAGCTCAGATCTACGCCAGGTGAACCCTTTTTAACACAAGGCCACTGGAAGCATCACTCATTCACCTGAAACATTCCAATGAAATTTATGAGGTGCACATCCATTGGGATTGAAGTCTTCTGCTACTTCATGCAAAGGATAAAACAGGTTACCACAACCTGATGGCATAGCTCATGCACCAATTGTAACATATTGTCATCAGCCAGGGCAGAATAGACCAAATAATTTTTTTTAAATGGAAAGAAAATCTTGTATATTGTGCCTATTACAACCTCAGGATGACCTAAAGTGCCTCACAGCCAATGGAATATTTCTTGGTAAAATAGTAAGATGAAAGGAAGAACGTGAGAGTGTTTTTGATCATTGCATGTGCTTTACTTCCTTGGTTAGCTAAAAAAATGGTGTGTAGCCCAGGTACAAACATCAGACTTCAGCACCAGTAACATTGCACAGAGAGAAGAGCTGTCATCAGGATTAGCTCAACCAACTAGTACAACTGTTCCAGGCCAGCAGAAGAAAGCAAGCCCAAACAATAATGATTAGCTCCAACAGGACACATCATGGCAAAGGAAAAGCAGCATCAGTTGGGGTCCGATATATCTTGCACAAGTCAACATTCTCAGCAATCACTGATGAAGTCAAATTTACATGCAAAAACTGAACAAAAACCTATAGCAAAAGGAGAGGGTGTTAATTGACAGAAAACTGAACCGCCTGGCCCCCAAGCACAAACATGACAAAAAACAGTGGGTTGCACAGTAGAAACAAACTAAAATAAACACAAAAATGAAAAAATAACTTCCCCTCCCGTCAGCATGCCGAAGGGATCGGTCCCTCCGCGACATCCTGGTCCACTCCTCTATTATCCCCACCACCTCGTCCCCTTCCCCTGCAATTGCAGGAGGTGTAATACCTGCCCATTTACCTCCTCTCTCCTCACTATCCAAGGCCCCAAACACTCCTTTCAGGTGAAGCAGCGATTTACTTGTACTTCTTTCAATTTAGCATACTGTATTCACTGCTCACAATGTGGTCTCCTCAACATCGGGGAGACCAAACGCAGACTGGGTGACCGCTTTGCGGAATACCTCCACTCAGTCCGAAAGCATGATCCCAAGCTTCTGGTTGCTGGCCATTTCAACACTACCCCCCCGCATCTCTGTCTTGGGATTGCTGTAGTGTTACAATCAAAGATCAACGCAAGCTCGAGGAACAGCATCTCATTTACCTGTTAGGCACGCTACAGCCTGCTGGACTGAACGTTGAGTTCAATAATTTCAGAGCATGACTTTTTATTTTTCATTACTTTTTCTTTTTTATGTGTTTATTTTATTTTAGTTTGTTGCTACTGTGCCTACCCACTGTTTTTTTCATGTTTGTGCTTGGGACCAGGCTGTTCCGTTTTCTGGCAATTAACACTCTCTCTGTACTAACACTTTGTCTTTCATCACACCATTAACATACTGTTTGCTTTTACTCCATGACCTTCTGGTCAGTTATTCTCTGTGACCTTGTCCTATCAACACCTTCTCTTTTGTTATCTCTTGCCCCACCCCCGCTTTATTTGCTTAAACCTATTACATTTCTAATGTTTGCCAGTTCTGATGGAGGATCACTGACCTGAAACGTTAACTCTGCTTCTCTCTCCACACATGCTGCCAAACCCGCTGAGTATTTCCAGCATTTCTTGTTTTTATTTCAGATTTCCAGCATGTGCAGTATTTTGCTTTTATTGCAAACTTTAGTGAAAGAGAAAAACTACAAGGCTTCAGACTCAATGTTCGGTCATATTCATGTGAAGAACATTTACTGTATGACGTCTGTTAGGTCTTATGATTCCCAGTTTCTTAAATAATCACACTTTAGACAGATACTGGAGCTTGAAGCGAGTGTATTTTCTCACATCTCTTCATGTTTGGCGGAATGAATACAATGTGTGCTTGGTACACAGGTTGCAGTGCAGTAGTGAGTGATGCAGCATTGTGGCGATGTATATATACACATAAATACATACATACAGACACAGACACACACACGTTTGAACAATGCAGTCCTTAAGTAATTTTGGATAACATAATAGCCTTCTGAATTTAAAAACTGCAATGCCTTTTCCTATTAACATAACTTTTCCAAACATTAATTTTACTTTTCTTTTAGCTAAACTAAAGGAAATTTTCAATCAACTTTTACAATTAAACTTGTAATTCTGAACACTTCATTCATATCTTCCGGTCTTGTGCCTCCATCTTGTGGATTTGGTGGTCGTCATCCCTGTCCGCAATGAATTGGCACGCTGCACTGGTGGTGTTGTAAGTGTTGCTCCTGGTGTTGTAGAGGTTGTGCTCGATGTTGGTGGTGTTGCGTCATTTGGTCATGTTGTCTTGCATTTTCTGCCATTCAATAGCTCTGCAGGCAATTTCATGTCGGCCTTGAGAGGTGTAGCTTGAAGTGACAATAGGTTTGGGTCTTCCTTTGTCTCTCAGCATTTTAATGAGGGTCCTCTTGGCCATGTGGACGTGGCTTTCTATAAAACCGTGTCCCCTTGGGTAATGTGGTGATGATGTTATGATGTTGAATCTATACTGTTCAGCAAACTTGTTAAACTCTTTGGAGTTGAAATGGGTTCCATTATTACATATCATCCTTTCTGGAATCCCTCGCTCAGTAATCAGGACTCGTACTGTTCTGGTGATTGTTGTAGCTTTCAAATCATTTACCTTTAAATCTTTATGAATGGGAACTTTGAGTAATAGTCTGCAACTGTAAGATATCATTCTTGGTTGTGCGTGTCAGCTCCCGCAGTATGCCATGGTCTAGGTGGTACATCACTAGCCATCATTGCTTTTGGTTGTGTATTTCTATACTTCTGGCATACACTGCATGTACATACCATTCTTTCAACGTCATTGTAAATTCCTAATCTAGTACACAGCTGATCTAGCTCTAAGCATACACTTCTCCATTCCCAAGCGGCCTTGAATTTTCTTCTGCAGAAGTTCTATCTGCATCATTTTGGTATGATGATTCTGGATCCAACCAGCAGAACACCGTCTTCTAATGAGATGTCAACTCTGATTGACCAATATGGCTGTGTTTGCTGCCACTTATCCAGCCATCCTTGAATTACTTGCTGAGAGAGCATTTGTAACTCTTCGTCTTTATTGGTCTCATCTCTGATTTGACTCAATTTTGGTGATGTTACGTTCACTAGGTGATGTATCTTTATATCTAAATATTTTATCTTGTTTTTCTCATGTGGCGAGAGACGAGATAGGGTTTTCCACTAGCACTATTTCTCTTCCTGACTTGTACTTCAAAGTGAAATCTTAACTCTGAAGTCTCAAGAGTAACCTCTGTAGTCTTGCTGGTGCTTTGCACAAATTTTCCTTTTACACCTGAAGTGAACAATGATCTTGCACAATGAACTTTCACCCTTAGAGATAGACATGGAAATTCTCACATCCATACACCACTGCCAAAAGCTCCCTTTCTATGTTGGCATATTTGGTCTCAGCTGATGTTAGAGCTTTGAATGCAACTGCTATTGACTTTCCTTCTTGTACTAGGGCAACTCCCAGTCCTTTCGGAGAAGTGCCTACTTGCAGACTGAAAGGTTTTGCTCTGTTTAGCATGACAGATTTGCCTCATTGCACTTACCTCTGAGTTTAATGAAACTCCTCACATATGACTCTGACCACTGGTACTCAACATCTCTCATCATCTCTTGTAGGTTCACTATGTGCTCTGACAGGAGGTATGAAGAGCTCATGTACTGGATCAAGCCAAGAAAACTCCTCAGCTCTTTCTTGTCTCTCAGAGCATCCATCCCAGAGATAGCTGACTATTTCAGGACTCAGCTTGACTCCAGGTGTGTGCACCATTCCAAAGAACTGGCATTGTCACCGTTACATTATATTTGTCTGCATTCAGCTTGATCCCAGCTTTTCTGGTTCTCTCCATGGCTACAAGTAGGTGGTGGTTATGGTCTTTCTCATCTACACCATAGATCTGGATATCATCACCTATGCCGATTGCTCCTTTGCATCCCTGCATATCTCATCTATTTTCTGCTGGAACACATCCTGGCTCACAAAAGCCAAAAGGTAGACACAAGAATTTGTACCATCCAAAGGATGTGCTGAATGTTGTCAAGAGTGAACATTCCTATAGTCATTTATGGCATCCAACTTGCTGAAAACTTTTGCCCATCAGTGCTGACATGATCTCTTCCAGTGTTGGAGCAAGGTAGTGATTCCTCTTTACCGCTTAAGATCTTTGGAATCCAGGCAAATTCATAGCCATCCATTTGGCTTCTCTCACCATATTGGAATTTAGCCAACCACTTTATTTTCTGCCATCTTTGCGTTCTCTTTCAAGCTTTCCTTTTAGCTCTACTGGCACTTCACTTGTTTCTTCGCTGCGTCAATGGTGATGTGATACGCAAAATCTTCAAAGCATCCAACCATCTCATCAAAACACTCTGGATACATTTGGACCAGATCTTACTTGCTTCTGATTGGAGGGTGCTTTTCAATGGGTGTGCTAGGTTCAATTTCATTGATGCCTCCTTCATCTTATGGTTTACCGAGATCAGCTGCAACTCTTCGCAATCGTTCAACCCCAGGATAGTTGGACCATTTGTTTCAGTGACGTGGAATATGCAATTAACATCTTTTCCTTTGTGCATCCCCCTGATTTGGGTCATTCCCAGCTGTCAAATTTCAGTCCCATCATATGCCATCAGCATGATGTTGCTCGGTTTCAGAGCATCTTTCTTTAGGTAACCCGGTATTTTGCATCAGTCTTCACTACAGGGGATACAAGTAACATCTCAGAAATAGCTGTAAATTAGGAAATGGAAGGGAGGGAGGAACTCAAGAAAATTACAATCAACAGGAAAGTGGTACTGAGCAAATTGTTGGAGCTGTGGGTTGACAAGTCCCCAGGTCCCGACGGACTTCATCCTAGTGTTATGATCCTGTAGTTTTTTTTCTGGGAAGAATGCAGTGTGCCCTTAAGGTTGGAAAAAGAGCCGCACTGCTTTAAGGCAGCAAGCTCGAAAGACTGAGTCAGATAATGCCTTTCTCGCTTTAAGGTATAACGTTATAGGTTTTAAGGTACTTGTGGATAAGGATAAGAGTAGTCCTCGGGTGAAGGTGCTAAATTGGGAGAAGGCTAATTATAACAATATTAGGCAGGAACTGAAGAATTTAGATTGGGGGCAGCTGTTTGAGGGCAAATCAACATCTGACATGTGGGAGTCTTTCAAATGTCAGTTGATTAGAATCCATGACCAGCTTGTTCCTGTGAGGAAGGATAAGTTTGGCAAGTTTCGGGAACCTTGGATAACGCGGGATATTGTGAGCCTAGTCAAAAAGAAAAAGGAAGCATTCGTAAGGGCTGGAAGGCTAGGAACAGACGAATCCCTTGAGGAATATAAAGACAGTAGAAAGGAACTTAAGCAAGGAGTCAGGAGGGCTAAAAGGGGTCATGAAAAGTCATTGGCAAACAGGATTAAGAATAATCCCAAGGCTTTTTATACGTATATAAAGAGCAAGAGGGTAACCAGGGAAAGGGTTGGCCCACTCAAGGACAGAGAAGGGAATCTATGTGTGGAGCCAGAGGAAATGGGCGAGGTGCTAAATGAGTACTTTGCATCAGTATTCACCATAGAGAAGGACTTGGTGGATGATGAGCTTAGGGAAGGGAGTGCAGATAGTCTCAGTCATCTCATTATCAAAAAGGAGGTGGTGTTGGGTGTCTTGCAAAGCATTAAGGTAGATAAGTCCCAAGGGCCTGATGGGATCTACCCCAGAATACTGAGGGAGGCAAGGGAAGAAATTGCTGGGGCCTTGATAGAAATCTTTGCATCCTCATTGGCTACAGGTGAGGTCCCAGAGGACTGGAGAATAGCCAATGTTGTTTCTTTGTTTAAGAAGGGTAGCAAGGATAATCCAGGAAATTATAGGCCGGTGAGCCTTACATCAGTGGTAGGGAAATTATTAGAGAGGATTCTTTGGGACAGGATTTACTCCCATTTGGAAACAAACAAACTTATTAGCGAGAGGCAGCATGGTTTTGTGAAGGGGAGGTCGTGTCTCACTAATTTGTTTGAGGCTATTCTCGCTGCTTATAAGTCCCTGAAGCTTATTGACGGAAGTTTAGGAACTTACAGAGATTGACTGGGCAGATGTATGTAGAATTTGAGAGGGTGAAGCAAATTAATTTTGACCATTAGATATGGGCATTAAAGATAGAAAACCACATGAGAACCATCAAGAATTGATTCTCTTAGAAGAGTTTAAAAACGCCATTTCTTCCGTAGTGAGAACTCATATAGATAACCTGAAAGTTTTGAAGCTAGGCAAGCAGCAGAGATTGCTGATGATTTTCAGCTTGTGAATAATCCAACCTATTTTGTCCGTCACCCCCATAAACCCGAGAAGGATAGAAAGTGAGAGAGTGAGAGGAAGGCAAGTAGCCGGGGACAAGAAGGAACTGCTGGGAAAGCCCCAGGATTACCTCCTCAGGTCAGAAAGGAAGGTGCTGAGGGTAGAAGTAAGGTTTGCAAGCCAAAGTGTTATTATTGCAACAAAATGGGTCATCTCCGTTCAGAGTGCTGGAAATTGCGAGGTAAACCCATAGGACTTGTTGGGGTACGCAAAGTTAGTGCAGAGGAAAAGACTATGACTGACAGTATGGCAGACAAAGCTATAGCTTTAATGACAGGTATGAATACGAAACCAGATACTAAAACTAAAAAGGAGTGTAGAGGTTAAGAATAAAATACCTGAAAGTTACAATGAATTTTTGTCAAAGGGGAAAATAACGCCATATCTTGTAAGTGATGCAGAAAAACCTATTATACTCAGGGACACAGGAGCAACCCAAATTCTCTTGCTGGGGAAAGATATAATGTTTCCACCACAGAGCGCCTTGAACGCTCAAGTTTTAGTTAATGGAATTGGCGGGGTGTGTATACCCATACCTTTGTATAAAGTACGCCTAGAAAGTGACTCAATATCTGGGATAGTTATTGTAGGTGTCGTCCACAGTTAACCAGTAAAGGGAAATGATCTACTCCTAGGAAATGATTTGGCTGGACCAAAAGTATCAGTTTCTCCTATAGTTACAGAGGAACAAAGTGAAATTCAGGAAATGGAGCAATTTCAAGAACAAGTTCCGGGAATAATTCCTGTGTGTGTAGTTACTTGAGCAATGGCTAAACAAGATCCATTGTCATAGGTAAAAGGGGCACCACAAATAGATAGCCAGGCATCTGAAACCTTATTTGGGGATTTCGATAATCCAAATGAGATGTTTAACAGATCTATCATTGCAACACAGCAAGCTGATTCAGAGATACACAGAACAGCACAGACGGCTCTGTCAGAAGCTGAGGCGAAAGGAGCTCCGGAAGGCAAACAGGGTTTTGAGGAGGAAATGGAGACCGTTCATAAACCTGCCAATGAAGACTGTACAGTTGTTGAACAGATAGTGGTAGCATCTAAACATAGACATGGATTATTAAGGTGAGCACACGACATTCCTTTTGCAGGACATAGGGGAATTCGGAAGACCAAATCACACAAACAAACATTACTACTGGCCAGGTCTTACAAAGGATGAGACTATTTTGTAGGTCATGTCATACCTGTCAAATGGTGGGAAAACCACAACCTACCATAAAACCAGCACCACTAGTTTCCATACCAGTGCTTGAGGAACCATTTAGCAGGGAGGAGGATAAGCCAGTACAGGTATGTCAGTTAATCGGGACTGTTGAGAAGGAAAAGGATAGTGAGGATGAGGCAGAAGTAGGCATAGGAAATTCTCAGATTGAACCTCCAGCTATCCGATGAGCGAACATAGAATGTCTAGGAAAACTAAACAATAGGCTTTTACGCTTAGAGGCAAAACAGCGTGAAGTCCTAACCAGGGTTTTTGCAACGTTTCAAAAGGTTTGTAGGGATAAGCCAGGATGTACAACCTTAGCCACACATGACGTGGGTACAGGGGGAACCATTCCTTTAAAACAACATCCTTGTCGCTTAGATCCAGACAGACAGACCCAAGTGGAAGCAGAGGTACAATGTATACTGAAGGGCAGCTTAGTTGAACCTAGTCAGGACAGCTGGAATTCACAGATGGTCTTGATGTCTAAACCTGGTTGGTCGGCTCAAACTTGCATAGACTCTAGAAAAGTTACTGTGGTAAAGAAGGCAGACCCTTACCCAAATTCTTATTTAAAAGACTGTATGGACAGAGTGGGCAACACAATATGTCTTAAAGAGACAGATGTGTTGGAGGGATACGGTCAAATTCCTTTGACACCCCAGGATAAGAAAAAAATCAGCTTCTGTTACACCAGACAGGGTTTTCCAGTGTCAAGTGATACCACATAGGTGAAGGGGTACACGAGAAACTTCTCAGAAAATAGTAAAGCCAGTAGTGGTCAGTGCTCCTAGCTGTGCAGTTCACCTGGCTGAGGTGATGGACAATACGGACGCTTGAAATGAAAGCACGAAACAATTGGAAGACTATGCTTGGAAATTTAAAATGGGTATATTGGGACAAACGTTTGAAAATTTAAAGCCAAAATGTTCTGGTGGAACTTGTTGTAGTCTTAACATTTTAGAAATGCATATGCCTGTAAATGCAGACCAAAATGTCAGCACTTTTTCAATTTGTTTTTTTTATCCCTTGTAACGAAACGCATTCCAGGAATGGCGATTAATTTCACCAGGGGCGGAGGTGTTATGATCCTGTAGTTTTTTTTCCCGGGAAGAATGCGGTGTGCCTTTAAGACTGGAAAAAGAGCCGTACTTGCTTTAAGACAGCAAGCTCTAAAGACTGAGTCAAAGAATGCGTTCTCGTTGCCTTGAATACAGCCATTCGGAGACTGCGATTCAAAGGGTGCATTCTCATTGCCTTGGATACAGCCACTCAGACTGAGCATCGAGAGATACATTTGTTACAATTTAATTTTGAATTGGCTTATAGTGCAAACAGCCTGCTCTAACACAGGACACAAACAGACAACTGTGTGCTAGCACCTGAAAGAGGAGCGCTCAGCCCATTTAAACTGAAGAAAGAGAATATAGTCTATTTATTATTCTCTCTCAAAATTCTAAAACGTCAAGCCAAAACAGAGATCTCCGAGCATTTAAACTGAAGGAAGGGAAATTAGACTGCGACAATCTTTTATCCCTCAAAAATTCGAAAGCCACATTGATTCTATTGAACGTGGTTGCGAGTTGTTGATCTATTGCGGTCATCGCTGGATAAGGAAAGCATCACTTACTGCTGGAATTAGACTATGGACTGTTCTACTGTTGAAGAACCTTTTTTCCTCCTCATCAGAGGGCTGTGAGGACTTCAAGCAACCTTGGACTTTTCCACCTCCGGCAGGAGCGTAAACTTGCAAGGACTCTAATTTTTTCTATTTTAAATGTTGTTTATATCTTTGTCGTGTTTAAGAATTTAGTTTTTCTAATTAGTTAATTTGTTGATTTAAAAACACCTGCTTTTGTTAGCCTCATTCGGGAGTTAATAGATAGGTACAATTTGGCTGTGTCTTTCTTTAATTTGGAAAGTTTAAAATGATATGTTAGGCGATCCATGGAGGGACGGAATTGAATTAACAGTGTGCTTCTCCCACCACAATCAAATCATACATTTTGATTGGGGGCTTTGACTGGAGCGGTCGGTCGGAACGCCAGGGTCTTAAAAGAAGTGATTAGTGAGATAGTTGATGCGTTGGTTTTAATTTTCCAAAACTCTCGAGGTTCAGGGAAGGCTCCATTAGATTAGAAAATAGCCAATGCAACTACTTTACTCAAAAAAGGAGGGAGACAGAAAGTAGCGAACTACAGGCCAACCTTAACATTTGTCATAAGGAAAATGTTAGAAGCTATTATTAAAGACGTTATAGCAGGGAACTTAGAAAAACTCAAGGCAATCAGGCAGAGTCAACAAGGTTTTGTGAAAGGGAAATCATGTTTAACCAATTTATTGGAGTTCTTCGAAGGGAGTTCCAGAATTTTGACCCAGCGACAGTGAAGGAATGCCGATATAGTTCCAAGTCAGGATGGTGTGTGGCTTGGAGGAGAACTTGCAGGTGGCCGTGTTCCCATGTATCTGTTGCCCTTGTCCTTCTAGGTGCTCAAGGTTGTGGGTTTGGAAGGTGCTGTCTAAGGAGCCTTGGTGTATTGCTGCAGTGCATCTTTTAGATGGTACGCACTGCTGCCATTGTGAGTCGGTGGTGGAGGGAGTTAATGTTTGTGGATGGGGTGCCAATCAAGTAGGCTACTTTGTCCTGGATGGTGTTGAGTTTCTTGAGTGTTGTTGTAGCTGCACCCACCCAATCAAGTGGAGAATCTTCCATCACACTTCTGACTTGTGCCTTATAGATGGTGGACAGGCTTTGGGGAGTCAGGAGGTGAGTTACTCACTGCAGGATTCATAGCCTCTGACTTGCTCTCGTAGCCATGGTATTTATATGGCTACTCCAGTTCAGTTTCTGGTGAATGGTAACCCCCCCCCCCCCGGATGTCGATAGTGGGGAATTTCAGGGATCGTAATGTCATTGAATATCAAGGGGAGATGGTTAGATTCTCTCTTGTTGGAGATGGTCATTGCCTGGCACTCGTGTGGTGCGAATGTTACTTGCCACTTATCAGCCCAAACCTGGGTATTGTGCAGGTCTGGCTACATTTCTACATGGATTGCTTCAGTATCTGATGAGTTGTGAATGATGCTGAACATTGTGCAATCATCAGCGAACATCCCCACTTCTGACCTTATGATTGAAGGAAGGTCATTGATGAAGTAGTTGAAGTTGGTTGGGCCTGGGACACTATCCTGAGGAACTCCTGCAGTGATGTCCTGGAGCTGAGATGATTGACCTCCAACAATCGCAACCATCTTCCTTTGCACTAGGTACGACTCCAACAAGCAGAGAGAGTTTTCCTCCTGATTCCCACTGACTCCAGTTTTGCTAGGGCTCCTTGATGCCATACTCAGTTCAGTGCTGCCTTGATGTCAAGAGCAGTCACTCTCACCTCAAGATGCAGAGGGATCAGAGTGTCCTCGTGCTTTAATCGCAAAAGGTTAGTATGCAGGTACAGCAAGTAATTAGAATGTTGTTTACTGCAAGGGGAATTGAATACAAAAGTAGGGTGGTTATGCTTCAGTTATACAGGGCACTGGTGAGACCAAATCTGGAGAACTGTGTACAGTATTGGTCTCCTTATTTAAGGAAGGATGTAAATGCATTGGAAGCAGTTCAGAGGTGGTTTACTGGACTGATACCTGGAATGGGCAGACTGTCTTATGAGGAAAGGTTGGACAGGCTAGGCTTGTATCCGCTTGAGTTTAGAAGAGTAAGAGACGACTTGATTGAAGCATACAAGATTCTGAGGGGTCCTGATAGGGCAGACGTCGAAAGGATGTTTCCTCTTGTGGGAGAATCTAGAACTAGGGGTCACTGTTTAAAAATAAGGAGTTGCCCATTTAAGATAGAGACGAGGAGAAATTTTTTTTCTGAGGGTCATGAGTCTTTGGAATTCTTCCTCAAAAGGCGGTGGAAGCAGAGTCTGAATATTTTTAAGACAGAGGTAGATAGATTCTTGTTAAGCAAAGGGGTGAAAGGTTATTGGGAGTAGACGGGAATGTGGAGTTGAGATTACCATGAGATCAGCCATGATCTTGTTGAGTGGTGGAGCAGACTCGAGGGGCTGAGTGGCCTGTTCCTGATCCTAATTTGTGTGTATGTGCATATGTATGTATGCATCTTCCAAGATATCAGTTGTATTTAATTATATGCAGATGCAGGGGAATTAATTGGTATTTCGCTTGAGCAGATATAGCGACACTCACAGAAACTGGGATGTAGTTGACTAAGATTCCCTCCAATTTTACCCCTCAACTGGTTTTCTTGAACGTAATACTGTGGACAAACATGGGGTTGAGAAAATTGACAACCCTGTCAAGGACAAAGGCCCTCAGACTGATTTTAAACCATGTACATACAAAAGATGTTTCTGCAAAGGCAACCTGCTGCCCAAGTGAGTGAAGGACACAAAGTTGATGGTCCAGCCACTCCTTTGCCTTTCAGCATCCTGTGATGCTGCGAGACATATTCTGGGTAGCAGTGAATGCTGCTCTTGTAACCAGTTAATTAAATAAATTGGTTGATTCCTGAATGCATCAGTGTAACGCAAAGGGAATTACTGAGCATCTTACTCTGAACATATGCCATAATATTTCTTTGTGCAGGTTTTTCAACACATTTAATTTTAATTCCACAAACGAGCTTAATGCCCATGCAATGATTTGCCAGTCAGCCTGTGCAATGCGGTAGCAGGCTGCCAGTATTTGAACAGGATTGCAATGTCGAGATATTGATTTCGTGTTGATAGCTTGGAGTGCGATCTGTTTGATCTCTCTGAAGATACAGCCAGTGAAAATATGTTTCACCTAAAATAATTTTATCATATCCATTCGGGGGATGTGGCCGTTGCTGGCCATGCCAGCATTTATTGCCCATCCCTAACTGCCCTTGAGAAGGTGGTGGTGAGCTGACTTCTTGAACCACGGCAGTAGGTACACCTACTGGTGGTGGATGGGGGCCAAACAGGCTGCTTTGTCCTGTGTGGTGTTGAGCTTCTTGAGTGTTGTTGGAGCTACACCCACCCAGGCAAGTGGAGTATTCCATCACACTCCTGACTTGTACCTTGTACATGGTGGACAGGCTTTGAGGAGAAAGGAGATGAGTTACTCGCCGCAGAATTCCCAGCCTCTGTCCTGCTGTTGTAGCCATTGTATTTATGTGCCTGATCCAGTTCAATTTCTGGTCAATGTTGACCTGTAGGGTATTGATAATGGGGGATTCAGCGATGGTAATGCCACTGAACGTCAAGGAGAGATGGTTAGATTCTCTCTTGTTTGAGATGATCATTGCTTGGCACTTGCATGGCACGAATGTTATTTGCCACTTATCAGCTCAAGTCTGAATGTTGTCCAAGTCTTGCTGGACATGGACACGGGCTGCTTCAGTATCTGAGGAGTCGCGAATGGCGCTGAACATTGTGCAGTGAACATCCCCACTTCCGACCTAGGGATAGAGGGAAGGTCATTGATGAAGCTGAAGATGGTTGGGCCTAGGACACTACCCTGAGGAACTCCTGAAGAGATGTCCTGGGCTGAGATGATTGACCTCCAACAACCATAACCATCTTCTTTTGTGCTAGGTATCATTCCAACCAGCAGAGAGTTTTTCTCCTGATTCCCATTGACTCCAGTTTTGCTAGGGCTCCTTGATGCCATAATTAGTCAAATGCTGCCTTGATGTCAAGGGCAGTCACTCTCACCTCATCTCTGGACTTCAGCTCTTTTGTCCATGTTTGGAGCAAGGCTGTAACAAGGTCAGGGGCTGAGTTGCCCTGGCGGAACCCAAACTGAGAGTCAATGTGCAGGTTATTGCTGAGCAAGTGCCGCTTGATTGCACTATCAACCCCTTCCAACACCTTACTGATTATAAGTAGACTGATCGGGCGGTAATTGGCCAGGTTGGATTTATCCTGCTTTGTGTGTACAGGTCATACCTGGGCAATTTTCCACTTGCCGGGTAGATGCCAGCATCGCAGCTGCACTGGAACAGCTTGATGAGGGGCACGACTAGTTCTGGAGCACAAGTCTTCAGTATTATTGCCGGAATGTTGTCAGTGCTCATAGCCTTTGCAGTATCAAGAACCTTCATCCGTTTCTTGATATCACGTGGAGTGAATCGGATTGGCTGAAGACTAACATGCAAGTAGTCCTATGTTGAAGCTTCACCAGGCTGACAACTCATTTTTAGGTATGCCCGATGCTGCTCGTGGCATGCCCTCCTGCACTCTCCACTAAACCAGGGTTGATCGCCCGCCTTGATCGTAATGGTAGAGTGAGGGATATGCGGGCCATGAGGTTACAGGTTGAATACAATTCTACTGCTGCTGATGGTCCACAGGGCCTCAAGGATGCCCAGTTTTGATTGGTAGATCTGTTCAAAATCTATCCCATTTAGCACGGTGGTATTGCCACACAACACGAAGGAGGGTATCCTCAGTGTGAAGACAGGACTACTTCTCCACATATACTGTGCGCTGGTCACTCCTACCAATACTTTCATGGACTGATGCATCTGCAACAGGTAGATTGGTGAGGACGAGGTAAAATAGGTTTTTCCCTCTTGTTGGTTCCCTCACCACCTGCCACAGACCCAGTCTAGCAGCCTTTAGGACATGGTCAGCTCCATCAGTCATTGTGCTACTGAGCCACTCTTGGTGATGGACATTGAAGTCCCCCACCCAGAGTACATTTTGTGCCCTTGCTACCTTCAGTGCTTCTTCCAATTGGTATTCAACATGGAGAAGCACTGATTCATCAGCTGAGGGGGCACGTTAGGTGGTAATCAGCAGGAGGTTTCCTTGCCCAGCTTTGACCTGATGCCATGCGACTCCATGGGGTCCGGAGTCAATATTGAGGACTCCCAGGACAACTCCCTCCTGACTGCATACCACTGTACCTCCACCTCTGCTGGGTCTGACCTGTGGTGGAACAGGACATACACAGGAATGTTGATGGTGGTGCCTGGGACATTGTCTGCAAGGTATGATTCCATGAGTATGACTATGTCAGGCTGTTGCTTGAAGAGTCTGTGGGACAGCTCTCCCAATTTTGGCACGTCCCCAGATGTTGGTAAGGAGGACTTTGCAGGGTTGTCAGGGCTGGGTTTGCAGTTGCCGTTTCTGGTGCCTAGGTTGGTGCCAGGTGGTCCGTCCGGTTTCATTGCTTTTGTTAGACTTTGTAGCAGTTTGATGCAACCAAGTGATTTGCTCGGCCATTTCAGAGGGCGTGTAGGCATCGACCACAATGGTATCACATGTCTTGATATTATGAACATCAACCCCGAGTTAAATAAACCACAGGCTGAAAATATAATTTCCTGCTTTCAAACCGCAAACTATCTACTTGATTGGCCAATCCTACTTTTGCAGCGCCCCGCTTCTTCTTCTTTGGCCTCCTTGTCTCGAGAGACAATGGGTAAGTGCCTGGAGCTGGTCAGTGGTTTGTGGAGCAGCACCTGGAGTGGCTATAAAGGCCAATTCTAGAGTGACAGACTCTTCCACAGGTGCTGCAGATAAAATTGGTTGTCAGGGTTGTTACACAGTTGGCTCTCTCCTTGCGCTTCTGTCTTTTTTCCTGCCAACGGCTAAGTCTCTTCGACTCGCCACGCTTTAGCCCCGCCTTTATGGTTGCCCGCCAGCTCTGGCGATCGCTGGCAACTGACTCCCACGACTTGTGATCAATGTCACAGGACTTCATGTCGCGTTTGTAGACGTCTTTAAAGCGGAGCCATGGATGGCCGATGGGTCTGATACCAGTGACGAGCTTGCTGTACAATGTGTCCTTGGTGATCCTGCCATCTTCCATGCGGCTCACATGGCCAAGCCATCTCAGGCGCCGCTGGCTTAGTAGGGTGTATATGCTGGGGATGTTGGCCGCCTCGAGGGCTTCTGTGTTGGAGATACGGTCCTGCCACTTGATGCCAAGGATTCTCCGGAGGCAGCGAAGATGGAATGAATTGAGACGTCGCTCTTGGCTGACGTACGTTGTCCAGGCCTCGCTGCCGTAGAGCAAGCGCCCCGCATAGTTCACAAATATCAAGATGTTCAGTTCACCTGCTTTGGTGTTTCAGCACATTTTCAGATGCAAAAAAATGGAATCTCAATTCATCATTCTGAGACTACCACAAAGTGTGGAGATTTAAATATTTATCCAATTGAAGATTTGATAGTTGTCTGGTAGTTAATGTTTTTAAAGTTGCAGGTTAATAAACAAAAGTAAAACAGGAAAGGTAGCCAAACCATGGCTTGCAAGGGAAATTAGAGATAGCATTAGATCCAAGGAAGAGGCATACAAATTCACCAGAAAAAAACAACAGTCTTGAGGATTGGGAGCAGTTTAGAATTCAGCAAAGGATGACCAAGGGATTGATTAAGAAGGGGAACACAGAGTACGAGAGAAAGTTTGCAGGGAACATAAAAACTGACTGTAAAGGTTTCTATAGGTATGTGAAGAGAAAAAGATTGGAAGACAAATGTAAGTCCCTTACAGTCAGAAACAGCAAAATTTATTATGGGGAACAAAGAAATGGCTGACCAACTAAACGCATACTTTGGTTCTGTCTTCTCAAAGGAAGACACAAATATCATACCAGAAATGTTGCGGAACACAGGGTTTCGTGAGAGAAGGGAACTGAAGGAAATCAGTACTAGTAGAGAAATGGTGTTGGGGAAATGGATGGGATTGAAGGCCAATAATTCCCCAGGGCCTGATAATCTACATCCCAGAGTACTTAAGGAAGTGGCCCTCGAAATAGTGGATGCATTGGTGGTCATCTTCCAAGATTCTACAGACTCTGGAACAGTTCCTACAGATTGGAGGGTAGCTACTGTAACCCCACTATTTAAAAAGGGAGGTAGAGAGAAAACAGGGAATTATAGACCAGTCAGCCTGACGTCAGTAGTGAGGAAAATTCTCGAGTCCATTAACAAAGATTTTATAGCAGAGCACATGGAGGACAGTGGTAGAATCGGACAGAGTCAGCATGGATTTACGAAAGGGAAATCATGCTTGACAAATCGACTAGAATTCTTTGAGGATGTAACTAGTAGAGTTGATGAGAGACAGCCAGTGGATGTGATTTATTTGGACTTTCAGAAGGCTTTCGACAAAGTCCCACATAAGAGATTAGCATGTAAAATTAAAGCACATGGGATTGGGGGTAGCATATTGCGATGGATAGAAAACTGGTTGGCAGACAGGAAACAAAGATTAGGAATAAATGGGTCTTTTTCCAAGTGGCAGGCAGTGACTAGTGGGGTTCCGCAGGGATCGGTGCCAGGACCCCAACTATTCACAATATATATCAATGATTTAGATGAGGGAACTAAATGTAATATCTTCAAATTTGCAGACGATACAAAACAGGGTGGGAGGGTGAGTTGTGAGGAGGATGCAGAGGGACTTCAGGGTGATTTGGACAAGTTGTGTGAGTGGGCTAATGCAAGGCAGATGCAGTATAATGTGGATACATGTGAGGTTATCCACTTTGGTAGCAAAAACAGGAAGGCAGATTATTAGCTGAACGGCTATAAACAGAGAGGGGAATATGCAGCGAGACCTGGGTGTTCTCGTACACCAGTCGAAGGTAAGCATGCAGGTTCAACAGGCAGTAAAAAAAGGCAAATGGTATATTGCAAGAGGATTTCAGTACAGGAGCAGGGATGTCTTGCTGCAATTACACAGGGCCTTGGTGAGGCCACACCTGGAATATTGTGTGCAGTTTTGGTCTCCTTATCTGAGGAAGGATGTACTTGCTATAGAGGGAGTGCAGTGAAGGTTTACCAGACTAATTCCTGGGATGGCGGGACTGACGTATGAGGAGAGATTGGGTCAGTTAGGATTATATTCGCTGGAGCTCAGAAACGTGAGGGGGGATCTCATCGAAACCTAGAAAATTCTAACATGACTTGACAGGGTAGATACAGAAAGGATGTTCCCAATGGTGGGGGAGTCCAGAAGCAGGGGTCATAGTCTAAGGATACAGGGTAAACCATTCAGGACTGAGATGAGGAGAAATTTCTTCACCCAGAGAGTGGTGAACCTGTGGAATTCGCTACCACAGTATGCAGTTCAGGCCAAAACATTGCATGTTTTCAAGGAGTTAGATATAGCTCTTGGGTTGAAAGGGATCAAAGGATATGGAGGGAAAGCAGGAACAGGTTACTGAGTTGGATGATCAGCCATAATCATAATGAATGGCGGAGCAGGCTCGAAGGGCTGAATGGCTTACTCCTGCTCCTATTTTCTATGTTTCTATAATGTGACTTGTTAACCTTAATAGCACTTTCCATTAATTCTGTTTCTGTCTCCACAGATGCTGTTGGACCGGAATATTTCCAACACTTTCTGTTTTTATTGAATGAAAAATAAAGTCAGCTGTTCAGATCTAATGTCGCTGAAGATTTTGGTGCTTGGCATGGGGAATGTTCACAGATTATCACTAAATATCAGTATTCTGTATCTGGGCCATACATTTCTCTTTTATTGAGTTACCTGGTGGGTTGGGTTGGAATTTCTATGCATTTGTACCAAAATCATATACATGGTCTTTAAAAACAGATCTTGATATTGTTGCATGAAGTACCGAGATAGTTTTTCTCCCAAGAGAACTGAATGAAGGCTGATACCAATTTTACTCAAACTGTACCAAAGTGATGGATCAACTTTCATAGATCAGAGCACAGAAAGCAGCCAATTGGCTCATCATTCTGTGGTGGTGGTGAAGGCTGTGCAACTAATTTTCATGTGGAAAGAATAATTATGTTGCAGGGGGTGTAAAATTTTTAAACACGGGTGGTTTCAGAACTGTGGCAGGGGCAGAAAAACCTGATTGGAGGGATTCAAACATGGAGTTCCGGGAAAGATGGGAAATGATTTGGATGGCAACATGTTCAAGGAATTTAGAGAGGAAAGGCAGGTTGGAGATGGAACAGTAGTTTGTAAGGGCTGTTTGTAAACGATGGGGTCAAGCGTTGGTTTTTGGAGAGGGGTGATGATGGCAAATTTAAAAAGAGAGGGGGAATAACATCTGAAAAGAGAAAACAGTTTACAATATCGAACAGCATGGGGACCAGGAGGAGAAGTTAGGTGATCAACAGTTTAGCAGGAATAATATCAAGGGTATAGGAGGTGGGTCTCATGGACAAGATGAGCTCATACAGGGCATGAGGGGACATAGGATAAAAAGTAGTGAAAAATATGAGTTCAGGGCGAGGGCAGCGGGGAGCATTATAGGAGATTTGGCCAGGTCGGCTCGTGGAAGGGAGAAATGCGGCAGAGGCAGCTGATTGGATGGTCTCGATCTTAGTCACTAAGAAGCCTATGAGTTCCTCGTATTTATTGGAGGTAAGGGTGGAGAGGACGGGGAAAGGGGTTTAAGACAACGGTCTGCTGCCAAGAAAAGTAGTTGGGGGTTATCTTTGCATTCCAAAATGATCATGTAATAATAGCGAGCAGTTTAAGCAGACGACAGCAAGACTCGATAGTGTTTCAAGTGGTCCAGCCAGATCTGGCGGTGGAAGGCTAAACCAGTTGTCTACCATATCCTTTCGAGTCTGCCTCCCTTGGATTTAAGGGAGCAGAGATGAGGTCCAGACCAGGGGGAATGGCTGGGCTGAGAGAGACTGATCTTTTTAATGGGGACTGGGGCATCAAAGACGGAGATGAGGGTATGGTTGGGCAAATCAGTAGCTGCAGAAATGCTGCGGTCAACGGAGGGCCAAAGGCTAGATAGTTGAGATTTTGAAAGTACAGCTCTAAGTGAATAAGGGATAGTTTTTTTTTCCAGGGTCGGGTACAGAATGAGGTATGGTTGGAGTGTAGAAGGGGGATGTGGGTAAAAAGTGATACAAGGAAGTGGTCAGAGATGGCTTTATCTATAATTGATATAATGGGACTAGCATGACCACGCGAGATGCCAAGGTCAAGGGTTTGGCCATGAATATGGCTTGGGGAGTTTAAATGTAGGCACAGATTTAGGAGGATAAAAGGGCAGTGAACTCAGAGGAGAGAGCACATGATGAGTTGAGATGGAGATTGAAATCACCGAAAATGAGAAGTCACTCGGTGCAGAGGCTGAGCAAGGAAAGCAGTGAAGATATATTGGTGATAAAATTTTTATTGTATTTGGGAGGGTGGTAGAGAACAATGCTTCTGAAAGAGATGAGACGGATGGAACAAGGTGAGACGGTCAAAGGAAGAGAAAGTACAGGGGACGGGGGGCGCCAGGCCAAATTGTGATCTGCTGGTAAGCGCCACACTGTCACCGCAAAATCTGAGCAGAGCAAATGGTGGAAGATGTAGCCAGGTGGGGAGGCTTCATTAAGTGGCAAGGCGTCATCAGCCCTCAGCCAGGTTTCCATTAGGGCCATGATGTCAATGCAATCGTCCACAATAAGTTCATAGATGGCAAGGGCCTTATTCACAAGTGAATGGACATTCTGGTAGGAAATACAAAGTGGTGAGAGCTGATCCACTGGCACAGTCTGGTCAGTAATGGGAGAGGCAAGTTGGACAAGGAGGATTTTCAGAGCATGACAGGCCCCCCATTTTACTCTTATTTTTAGTTTTTTTTTCCTTTTTTTTTTTTTTTTGTGTTTATTTTCTTTTATTTCATCTTAGTTTGTTCAGTTTGCTTACCCACTTTTTTTTTCATGTTTGTACTTGCGGCTGTTCAATTTTCAGCCCGTTAACACCCTCGCTGTACTAATGTTTTGTCTTTCAACACACCATTAACATATTGTTTGCCTTTGCTCCACGACCTTCTGGTCAGATATTCTGTGACCTTGTCCTATCTACACCTTCTCCTTTGTTATCTCTTGCCCCACCTCCGCTTTACTTGCTTATAATCTTTTACATTTCTAATATTTGCCAGTTCTGAAGAAGGGTCACTGACCTGAAACATTAACTCTGCTTCTCTCTCCACAGATGCTGCCAGACCTGCTGAGTATTTCCAGCATTTCTTGTTTTTATTTCAGATTTCCAGCATCCGCAGTATTTTGCTTTTATATTGTTGGACAAGGAGGAGATTGGCAAGATTCACCCCCAGTGGGTACACTGGACAGAAAGGTCGACAAGATTTTTTAAGATTTAGAGATACAGCACTGAAACAGGCCCTTCGGCCCACCGAGTCTGTGCCGACCATTAACCACCCATTTATACTAATCCTACACTAATCCCATATTCCTACCACATCCTCACCTGTCCCTATATTCCCCTACCACCTACCTATACTAGGGGCAATTTATAATGGCCAATTTACCTATCAACCTGCAAGTCTTTTGGCTGTGGGAGGAAACCGGAGCACCCGGCGAAAACCCACGCGGTCACAGGGAGAACTTGCAAACTCCGCACAGGCAGTACCCAGAATCGAACCCGGGTCCCTGGAGCTGTGAGGCTGCGGTGCTAACCACTGCGCCGCCCTAATGGCCAATTTATCTATCAACCTGCAAGCCTTTGGCTGTGGGAGGAAACCGCAGCACCCGGTGGAAGCCAACAGAGTCACAGGGAGAACTTACAAACTCCGCACAGGCAGTACCCAGAACCGAAGCCGGGTTGCTGGAGCTGTGAGGCTGCGGTGCTAACCACTGCGCCACCGGTAGATCCCGGTAAAATATTTCTGATTTTTTTTTTTTTAAAAGAGATACAGCACTGAAACAGGCCCTTCGGCCCACCAAGTCTGTGCCGACCAACAACCACCCATTTATACTAACCCTACAGTAATCCCATATTCCCTACCACCTACCTACACTAGGCAATTTACAAGAGCCAATTTACCCATCACCTGCAAGTCTTTGGCGGTGGGAGGAAACCAGAGCACCCGGCGAAAACCCATGCGGTCACAGGGAGAGCTTGCAAACTCTGCACAGGCAGTACCCAGAATCGAACCCGGGTCCCTAGAGCTGTGAGGCTGCGGTGCTAGCCACTGTGCCGCCTAGAAAGGAAATGAAGCCTTTTGAGCAATTTCACTGAGCACGCAGAAGAAATTGGGAGAAGAGGAGCTGGCACCACTGTTGAATGCCAAGAATTGGCCGAGCAGAGCTAAGAAAGGAGCAGAGAATGCAGGCATCGATCCCGCTACCTCTCGCATGAAAAGCAAGCGCTCTACCACTTGAGCTAATTCCCCAGCGTCAAATAGAATTACTACTCCTAATGAGCTAGTGCAGAGTGCCTTGATGAGCCCGTTGGAGGATGCCAAGAGAGGCTATAGAAAGATACAAAGAGAAGCTATAGAATTATCTCATAATGAGTCAAGCCTTGGACAGCAGCAAGAGAGCAGGAAGGTTGAGAAGTACTGAAAGATTGGGGTAGGAAATTGATTGCAGCTGAACTTGGAACAAGACCCTCTCTCTTTCACTAATCTCCAGATCCACTGAAGTCACTTAAACCTCAAGGAGGGAAACGTCTCCTACTTCAAAACAAGTTTTAAAACGTGCACAGGGTCCCAACGAAACAGAAAGACTTACGGCAACCAAAGACTCTACATCGAACTTAAAGGACTGTAAATAATTCCCAGATATTGCCTCAAACTTTCCCCCTTTATTCTTTCTACTTTTTTGTCTCTATCTGCATGTCTGTTTATCTCATTTGCATGCTAGCGTGGTCCAGTCGCATATTCGTAGTCATTACCGAATTAGAGTTTAAGATTAATAGATTTAAACAAGAAAGGTGGAAGTTTAAGAAAACCTGTCTGATTGATATCTTTGCCTTACAATTGGAAAGCAGTGAACAAGACACACTGAGGGGGGAGCTAAAAACAGTGTTTTTAAAATTAAACCCTGTTACGGTTAAACCAGACAAAGGCTGAGAGGGAACCCCAGACCACTTTCTCACCTAGTCATAACAATCCTCATCACGCCCACAGTCTTGCATTCTGATTTGAACATCCTCCAGCAACCCAAAATATCAGCCTTACTTATTAATGGAAGTTCTTTTTCCTCAGAACCCCTACTCCACTGCCTTCCCTGCCCAAACCACATTAGTGGCATAGCTATAATCTCCCAATAGCTCCTCTATCCTTCATTGTCCTCCAATGGAATCAAAAATGACTACTGTCTGTAGTCAAACAGCTTCATGTAGACAAAAGTGAAGCCATCCTTTCCTACATACTACTTCCATTATCTTATCAAATGCCATCTCAGGCTTAGAATCTCAACACATTTCAACCCTCTACCTCAAATCTCAACCCTCCAGTTCCGATGAAGGGTCACTGACCCGAAACGTTAACTCTGCTTCTCTTTTCACAGATGCTGCCAGACCTGCTGAGTGGTTCCAGCATTTCTTGTTTTTATTTCAGATTTCCAGCATCCGCAGTATTTTGCTTTTAATCTCAACACATTGTTTGGTTCCATGTTGCATTCCCTTTCACAAACCCAGTACATTACCAATATAACCTGTCTCAGCTTTTACCTCTCGCCCATTACTGCAAAGATTTAACTCCAAGCCTTTGATCACCTCAGGAGGATCAATTCCTCTCAATATCTCCTCGCCAGTATCCCACCACCCAGCCTTTACAACTGCAACTTATTCTGTCACAACTTGTTCCTTTACCCACTCCCATCAGCCCGACCCTCACGAGTTTCCCCATGTTCGAGAAAACAATTTCAAGATCTTGTCTTTAATTACAAACGTGTCCACACTTCACCCACCCTTAAGCCCGCTGGCTCCACGAACGCCCCTCACTCTCAGTTACCAGAGCCCTCACCAGCCAGGAGAGGAGCAGGTCCGCACTGAGGCCTACTCCACCCAGGCTGACTTTTATTAACATGTTCATTTTGTTGACAGGATGACACTGCCACTCCCCGTACTTACCAGTTATAAAGTACTCGACCGCCTGCTGCAGCGAGTCCAGATCGCCATTAACCACCCTGAGCCGGACCTTCCCCCTCCCACTCGCTCCGCCGGCCCGCTCCATCTCACCGAGAAAATAAACCGGCAAAACATTCAAACCAGCGCGCGCCCTCCAGCCAGCCGTTAGCGCCTGCGCAGCACGGCGAGGAGGCGGAGCTAACAGCCCTGTGGCACGCCATTGAGCTTCGAGCATGCGTACTGAGGACTAAAGTATTTGACGGAAGAAGCCGATAACGTCGAACATGGAAAGGAAAAGTTCCGACCACTGAGCGTGGCAGAAACTGATGAAGAGAAGCGAAAGAAAAATGAACTATCAATCCTGTAAACAGAAAGCATGGAACAAAGAAAAACCTAAATTCCAATACAAATATTCAGAAAGTATAGAGGTACCATTATACTACTGGGTGTATTCTGTAGGTCACCAACGCGCGCGTAAGAAAGATATAGAGGATCAAATTTGCACCGAAATTACAGAAATGCAAGAACCACAGAGTAGTGATAATTGGGGATTTCAATTATTCTAATTTAGACTGGCATATTAATACTGCAAAGGACAGAAAGGGGGAAACAGTTTCTGAAGTGTGTTCAGAAGAATTTTCTTCAATAGTATGTTTCCAGCCAAACAAGAATGGAGGCATATATAACATAAAAACAAGAATTGCTGGAAATACGCAGCATCTGTGGAGTTATCTACAAAAGGGGGTGAGGAGTGCACTGTCTTTTCTGGTTCCACTTCTCCACAGGTCAAAACATACATTTAAATGTTTACTCAGTTACCAATACGGACAATCATATACTCCACTCTTTATCCCTGAATAAAATACACCAACCAGGTTTCTTCAATAAACAACAAAACTTATCAGTTTATTATAAAACAAGATTTATCCAATAATGAAGCAAAGCATCAACACACAGATTGAAATATGAAAATTCCCTTTTTAAATACCCCAGACACACACACACCAGTTAACTGAAAAATAGAGATTTTCCCTGGAGAGCTCTTACAATAAAAAACTGAAAAAAGAAAGATTTTGGCCAAATATTTGTTAATTCTTGAAGAAAAAGAGAAGATATGAAAGGATGTCAGTTGTCCCTTTTGGTCTGGCATCCGGGTAGACGGAAACGTATCACTGAGATTTTTCTGGAGCAGTTCGTTCTGGAGATGTTAAGAGGTAGTATGGGCGTCTTTCCAGTAGAAATGTGGCATCAGGAGTATCAGTTATCCCACTCTGGATTCACAGACTTTTCAAAGAGGTAGAGAAAGAGGAGCTGACACACTGGATTTCTCCGGGTCTCTCAGAGAGGTGCAGTAAAGATGAGCTGGGTGTTTCTCCCTTGGCCGATTGATCTCCAACTGCTTTTCAACACAGTCCACACCCCAACTAGAAAGTCAAAACAATATCTCAGAAGCGAAACCAATCCTCCCTCATAAATCTTGACATGTCCCTTCTCTGTAAACATCTCCCCCAAGTCACCAGGGTTTGTGTTCTTTATTGAGCTTAAGGCATGTGACAGACAGTAAAGGTTTGTTTTCAAACAAGACCTCTCAGTGACCCTTGTAAAAAAACACATCGATGGAATCTTTTCAATTTTCCCAAATAAACCAATGTCCATGATTCTAAAATACGAATCCTCAAAAAAACTTTTAAAAATAGAAGCACTTTCATAACATGGGGAACACCACTGTTTACCTCCCTCCAGTCTGGAATACAACCATTCACCACTACTCTCTGCTTTCTATCTATAGACTTTAATTTTGCAAACAAGCAAATTTTGCGGTATTTTTGTCAAATGCCTTTTTAAAATCTGTATATACATCAACAGCAACACACTCAGTAACTCTCTCGACTACTTTATTAAAGAACACAATCAAGTTAGGCATACATTATTTGCCTTTAACAAATCCATGGTGACTTTCATTTATTAGCCCATAATTTTCCAAATGCCAATTAATTTTCTCCCAGATTATAGTACTAAAAGATTTCTCACCGCTGGCATTAGACTGACTGACGTGTTGTTGCTGGGTTTATCCCTTGACCCCTTTTTTAAACAAGGCTGCAACATTTGCAATATTTTAGTCCTCTGGCACCACTCCCATATCCAGGAAGAATTGGAAGATAGTGGCCAGAGCCTCTGCAATTTCCGTCCTTATCTTTTCTACCCAGGACGGCCAACCTTTTGGTTACATATTTATGCGATCGAATATTGCTGCTGTCTCCTCCTTTACTGATACATTGTAGCATCCTCTTTAATGAAGACAGATGTTAAGTACTCATTTAGTTCCTCAGTCATGCCTCTAAAAGAATATCTCCCTTTTGATTAATACTGCCAACCTCTCCTCTCTTCCTATTCTTTCCCTATATTTCCTGAATACCTTGTAGCCAGGAATATTAAGTTTCCAATCCTTCCCTTCTTTGAACCACGTCTTTTTTTTTATTCGTTCATTGGATGTCGCTGGCTAGGCCAGCATTTATTGCCCATCCCTAATTGCCCTTGTGAAAGTGCTGGTGAGCTGCCTTCTTGAACCGCTGCAGTCCATGGGAGCTCTGTCTATAGTATGTTGCTTACGTTGTTTGGCATGCAAGTAGTCCTGAGTTGTAGCTTCACCAGGTTCAAACCTCATTTTGAGGTATGCCTAGGCTGCTCCTGGCATGCCCTCCTGCATTCTTCATTGAACCAGGGTTGATTCCCCCCACTTGATGTGAATGTAAAATGGGGGAAATGCCGGGCCATGAGGTTATAGATTGTGGTTGAGTACAATTCTGCTGATGCTGATGGCCCACAGCGCCTCATGGATGCCCAGTTTTGCGTTGCTTGATCTGTTTGAAATCTATCCCATTTAGCAGGGTGGTAGCGCCAGACAACACAATGGAGGGTATCCTCAGTGTGAAGACGGGACTTAGTCTCCACAAGGACTGTGCAGTGGTCACTCCTACCAATACTGTCATGGACAGATGCATCTGCGGCAGGCAGATTGGTGAGGACAAGGTCAAGTATGTTTTTCCCTCTTGTTGGTTCCCTCACCACCTGCCGCAGACCCAGTCTAGCAGCTATGTCATTTAGGACTCAGCCTGCACAGTCAGTAGTGGTGCTACCAAGCCACTCTTGGTGATGGACATTAAAGTCCCCGACGCAGAGTACATTCTGCACCCTTGAAATCCTCAGTCCTTCCTCCAAGTGGTGGTCAACATGGATTCATCAGCTGAGGGGGCCTGGTAGGTGGTAATCAGCAGGAGGTTTCTTTGCCCAGGTTTGACCTGATACCATGAGACTTCCTGGGGCCCTGGGTCGATGTTGAGGACTCCCAGGGCAATTCCCCACCAACTGTATACCACTGTGCCACCACCTCTGCTGGGTCTGTCCTGTTGGTGGGACAGGACATACCTAGGGATGGTGATGGCAGTGTCTGGGACACTGTCTGTAAGGTATAATTCGCTGAGTATGACTATGTCAGGCTAGTTTGTGGGACAGCTCTCCTAACTTTGGCACAAACCCCCAGATGTTCGTAAGCAGCACTTTGCAGGGTCAACAGGGCTGGGTTTGCCATTGTCGTTTCCGGTGCCAGGTGGTCCGTCTGGTTTCATTCCTTATCGACTTTCTAGCGATTTGATACATCTGAGTAGCTTGCTAGGCCAATTCAGAGGGCATTTAAGAGTCAACCACATTGCTGTGGGTCTGGAATGACATGTAGGCCAGACCAGGTAAGGACAGCAGATTTTCTTCCCTAAAGGACATTCGTGAACCAAATGGGTTTTTCCGACAATCGATAATGATTTCATGGCCATCCTTAGATTAGCTTTTAGTTCCAGATTTATTGATTGAATTCAAATTCCACCTTCTGCCATGGTGGAATTCAAACCCATGTCCCCAGAGTAATACCCTGGGTCTCTGGGTTACTAGTCCAGTGACAATACCACTACGCCACCGCCTCCCCTAATCTAATTGAATTTTTTGATGAAGTAACAAAGAAGGGTGATGAAGAGAAAGCAATGGATGTTGTCTATCGGAATTTTAATAAAGCATTTTACAGAGTACCACATAAAAAGCTAGTTAACAAAATTTAGGCTAATGGAATAGGAGGGTCAGTGTCAGCTTGGATAATAAAACTGGCTCAAGGACTGAAAACAGCAAATCATGGTAAATGGTTTTTTTCAGACTGGAGAATGGTAGATAGTAGTGTTCCCCAAGGGTCAGTGCTAGGGCCACTGCTTTTTGATTTATATGAATAAATTGGATATTGGAATACAGAGTAAAATTTGCCTATGATACCAAACCTGGAGATGTGGCAGACAAAAAAGATGATATCAATCCACTTCAACGGGACATAGATAAGCTCGCAGAATGAGCAGACAAGTGGCAGATGGAATTTAATAAAGAGAAATGTGAGCTGATGTATTTTGGCAGAAGATATAGAGAGAGGCAATATAGACTAAATGGCACATTTCTAAAAGCTTGTACAGGGACAGAGGGACCTTGGGGGTTCATGTGCATAGATCTTTGAAGGTGCCAGGACATATTGGGAAAGTAGTTAGCAAAGCATATGGGATCTTGGGCTTCATAAAGGTAATGAGTACAAAAGCAGGGAAGTTATGCTGAACCTTTATAACGCTCTGGTTAGACCACAACCAGAGTATTGCAACCAATTCTGGTCACACATTAGGAAGAATGTGAGGGTCCATGTGAGGGTGCAAAGGTAATTTATCAGAATGGTTCCAGGCATGGAGAATTTTAGCTCCAATGTTAGGCTGGAGAAGCTGGGATTGTTTTCCTTGGAGCAAAAGGAGATTGAGGGGAGATTTGATAGAGGTGTATAAGATTATGACAGGTTTAGATAAGGTAGACAAAGAAAAGCTGTTCCCATTAGCTGATGGTACAAGGGCTACGGGACACAGATTAAGGTTTTGGGCAAGAGTTGCAGGGGGATGTGAGGAAGCACTTTTTTACTCAGCGAGTGGTAATGACCTAGAACACGCTGCCTACAAGGGTGGTGTAAGCAGACACGATTAATGATTTCAAAAGGAAATTGGATAGACACTTGAGGGAAATGAATTTGCAGGGCTGTGGGGATAGAGCGGGGGAATGGAACTGATTGGATTGCTCTACAGAGAGCCAGCCTGAACTTGATGAGCCAAATGGCCTCCTCTGTGCCATAATGACTCGATACTACCTTTGAGGTCCTGCTTTTTAACTTCCTCCCTAGTTCCTGAAATTTGACTGCAACACTTCAACACTTTTCTTTTCTATGCCATTGGTTCCCGCATGGAACACAACTTCTGGCTGTTTTCCTACCCCCGTAGAATATTCTACACCCTCTCAGTGATATCCTTTACCCTAGTATCAGGAAGGCAACATTCCATGTTGGACTATGTTGGCGTTTGCAAAAACACCTGTCTATCCCCCTCCTTAAGCTTTTCCAAATAGATTTAACTAATTAAATCCTCTCTGACCATTGGTATCTGCAATTTGCTGTGCAACCTCCACAATCCCCGTGCAGTCATTTCCCCCAAGGTGTCATTATCCTCATTGGTATGCAGTGCTGAAAACCAGTTTGAGAGTGCCACACTCCTGGAGGATTCCTGTGCTGCCTGCCTCTTCCCACCCTGCCAGATGGCTACCCATGTACTGTTCTCCTGAACTCTCTGTAGCTATTGAGTAACCACCTCCTGAAAGGGGCACTGCAGAAAATGTTCAGACTCCCATATGCTCCGCAGTGAATCCATTCCTCAATTTCAGAAATCCTGAACTCAAGTTCAAGCAACTGGAGCAACTGCACATTGTGCCGGAAACTACATCTGCCAAATGGAAACATATTAATTTTGTCATATGGAACATTACTTGAACTTTTTACTGGACATTGAAGATAACTTGTTTAAAAGGACCACAGAGATGATCGGCCAAAACATTGACTTAGTAGCAGAGAGCACTCCACCCGCCCCCAATACGCCCCCTCCCCACCCCCCACTGAGTGTGTCTAGTAAGCTTTGAAGAATCAACAACCCTCGCAGATGATGCTGTTTCAAACAGAGATGGTCACATGACTAACCTGCTGGCCAACCTGAGAACTGTTTGAATTCGAGTCATAGAGTCATACAGCATAGAAACAGGCCCTCGGGCCCACCATGTCCATGCCGACCATAATGCCTGTCTATACTAATCCCACCTGTCTGCATTAATTCCATATCCCTCTATGCCTTGCTCATTCAAGTACCCGTCCAGATGCCTCTTAAATGTTGCTACTGTTCCTGCCTTCACCACCTCCTCTGGCAGCTCATTCCAGATACCCACTATTCTTTGTGTGAAAAATGTACCCCTTTGATCCCCTTTAAACCTCCTCCCTCTCACCTTAAATCTATGCCCTCTAGTTTTAGTCACCCCTACCATGGGAAACAGACTCTGGCTATCTACCCTATCTATGCCTCTCATAATTTTATATACCTCTATCATGTCCCCTCTCAGCCTCCTTCGCTCCAGGGAAAACAGGCACAGCCTATCCAATCTCTCTTTATAACTCAAGCCCTCCAAACCAGGCAACATCCTTGTGAATCTTTTCTGCACCCTATCTAGCTTAATCACATCTTTCCTGTAGTGCGGCGACCAGAACTGCACACAGTACTCCAAATGCGGCCTAACCAACATTATGTACAACTGTAACATGACGTCCCAACTCTTGTACTCAATGCCTCGGCCGATGAAGGCAAGCATGCCATACTCCTTCTTCACCACCTTGTCTACCTGTGTTGCCACTTTCAGGGAACTATGCACTTGCACCCCAAGTTCTCTCTGCTCAACAACACTCCCCAGGGCCCTGCCATTCACTGTATATGTCCTGCCCTGGTTTAACTTCCCAAAATGCATCACTTCGCACTTGTCTGTGTTAAATTCCATTAGCTAATCCCTTGCCCACTTTCCCAGTTGATCTATAATCCTGTTGTAACCTTAGACAACCTTCTTCACTGTCCACTATACTACCAATTTTGGTGTCATCTCCAAACTTACTAATCATGCCCCCCTACATTCACATCCAAGTCATTAATATATATGACAAACAACAGAGGGCCCAGCACCGATCCCTGCAGCACACCACTGGTCACCGGCCTCCAATCTGAAAAAGAAGCCTCCACTACCACCCTCTGCCTCCTATCACCAAGCCAATTTTGTATCCAATTGGCTAGCTCGCCCTGGATCCCATGTGTTCGAACCTTCTGGACCAGCCTACCATGCGTGACCTTGTCAAAGGCCTTGCTAAAGTCCATGTAGACAACGTCCATCGCCCTGCCCTCGTCAATCCTCTTGGTCACCTCCTCAAAAAACTCAATCAAATTCGTGAGACATGATTTCCCACCCACAAAGCCATGCTGACTATCCCAAATCAGACCTTGCCTTTCCAAATGCATATAAATCCTGTCTCTCAGAATCCCTTCCAATAACTTTCCCACCACTGATGTAAGGCTCACTGGCCTGTAGTTCCCTGGCTTATCCCTGCTGCCCTTCTTAAATAAAGGCACAACATTAGCTATCCTCCAGTCTTCCGGTACCTCACCCGTGGCTCTCAGAAAGGTTTGGGGCAGAATGCAATTCAAAGACCAAAGAGAAGGAAGGCCGCTCTCTCTCTCAAGCAAATTCCCAGGGACCCATGGAAGAAGCTTAAGCCTCAAGTCAGAGGACCTGTTCAGCCTTCTGGTACCAGAGAAGCAAGTTTGAAAGGTGCGCACTGGGCCCCAAGAACTACAAGACTTCAACTCCAATCAAGAACTGTACAGCAAAACTAAAGACAGTAACTGAATTTCATTTACTACTCCAAACCCACCCCCTACTAACTTTATTCTTTCTCCCCCTCTGTGTCTATTGGTGTGTGTGTTTCTCTCGTATGCATGCTCGCGTGGTTGTGTCGCGTACTTTAGTAATTTAACTGAATTGGAGTGATAAGGTTAATAAACTTACATCTTTCTTGTTTAAACCTAAGAAAGCCTGTCTGGCTGGTTCTTTTGCAATTACAATTAGAGAGCAGTGAGTAAGGAATCACTGAGGGGTTAAGCTAAAGTTAAACCCTGTTATGGCCAAACCAGGAAAGGGACCAGCGGGGAGCCTGAGACCCCTTCCTCACCTGGTTGTAATAACATGAAGCATCCTGGTTGTAATAACATGAAGCATCCTGGAGTACCCACATGACACAGGAATTGTAGGCATGGTCTCAGCTGTCCATCATTTTGCTTAAAAGCCTACATACTTGTGATATAGTAAACTCCATAGATAACTTGATAGCCAATATATTTTTAGCTGAGAATTCCCTTACTCCTATTTATTTATTCTTAATTATGTATACCAGATTTTTATTTATCCCTTATACATTGGTATCCTCTACTTAGTTAATTTTATCCCTTTAGATCGAATTACTCCAATTATTTATATATTTACTGTTGCCCTTTGGTTTAGAGTCATAGAGTTATACAGCACAGAAACAGGCCATTCAGCCCATTGCGTCTGTGCCAGCCATACAGCACCCAACTATTCTAATCCCATATTCCTGCACTTGGCCCGTCGCGCTGTATGCTATGGCGTTTCAAGTGCTCATCTAAATACTTCTTAAATGTTGTGAGGGTTCCTGCCTCCACCACCTCTTCAGGCAGTGTGTTCCAGATTCCAACCACCTCTGGGTGAAAAAATGTTTCCTCAAATCCCCCTAAACCTCCTGCCCCTTACCCTAAATCTATGCCCTCTGGTTCTTGACCCCTCTGCTAAGGGAAAAGTTTCCTCCTATCTAACCTATCAATGCCCCTCATAATCTTGTCCACCTCAATCATGTCCCCCATCAGCCTTCTCAGCTCCAAGGAAAACAAACCTCGCCTTTTCTGTCTCTCTTCATAGCTGAAATGCTCCAACCCAGGTAACATCCTGGTGAATCTCCTCTGCACCCTCTCCAGTACAATCACATCCTTTCTATAGTGTGGTGACCAAAGCTGTACACAGTACTCCAGCTGTGGCCTAACTAGCATTTTATATAGCTCCATCATAATTTCCCTGCTCTTATATTCTATGCCTCGGCTAATAAAGGCAAGTATCTATATAATATATAAAATAAAAACAAGAAATGCTGGAAATACTCAGCAGGTCTGGCAGCATCTGTGGAGAGAGAAGCAGAGTTAACATTTCGGGTCAGTGACCCTTCTTCAGAACTGGCAAATATTTGAAATGTCAAAGGTTATAAGCAAGTAAAGCGGGGGTGGTGCAAGAGATAACAAAGGAGAAGGTGTAGATTGGACAAGGCCACAGATTAGCTGACCAGAAGGTCATGGAGAAAAGGCAATATGTTAATGGTGTGTTGAAAGACAAAGCATTAGTGCAGATAGGGTATTAACGGACTGAAGATTGAACAGCAGCAAGTACAATATGAAAAAAAAACAGTGGGTAAGCAAACTGAACAAATTAAGATGAAATAAAATAAACATACAAAAAAAAGAAAAAAAATATATAAAAAATGTAAAAAAGAAAAAATAACTAAATATAAAAGTAAAATGGGGGGCCCATCATGCTCTGAAATTATTGAACTCAATGTTCAGTCCGGCAGGCTGTAGTGTGCCTAATCGGTAAAGGAGATGCTGTTCCTCGAGCTTGCTTTGATGTTCACTGGAACACTGCAGCAAGCCGAGGATAGAGATGTGAGCATGAGAGCAGGGGGGAGTATTGAAATGGCAAGCAACCGGAAGCTCAGGGTCCTGCTTGCGGACTGAGCGGAGGTGTTCCGCAAAGCGGTCACCCAAGTATCTATATGCCTTCCTAACCACCTTATCTACCTGTGCTGCTGCCTTCAGTGATCTATGGACAAGTACACCAAGGTCCTGCTGACTTTCTGTACTTCCTAGGGTCCTACCATCCATTGTGTATTCCCTTGCTTTGTTAGTCCTCCCAAAATGCATTACCTCACACTTTTCAGGATTAAATTCCATTTGCCACTGCTCCGTCCATCTTACCAGCCCATCTACATCTCCCTGTAATCTAAGGATTTCCTCCTCACTATTTACAACACCACCAGTTTTCGTGTCATCTGCGAACTTACTGATCATACCTCCTTTATTCACATCTAAATCAGTAATGTACACTACAAACAGCAAGGGTCCCAGCACCGATCCCTGGTACACCACTGGTCACAGGCTTCCAATCGCAAAAACAGCCCTCAACCATTACCCTCTGACTCCGGCCACTAAGCCAATTTTGGATCCAATTTGCCAAATTGCCCTGGATCCCATGGGCCCTTACCTTCTTAACCAATCTCCCATGCGGGACCTTATCAAAAGCCTTACTGAAATCCATGTATACTACATCTACTGCTTTACCCTCATCGACACATCTAGTCACCTCATCGAAAAATTCAATCAAGTTAGACACGATCTCCCCCTGACAAAGCCATGCTGACTATCCCTGATTAATCCCTGCCTCTCCAAGTGAAGATTAATCCTGTCCCTCAGAATTTGTTCCAAAATTTTCCCAACCCCTGATGTTAGATGTTTAAAGCACACTTGGCACTGAAATTCCCACTTTCACCGAATTACCTTTGCTACTCTGTTTAGCAGATACTCCAGTTCCATGCATACACAGCTTTTGGCATCTCAGTTACTTGCCTTAACATAACTGCATAGTTGATCAGCATAATTTATTTAATGAATGATCACTTCAATACATGAAAAAAACAGTATCATGCACAGTTCACAATTAAAAAATAGCAACACTGGACTGTAAAATTTAACATATTAAGGGGCAGAATTTGAAAGAAAGCAGTGTCAATGATTAATTTGGTACTTCTAAAATTAGGCCGATACAACCTCATCCATTCCATTTGTCAGTATTCTAAAGGTGATAGAGGAGCAGCTTTTGTTCCATCCAACCGAAGAAGTTTGCTAGGTGCTCACAGTATTTATATTTCCATATGTGAAAAAGCAGGATAAAATTAAGTCATGAGTAACACATAAAATTCTTCTTTCACAGAAAGTGCCAAGAAACTCAATGTTCAGAGACATCTTTGATTGCTTTCCAATATAGCATTGCTGCAGCGCGAGGAAATCTAGGTCTGAACATTGCACTGCACCAGGCACGTTCTTACAATCACCATTCTGTGCTTGAAGCTTTTCTGGATAGATTTATCTCACTAACTCAAGAGTTCCATAGAGCTGGGATAGTGCAGTAACTTTTATTTTTGTGCATAATAGCTTCCTACTGCCCTGGCGAGCAGGAAGTGAGAGTTGTGTCCCCTGAATAGTGGGTTGATATCCGGCGGGGTACTCGCATCTGCAGACAGTAGAGCCACAACCACCTAACCCATCTTGCTGGTCTCCCTGGTATCAGGTTGTGAGACAAACTAACAGCTTCAGCACATTTAAAAAAAAGATCTTTGTACAGACAAAACCTAGAGCGCAAACTGCTGGATTTAAAAGCAGTGAAAGAAATGGGCTGTCTTGTCTGCTGCGAGGCATAGAAGAGAATTATGGTGTCCTGTTGCGCAGAATACAGCACAATGAAGTAACAATGATAGCTCCTAAGATGGCACAAAAAGTTGCAACTATTACAAACTGGTTTAGAACATGGCAATTGTGAGCAAATTTAATTGAACTTTAAAACTAAAAATGGGGTGGAATTTTACATAGTTGCTCATCCATAGTTTCAAAATAAAGCTAGCTTATTTCTCCATACAATCCCATCAAAATTATTTACTATTTCATTTCGTGTTATAAAAAAGAAACAAACGTACAGATACATTGAATAATTTCTCAGCATTGCAGTGCTTTATAAATATTCATAGTGTCATGTACTGTAGATGATCTCAAACTGCAAAGATTTATGTCACAATTAACCCTTAAGTATGACATCACATAACGGAGGCAGTGGCATAGTGGTAATGTCACTGAATTAGTAATCCAGAGCCCAGGCTAATACTCTGGGGGCATGGTTTCAAATCCCACCATGGCAGATGGTACAATTTGAATTTAATTAATAAATCTGGAATTAAAAGCTAGTCTAATGATGAAACCATGCAACCATTGTCAATTGTTGTAAAAACCCATCTGGTTCACTCATGTCCTTTAGGGAAAGAAATCTACCATCCTTACCTGGTCTGGCCTACATGTGATGCCAGACCCACAGCAATGTGGTTGACTCTTAAAATGCCCTCTGAAATGGCCTAGCCAGCCAATCAGTTCAAGGGCAATTAGGGATGGGTAATAAATGCTAGCCTAGCCAGCAATGCCCACACCCCACAAAAAAAAAATTAAATTCTGTTTTCTCTGACATGTACCAATGACTACCACAACAATTAATTTTTTTAGGTGAAAATCAGTAACCTGGAATGATGATAAGGTTTTAATATCATTTTGTAGTTTCAGTTGCTAGGTATGTATAACTCAAGTTTTCTTGCTGATTTGAACACCATCCAAATCTTACAATTAGATCCCAGACTTTACCTCACCCGCCAGTATAATTTTATTAGTACACCATCCAAATCCCTCAATTAGTTTCCAACCATTGACTCCTTCCAATTTATGCATAAATTTATATTTAAAAAACTGAACACTTCAATTACAATTAAACATTCCTGGATTATATTATATTATCTAATTAATACTGTTTTAATTTGCCATAACAGCAAGTATATTGCCTTGCAGTGAATGTTGCAAGAAATCAACTTTACAGAGAATGCTTAGTGACCAGGATTTGGCAAATTAACACTAGATGTATCCAAAAATCTTTTGATAACTCGAAACTGGTCACAGATCAACTACTGTGGGAGAAATGTTGAAATTAAAAAACTGTTTGAGCAGAACTTATAGGCCGGAATTTTACAGCCCCCCAACAAGCAGGTTGGTGGGGGGTGTGTAAAATTGAGTGGGGGGGGGGGGCGGGGGCTTTCCCAACCCCCTCCCACCCCCACTGCAATTATACAAGGTGCGGTGGCCGCAAGAAACAGCCCACCCGCCCCAGGCCAATCAAGGCCCTTAAGTGGCCAATTAACTGCCACTTAAGGGCATCCTTCCTCGGCTGCTGGATAGCAAAGGCCCCAAGAACCCCGCTTGGTAAAACCAGGTGGTCTTCCTGCAGGCTGGGGGGTGGGGTTGCCCTCCTGACAGGGCACCCTTTGCCCCACGGAGAGCCGGCCCCGAAGTCCCAACTGCCCCCATGCACAACACTCCCCCAACAGCACCCCACCACCCCCACCCCCACCGTCTCACCGGGGCCCGGCCGATTGTCCCCGGCAAGGCCCTAAAAACTTACCTGAGTTCCAGGGCCGTCCTGATTGGCTGGCAGCTCCATTAAGCCGGACTTCCTGCCTCAAGGAGGGGGAAGTCCCGCCCAAGACCAATTAAGGGCCTGGGCAACGAAATATCCCGGCCTGGCTCCCTAGGCCCAGCGGAGGAGAATTTGCTGCCAACGTTTCGGCCGGTGGACAAAAATTCTGGCCATGGACTTTGTGTTTTCCAGCCCTTAAAAAAAACTTGCATTAAGGTGTGATTTATGTATCAAATTTTTCTATTTGGCTCAATTTTTTTTCAGTTAAGGTTTTTGTTCTTATTTTAATGTTTTATTTGCAGTACCCAGTGTCATTGAATATGTCCAGATCAGGTAAAGCATAGATCAAATGCATGGTTACGTTTCCTCTACCACATCAAGCACTTCTGGTTTAAGTACAGCAAGGGCTAGATTCAGAGTAAATATATCCCTGAATTCTGACTCAGCAACATACATTATCCCCAATCTCACAAGAGTAGCCCCCTGCCCCCAGAAAGAATAACAAACTTGCATTTACATACTGCCTTTCACATCCTTAGAATGTCCTAAAGCATTTCACAACCAATTGTGCCCACTGTTTTATAGGCAAATGTGGCAACCAACCTGCACACAGCAAATTCTTTTTTTTTAAACTAGATAAGTGATTAATTCATTTGACCTTTTCATTTGTCACAACATCCATCCTTATATATGGCACCAGATTATAATACTTAGCAAATTAATGTTGCTGCCCACCATATTAAATGCCTTCATTATATTTCATGTAGGACTTCTATAGCCACGAATGAGAAGATATTCACTCTCTTCCGGCCATACCTTGATATTATGCCATGCCATATGATAAAAACTTGCAGCACCATCCAAAAGGTGGGTTTTTAATATCAGCCAGATTTAATATAAATCAATAAAACCAATATTAGTGACTTCAAACAGCCTTATTACAGTTAAACCAAAGTAGGAGTATGTTATTGCACCAGCACAGCACTTTCCAGACTGTCAGCTTGTTGATTCCAGTGCATTTCTATTTAGTTCAAAAATATAGGGAATTTGTGTTGTGAACCCACATCCACTGGCTAGCTCAAGATTGGCCAGACTCATTTCACTTAGCAAGAGTTTTTAAAAATTGATTCATGGATGTGGGGGTCACTAGCAAGGCCAGTACATATTGTCCATCTCTAATTTCCCTTGAGTAGGCAGTGGTGAGCCATCTTCTTGACACTGAGTGGCTTGCTAGGCTACTTCAGAAGGTAGTTAAGAGTCAAGCACATTGCTGTGGGTCTGGAGTGACATATAGGCCAGACCGTGTAAGTACAGCAGAGTAATGTCCTGCAGTGAACCGGATAGGTTTTTACAACAATACGGTAGTTACATGGTCATCATTACTGATACTAGCTTTGTTTTTAATATTCCAGATTTATTTAATTAACCGAGTTATTTAATTAACAGCTGCCATAGTGAGATTTGTCCTCACGTCCCCAGGTCATTAGTCCAGACCTCTGGATCACCAGTCCAGTAACATAATCAATATGCTCCAGTTTCTGGTAATCAGAGGAAGATCCTTGCATTCCCCCTCTCAATTTTTTATGAACTGAGATTCAGAGGCCAAATAGACTGTTCTAAATCAATTTCAAGAGGCTCAATATAAGAAAGAAGAACTTGAGTCAACCTTGAAACATTAGGACCTTCCTCAATCCAGCCCAACTATGTAGACAAGAGTTCACTTTAGCAATAGATTAGACAGCTTGAGGTTGCCAATCTCCTGCACTTGCTGGTAAAGATCCTTAGTGACCCATTTAACTACTACTCAAACTGTGGCACTGAGCATGTGGACAAGATTTTATCATGATTAACTTTATAAACATAAATATATTTACTAATTCTGTGACATGGATTTTATTCACAATTTGCACAAGTTTCAATCACTTCAGTTGGCTTCTTTAGCAAGCTCAGACTTTACAGTTCAGTTCTCAGTTTTAGTAGCTTTTCGTTGCTTCATGGATCTGATCTGATCTGCAAAATATATATATTTTGAACACATTATGATGACAGGTGTTTGTTCAACTTCTTAACAGTTTGGGTCCAAATTCTGTATCAGAACAAAGAAGACACAGGATTAGCGTTAAATGATTATCACATACAGCTTTTATACTGCCAATCTGATGACTGCCTGATAGCTCAAGTAGAACTCCCAACCAATCAAGGTTTTAGTCCCAATAATGATAAACATGTTTATTCATCACCTCCAGCTCTTCTATCACAGTCCCAGCACAGGAGGTCAAAAAGAGATATTTCAAAATTCCTATGGGCTGTCATATATCCACAGATAACCCAAGTCAACTGTAAGTTCCGAGCAAGAAGGTGACATTAGCCTCACAAACAATAGGTGCTACTACTCGTATGTAGGATAAATTAGAGGAATGTGAGGAGCATATCTGTGGCTATGAAGATGAAAAATGTGACCCTCAAAACTTACAGCAATGTTCAAGTAAATGCAACTATAGCAATATAGTTGCTCCTGAAAATACTATAGAATCATAGAAACTTACAACACAAGAGGCCATTCATCCCATCATGCCTTTTCTGGCTCTCTGCAAGAGCAGCCATGCTTAGGCCCACATCCCCACTTTCTGTCCATAACCCTGCAAGACAACATCCTCAAGTACCTTTCTAACTCCCTTTTAAAATTATTTATGGAATCAACTTACACTGCCTTCTGAGCTAGTGTGTTTCAGATCCTGACAACTCAGTGCAAACCTTTCTCCTCATCTCCCCTCTAGATCTTTTCCAATGATATTCTATTCATGACCTCTGGTTATTGACCAAATATTGCCAGAGGGTACAATTTGTCCCTATTTCGTCCATCAACACATCTCATCTTGAAAATCTCGATTCTGTCACCTCTCATCTTCTCTATTCCAAGGAGATCAGTGCTAACTTTTCCAACCTCTCCTCATAAATGAAGTTCCTCATAAATGAAGTCCCTCATCCCTGGCAACATCCTGGTAAATGTCCTCTGTACCTTTTCTTAAGGCCTTTACATCTTTCTTGAGTGTCCACAATACTCCAGCTGAGACCTAACCAATGATTTATACAGTTCTACAAGCACAATATACATCAACAATATAACTATGAAATACAATCGATAGAAAATGACAATTCCAAAATCAACCCAGCTTATAATATTCTTGGAGATATATTTAATTACCAATTACAGGAGGTTTGTAAAAAAATCCAAAGAAAGTGGGTTAAGGCTCTCCAAACTAATTTTACTCAAGACCCTTAAGCCATTAGGGATAAAGTTTCTTCCCACTAATCTGAATTGGATTTGAAGCCCACATCCAAGATTAACAGGTGTGTCAGCATTCTGTAAACTACAGAAAATGCATTAATTTGGCTGTTGGCATCCCAGTCTAACTGCCACAAATCTTTTTATATTCTCCAATGACCCAGGTCCACTTTAAGATGTATGCTTTTGTTACAGGTTACTTCAGCAGCATCTTATTGTTGTGCCAAATATAACTTAGATCAAAAGAAAATTCATCATCATGCTTATTTGTTGCTACTGTGGAAGAAACTAGAGCAAAATAAATCAAACTTCCTCGGATGAGTACTCGCAAACTACTTTATTAACTTGTGCACAAGGAGAACAAACACAGTAGAGCTCACATTGAGACTCAGTGCGATGTTTTAAAGAATTACAGTCAAACAGTGGCAATTATACTATTCTGCAACCAATAATCTTACAACAATATTTCAATCCTTAATTTGCATTCTAAAGCACCAATAATATTACAATTTAATTCTTGCTCTAAACGAATAAGATACAGTAATTTTCAATCCTTCGTTTACATATCTATCTCACCATTGGCCTTGCAGTTGGTACAGCGCAACAACAGAAAGAGACATCAGGCTTCAACAACACTCTTCTTATCTCATCAGCCAGACATGGCACATTCCTAAGGAACAGTTTTCGTGAGAAACATATTGACCAAGCAAACTCTCACCCCTAGTCCAAGGATGGCTCACCTCAGGTTCCACACTTCCCCCCCTTTTGTCCTGGAAGGACAACTGCCAGGTCTCACTCAAGTTCTATATTTGCTAGCCGTTGGGCTTCATCCTTAGTGGGGTCATGATTCAGAAGGAGGGAGGAGATGGGTTGTTGGATTGCCACCAGGACCCTGGAGATTCTGTGACCGGCAAACGGAGCGGATGCAACAAAGGAAGAGTTGGATGACAACGTACAGGATGAGTTGCACAGACCCCCCCCCCCCCCCCACTTTGTGCCGCCAGCAAGAAGTGAAGGGCCATTGTCGCTAGATATGATTTCAGGGATTCCAAACCTAGGCCCATATTCACGTAACAGTAACTTGGCTACAGTAATAGCAGCACATAGTTGTATCCCATACATTTAGGCATTTGTATCATCACCATTACATAATCAATTGTGCGAACATAATACAGCCGCAATTTCATTCTTAGAGAAAATTGACCATTCATTAATTCATTTTAAGTATTTACGAATAGGTTACACAATCATCCTTGTGTGGCATAACTAATTGTCTATCTTTTATAGAGCAAGTTTGAAAACTGATTGTCTTTAAGGTAGCTGTCCATCCTGTATTCATACATCCTCTCACATCGCCTAATTAATTTCTTAAGTTTCCAAATTAAGTATGTCACATATAACACCATGATACCCAAAACCACTATCAGGACATGGGAGATAATTCTAAACCAGGGGTGCATCTGCACGTTTGACCCCCAGTTCCATAAGTCCTCCCACCAGGTTGAATCGTTTATCTCGTCAATCTCATCTTGTAGCTTCTTCAACTGTTGTTCCAGATTGTAGTACACTACAGCAGTGGCTTCTAGCTGCTGTCTCTCTTTACCCAAGCGTGTGGGCAATTGCGCAATAGTATATTTATTTTACTGGAGGTAATTTGTCAAACCCTCCTTAATACTTTCTGTCTTTCGTTTTTGTATGTCTCCCAACTCCATCGCCTTTAATAATTTCATTTACAAGACAACATGAGATGTGCAGACCTTTTCCTGGAAAGCATGTGGTGTCCTCAGTCACAGTGATGAGCAGGATTCCTAGAAATTACACAACCCTAATTCCTGTAAAACATGTGACCCCCTTATCTCTAGAGAACAAAGGGACCGTGTAATGGATAGCACTGTCCCTAGGTGTCTGTCACTTTAAGAAACCAATGAGAAAGTGAACACAGGCACCTGAGACCAGTCAAAACAGGGTCATTCGATTAGGAGTGTAAACCTCCAAGAAAGGGTTAAAAGACAATGCCCAGTATCCTTTGGCACACAGTTTCTCAAAAGAAAGAAGACCACAACTAGCATCGACCTGTGTCCAAGCTGCTCCAGAGCGTAACGGCCGTGTGTGACTTGTAAACTATCGCCTGGTTGTTAAGTATAACTTTGCTACTTAATAACTCTCTTAATTTGTTGCATCGGAACTACTGTTTGCCAACTGTTTTGTCTTGTCCAAGAACTCAAATAAGGTTCAGAACTGCCCAGACCCTTTACAGGTTGATGCAGGTTGATGAATTTTTCAACATGATTGTTATGTTCATTTTCATGTCTATCTTCCTCCTCCTCTTTGGTTTCCCTGCATCATCCCAGATGAGAAGACAGGGAATTGACTATTCTCTTTATGCCATTCTCTCAGCCAGTGGGTAGCGTCCAAGTGTAGCTTGTGGTGACCCACATCCACTCAGCATCTTTCCATAACAGCATGCTTGAGAATAGAAACTAACATCTACAGAACATTGTGCAGCAGATTGTCTGCTGGACGGTTATACTCAACTTCATAGAGATAATTTGTGAAGTATGATTGATATCTCTGGTGACTATACCAAACTTGCCTTTGTAAGGGAAGCTGAGGTTTAACAGCAATGCTGCCCGCCTACTCCTGCACTGGACAATCAGGTCCCATTAGTTACCAATTATTTCCAGAGTTCAAACCAGTCTCTTAGATCACTGCACCACTCAACCAACTGTTAAAACACAAAAATATTAAAATGGACAATGCAAACAATTTGATCAACATAGGTTATCTCAAATGTTACCTTGTAGCCACTTCACTCCATCCTGTAGTCCCTCCCCTTTCAGAGCACTGCAGTCACTAAGGGGAAAGAATCACAAGGATGAAAATGGGAACACTTCTCATAAACTCTTCTTGATTTGTAAGAGGCATATGCATGTCCAAATCAGGGGAAGAGAACAGTTTTAAAAGTAAGATAGAGCAATTCTCAATCCATTTAAGTGTTATGCCAATATGTTTTGTTGAATGATACTTTTCTTTAGTCCACTGACTGGAGATGTGAATTTATATTTTTTTTTTGAAGAAATTTAAAAAGAACATTTAAAACAGGATGACTGCTGGCAGCTTAAGATGATCACCTAGTTTGCTGCACTGTACCCTACACTGCAAAGACTGTGAGGAAGGAGACAAAATGTCTGCTACTTCCCCAGTAAGAACCAAGACGCAAGAAGTTTAAGGGAGTTGTTTGTTCTCTTTCTTTTATTTCGACGAAATACTGCTAACTGCTCTGTTTGAATAACTGAGTGACTGTCATGTGACAAGCCCCTCCCCATCTGTGGTTTTAAGCTGGTGTTTTTCTCTGCAGCAGAGGAGAAGTAACTGGACTCCGACATGAGCAGACCCTAAGTGGGGTTCCCTCTCTCCACTCCAGCTAGAAAGCTTTTGTGCATGTGCTAGTACAGCGCCACCTAGTGGTTGCATTGTCAGCAAATGCAGCCTGAATTTTAAACACACTGTTTTTAGCTCCCCCCTGGTGAATCCTTGTTCACCGCTTTCCAATTATAGGGCAAAGAAACCAGCAAAATCAGGCTTTCTTAAGTATAAAGGAGAAAAGTGAAGTTTTATTAAACTTAAACTCTAATTCGGTTAATGCCTACAGATACATGACATGCCCACGCTAACACGCATACGCGATACATACATGCAGATAGGGACAGAAAAGAAATAAAATGGAAAGTTTGAGGCAATATCTGAAGAGTTTTTGTTACAGGTCTTCGAGCTCACTATAGAGTCCTTGCTTGTAGGTAGATCTTGCTTTTTGTTGGGGCCCAGTAGTCTTCTTAAACTTTGTTCACTGCAGGAAACTTTTCTCTCTCAGGGTTCATGTGTCTTCAATGGATTCAGAAGTTGGTGAGAAAGAGATGGGGAGCAGGCAGACAGACAGGAGGTCTTCTTCAGCCCAGGAACATTCTGCTTTCTGCAGGCTCTCAGTTCATTCAGAGAAACACCCAGACTGCTAAGCAGGTTAGTCATGTGACTAATTGGTTTGACTCCATCTGTTTGTGGATTGTATTGGAGCAGGGGATAGCTCCTTTATTCCATGCACTGTTGCTATGCAAAAATGTCTTTCCAGCCAGGGTCCTGGCAACCCTTTGTCACAGGCCTTCTCTTCTTCCCAGCAACAATTTGAAATTTAATGTCCATGTGGCAAAATTAATGTGCCTCATTCTTGGCAGGTGGAGGCCTGCATCATACCTCCACACCCAGGGGATTAAAATGCGATGAGAAAAGCGCATTTCATTAAAAGGATTGAGAGAAAATATAAGATACAGAAAAGCTTGCATTTCGCTCATTCATTTCCATTCATTCATGAAAACCATACTAAAACTGTCTTTTCTTGGTGCCAATGCTGCTTTAGTTTCCCCTTTTTGGCATCCCAGTAACCATGTGGTTCTTTGGGAAAGTTTTTCTTCAGTTCGCCCATTTTCATGACTGCCTAGGGCCTTTGTTCCTGCTGAGGTCTGCCAAGGGTGGGGGTTAGATTTAATTACCCTAAATTGGAGTTTTTTTCCAAGAGAGTCAGTAGTGGGCGGGTCTATCCTGAACTCTCTTTCAGTGCTTTGCTGAGTCATGCAAAAGCTTTTGGCTTCAGGGGATGGGTGGTTCCCTTTTTCTCTGACTGTGGGGGAGGATTCTTTGTTAATCTCCCCTTTGTTCTCTGGGACACTCCTGCCTGCAGGTATTTGAGCAGGCTATACTACATACTTCTGTGGCACTTCAACTAAGTAAGGCATCACCCTCACTGTTTATATGACCCCTAGACATCTTCCTTTGTCTCTGCGGGTTCCTTTAAATGCTGTTAGCAGCTCAGGTGGGGTGCTTCTAGAGTCTGAATTTACATAGGAGGATGTGGGGTCTAACTTTTCAAATTTTCCGGGGTTGGCTGACTGGACAGTAGGGGTTTTCATCTGGGATTCCTCCCGGACTTCCTTTAACTTGCCCTCTTGGTCGCTTTTTCCCCTTCCCTTTCTAAACTTTTGCCAGCCTTGTGCCTGCCTGTCCCCTTTTGTTCTCAGCGGGGGTCCCTTACAGTTCACCGGCCCTCTGCTGGAAGGTCCTCCTAACACCGGTACAGGACTTAGGGGTGCAGGTTTCACTGTAGGTTGGGGTTTCCCCTCAACCTGGCACATGTGGCAACTCCTGCAGTACTCCACCACATCTTTGTGGAGTTTTGGCCAGTCAAACTGCTGTCTTATGCGAGCTTTGGTCTTTCGTATACCGGCTATAGTCTCGTGGGCCCTTCTTAATATTTCTCTCTGGTACCTCTGTGGCACCACTACTGTCCATTCCTTGCTCACAGGTCTGTGAGGAAAACTCCATTTCCTCATCAGTACCTCATTCTTTAAATAGTAGCAGTCAGGGACTCCCTCTGCTTCACTTTCAGACAGGGTAGCCTGTGCTAACTCTCACAATACTGGGTAGACTTGCTGAGCCTCAGCTAGGGAAAATCCATGTAATTCACTCTCTGGGTCTCCTAACTTTCCAAAGAAAGCCTCAGACAGACAGACCTGGTCATCTGCCTGCAGTGTTAATTCAGTCTCCTCTGGGGCAGCTGGTTTGATCATGACCTGATCCACTACACATTCAGGGAAACTGTAGGGATCCATCTCCTGCCACTGTCCTGTCTCTCTGACCTCCTGCGGTCTTTCACTACTGGCAGGGGGAAGGGGGTTACCACCTTTATCCCCACCAGATCATTACCCAGGAGCTGGTCAACCCCGTCCACAGGCAAACTAGGGACAATCCCCAAGGTCACTGGTCCCGAAACTAGGTCGCACTCCAGGTGCACCCAGTGTACAGGTACAGGCATACACTGCCCTCCAATACCATTCACCACCATTTTGGTGTTCACTGCACTCTCTGGGGGAAAGGTCAGGCCTTTTCCTAGTAAAAGGGATCTAGTGGCCCCTGTGTCCCTGAGAACTACTATGGGCTTGCTTGCCCCACTCAAGGGGTATGAGATTACTTTCCCTTCAGACTCAAAACCTTGATAGCCTTCAGGAATCCTATTAAATTTTCCTGCATTTGCAGCCGTTAGCTTCCTGGGTCTCACTCTTACTGCAGTTAAAGCCACAGCTTGTGCTTTCCATCAGGTTCCCTTCATCACTGAGCAGGTGTGCCCTGATTAATTTTCTCTTTACTTTCCAGCAGTCAGCTTTTAAATGCCCTGCTTTATGACAATGGAAGCACACAGGTCTCCGGGTCTCATTCTTGCTTACAGCACCTTCCTTTTTGGCTGGCGAAGGGCCACCTGTGTCTCCTGCTTTCCTTTCTCCCACAGGACTGCCTGGGCGGATATCACCTTCCTACTCTTTGTCCTTTTCAGATTTGTGGTGGTGATTAGGAAGGGTTCTCCTCTGGGAAAGTGACTTATAAATTAAAGCAAACTCATCAGCTAGAATGGCTGCTTGCCAGACTCTCTGAACCCGCTACTCCTCTACATTGGTCTTTATTGAGTGGGAGAAAATGTTTAAATTCCTCTAACAGAACTACTTCGCTGAGATTCTCATAGCTGAGCTATACTATAACAGCCCTCAACCACTGGTCAAAAGCAGCTGCTTACTTCTTTCGAACTCCAGATAAGTTTAACCAGCTTGCTTCTTGAGGGTTCTAAACTTTTGGCGATAGCTTCAGGTACTAATTCTTATGCCCCTAGGGTAGCAATTTCTGGTCAGTTCATAATTTGATGAATTCTCATCTGGCAACAGGGAATAAACGTCATGGGCTTTTCCAGTTAGCTTGCTTTGCAGTAAAAGAGGCTAGGTCTCAGCTGGCCATTTTAGCTGCCTTGCCAGTTTTTCAAAAGACACACAAAAAAACTCTTCCACATCTTCCTCATTGAATTCTGGGATTAGATGAGCTGGTTTTAACAATTCTGTACCCAGCCCTGAATTATGCTCCTCCATATTGGCTATGCTTTCACTGGGGTTACTCTGTCATCCCCTAGTTAACTCAAGCTGCTTCAACTCTCTTTCTTTGCATTCTTTCTGCAATATTCTCTCTCTCTCTTTCCTGCCTTTCATTTTCTTCACATTCCTTCTGGAAGGCTCTTTCTTTCTCCATCTCCAGACTCTCTTTCTCTTTCCCTCTCTTCTAATTCAAGTTTCCTTTGTTCCAATTGTATCTTTGCTGGCAGTACCCTGCCTGGGTCTGCTTCTAACCCTGTTACTGCTTTTTCAGATTCAAGGGAAAAATGGTTAGCCACTAGCCTTTGGAGTTCAGACAGCTTAGCCTTGCCACGTACAGTGATCCCACACTGCTCAGCCATTTCTCTCAGCTCCTCCATAGACAGTGCTTTTAACTTATCCCAAGTTACTTCACCCTGGCTTGAGGAGCTATTAGCTTCAGTTGCAGACATGTTCGTACTCAAGCACACACAACCACAACAAAACCGGTATTTAAAACTTGCCCTTTTTGATTGGGAACAATTTGGTTTCCCACTTCCAATTTCTCTCGTTTGTCTGTTGGTCAATTCCAGATGCGTGCACCCAAATTTCTGTTACGACCAGGTGAGAAAGAGTTCTAGGGGTCCCTTGCAGCCTTCACCTGGTCTTATTGTAACAGGGTTTAATTTTAAACACAGCATGTTTTTAGCTCCCCCTTGGTGAATCCTTGTTTACCATTTTCCAATTCTAAGGCAAAGAAACCAGCACAAACAGGCTTTCTTAGGTTTGAAGAAAAGTGAAATTTTATTAAACCTAAACTCTAATTCGGTTAACACCTACGGACACACAACACGCCCACGCAAGCATGCATACGCGATACATGCAGATAGGGACAGAAAAGAGAAGGAAAAAAGTGGAACGTTTGAGGCAATATCTGAAGAGTTTTTGTTACAGGTCTTCGAGCTCACTGTAGAGTCCTTCCTTGTAGGTAGAACTTGCTTTTCGTTGGGGCCCAGTATTCTTCTTAAACCTTGTTCACTGTAGGAGACTTCTCTCTCTCGGGGTTCATGAGTCTTCAATGGATTCAGAAGCTGGTGAGAAAGAGATGGGAGCAGACAGACAGACAGGAGGTCTTCTTCAGTCCAGGAACATTCTGCTTTCTGCAGGCTCTCAGTTCAAAACTGTACCATTCAGAAAAAAATCCAGACTGCCAAGCAGGTTAGTCATGTGACTAATTGGTTTGACCACATCTGTTTGTGGATTGTGTTGGAGCAGGGGATAGCTCCTTTATTCCACGCACTATGTTAATATGCAAAAATGTCTTTCCAGTCAGGGTCCTGGCAACCCCTTGTCACAGGCTTTCTCTTTATCCCAGCAACAATGTGAAATTTAATGTCCATGTGGTGAAATTAATGTGCCTCATTCTTGGCAGTTGGGAGCCTGCATGACACTTGTTTAACTCAAGAAAACTTGTCTAATTCGTTCTTGTTATGATCATAGCAAGCAAGTAATCAAACACCTAATGAATTAGCCAGTACATTCACTTTAAGAAAGAATTAAACCTGTTGTGGTCTAATGAGAGGGAAAAGAGGGAAGCCCTTCAACCCCTCCTCACTTGACCATAACAGAAGTGAAGAAATTTTCTTCTCCAATTTTGTTTCTCAAAATAAGATTTGACTCACAGCAACAAGGAAGTAAGGGATGAGAAAAGAACATCCAGGCCATTGAAGCTCATCTCTTTAGCACAATAATTTTCCCATCATGGCACTAATTGCTCTTTGAATACACATTCCATGGCTGCTGAAAAACTTAATTTGTCCTCATCCAACCTTCTTCATTCATTTGCTGATGATTCCACTCAGCATTTACCAACTTCGTTCAGATCACATGCCCGAAATATTCACGGCCTGCAGTTTTCTAAATGCAATGGCTGAACTATTAATCTTCACAAAAACTCCTAAATGGGACAATGGAAATCTTAACACTTTTATTTTTCAATGATAATTTATTTATATTTCTCAAGTCCAGCCATCAGTTTCATTTTTATTTCTGATGGCCATACCATTTTTAGAGGGAGACCCAAAATTTCTCTTGTACTCTGTGCCAAAGAGCATTACCACAGAAAGCCCTCTCTCCATAAAAACCTGAATCTGACTGTGTATGCCCGATATATGGTAATATAACATTGTTCAGGGATGAACAAAATCCCCAATTGCTGTAATTTAGCTTAATGAATTGACACAAGCCTCACATCCTTCTCGTCTTCCGATAGCAGATCAGACCATGTGACTTAGGCCATAGACTACAAACCACAAAGTAATAAACAGACATTCGCCAAAAATCCAAAAACAGACCACTTAATTATAGAAGTTCAGGTTGCACCTCATTGGATGTACAAAAATAAAAGATGAGATACTTTGCTAACTCTAACCACTATGGAGCTTCCAACCTCCATCTTTGGGTTCAGAAGAACTCGAGAGGAGGTTGTCCCCTCAATTTTAATAACAAGCAGCTCCTAGTTACAGATTTCTCTATCAAGTAATATTCAAAGGAATAGGGTCTTCTATTCGGTGTTTGATCTATACCTCGGTATGAGAAACCCCTGATGTAATAAGTCAGTTATTTAGTTCTGCCTCCAGTAAGGTAACTAATTCTGTCACCTTTGTGAATTTGGCAAATAATCCCTATTAGATTTTTTAGATTAGAGATACAGCACTGAAACAGGCCCTTCGGCCCACCGAGTCTGTGCCAAACATCAACCACCCATTTATACTAATCCTACACTAATCCCATATTCCTACCAAACATCCCCATCTGTCCCTATATTTCCCTACCACCTACCTATACTAGTGACAATTTATAATGGCCAATTTACCTATCAACCTGCAAGTCTTTTGGCTTGTGGGAGGAAACCGGAGCACCCGGAGAAAACCCACGCAGACACAGGGAGAACTTGCAAACTCCACACAGACAGTACCAGGAATCGAACCCGGGTCCCTGGAGCTGTGAGGCTGCGGTGCTAACCACTGCGCCACTGTGCCGCCCTATTGCATCTTCTATCTAAACAATGACATTTGCATATCAGATAGCAATGATGTATTCCTTCCAACATAAAGAAAACAAGTCAGCAAAGCAAGACAAACAGTTGAGTATGCTGTAATAAAAATGTTAACTGACCACATCTCAAATATTCAAAATTATAGTCTGGACTTTGATTTGAAATATGACATCCTTATCAAAGGCTCCACCCTTAGTTCTTCATTGATCGACATGTCTAACCTAACTGTGTCCTAAAATCAAGCTTCCTAACCTCCTCCACCATGAAAGCCACCTTCAAATTTAATTTGGTGTTTTCTATCAATCATCACTTTGCTCATTGACAGATCTGTATCTTTGTTAGTATTATTGATTATTACTCCTTATTGCTAGTAACAGTACATAAAGAGTAAATTATGATGTTAGCTCTCTGTGAGGTTAAGAAATGCACATTTTCATTCAAAAAGGTGAAGACCAATTAATGTGTCCTGTTTTTTTTAAACAATGTGGGAATTTCCTATATTACAACAATGACTACACTTTGGAAGTACTTCATTGGCTAGAAAGCACTTTTGAGAAGTCCTGAGGTTGTGAAAAGCACGATATAAATGCAAGTCTTTCTTCTTTCTTTATAAATGTAGATACATCAGTAAGTCAGTGATTGATTCCTGTTGAAACAAAATATACAAATGTGTTTAGAAAGCAAAGACAATGGGATGTACCTCTTTTACAGTATCTTTAATAGGTTTCCAATTATCTCATGTTTCAACTGGGGACATTATGCTATTGTTTGCAAGAATAGTTTACTATCTGATTATGAGAAATGCAGTTCTTTTTGAATGACTGTTTCAATATGCCTTCAAAGGATCTGGAATGGTACTTCTTTTAGAAAATGGAAGCCAGAACTGTGCACAATTCTCTGTGGTCTAATCAAAGTGTTGTAACTGCAATGTGCAGCATAGAATGTTTTGTCACAGGGAGTAGTTGAGGCAGAGAGCGATGCATCTGATAAGAGAAAATTGAATAAATATTGAATAAATATTTGGACAAGATGGAAGATACAGGACAATGGGCAGAAAGTAGGCCAGTGAAACTAGACTGCACTAGGGGCCAAATGACCTCATGCCCTGCAAACGTCTTTGTCTCTATGATATTGTAGCTCAAGTCTTGATCCAATACAGCATATATTCAAACTACCTACGATGAAAATCACGTGGTGACACTTGATATATTCCAGTAAACTGGTATACAGTGGTAAAGATTACCTGTTCAAATCCTAAGTCTTAACTAGGTACTGGGCAGGTCCTAGAGGACCCAAAGTCTGCTTATGGAAGTAGCTGGTGACATTGCATCAGAATAGAATATCCAATGTAAAACTGAAAAACATAACTCTTCAACAACTCTTAAGTTAATACACCTGAAGGTTTGAATACTCCAATATCAGAGAGGCTCTTTTTCTCTCTCTATCTTGTTTTAATTCTACAAAGTCTAGTACGGTGGTGTTCCTCTGAACTTGCTTGTTGCTCCTTGTGAACTCTCAATATACCGCCTTACATCCTCTTCCTTCTCTTTCCCCCCTGATACAAAGATGTATCAGTTTCCCACTCAACCATTCTTTCTGGCAGTCCTCAAACTGTAGAATTCTTTGATTTCCTCTGTCTTTTTCTCCTAGAGCCTTTAGATTTTTGCACCTAAGCTTGCTGTCACTTAATCACCCATTTTAAGTTACCTTTTTTCTCTTTTTAATTTTGATGGTAGCCTGCAAGATAGACCTTGGGTTTATTGATTATATACATTAGAAAAATTCACCCTACAGAACAAAGTTATTCTCGTATAATTCAGTGTTTGAACATGTGGGTTGCTGAATGTATATCACAAGTTAAGCATTTTGAATCATGAATGAATTTATCCATACAGGTGTCTGAATTTTAAGAGGATGCATTTAGTATAGACCTAAAATATGTACTGGAGTTGTGTATTGTATTCTGAGATAGCTGACTGGACATAATTGACTATGAACATGACAGCATTCAATCTATCAACATGACAGCATTCAATCTGGCTAAAATAAAATTGACACATGAAGATAAAGTACTTCTATTTTCTACCCATTCACATCTAAATTCTCCACATGGCACACAAACTAGAACATATCCAAGATGAGTTACTGGGAGGTCTACAGGAGAAGAGTTAGCTCAATCTCTCTGTCCATCAAAAACTTGCTCACATGCCTTTTCTCAAACCAATCATCCTTGTCAGTAGATCTGAATACAACTGTTGGGATCAGTGGGTTTTTTAGGTGCAGCCTACCAAAACAGTCAGGGTCTCATGCCCTTATAAGTATTAGTAAATTTGCAGAAAAATTTTGTGATCCTCCTCTACGTCTGTTCCCCACTCTCTAATCCCTAATTTTTGTTATTTTTTTCTTCACTTGTCTCACTATCTCAGCTTACTTTTCACTTTCTATTTATCTTGTCCTTTTTTGCATCCAAAGCCATTTTCTTTTGCCTCTACAGCACATAATATTTGAGCTGTTGGGTGGGAAAACTGCAGAGATGAACATGAGCAAAATGAGGGAGCCTTACAGGTCTCTCAATCACCCAGCAAGCAGGCCTTTAAAAAGCAGTCCTCAAAAATAGAAAAACTGGCTCATGCTAATGTTTGGCCAGGACTTTCCAGCCATTTCAAGCGGTGGTTGCACAATACTTGTCTCCCTTCCACTGTTGAGGAAGCCAACTTTTGCTACACTATGAATCAAAGGCTGTCAGGCAGTCTTCAGATGTCATTCTTCATGTGAGCTTAGACAATGAGGGTAAACATGTGATTTGAACTTGTGTGCAACCAATGCGAATCACCATCCAGTTCTCATTGTACATGTACTTTTCAGCTGTTGTCATTGAATAGTTTTCAGAACATAGGAACAAGAGTAGGCCAGTCAGCCCCTTGAAACTGTAGTCATTCTGTTTGATGGTTAATCTATTCTTCAACTGCTTTTCTCCATATCATTCACTTCCCTTACGCAAAAAAATCTATCAATCTATGTCTTGAAAACTATAATTGACTTAGCATTACACAATCTTTTGCTGAGAGAATTCCAGATTTCTGCTACCTTTAATGTAAAAAAGTTCCCAATTTCACTAACTGGTGGGCCAAGATCTAATGTCCCCTTTTTGGATTCTCCCACTGGAGGAATTAGTTTCTCTGTACCTCCCTTATTAAATCCCTTAATTATTTTAAACATCTCGATTAGATCATCCCTTAACCTTCTAAATTCAAGGGAAAACAAACCAAGATTATGCAAACTGTCCCCTTGGTATCATTCTGGTGAATGTGTAATATACTCCCTTCAAAGCCACATACCTTTCATGAAACCAGCCCCAGAAACTGTATTACAGTATACCAGATGAAGTCTGACTAAGGTTTTGTATAACTGAAGCATCACTTCCTCGCTTTTATACTCCAAAACTTTTAAGATAAAGGCCAACATTCCATTAGCCTTTTTGATTACTAAGGGACCCAGGTTGATTTGTGATGGAATATAGGTATAATAGGCTTAGTTAAGTAGAATTTGGAAATAATTAGTGTATTATGCCTTTTAGAGTTAGGGATTGAATGGATGATCAGTTTTCAGACCTCACTGAAATTCCCCTTTAAGAAGGTAGAGTTAAATATTTCAAGGTCCCTGTTAGAATAGAATTTCTGTTGCCAGAGAATTGGAAGATAAACACACACATTGAAATATCCTGTGTGACCTCAGTAAGAGGTAGCAATAAACTTAATTGGTTTATGGGGTTGTTGATGCAGACAAATTGGCTCTGGAGGTTGCTTCAAGGTACCATAAAAAAGGCAATTATAGAAAATGGACTTACAGGAATAAGAGGTCAAGTAAACACAATTATAAACATTTTGACCAGATAAAGGCTTACAACTTCAGAAAACAGGGGGTTTCCAGTAAAAAATTAAGTGAAAATGGTAATTAACATTATGGATTTTAAAAAGAACACAGGAAGGTCGCATATATGCTAGGAAGTCAGATGATACCTTAGAAATAGTAGATAAATGAGAGGTTTGAAAGAAAAGTTTAGGGGTGTTGTATCCTCAAACAACACTTCGCATCCCATGCCTTGCATGGGGGATTTAAGGTAAAAGTTTACTTTAAAATTTGATGGATATTCTGGATATTCTAAGATAATTTTGCTGTAACATTAGCAAGGTTAAACTTTTGGATTCTTTGTTAGAAATAAGAATGTGTGTTATATCTCTCAGTAATATCTGATATTGTGACATAATAATCCACTTAAGAAGTTTATTACATGTTCTGTATAGAACTACAAGAACCCCCTCTCTGTGTCTCTTTAAGTGGAGAGATACATATTGAAGAGAGTTTCCCAGACCCTTATAATATCTTGGATATTTAGGACTTAGCCATAAGTATTAAAAACAGGCTATCCAAAAGGCTGTTGGTTTTCTTTCTTTGAGAGAAAGCTAGTACAATTCTTTGGACCCAAATAAGTGTCTGAGAATTTGTCTGCTTTCAACTTGATTAAAGGAGATTTATAGGGATATACTCCTGATTTGGTTTAGTCCCTATAAGGGGTTAAAGTCATAAATCACTTCAGATTTTTCTGCCTACCATCACCCAAGGATAACAAGTCCAACAACAGCAACCCAAACGCTACCCAGCAGAGGTAATCTAAACCAGTACAAGCCAGGCTTTAAACTTGGGACTTGTCCTACAATTTTTTGAATGAAGATCAGTAGCAAACAAAAGGTCAGTTACTCAAATCTACAAAAGCCGACTATGTGACATGTTTCTGCCATCTATTCACCTACCATATGTGCCAAGGTTTGTCTTTGATGTTATCAAGTCCCAGCATTTGGGACACTGTAGTTGATGACAAAACATCGCTCAGGTCCATTTTATTTGCAAAAAAGAGCATAGGGATTTGTCTGTCCTTGATATCTGCAAGTACAAACATGATATTCTTTTAGTTTCTATGCAAGAAAAAGTTTGAGTCTGCACCCGAGATCAGGACCACTGTATCCAGTTTCTCAAATACCTAGGTCAACATAGCATTTCTTCTTAATTCCTCTGCTCTTTTCTCCTGAAAACATTCTCTCTTTTTAGGGCATGGTCCTCAGACCATCAGGAACTAAAGGCCTGCTCAGGTATGAAATTGAAACCCGATCCGGGCCCGACCCGAACATATCCAACCCGAGCCCAACCCAGGCCCGAGTCCTTCGACTTTTTCCTGCGTTTGACCCAACCTGACGACCGTAATAAAGTTAATTTTGAAGATTACTTCCTTCCCTGAACAAGGCAGCATTGTGTCCACGACCAGCCCGACCTGACCCGAGCCCAAATGCTGGACCCGTTAGAGAGACCCGACCCAACCCGAACCCGACATGTTGTCAGGTCTGGTCGGGTTCGAGTTGGGTAGCCATGCTTTATCAGGAACCCCTTAATCTTTTGCAAAAGTGGCTATTCATCATGTGCAAATCTAGACAATGAACAACTTTCAAGCTATTCAACCACTGAGGGCATCACCACTGTACTGTTTAATTTCCTCCTGATGTCCACACATATGTACTTCCTAGCAGGAATCACAAGACAATGATAGGAGTAACAAATTGCAGCTAGATCATTGAGCACCAAAACTAAGTGGAGCTAGAGGGTCCAACATAAAGGGTATGTGAAAAAAGCCACCAGATCTTCTACCATAGGTTGCAATATAGCACTTCTACTAACTGGCAGGAGTCAAGGAACCATTGTATCAGTCAGAGTACACAAAGCATACTTTAAGATTCTGCCAAGGAGAGCAAAGAAAAATAAATTCAAAAGATCAGTAAAAAGCACTAACATAGCCTGACATGAATATCTGCATCTTCATCCCTTCTGTCCAGGGAATTCACTGCATTATCTACAACAATTAGCAGACATTGGGTCCTACATTAATAATAATGAAGGGTTACTGACCTGAAACGTTAACTCTGCTTCTCTCTCCACAGATGCTGCCAGACCTGCTGAGTATTTCCAGCATTTCTCGTTTTTATTTCAGATTTCCAGCACCTGCAGTATTTTGCTTTTACTATAGTTGAGTCCTACATTACCTGGATGAATGAGGAGGGTTTCTAACTCTTGTTTAGCCACGACAATCCTCAGTTTGTCCCCACAGTCAATGACAAAAATAATGGCATGGGCGTCTCTGCAACGATTCAAATATTATAACTTTTTTTAAATAGGTGAAAGAATTGTCCTAATTTTCACCCTTTTCAGTCATAAAATTCACTTCCCTGATGTTGACAGTTCCATGAATCAAACAAAAACTGTACAGATACCTGGTAAGTGTTTTTCGTTCTTCAAATATATACACTATTCCAATGAAGCTCAATGTAAGCTCGACGAACAGCATTCAATCTTTTGATTAGGCACTTTATAGCCTTCCAGACTCAACATTAAGTTCAGCAATTTCATATCATAACCTCTGCTCCCATTTTTTCAGACAGCGGCTGCTGGTGATGATTTTGCTATTCCCATTTACACCTCCGCTAGGTCCATCTTTTGTTTCTTCACTTGTCACATTACCATCTCCTTTTGCCTTGCACCGTCATCCCTTTTGTCATTTAATCTCTCCTGCCTTCCAACCTATCACAGACTTTCCCTTTTGTTCTTTCCCCCTCCCACCTTTCCGTGCCTCTGTACTTGCTTAAAACCTGTTAAATTTCTAACTTTTTCCAGTTCTGCTGAAAGGTCATCGACCCAAAACGTTAATTCAGTTTCTCTTTTCACAGATGCTGCTTGACCTGTTATTTCCAGCATTTTCTGTTTTCATTTCAGATTTCCAGCATCTGCTGCAGCATTTTGCTTTCGTCCCATTAAAGTAAATAGAATGTGTGGCGCACAGGGTGAGCGGGCAATAGAGTGTTTCATAAACTGTGTGCCAAAGTCAGGAATTTGGTGCAAGTGGGAATTCAATACAATGGGGGAAGGAGGTGCTGCTTTTTATTCTTTTTGTTTTACCTCCAATAGCTGGTGAGGTCCTTCTTTTGTCTTCAAGCTAGGAGATTGTAACTTGCTATTACTTTACTAAATTAGTAATGAGATAACTAATCAAATAAATAAATGAGGATGGACAGAAATGGCAGGGCAGGTGGTGTGCCATGGCTGCAACACATGGGAGTCTGTGGAATGCTATGCTCTCCCGGACAACCGTATCTGCAGTCAGTGTCTGCCACTCGAGCAACTTCGGCTCAGACTTGTTCAGCTGGAGTCTGAGCTGCAGACATTGTGGGGCAACAGGGATGGGGAGAGTTACCTGGACACTTTGTTCCAGGAGGCAGTCACACCCCTTAGGTTAAGTAGAACTTTAGAGTTAGTCAATAGTCAAGGTAAGGAGAGTGTAACTGTGAGTCAGGCAGGTCTGGGGATCCAGGATGTAGTGATGGAGGAGCCTTGGGCCTTGACTTTGACCAACAGATGCAAGGCACTTGCTACCTGTGTGGGTGAGAACAAGGACTGCAGGATGTCTGTGCAGACTGACCTTAGCATCTTGGTGGAGGAAGCCATTCAAGTGGGGGCAGTGAAAAGGAATGTGGTAGTGATAAGGGACAGTATAGTCAGGCGGATAGATATTGTTTTCCGCAGTCGCAATTGGGAATTCCAAAGGTTGTGTTGCCTGCTCAATACCAGGGTTAGAAACATCACCTTGCAGCTGGAGACAAACTTGGAGTGAGAGGGGGAGGATCCAATTGTTGTAGTCCATGTATGAACCAACGACACAGGTAAAACTAGGAATGATCTGCTGGGAGAGTTTGAGGAGTTAGGATCCAAATTAAAACGCAGAATGTCAAAGGTAATAATCTCTGCATTATTACCTGAGCCATGCGCCAACTGGCATAGGGTCAAGAGAATGAAATGCATGGTTCAAAGCACGGTTTGGGAAGAAGGGGTTTCAATTCATAGGGCACTGGCACCAGTACTGGGGCAAGAGGGAGCTGTTTCATTGGGATGGGCTCCACTTAAACTGGGCTGGGACCAGTGTTCTGGCGAATTGTATAACTAGGACTGTGAAAGGGGCTTTAAACAAAAAGGGAGCGGGGTCAGATGAAGGGAGTTTTAAATTATACTCCATTTGCCAGGTCTTTGCCCACTAACTTAACCTATCTTTCCCCCTTTGTAGCCCCCTTATGTCCTCTTCACAAGTTACTTTCCTACCTATCTTTGTGTCATCAGCAGTATCGCGATTTGGGTAAAGAAAAGCTGAGTGAGACAGGAAAGGGCAGAGAATTAGCAGTAATAGTGCATCATTCGAACATACATACAAACATACGAATTAAGAGCAGGAGTTGGCCACTCGGCCCTTTGAGCCTGCTCCACCATTCAATAAGCTCATCACTTAACTGATTACTCCATATTTCCACCTACCCCCGATAACCTTCCACCCCCTTGCTTATCAAGAATCTATCTACCACTGCCTTAAAAATATTCAAAGATTCTGCTTCCAACGCCTTTTGAGGAAGAGAATTCCAAAGACTCACGACCCTCTGAGAGAAAAATTTCTCCTCATCTCTGCTTTAAATGGGTGACCCCTTATTTTTAAACAGTGACCCCCAGTTCTAGATTCTCCCACAAGAGGAAACATCCTTTCCATATCCACCCTGTCTAGACCCCTCAGGATCTTATATGTTTCAATCAAGTCGCCTCTTACTTTTCTAAATTCCAGCGGATACAAGCCTTGCCTGTCCAATCTTCCCTCCTAAGACAGTCTGCCCATTCCAGGTATTAGTCTAGTAAACCTTCTCTGCACTGCCTCCAACGCATTTACATCCTTCCTTAAATAAGGAGACCAGTACTGTACATAGTACTCCAGATGTGGTCTCACCAATGCTCTGTATAGCTGAAGCATAACCTCCCTACTTTTGTATTCAATTCCCCTTGCGATAAATGATATTAGCTTTCCTAATTACGTGCTGTACCTGCATACTAACCTTTTGCGATTCTTGCACTAGGACACCCAGATCCCTCTGCATCTCAGAGTTCTGCATCTCTCACCATTTAGATAATATGCTTCTTTTTTATTCTTCCTGCCAAAGTGGACAATTTCACACTTTCCCACATTATACTCCATTTGCCAGGTCTTTGCCCACTCACTTAACCTATCTTTTCCCTTTGTAGCCCCCTTAGGTCCTCTTCACAAGTTACTTTCCTACCTATCTTTGTGTCGTCAGCAAATTTAGCAAGCATACCTTCGGTCTCTTCATCTCAAGTCATTTATACTTTTACGACCAACCGCTCAAGTCAAAGCCCCCAATCGAAATATACGATTTTGATTGTGGTGGGAGAAACACACTGTTGAATCAATCCCGTCCCTCAGCAGATCGCCTAACATATCATTTTAAACTTTCAAAATTAAAGAGCCAGCCAAATTGTACCATCTATTAATCCCGGAATGAGGCTAACCAAACCAGGTGTCTTTAGATCAACAAATTAACTGTTTAGAAAAACTAAATTCTTAAACACTACCAAGATATAAACAACATTTAAAATAGAAAAGTTAGAGTCCTTGCATATTTACGCTCCTGCCGAAGTGAAATCTTCCAAAGTGGAATAGTCCAAGGTTGCTTGAAGTCCTCACAGCCGTACAATGGGGGAAAAAAGTGTTCTTCAACAGTAGAATAGTCCGTAGTCTAGTTCAGCAGTTGACATTGATCCTCTTATTTTCCAGCGATGAATTTCAGTTACAGTTACAGTTCAGTAGTTTATGGAATTGGTTATTTTCGGTCTAATCTGGCTTGAAATCAGAATTCTGAGAGTATAATAAATAAGGTTTAAATAAACCGAGAGCTCTCATTCACTTCAGTATATGTTGGTCCAGTTGTCTGTCTGTTTCTCTGCAAAAGCCAGTATCAACTAGTTTCAAATGTCAATTGGCAACAATGTATTTCGTGTCCTTGTTCTCTGAATGGCTGTTGCCGACAACGAGAATGCATTCTTTGACCCAGTCTCTGGAGCTTATTGCCTTAAAGCAGTACTGCTCCTTTTCCAGCTTTAAAGGCACACCGCATTCTTCCCGGGAAAAAAAACTACAGGATCATAACAATATAAATTGTAAAAAGTTGAGGCTCCAGCACAGATCCCTGTGGCACACCACTCGTTACATCTTGCCAAACAGAAAATGACTCAATTAAAGTCTCTTTGTCTGAATCCACAAAGCATTTGTATAAAGGTAGATGGTCTACTGGCACTAATAGAGATAAATAGTTTAGATCTAATTGCCATTACAGAGACATGGTTACAAGGTGACCAAAGTTGGGAAATAAATATTCCAGAGCACACAACATTTCAAAAAGACAGACAGAATGGCAAAGGAGGAGGAGTAGCCCTGATAGTAAAGCATGACATAAGGACAGTATTGAGAAAGGATCTAGGCTTAAAAGAGCAGGAAGTAGAATCAGTATGGGTGGAGATTAGAAACAGCTGGTGGAGTAGTTCATAGGCCCTTTAACAGTAGTTATACTGCTGGACAGAGCAATAAGCAAGAAATAATTAGACTTTGTAGCAAAGGCAATGTAATAATTATAGGGACTTTACTTTTCATATAAACTGGATAAATCAAATTGCCAAAGGTAGTCTGGAAGTTGAGTTTGTAGAATGCTTTCATGACAGGTTCCTGGAACAATATGTGGAATCAACTGGGGAAAAAGCTATTTTAGATCTAGTATTGTGCAATGAGACAGGTTTATTAGTAATCTCACAGTAAAAGATCCTCTGGGGGGAAAAAAAAGATTATAACAATTAAATTCCGTATTAAATTTCAAAGTGACATACTCCAGTTCCAAACAAAAATCTTAAACCTAAACAAGCCAATTTTTTTTATTTGTTTCATGGGATGTGGACATTGCTGGCAAGGCCAGCATTTGTTGCCCATCCCCAATTGCCCTTGAGAAAGTGGTGGTGAGCTGCCTTCTTGAAGCACTGCAGTCCACCTGGCGCGGGTACACCCACAGTGCTGCTAGGTGTGGGGCTTGGACGAGACCTTGCAGGTGGTGGTGTTCCCACGCGTCTGCTGCCCTTGGTCCTTCTAGATATAAGAGGTTGTGGGTTTGGAAGGTGCTGTCGAAGGAGGCTTGGTGAGTTCCTGCAGTACATCTTGTATATGGTACACACTGCTGCCACTGTGCGTTGGTGGTGATGGGAGTGAATGTTGAAGGTGGTGGATGGGGTACCAATCAAGTGGGCTGCTTAGTCCTGGATGGTGTTGAGCTTCTTGAGTGTTGTTGGAGCTGCACTCATCCAGGCAAGTGGAGAGTATTCCATCACACTCCTGACTTGTGCCTTGTAGATGGTGGACAGGCTTTGGGGAGTCAGGAGGTGAATTACTTGCCACAGAGTTCGCAGCCTTTTCCCTGCTCTTGTAGCAACAGTATTTAGGTGGCTGCTCCAGTTCAGTTTCTGGTCAATGCTAACCCCCAGGATGTTGATAGTGGGGGATTCAGCGATGGTAATGCTGCTAAATGTCAAAAGGAGATGGTTGGTTGTTGGAGATTGTCAGTGCCTGGCACATGTGTGGCACAAATGTTACTTGCCACTTATCAGTCCAAGCCTGAATGTTGTTCAGGGTTGCAAATGGTACTGAACATCGTACAATCATCAGTGAACATCCCCACTTCTGACCTAATGAGAGAGAGAAGGTCATTGAAAAAGCAGCTGAAAATGGTTAGGCCTAGGAACTCCTGCAGTGATGTCGTAGGGCTGAGATGATTAGCCTTCGACAACCACAACCATCTTCCTTTGTGTTAGGTATGACTCCAACCAGTGGAGACATTTCCCCCTGATTCCCATTGACTTTAATTTGGCGAGGGCTCCTTGATGCCACTCTTGGTTAAATGCTGCCTCCATATCAAGGCCAATCACTCTCACCTCTTGAATTTAGTTCTTTTGTTCATGTTTGGATGTAATGAGGTCAGAAGCCGAGTGGCCCTGATGGAACCCAAACTGAGCATCAGTAAGCAGGTTGTTGCTGTTTAAGTGGCTTTTGATAGCACTGTCAATGACACCTTCCATCACTTTGCTGATGATTGAGAGTAGACTGATGATCGAAAGTAACCGTAATTGGCTGGATTAGATTTGTCCTGTTTTTTGAGTACAGGACATACCTGGGCAAGTTTCCACATAGTTGGGTAGATGCCGGTGTTGTACCTGTACTGGAACAGCTTGGCTAGGGGCCAAGTTCTGCAGCACATGTCACTTGTGGCATAGAACTTCAGTACTACAGCCAGGAATTGTCAGGACCCATAGCCTTTGCAGTATCCAGTGCCTTCAGCCGTTTCTTGATATCACATGAAGTGAACTGAATTGACTGAAAACTGGCATCTGTGATGCTGGAAACCTAGAAGGAGGCCAAGATCAATCACTTTGCTCTTCAGGCTGAAGATGGTCGCAAGTGCTTCATCCTTTTCTTTTGCACTGATGTGCTGGGCTCCTCCATCACTGAGGATGGGGATATTTGTGGAGCCACCTCCTCCAGTTTGTTGTTTAATCGTCCACCATCATTCACAACTTGATGCAGGACTGCAGCTTTGATTGGATCAGTTGGTTGTGGGATCACTTAGCTTTATCTATTTGGCATGCAAGTGGTCCTGTGCTATAGCTTCACCAGGTTGACATCACATTTTTAGGTATGCCTGGTGCTGCTCCAGGCATGCTCTCCTGCACTCTTTATTGAACCAGGGTTGATCCCTTGACAGCTCGGACAATAATGATGCTACCGAGCCACTGTTGGTGATGGACATTGAAGTCTCCCATCCAGAATACATTCTGTGCCCTTGCCACCCTCAGTGCTTCTGCCAAGTGGTGTTCAACATGGAGGAGTACTGATTCATCAGCTGAGGGAGGGTAATCAACAGCAGGTTTCCTTGCCCATGTTTCATCTGATGCCATGATACTTCACATAGTACAGAGTCAATGCTGTGGCAAGGCAACAAGGCAACTCCCTCCGGTCTGTTTACCACCACTGTATAACACCTCTGGTGAGTCTGTCCTGCCGGTGGGACAGGACAAACCCAGGAATGGTGATGGTGGTGTCTGGTACATGGGATATGAGATACGTTTCCGTGAGTATGACTATGTGGGGCTGTTGCTTGACTAGTCTGTGGGACAGCTCTCCCAATTTTGCTGCAAGCCCCCAGATGTTTGTAAGGAGGAGTTTGCAGGGTCAACAGGGCTGGCACAGGTAAGAAAGGAGAGCTGGCTAACGTTGATTGTGTAAATAGACAAAAAGGTATGGCGGTAAATAGTGGGAAACATTTAAAGAAACAATTCAAAATGTTCAACAAAAAATGCATTCCATTGAAAAACAAAATCTTAGCAAGAAAGATCCATCCATAGCTTACTATGGCAGTTAAGGATAGTATTAGATTAAAGGAAGAGGCTTGTAATGTTACAAAGAATAATATTAAGCCTGAGGATTGGGAGTGTTTTAGAAACCAGCAAAGAGGAACCAAAAAGTTGATAAAACAGAAAAAAATAGAATGAGAGTAACCTAGCCAGGAATATAAAAACAGGCTTTTATCATTTAATAAAAAGGAGTGTAGCTAAAGTAAACGTTGGCCCCTTAGAGGCAGAGACAGGAGAAATTATCATGGGGAATGAGGAAATGCCAGACATTGAACAAATATTTTATATCTTCACAGTAGAAGATACAAATTGCATTCCAGAAATAGAGGGTAACCAAGGGGGCCAATAAGAGTGGGACTAAAATCTGACAAATCCCCAGGACCTGATGGCTTACATCCAGGGGTTCTAAAAGAGGTAGCTGTAGAGATAGTGAATGTGCTGGTTATGACTTTCCAAAATTCTCTAGATTCTAGAATGGTCCCAGCGGATTGGAAGTTAGCAAATGTAACTCCACTATTTAAGGAAGGAGAGAAAATGGGCGACTACAGGCTAATTAGCCAGACATCAGTTATTAGGAAAATGCTGGAATCTATTATTAAGGAAGCCTCAACAAAGCACTTAGAAATCATAGTATGATCAGACAAAGTCAACATGGTTTTATGAAAGGGAAATGGAGGTTTTTGAGGATGTAATTAGGAGGGTTTGGCAGGAAAAAAGACAGAGGCGCAAGGGGAGAGCCAACTGTGCAACAGCCCCAACAAACAAATTTCTCTGCAGCACCTGTGGAAGAGCCTGTTACTCCAGAATTGGCCTTTATAGCCACTCCAGGCGCTGCTTCACAAACCACTGACCACCTCCAGGCGCGTATCCATTGTCTCTCGAGATAAGGAGGCCCAAAAGAAAAGAAAGAAAAAAGAAGAATTAGGAGGGTAGATAAAGGGGAGCCCGTGGATGTCCAAAAGACATTCAATAATTTGCCACACAAAATGTTAATACGTAAGATAAGGGCTCATGACGTTGGTGGAAATATATTAGCATAGGTGGAGGATTGGTTAACAGACAGAAAGCAGAGAGTCAGGACAAATGGAGCATTTTCAAGTTGGCAGACTGTAACTAGGGGAGTGCTGGGCCCTCTGTGATTTATTGCTCTAGCCATAGTCCCAAAGGAATATTGGCATCTCTCACCATTAGAGAGAGACAGTTGGTGATGTATAGTATGAGGGTCACCACTCCTCAAGCATGGGGTAAGGCAAGGAGGCAGGCCTCCATGAACTGCCACAGCTAGTATGGGGATTGAACCCATACTGTTGGCATCTTTCTATATCATACTCTAGCCATCTAGCCAACTGAGCTACAATCTATATTAATGACTTTAATGAAGAGCCAGAGTAATGTATCCAAGTTTGCTGACGTTTCAAAGCTCAGTGGGAATGTAAGCTGTTATGGTACAAAGAGGCTGCAAAGAGATACAGACAGATTAAGTGAGTGGGCAACAAGGTGGCAAATAGAGTATAATGTGTTGAAGTGTGAGGTTATTCACTTTGGTAATAAGATTAGAATAGCAGAGTATTTTTTTTAAAAGGGGTGATACTTTTAAATGTTGATGTTCATAGACACTTGGGTGTACTCGTACAAGGAACACAAAAAGTTGGCATCTAAGTACAGCAAGCAATTAAGAAGGCAAATAGCATGTTGGTCTATATTGCAAGGGGATTGGAATAGCAGAATAAGGAAGTCTTGCTACATTTGTATAGGGCTTTGGTGAGACATGACCTGGAGTACCGTCCGCAGTTTTGCTCTCTATATCTAAGGAGGGATATATACTTACCTTGGAAGCAGTACAGTGAAGGCTCACTCAATTGGTTCCTAGGATGAGGGTTGTCCTATGATGAGAGGCTGATATTCTCGGGACTTTAGAAGAATGAGAGGTGATCTCTTTGAAGCATACAAGATTCTGAAGGGGCTTGACTGGGTAAACACTGAGAGGTTGTTTCCCCCAGCTGGGGAATCTAGAACATGGGGGCACAGCTTCAGGATAAGGGATCAATCATTTAGCACTGAGATGAGGAGAAGTTTCTTCACTCAGAGGGTTGTGTATCTTTGGAATTGTCTACCGCAGAGGATGGATGCTGTATTGTTGAGTGCATTCAAGACTGAGATCAATAGATTTTTGATCACTCAGGGAATCAAGGGATATGGGGAGCGGGCAGAAAAGTGAAGTTGAGATAGAAGATCAGCCATGATCGTATTGAATGGCGGATTAATGTCAAGGGGCAGAATGGTCTACTCCTGTCCTATTTCTTATGTTCTTATTCTCAGACAACTCATGCAACTCTGCTGAACCCTAGAAGGTATCAAGAGCAGTCCTAAGTTTGTAACACTTCCCCATTCTCTCTCTGTTAATGCTGTCATTCTCTTTCATTCCCTTACCCCAAAGCACTAATTCCAGCATCTCCCCTCTTTCTCCCTCACCCCCAGCACCACTCTCAGCTTATCTCTCCCTTTAATTTCCACTTTCTTTTCTCATCATTGCTATCTATTTCTCCAGTCAGTATCTTTTTTTTGAATCATTCCTCATTACTTTACACTCAAGAAAAGTTACTTAATGATACATATAAGCCATAAATGAGCAATTCATGGATTCTGTAAAAAACACACAATTGCACTCATGCATACCGTATTAGTTACTGTCATCTCACTTACTTATAGTAGTTTTCCCAGAGGTTGCGATATCTTCCCTGGCCAGACATATCAAACACCATGAAGGACAATCTGAAATTTAACAAAGCAACCAATTGAAAAAATAAATTAGAGCTAAGAAAGAATTTATGATTACTGCAATTTAGTGAATGCTTGTTTTACTCTTCCCCATCCTAGCTATGTCAGAACAAGCTGTGAGCAGAAAGCAAGTACAAGTAGAGAAAAAAACAGAAAAATTAGGTTTGTGATCCAGTGGGTTTTGCGCATTGTCCTTTCATCTTTTGGACTTGGGCCTGAATTCAGTCCACATTAATACCTCTGCCTGCCAGCGGTAATGATGCTAACTAAAATAGATTTGGGAAGTCTCAAATCAATTATTAGTTATGTGCTGCCCACCGTGGAAAAGGTCCCAAATTTGAACATTTCACTTTAGAGGCCACATGGCACTGTAAAGAAAGGAGGTGGGGGGAGAGAGGGAAAGATTTATATATATATATATCCATCTATTATACCTGGAGGTAAAGAATTTCTCCACACTGAATCCAATTGTTGGTAATATGTCATCGGCTTGTGCCTGAAGAACAAGGAAGAAAGTTAAGATCAACTTAAAACAATCAGTATATGGAGATTTTGTTTAACTATCCATCCTTTTTCACTTAAGACATCATGAAGCCATTTTTATAGACAAAGAAATTACAATATGACAATTCGTAGTCTACCGAAAAGTAAAACCACAGGCACCCAGTTTCATTTCTCAGTCTGTGCAAACATAACTCCTCCTAGCCAGCACTCTGGATGTGTTTTTGGGATAAGGAGAAGGAAAGTCAGTTCAGTTTCCCATGCCTGACCACTTTCCATTGACTCCTGCTGTGTCCACCTCTCCCATAACCTCCAGTTTGAATTCCTCCAGTTTTCTGCCCCTCCAAAGGAAACTAAAAAAGGCATAACTGAAGTCACTAATGACATTTTTGGACTGCAGTGCATTATCGCTCCTCATCCTCCTCGACCTGCAGCTTTTGACATACTAACCTCCTTCAACGCTTCTCAGTCCAGCTCCACGCGACTTTGCTTGGTTTCACACTTACCTATGAAACAAAGCAAGAGCATCTCCAGCAATGCCTTCTCTTCTGTACTGCACCAATCATCTCCAGAGAGCCCCAATGATCCACTCTTGGACCCCTCAGCTTCTCCATCTACATAAGAACATAAGAAATAGGAGCAGGGCTAGATCATACAACCCCTCAAGCCTGCTGTGCCATTTAATAAGATCACGGCTGATCATTGACCTCTACTCCACTTTCCCGCCCGATCCCCATTATCCCTTGATTCCCTTAGAGTCCAAAGAAAATCGATCAATCTCAGACTTGAATATACTCGATGACTGAGCATCCACAGCTTTCTAGGGTAGAGAATTCCAAAGATTCATAGGCCTGAGTGAAGAAATTTCTGCTCATCTCAGTTTGAAATTGTACACCTCTTATCCTGAAACTATGCTAGTTCTAGATCTGCCAGCCAAGACAAACAGCTTTTCAGCATCTACCCGCTCAGAATCTTATATGTTTCAGTGAGATCACCTCTCATTCTTCTAAACTCAAGACAGTATCGGCCCATTCTACTCAATCTCTTCTCAAAAGACAGCCCTCTCATCCCAGGCGTCAAGCTAGTGAACCTTCATTGCACATCCTCTAAAGCAAGTATATCCTTCTTCAGGTACAGAGATCAAAACTGTACACAATACTCCAGGTGTGGTTTCACCAAAGCCTTGTACAATTGCATCAAAACTTCCTTGTTCTTGCACTCCAACTCCCTTGCAATAAAGGCTACCTTACCATTTGCCTTCCTAATTACTTGCTGTACTTGCATATTTCATATACAAGGAAACCCAAACCCTCTGAACACCAACCTTTAATGGTTTCTCAACATTTAAAAAATTGTTATTCTATTCTTCCTACCAGAGTGAATAACCTCATATTCCTCACATTATACTAAATCCACCACTTTCTTGCCCACTCACTTAACCTATCTATATCCCTTTGTAGACTCTTTGGGCTGAATTTTGCTGCAAGCGACAAGAGCCCCATTTGCAGGACCCAACCCTGTGCCGCCTCCCCATTCTTCTTTTTTATTCATTCATGGGATGTGGGCGTCGCTGGCCAGGCCAGCATTTATTGCCAACCCTAATTGCCCTTGAGAAGGTGGTGATGAGCTGCCTTCTTGAACCGCTGCAGTCCATGTGGGGTAGGTACACCCACAGTGCTGTTAGGAAGGGAGTTCCAGAATTTTGACCCAGCGACAGTGAAGGAACGGTGATCTAGTTCCAAGTCAGGATGGTGTGTGACTTGGAGGGGAACTTGCAGGTGGTGGTGTTCCCATGCATTTGCTGCCCTTGTCCTTCTCGTTGGTAGAGGTTGCGGGTTTGGAAGGTGCTGTCTAAGGAGCCTTGGTGCATTGCTGCAGTGCATCTTGTAGATGGTACACACTGCTTCCACTGTGCGTTGGTGGTGGAGGGAGTGAATGTTTGTAGATGGGGTGCCAATCAAGCGGGCTGCTTTGTCCTGGATGGTGTCAAGCTTCTTGAGCATTGTTGGAGCTGCAGCCATCCAGGCAAGTGGAGAGTGTTCCATCACACTCCTGACTTGTGCCTTGTAGATGGTGGACAGGCTTTGGGGAGTCAGGAGGTGAGTTACTCACCTCAGGATTCCTAGCCTCTGACCTGCTCTTGTAGCCACGGTATTTATATGGCTACTCCAGTTCAGTTTTTGGTCAATGGTAGCCCCTAGGATGTTGATAGTGGGGGTTTCAGCGATGGTAATGCCGTTGAATGTCAAGGGGAGATGGTTAGATTCTCTCTTGTTGGAGATGGTCATTGCCTGGCACTTGTGTGGCGTGAATGTTACTTGCCACTTATCAGCCCAAGCCTGGATATTATCCAGGTCTTGCTGCATTTCTACATGGACTGCTTCAGTATCTGAGGAGTCACGAATGGTGCTGAACATTGTGCAATCATCAGCGAACATCCCCACTTCTGACCTTATGATTGAAGGAAGGTCATTGATGAAGCAGCTGAAGCCGAGGACACTACCCTGAGGTACTCCTGCAGTGATGTCCTGGAGCTCAGATGATTGACCTCCAACAACCACAACCATCTTCCTTTGCGCTAGGTATGACTCCAGCCAGCGGAGGGTTTTCCCCCTGATTCCCATTGACTTCAGTTTTGTTAGGGTTCCTTGATGCCACACTCGGTCAAATGCTGCCTTGATGTCAAGGGCAGTCACTCTCACCTCACCTCTTTAGTTCAGCTCTTTTGTCCATGTTTGAACCAAGGCTGTAACGAGGTCAGGAGCTAAGTGGCTCTGGCAGAACCCAAACTGAGTGTCACTGAGCAGGTTATTGCTAAGCAAGTGCCACTTGATGGCACTGTTCATGACACCTTCCATCACTTTACTGATGATTGAGAGCAGGCTGATGGGGAGGTAGTTGGCCGGGTTGGACTTGTCCTACTTTTTGTGTACAGGACATAACTGGGCAATTTCCCTCATTGCAGGGTAGATGCCAGTGTTGTAGCTGTACTGGAACAGCTTGGCTAAGGGCGGGGCATGTTCTGGAGCACAGATCTTCAGTACTATTGCCGGAATATTGTCAGGGCCCATAGCTTTTGCAGTATCCAGTGCCTTCAGTCATTTCTTGATATCACGCGGAGTGAATTGAATTGGCTGAAGTCTGGCATCTGTGATGCTGGGGACTTCAGGAGGAGGCCGAGATGGATCATCAACTCGGCACTTCTGGCTGAAGATTGTTGCAAATGCTTCAGCATTATCTTTCGCACTGATGTGCTGGGCTCCCCCATCATATTCGCCTTCCAATTAAGGACAGCGAGCAGGCTGTGGAGGCAGAACAGCCAATCAGAGCACCCAAAGCAAAAGCGGACTGACAGCCCCACTATGAACTGTGTACTTCAGATTGGAATGCAGTAGGAGAGGGCAGCACTAGATGGAGCCATGATAAGATGATGTGACTGGCAGTCAATCCCTCCCGCCCAGTACTATCTGGTAGATCTGTCTGCAGGCAAGGCGTATCCGTTTTTAAAAATTCTTTCATGGGATGTGGGCGTTGCTGGCAAGGCCAGCATTTATTGCCCATCCCTAACTGCCCTTGAGAAGGTGGTGGTGAGCTGTCTTCTTGAACTGCTGCAGTCCATATGGTGCGTGTGCACCCACAGTGCTGTTAGGGAGGGAATTCCAGGATTTTAATCCAGCGACAGTGAAGGAAGGCGATATATTTCCAAGTCAGGATGGTGTATGACTTGGACAAGAACTTGCAGGTGGTGGTATTCCCATGCGTCTGCTGTCCTTGTTCTTCTATGTGGAAGTGGTCACAAGTTTGGAAGGTGCTGTTGAAGGAAGCATGGTGAGTTCCTGTAGTGCACCTTGTCGATGGTATACACTGCTGCCACTGTGCGCGGTGGTGGAGGGAGTGAATGTTGAAGGTGATGGATGGGGTACCAATCAAGCAGGCTGGTTTGTCCTGGATGCTGTTGAGCTTTCCGAGTGTTGTTGCAGCCACACACATCCAGGCAAGTGGAAAGGCCTGAGGGTTGCCAGTTTTATCCTTCAAAGTTAAAATTTCATATTGATCTCTTGACGATCTGACCACCCGTGTTGCTCTCGCCTCCTGTAAGTAGGCCATCTGCAGACAAAGCAGGGGCCCGTGTGCCTTTGGCAAAATTGCAGTCCGTTTGAGAAATGCCTGCTAATTACATCAATAATTGCCATAACTATCTGCCTGCTGCTGCCAGGCGCGTTGCCATTACCGTTGCACTCCCGCCGCCAGGAAATGAGTGGGCATGTGGGAACGCATCAGGCAGCCGGCTTTTTCCCCCTAAATTACCTGGTCCCATTTCACCTCCAAAATCAACTCCACGTGTCTGGGAAAATTCGGCCCTTTGTGTCCTCCTCACAACTTACTTTCCCCAACATTATGGTCGTAATACATGGGATCAGCCAATGACATCCAGCTGTACCTCCTAAATGCCTCTCAAACCTCTCCACTATCTCTGACCTATCAGGTGGCTTGTCTGGCATCCAGTCTTCCTCCAGCTGAACATTACAAAGACCGAAGCCACATGTTCAGCCCATGCTACAAATGCTGTTCGCTTGCCAGTGGCTCCATTTTTTTTTCTGGCCACCATTTCAGGATGAACCAGAGGAACGGGAGATAGGCCATTCTGTCTTTTGAGACTGTTCCAACATGGTTGATCTGTACCTCAACTCCATTATCGTGCTTTTGCCCATATCCCTTCCCAAACAAAAATCTATTGATCTGAGTATTGATCTCAGGTTTAGCTTTTGATCATGTATCATATCCATCATAAAGTCCAACAACTTCCATCCCCATAGCATCAACTGCCTCATTCCACAGCTCAGCCCATCTGCTGCTGAAGCCTGATTTCATGTTTTTATAACCTCCAGAACTGATTACTCCACTGCTCTCTGGCCACCCTCCCACCCACCATAAATGTCAGCTCATCTAAGACTCTGCTACCCGTGTCCTATCGCAAACCAAGACATAACCAATCAACCTAATCTCACTGACCCATGTTGGATCTTGATTCCTCAATGCCTCAAATCTAAATTTCTTATTTGTGTATTTAAAGCCTTCCATAACATCACCCCTCCTTTGCTCTGTAACGTCGTCCAGCCTATGAACACCCTCACACACTCCATTCCTCTGACTTATGCACCACCCCCTTCATCCCACCATTGACCATCATGCCTTCAATTACCTGAATCTCTCATTTGCCTGAAAACACCATTAACTGAATTGACCCTCTTTGAATAAAGAGGAGAGCAGCCTCCTTAATTGGATCCCATGATCGTTGTAAGAAACACAGGAACGGGAGATAGGCCATTCTGTCTTTTGAGCCTGTTCCAACATGGTTGATCTGTACCTCAACTCCATTATCGTGCTTTTGCCCATATCCCTTCCCAAACAAAAATCTATTGATCTGAGTCTTAAAAATTACAATTGACCCAGCAGCAACAATTTTTTGGGGGTGCGTCAGGGAAGGGAATTCCAGGTTTTTGCTATCTTTTGTGCAAAAAGGAGAATGCAAGCCAAGTTTATAAAACCTGTCTTCATAATTTAACCCTTTAAGTTAAATTCTGGTATCATTCTGATGAATCTGTCTTTCCCTTCACCACCACCACCCACCACCCGCCCCCCACCCATCCCCTTCCAAGGCCATTGTATCTTTCCTGAGGTGTGGTGCCCAAAACTGAATGCAGTACCCCAGATGAAGCCTGTAAAAGGTTCAATACAACTGGAGCAGCTTTTGTAGTCCTTCAGTTAAAGGCTAACATTCAATTAGCCTTTTGGATTGTTTCTGTACCTGTGCACAAGCTTTAATTGATTTGTGTACATGGAGACACAAATCCCTTTCCTCCTCCACAGTTCCTTATCTCTTGCCATTACTCTTGGAAAAAAACATATTTGGATGTTAAACATATTTTGTCTCGTCAAAGGGTTACACATAATCTGAAAGAGCCTTCCATTTTGTGGAATTTTAATACTAAGACAGTTAAAATAAAAACATATTTAAAATCATTTAAAAATAATACAAGTCAGGATTGTTTTTAATTGTTCATGATATATTGGCGTTGCTGCAAGGTCAGCAATTATTTCCTATCCTTAATTGCCTTCAAGGAGATGACAGTGAACTGCAAATATCTCCACCCAAAGTGCTATTAGCTAGGGAGTTCCAGGATTTTGACCCAGTGATGATAAAGGAACAGTGATATCTTTCCAAGTCAGGTTGGCGCATGACTTGGAGGCTAACTTGCAAGTGGTGGTGTGCCCATGCACCTGTTGCCTTGCTCTTATAGGTGCTAGAGATTTGGAAGGTATTGTCAAAGAAACCCTGTTGCAGTCCATCTTACAGATGGTAGAAATTGTAGACATGGTGAGCCAGTGGTGGAGGGAATGAAAGTTTAAGCTGGTGTCTATCAAACTGCTTTGCCCTGGATGGTGTCAAGCTTCTTGAGTGTTGTTGGAGCTGCACTTATCCAGGCAACTGGACAGTTTTCCATCACATACCTGATTTGCGCCTTGTAGATGGTGGACAGGCTTTTGGGAAACAGGAGGTGAGTTACCTGTTGTAGAATACTGGGCCTCTGACCTGCTGTTGTAGCCACAGTATTTATGTGGCTCGTCCCATTTGGTTTCTGGTTAATGGTAACCCAAGGATGTGGTGATGTGAGATTCAGCAATGGTAATCCCGTTGAAAGTCAAGGGGAGGTGGTTAGATGCTCTCTTGTTGGAGATGGTCATTACTTGTCACTTGTGAGGTGCAAATGTTACTTGCCACTTATAGCCCAAGCCTGAATGTTGTCCAAGTCTTGCTGCATGTGGGCACGGACTGCTTCAGTATCTGAAGTGTTATAAATGCACAGTGCTCAGTACCAATCATCAGCAAATATCTCCACTTCTGACCTTACGGTGGAGGAAAGGTCATTGATGAAGCAGCTGAAGATGGTTGGGCCTAAGACACTACCCTGAGGAAGTCCTGCCCCTGCAGCAATGGCCTAGAGCTGAGGTGACTGGCCACCAGCAACAACCACAACCATCTTCTTTTGTGTTTGGTGAGACTCCAGCCAGTGTAGAGATTTCCCCAATTCCCATTGACTTCAATTTTACTGGGCTTCTTGATGCCACACTTTGGTCAAATGCTCCCTGATGTCAAGGGCAATCACAATCACCTCACCTCTGGAATTCAGCTCTTTTGTCCATTTTTGGACCAAGGCTATTATGAGGTCTGGTGGCGAGTGGTCCTGGCAGAACCCAAACTAAGCAGCAGTGAGCAGGTGCCATTTGAGATCACTCTCGATGACAACCATTAGCACATTGATGAAAGGTGAGAGTAAACTGATATGGTGGTAATTGGCCGGATTGGATTTGTCCTGCTTTTTGTGAACAGGACATATCGGGACAATTTTCCACTTTGTCAGGTAAATGCCGGTGATGTAGCTGTACTGGAACAGCTTGGCTAGAGACACAGCTAGTTCATGGAACACGGGTCTTAAGCACTATAGCAGGGATGTTGTCAGGCCCATAGCCTTTGCTGTATTCAGTACCCTCAGCCATTTCTTGGTGTCATGTGGAATGAATATAATTGACTGAAGTCTGGCATGGTGGGGACCTCAGGAGGAGACCAAGATGGATCATCCACTTTGCACTTCTGGCAAAAGATGGTTGCAAATACTTCAGCCTTGTTTGCACTCACATGCTGGCCTCCGCCATCACTCAGGATGGGTACCTACATGTCCTCTTCCCGTTAGTTGTTTAATTGTCCACCACCATTCATGACTGGATGTGGCAAGATTGCAAAGCATTGATCTGATCCATTGGTTGTGGAATCAGTTGGCTTTGTATGTACCCTGCTGCTTCCACTGTTTAGCATGCATAAGTCCTGTGTTGTAGCTTCACTAGGTTGGAACCTCATTTTTAGGTACTCTTGGCATGCTCTCCTACATCCATCATTGAATCGTTGGTCCCCTAGCTGATGGTAATGGTAGAGTGAAAGATATGCCAGACCATGAGGTTACAGATTGTTTTGGAATGTATTTCTACTGCTGATGATGGCCCGCAGCACCTCATGAATGCCCAGTTTTGAGCTGCTAGATCTGTTCTCAATCTACCCCATTTAACACAGATTTTTTTTTGATTAGGTAGTCGTTTACTTATATATTTCACCCAAGATTATACAGTCCAATTGATCACTATGTTTTATTCCCATTATTATTAAAGGTAAATTAAATGTGTATAGTGTGTTAAATTGTGATTACTAAAGGCATATAAAGGTCTCCAGCAGTATTGTTCACAGTAAATCAGAGACTACATTGTTTCCTAAAGGAAAGCATACCATGTAGTATATAATCATTATTCTGTAAAGGTACAAAATTAACAGTTACTTGGACAAATGTGGATTAATTAAGGAATGCCAGCACCCCCAGATCTATTAAAGGAAAATCATGTGTGGCTAACTTCATTGAGTTTTTGATTGGATAACAGAGAGGGTTGATGAAAGTAATGTGGTTGATGGTGTGTGTGGGGGGTTCTGAAAGGTGTTTGATAAAGTACCACATAACAGATGTCACAAAAGTTGAAACTAATGGAATAAAAGGGACAGTGGAGGCATGGATATGAAATTGGCTGAGTGTCAGGAAACAGACAGTCGTGATGAACGGTTGTTTTTAAGACTGGAGGAAGGTATATAGTGGTGTTCCCCAGGGGTCAGTACTCGGACAGAGTCAGCATGGATTTACGAAAGGGAAATCATGCTTGACAAATCTACAAGAATTCTTCGAGGATGTATTTAGTAGAGTTGATGAGGGGGGACCAGTGGATGTGGTTTATTTGGACTTTCAGAAGACTTTTCACAAAGTCCCACAGAAGAGATTAGCGTATAAAATTAAAGCACATGGGATTGGGGGTAATGTATTTCGATGGATAGAAAATTGGTTGGCAGACAGGAAACAAAGAGAAGGGATAAATGGGTCTTTTTCCGAATGGCAGGCAGTGACTAGTGGGGTACCACAGGGATCGGTGCTAGGACCCCAGCTATTCACAATATGTATTCATGATTTAGATGAGGGAACTAAATATAATATCTCCAAATTTGCAGATGACACAAAACTGGGTGGGAGGGTGAGTTGTGAGAAGGATGCAGAGAGGCTTCAGGGTAATTTGGACAAGTTGAGTGAGTGGGCTAATGCATGGCAGATGCAGTATAATGTGGATAAATGTGAGGTTATCCACTTTGGTAGCAAAACAGGAAGGCAGATTATTATCTGAACGGCTACAAACAGAGAGGGGAATATGCAGCAAGACCTGGGTGTTCTTGTACACCAGTCGCTGAAGGTAAGCATGCAGGTCCAACAGGCGGTAAAAAAGGCAAATGGTATGTTGGCCTTCATAGCGAAAGGATTCGAGTACAGGAGCAGGGATGTCTTGCTCCAATTATACAGGGCCTTGGTGAGGCCACACCTGGAATACTGTGTGCAGTTTTGGTCTCCTTATCTGAGGAAGGATGTTCTTGTTATAGAGGGAGTGCAGCGAAGATTTACCAGACTAATTCCTGGGATGGCGGGACTGACGTATGAGGAGAGATTGAGTCGGTTAGAATTATATTCGCTGCAGTTCAGAAGAGTGAGGGGGGATCTCATAGAAACCTATAAAATTCTAACAGGACTTGACAGGGTAGATGCAGGAAGGCTATTCCCAATGGTGGGGGAGTCCAGAACCATAGTCTAAGGATGCAGGGTAAACCTTTCAGGACTGAGATGAGGAGAAATTTCTTCACCCAGAGAGCCTGTGGAATTCGCTACCACAGAAAGCAGTTGAGGCCAAAACATTGTATGTTTTCAAGAAGGAGTTAGATATAGCTCTTGGGTCTAAAAGGATCAAAGGGTATGGGGAGAAAGCGGGAACAGGTTACTGAGTTGGATGGTCAGCCATGATCATAATGAATGGTGGAGCAGGCTCGAAGGGTCGAATGGCCTACAACTGCTCCTATTTTCTATGTTTCTATGGACCACTGCTTTTCTTGACATATATATTAATGACTTGGACTTAGGTGTACAGGGCACAGTTTAAAAATTTGCAGATGACACAAAACTTGGAAATATTGTAAACTGTGAGAAAGATAGTGATAGACTTCAAGAGGACATTGATATGGGTAGATATGTGGCAGATGAAAATTAATGCAGAGAAGTGTGAAGTGATACATTATTTTAAGAATGCGGAGAGGCAATATAATCTAAAGGGTACAATTCTAAAATGGACAGAGAGACCTGGGGTTAAATGTTCACAAATCGTTGAAGGTAGTAGGGCAGGTCGAGAAAGCATTTAAAAGGTACACAGGATCCTGGGATTTAGAAATAGAAGCTTAGAATAAAAAAACAAGGAAGTTATGAAGAACCTTTATAAAACAACGGTTCGGCCTCAACTGGAGTATTGTGTCCAATTATGAGCACCACAATTTAGGAAGAATGTAACAGCTTTAGAGGGGGTGCAGAAAAGATCGACGAGAATAGTTCTAGGGATGAGAGACTTCAGTTAGGTGAACAGACTGGAGACACTGGGGTTGTTCTTACATAGCAGAAGGCTGAGAGGAGATGTTCAAAATCATGAAGGGTCAAGTCAGAGTCAATAGAGAGAAATTGTTCCCACTGGCAGAAGGGTAAAGAACTCAAAGACATAGATTTAAGGTGACTGGCAAAAGAAACAAAGGACAAATGAGGAAAAATTTCTAGGCAGCAAGTAGTTACGATCTGGAATGCACTGCCTAAAAGGGTGGTGGAAGCTGATTCAAACGTGGCTTTCAAAACAAAATTGGATAAGCACCTGAAGGGAAAGAAATTGCAGGTCTTTGAGGAAAGGGCAGGGTAGCAGGTAAGCTCAGGCAGAAGTGGAGATGGGAAACTTTACAGAGGTGAATGTATGCAGTCTTGGTGATGGAGAGGATATGAAGTCAGAAGTTCAGCTCAGAGGCAAACAGGATGGTAAGGTTTCAAATAGTCTATTCAGCCTCAGACAGTATCCAGGAAAAGGTATGGAATTTGTGGATTGGTAGGGATGGTGGGGTGGGGGGGGCGGGGGGAGGGCCGGGTACCGAAGACAATGGCTTAGCTCTTTGCAATATTCAGTCTGAGGAAATTTATGCTCGTCCAACACGGGGGCTGAATTTTATCAGCCCCTCGATGCCATGGGTTGTGGAAGGGCAGCCCATAAAATGATAGCGGGAGCGGCCCGCCCACGACGCTGAGAAGGCCCTACCTGATATTAGCGGCGGCGAGGCCTCGGTGCAGCCCCCCCCCCGTCGCTTGGTGGCGGGGCCAACATTAAAATATTGAAATGAGTTAAATTAAAATGCAAATTAACCTACCTGCAGCCGACAGCTGTCCCACACCGATTTTATGGCCAACCGGTCACAACTCGCACGCCTTCGGAACTCTGTCGGAGAATCATCTGACCTGCCACTCATCTTTGCACAATTATATGCTTTTTCCTTAAGTTTAATGCTTTCCTTAACTTCTTTAGTTAACCACGGATGGTGGGTCCTCCCCTTAGAATTTTTCTTTATGGTAGGAATATTCTTATTCTGAATATTCTGAAATATCCCCTTAAATGTCTGCCATATCTCTATTGATCTATCTCCTAGCCTAGTAACCCAGGTCACTTCAGCTAACTCAGCTTTCATGCCCACATAGTTGCCCTTATTTAAGTATTATGACCAGGTAAGAAAGGTGTCTAGGGGTCCCTCTCAGCCTTCACTTGGTCTTACCATTTAATTTTTAAAATACCGTGTTTTTAGCTCCCCCTTGGTGAATTCTTGTTCACCGCTTCCCAATTATAAGGCAAAGAAACCAGCGCAAAAATGTTTTCTTAGGTTTAAAGAAGATTGAAATTTATTAAACTTAAACTCTAATTCAGTTGACACTTGCAGATACATGACGCACCCACGCTAGCATGCATACGCGAGAAGAGCAGAAGAAAAACATAAAGTGAAAAGTCTGAGGCAATATCTGTAGAGTTTTTGTTATGGTTCTTCAAGCCCACTGTAGAGTCCTTGATTGTAGGTAGTTCTTGCTTTTTGATGGGGCCCAGGATTCTTCTTAAACTTTGTTTGCTATAGGAGACTTTTCTCTCTTGGGGTTCATGTGTCTTCAGTGGATTCAGAGGCTTGAGAAAGAGAGATGGGAGCAGACAGGAAAGATCTTCTCAGTCCAGGAGCAAACAGACACTTTCAGTTCAAACTGTACAATTCAGAAAAACCCAGGTTGCCAAGCAGGTTAGTCATGTGACTAACTGGTCTGACCAGGTCTTGGATTAGATCACCTTAGCAGTCTCTGGAATGCTCCTCTTAGACACAATACCTGGTGATTAAGGTCCATTGTGGGTTGAATGTGTCAGGGAATGGTCCTTTGTCCTTGCAAACACTGTCTGTTAATATGCAAATGTCTTTTCCAGCCACGGCTAATCTGTTTAACAAGTCCTTTTTTCACTCCAGTAATAGTTTAAAATCAATGTTCATGACAAAATTAATGTGTGTCATTCTTGGCAGGTGGGGGCCTATCATGACAAAGTTTAAAATACTAGTTTTAGACCCACTCTTATCTCCTTCAAACTGGATGTAAAATTCAATCATATTGTGGTTGCTGCTACGTACAGGTGGCTTTACTCGGAGGTCATTATTAATCCTGTCACATTACACAATACCAAATCTAATATAACCTGCTCTCTGGTTGGTTCCAGGATGTGCTGCTCTAAGAAACTATCTCGAAACCATTCTATGAACTCCTTATCCAGGCTACTATTGCCAATCTGATTTTTCCAGTTTATATATAGATTAAAATCACCCATGATTATTGCCATCCCTTTATCACAAGCACCCAATATTTCTTCTTGTATACTTCGTCCTACATTGTGCTTACTGTTAGGGGGCCTGTGGACCACTCCCACTAGTGACTTCTTTCCCCTAATCTTCCTCATCTCCACCCAAACTGATTCTACATTCTGATCTCCTGAACCTAGATCATCTCTAACTATTGCACCAACGCCATCCTTGATTCATAGTGCTACCCCTCCACCTTTATCTAGCTTCCTATTCTCCTTGAATGTCATACACCCCTCAAATTTCAGGGCCCAATCCTGGTCATCCTGCAACCACGTCTCCGTAATTGCTATCAGATCATATTTACTTCAATGCGCGATGTCAGTTCATCTACTTTGTTATGAATGTTACCTGCATTCAGATACAGAGCTGTTAGTTTTGTCTTTTTGTTATCTTTGTAACATCTAGTCTTGACTGTTGGTGTGTTTTTAGGTTTTTTCTCTCTGTCCCTTCCTGCCATTCTCTGACCTTCATTTCCCATATTACTATTCTGCTCTCCTGCCTTGACTCTACCCCTTGATTTGCTACATCTACCCAAGCTTGATCCCTCACCCACCTTGTTTAGTTTAAAGCCCTCTTTACTTCACTAGTTATACGGTTTGCTAGAACACTGGTCCCAGCATGATTCAGGTGTAGACCATCCCAATGGTACGGCCCTCACTTTCCCCAGTACTGGTGCCAGTGCCCCATGAACCGAAACCTACTTCTCCCACACCAGTCTTTGAGTCACATATTCATTTCACTAATCTATGTGCCCTCTGCCAATTGACATGTGACTCAGGTAACAATCCAAAGATTATTACCCTTGAGGTTCTGCTCTTCAATTTGGTGTCTAGCTCCTCATACTGTCTAAGTAGAAACGCCTTCCTAGTCCTACCTATGTTGTTGGTACCTACAAGGACCACGACAACTGGATCCTCCACCTCCCACTCCAAGTTCCTGTCCTGCCCTGAGCAGATGGCCCGAACTCTGGGCAACACAGCCTCCTGGACTCAAGCTCTTGGCTGCACAGAACAGTGTATATCCCCTTCACTATACTATCCCCTATTACTACATTCCTTTTTGCTTCCCCCACTTGAATGGCTTTCTGTACCACAGTGCCATGGCCAGTCTGCTCATCCACCTTGTAGACCTCACTTTCGTCTACACAGGTTGAGAGCACCTCAAACCTGTTTGATAATTGCAAAGTCTGAGGTTCCTCCACTACTATCTGCACCATCTCTTTACCTGCCTAACTCACAGTCACATCCTCCTGTCTCTCACTGCTGACCAAAACAGATGACCTTGTTCTACAAGGTATGACCCGTCTTCTGGAAAGAAGTGTCCATATATTTTTCTCCCTTCCTTATGTTGCGCAGTGTTTGCAGTTTAGCTTCCAGCTCAGTAATCCTGATCCGGAATTCCTCTAGCTGCTTACACATTCTGCAGACGTGTTCGTCCTGGATCGCCTTGGCATCCAAAGCTCTGGTCGCCACATTACCAGAAGGACATGGAGGCTTTGGAGAGGGTACAGAAGAGGTTTACCAGGATGTTGCCTGGTCTGGAGGGCATTAGCTATGAGGAGAGGTTGGATAAACTCGGATTGTTTTCACTGGAACGATGGAGATGGAGGGGCAACATGATAGAGGTTTACAAAGTTATGAGTGGCATGGACAGAGTGGATAGTCAGAAGCTTTTTCCCAGGGTGGAAGAGTCAGTTACTAGGGGACATAGTTTTAAGGTGTGAGGGGCAAAGTTTAGAGGGGATGTGCAAGGCAAGTTATTTACACAGAAGGTGGTGAGTGCCTGGAACTTGCTGCTGGGGGAGGTGGTGGAAGCAGGTACGATAGCGACGTTTAAGAGACATTTTTACAAATACATGAATAGGATGGGAATAGAGGGATACAGTCCCCGGAAGTGCAGAAGGTTTTAGTTTAGACAGGCATCAAGATCGGCGCAGGCTTGGAGGGCCGAATGGCCTGTTCCTGTGCTGTACTGTTCTTTGTTCTTTTGTTATTTGTATACCACAGCTACAACATAACACCTGTCCTGCCATTGCTATTAGTTAATTTACTTTAATTACTTCCTTAATTAACTTCGAATAATTCCTAGAATAATTCTTCCGAATAGTATAATTTACTGTGCTTATTAAATGCTCGTACAGCTACAACTAAAGTTATACTTTACTTAATTACACAGATATGTGTTATAGGTATTTATTCTAATTATTTTATTTTATCTTTTATTAATTTTATATTTTATTTTGTTTTAAAGGGTTAGTTCTTTTTATAGATCTACCTTAACTCTGGTGTCCTAAGCTAGCTACTATCACACTGTCCCTTACATGAAACACTTACCTAGCAAAAGCTAACAAAACAGAAGTCAGCTCACCAGCTGTTCCCTTCTGCTTGTGTGCCTTAATTAATTATAAGGTAGTTATATCAATTTTAATTTGAAGTTTTTTTCTAATTTGTAGCTATTTACACAGACACCCCAACAATAATGCACTAACCTAGCTATTTACAGATGCTCCCCAACAGCAGTTACTCACCAACCATTCACCTTACAGCTTTCCTGTGATGTCACTGTTCATTGCACGCCGACTCCTGTCCACTGCTCTCCCGCAAGGTAAGTGCTATAGGTCACAATCCTTGGCCTTTATTTAACTGCTCCCCGCTCCTTCCACAGGTCTGCTCCTGTCTGCTGCTCTCCCGGAAGGCAAGTGCTGTTGTGGGGCAGAAACCTGATTGGAACTGTTCAAACATGGAATTGCAGGAAAGATGGGTACAGATTTAGGTAGGGCTCTTTCTAAAGATTCCAATGCATCCATAATCATATGGAAATTTAAAGTATAACTGAATCTAGCACTTATATAAGATTGATTGATCTTATCTCAGAATGGCTTTTAAGAATGCAACAGCATTCTTTTCACCATGTTGTCCAACAGGAGCCCCAGGCATGGCAATGGCAATGGCAACATCGGTTTAGCAACACACACTGATTTTAGTAAATCTCTCCTTATACAAAATACAAGTAAACTTACATCACTTGTATATTTACCTAAATGTCTACTGCCATTCAATGTGAAACTTTACAGTCTTTCATTCATCATTGTTTGGAATTCTGGGATGAATTTATCAAGACGTGGCACATCTTAGTGCAGCATCTCGGTTTTTGTCAAGCAGTTGCAAGCAGTACTTTAACTTCAACAGAGTGAATGTTAAGAAAATAAGAACATTAGAAATAGGAACAGGAGTAAGCCACTTGGCCCTTTAAGCCTACTCCACCATTGAGCACGATGATGGCTGATCTTCTACCTCAACTCCACCATGCCACACTAACTCCATATCCCTTAATAGTATTCAAAAATCTATCAAATTCTCTCTTGAACATATTCAACGACTGAGCAAACACAGTCCTCTGGCGTAAAGAATTCCAAATATCCATAACCATTTGAGTGAAGAAATTTCTCATCTCTGTTCTAAGTGGTCAATGGAACTTCTAAGTCTGTGAACCCTAGTTCCAAACTCCCCAGCTAAGGGAGACATCCTTCCTGCACCTGCCTGTCAAACACTTTAAGAATTTGGTATGTTTCAAGGAGATCACCTCTCATTCATCAAAATTCCAGGGAACATAGGCACAGTCTGCTCAATCTCTCCTCATAGTGCAATCCTCTCATCCCAGGAATCTGTCTCCTTTCAAGGCTCTGATATCCTTCCTTAGGTAAGGAGACAAAATCTGTACACAGTACTCCAAAGGTGTGGTCTCACCAAGGTCTTATTCAATTGCAAAAAGACTTCTTCACTCTTCTAATAAAGGATAACATACCATTTACTTTCCTAATTGCTTGCTGTATCTTAACGTACTGTGATTTGTGTACAAGGACACCCAGGTCTCCCTGAATATCAATATTTCCCAGTCTCTCACCATTTAAAAAATATGCTGCTTTTCTATTTTTTTCTTCTAAAGTGGATGGCTTCACACTTCCCCACATTATATTTCATCTGTCATGCTCACACCCACTCACTTAACCTTTGTGTCCTCCTCACAGCTTACTTTCCCACTTAACTGTTATCAGCAAACTTGGATACATTACACTTGGTCCCCTCATCTGAGTCATCAATATAAATTGTAAATAGTTGAGGCCCGAACACTGTTCGTTGTGGTACCCACTAGTTACAGGTGTCAACCCAAAAATGACCCTTTATTTCTACTCTGTTTTCTGTCCCTTAACTAATCCTCAATCCATAGAATGTTGACTTTCACATCAAACCACCCCCCGCCCATTGCTTTATCCAGAATGTGGTTTGACGATGCTTGCCCTTTGCTATGATGTGCCTTGTTGGAGCTGTTTGTTACTGGTTGGGCTTTTTTCTTTTGCTGGCCTGAAGCAGTTATTCTGATTAGTCAAGCTGACCATCATGACTGCTCCCCATTATATACAATGTGTCTGGTGTTTTCATTGTCTGAAGTCTGGAGTTTTCATTTGTGTTACATACCATTTTAGCAGCTAGCTAATAGATAATAACCAAGGAAATGAGAGACACACAAAAATCAAAAAACAAGCAAACTGCTTGGTATTACTAATTTTTTTATTTGCTGATAACAAGTGCAATTAACCATATCTGCATTCCCAATCAGCCTAACATATTGGCCAACATGATTTTAAAACTCAGTTTGGGTTCTACCACGATGACTCAGTTCTAGACCTTGTGAGGTCCAAACATGAGTAAAAGAGTTGGATTCCAGAGACACGACAAGAGTAACTTCTCTTGACATCGAGGCAGAATTTGACCCACTGCGGCACCAAGGAACCCTGGTAACCCTGAAGTCAATGGAAATTATGGGGAAAACTTTCTAGTGGCTGGAGTTATACCTAGCACAAAGGAAAATGGCTTCTGGAGGCTAATCATCTCAGCCCCAGAACATTAATGCCAAGAGTTTCACAGGGTTGTGTTCTAGGCTCAACTAGTTTCAGCTGCTTTATCAATAACCTTCATTCCATCATCAGGTAAGAAGTAGAGCTAGTGGCTGCAGTGCTCAGCTTCGTTTGCAATTCTTCAGCCAATGAAGCAGTCCATTCCCATATACAAAAAGATGTGGACAAAATCCAGGCTTGCACTTATAAGTGCTACGCAATGATCATCTCCAATGAGAGAAATACCACCTCCCTTTGACTTTCAATGACATTGCCAAATCTTTCACCATCAACTTCCTGGGGGTTGAGGTTGGCCAGAAACTCAACTGGAGCAACCACTTAGATGCCGTGGCTTCCAGAGCAGGTAAGAAACGGAACTTCAATTATCCTAATAGAGACTGGGATAGTAATTGTGTAAAAAGATTGGGGGTAGGGAGAATTTCTGAAGTGAGTGCAGGAGAATTATCTTGATAAGTATGTTTCTAGTCCATCAAGAAAGGAGGCATTGCTGGGTCTGGTTCTGAGGTAAGTCAAGTGAATCAATTGTCAGTAGTGGAACATATGGGGAACGATGATTATAGCTAATCTAAACCTTATGGCACTATGGAAAAGAACAAGGGGTAATCAAGAGTAAAATGGTTAATTGGAGGGCCAATGTCAGTGGGTTGAGAACAGGCTCTGTTAAATTGGGATCAAAGATTGGTAGGCAAAACTGTAATCAAACATACAAATATACAAACATACGAAATTGGAGCAGGAGTAGGCCACTCGAGCCTGCTCTGCCATTCTACTCCACATTTCCACCTACCCCCGATAACCTTCCACCCCCTTGCTTATCAAGAATCTATCCACCTCTGCCTTAAAAATATTCAAAGACTCTGTTACACTCTCTTTTGAGGAAGAGAATTCCAAAGACTCAGGACCCTCTGAGACAAACAAATTTATCCTCATCTGTCTTAAACAGGCAACCCCTTATTTTCAAACAGTTAATCGGACATTGGGCTGCCTCTAACTCAGAGATGGTTCCGGTACATTTTCCAAGAAGGGGAAATGTAGGACAACCAAAAGCAGAGTTCCCTGGATAATGAAAGTGAGAGTAAGATGAAAAAGAAAAAAGGTGCATATGACAGATGTCAGCTTGATAATACAAGTGAGAACCAGGCTGAATACAGAAAGTTCAGAAGGGATGTGAAAAAGGAAATAAGAGAAGCAAAGAAAAAGTAAGAGAAGAGACAGGCAGTTAACATTAAAGGAAATCCAAAAGTCTTGTAGAGGCATATAAATAGGAGATGAACAGTATGAGGAGGGCTGGAGCCATTTGGAGACCAAAAAGGAATCTTACAATTCGAAGCAGAGTGCATAACCGAGGTACTAACTGAGTACTTTGCATCTGTCTTTACCAAGCAGCAGGATATTGCCAATGTCATAGCAAAAGAGGAGGTAGTTGAGATACTGTATGGGCTAAAAGTTGACAAAGGAGGTACTAAAAAGACTGGCTGTACTTAAAGTTGGTAAGTCACCAAATCGGATGGATGCATCCAAGGATGCTGAAGGAAGTAAGAGTAGAAATTGCAGAGGTATTGGCCATAATCTTCCTCCTTAGATACAGGGGGTGGTGCCAGAGGACTGGAGAATTGCAAATGTTATACCCTTGTTCAACAAAGGGCATAAGGATAACCCCACCAACTACCAGCCAGTCAGTTTAATCTCTGGTGGTGGGAAAGCTTTTAGAAATGATAATCTGGGACAAAATTAAGTCACTTGAACAAGTGGGGATTAATTGGGGAAAGCCAGCACAGACTGTAGATGCAAATGTTTAACTAACTTGATTGAGCTTTTTGATGAGGTAACAGAGTGTTGATAGAGTCATAGAGTTATACAGCACAGAAACAGGCCCTTCGGCCCACCATGTCCGCACCGGTCATCAAGCCTATCTATTCTAATCCCATTTTCCAGCACTTGGCCCGTAGCTTTGTATACTATGGCATTTCAAGTGCTCATCTAAATACTTCTTAAATGTTGTGATAGTGAATGTGAGGGTAATGTGATTGATGTGATGTATATGGACTTCCAAAAGGTGTTTGATCAAGTGGCTCACCACCTGACTCTCCAAAGCCTCTCCACCATCTACATGTACAGGTCAGGGGTGTGTTGGAATACTCACCACTAGCCTGGATGGGCCCAGATTTAACATCAAGTGTCAGCAAAGTGAATCCTGTAGAGTAAAACGGTCAGTGGCAGCATAGATAGAAAGTTGGCTGAGTGACTGACTGGAAACAGACTAGTTGTGAACAGTTGTTTTTCAGACTGGGGGGAGGTATACAGCAGTGTTCCCCAGAGGTGGATGTATGTCTTAATGTATATGGACTTGGTTAAATTTCAAAATTTGCAGAAACTTGGAAGTATTGTAAACTGTGATGAGGATAGTGATGGACTTCAAGAGGACATAGAAAGGCTGGTGGAATGGGCTGATGGCAGATGAAATTTCAGGCAGAGAAGGGAATGGGGTCAGCACCTGAACAAACAAAATTGGCAGGGCTATGGGGAGAGGGTGGGGGAGTGGGACTAGATAAGTTGCACCTGCTCTTGCAGAAAACCAGCAGGGGCTCGATGGGCCAAAAGACCGCCCTCTGTGCTGTAACCATTTTATGATTCTATTCTGTGGTGAGTGGCTCACCTCCTGACTCTCCAAAGCCTCTCCACCATCTACATGTACAGGTCAGGAGTGTGTTTGAATACTCGCCACTAGCCTGGATGGGCCCAGATTTAACATCATAAGCTCAACACCATCCAGAACAAAGCAGTTTGCTTGATCAGCAGCTGTTCATCCACCAGCTTAAACATCTACTCCCGCCATCACTGATGTACCTTGATTGCAATGTGTCATATCTACTGGATACACTGCTGCAACTCACCACCTCCAAGTCACATGATCCAAACTTGGACATATCACTCTTCCTCCATGGTCACCACATCAGAATTTTAACTCCCGACCTAACAGCATATTATTACACAGACTACAGTTCAAGACGACGGCTCACCATCATCTTGAGGGCAATTAGGGATGGGCAATAAATGCTGGCATGTCAACAAGGCCAACTACCCGAAAATGAAATTTTTAAAAAATGAATTAGTGACAGAATCTCCTCATATAGTATGGAAAGGAAAATGAATAACATTCAATTTTTTATTCTTTCATGGGATGTATTTTTTTAAAACTTTGCAATCTGTATGAAAACTCAAGTCAAAGCAACACCGGTAACTGCATGAGAAAAGGGGTAGCAACAGGGAACACTGACACGCTTGATTTAATTGCTTCGAAACCTAAGAATTGTAGACAGCATAGAGTCGTACAGCATAGAAACAGGCCCTTTGGCCCACCACGTCCATGCCAACCATAATCCCTATCTATCCTAATCCCACCTGCCTGCCTTAATTCCATATCCCTCTATGCCTTGCTCATTCAAGTACCTGTCCAGATGCCTCTTAAATGTTGCTACTTTTCCTGCCTCCACCACCTTCTCTGGCAGCTCATTCCAGATACTCACTATTCTTTGTGTGAAAAGTTTACCCCTTTGATCCCCTTTAAACCTCCTCCCTCTCACCTTAAATCTATGCCCTCTAGTTTTAGTCACCCCTACCATGGGAAACAGACTCTGGCTATCTACCCTATCTATGCCTCTCATAATTTTATATACCTCTATCATGTCCCCTCTCAGCCTCCTTCGCTCCAGGGAAAACAGGCACAGCCTATCCAATCTCTCTCTTTATAACTCAAGCCCTCCAAACCAGGCAACATCGTTGTGAATCTTTTCTGCACCCTATCTAGCTTAATCGCATCTTTCCTGTAGTGCGGCGACCAGAACTGCACTCAGTACTCCAAATGTGGCCTAACCCACGTTATGTACAACTGTAACATGACGTCCCAACTCTTGTACTCAATGCCTCGGCCGATGAAGGCAAGCACGCCATACGCCTTCTTCACCACCCTGTCTACCTGTGTTGCCACTTTCAGGGAACTATGTATTTGCACCCCAAGGTCTCTCTGCTCAACAACACTCCCCAGGGCCCGGCCATTCACTGTATATGTCCTGCCCTGGTTTAACTTCCCAAAATGCATCACTTCACACTTGTCTGTGGGAAATTCCATTTGCCAATCCCTTGCCCACTTTCCCAGTTGATCTATATCCTGTTGTTTCACTGTCTGCTATACCACCAATTTTGGTATCATCTGCAAACTTACTAATCATGCCCTCTACAGTCACATCCAAGTCATTAATATATATGACAAACAACACAGGGCCCAGCACCGATCCCTGCGGTCCATGCTATAAGTAGGAGCTACAGGCATGAGCAGGGGATCTCTACCATTTTACTCTTAGAAGTATGTGATAATCCATCACCTTTTAAAGCAACGTTACTGGTATATCAATCTTTTCTCAGTGCTGCTGAACCCTTATATCCAATTCCCACTCGGAGGAGACCTTTCCTACTGCTTCCACATGCTATAGTCACCCCCGAGTGCTTTTACAATCCTCAACAAGATTCTTTCAGTTCCTTGCATCTTCACCCATGATTCCCATCCTAGTAAATCTTACCTGTACCCTCTTAGGAGGGAACGGGAGAGAGGCAGACTGAAAATCCAAAAGCAGCATGTGAGAAAGAGGCAATCAAGAAAAACAAAGCAAAATAAAAAAGCATAGGGTCAGTGAGCACAAGAGACTGAGTCGAAATAAGCAACATGTGAGTACAAGAGAAGGCAGTGCCTGTGGTCAGACAGAAAACAGAGAGTCAGGCTTCCAGACAGTGAAAAGCACTTCATTTTTCTGTATTTGTCATATATTTATCATACAGTCAGCAAATGCAATTGACAATTTTGCAATTTAAAAACCAGCTCTCCCCAGGTTCTCAACTGACAGTTAAGAAAAAGCCAAGTGTGTTGGGTCACATTCTCCTGGGCCTCCTCAATACTAACAAAGCCCTGCAGACCTTACTTTGCCAAGACCCCAAGGCTTCAATCGCCAGTGCTCAGATTCCAGGATACTCCCAACAATACTCCCAGGCAGAGGGCCCCTCCTTCCTTTTTGTTACCAGATGCCGTAACTCCTTCTCAAGTGCTACTATCTCATCCCCAGTGCTACCAATGCCCTAGATTATTCTTCCTATTCCCCTGTAATACCAAAGTTCCTCCTGCAGATAACTTAAAAGCACCTATCACTAAAACCCCTAACCCCACAACTGCGACTAAACCAAATATACAAAGATTAATTTAAAAACTTGTTGTTTTGGCTTCTGTCTGCCACAATAAGGCTAAGCAGATTTTAAAACAAATGTGATATAATGGAACGAATAGAGAAATTCTGAATGCTCAAATCCATTCTTTTAAAGTGGGGTTATTCAACCTGCAGTCTGTTTCCAGTTCTATTCAGACCTCCATTGTTTTACCCTCCCACCAGAAGAAACAAGTCTGCTAGTAAGATCATCGGAATTTTTTTAGAAAAAGCATTTGCAGTGTTAGCCATCATCAGGAGTGATGAACAGCTCTTATTCCTTGCAGTCCTGCTTCAATCCGCATTCAATTCAAGAATCCCCAATCGGGTCAGCTTATTCAAGCAGACTTTTTGCCACCTCACTTATCTGAGGGCTGTGAACTAAGGGTGAGAGCAGAAGAAAGATAGCTTACCTTGGAGTTGCTGATTGACCTGGTCACTCAAAGGCTGAACCTGATAATGCCAGCAATCCTGTCCTCTATAGGCACCCACATAATCTGGGATATTTCTTTCCTTCGCAGCACAGAGGCATTGGGAATCCGATAACTATTTATTAGAGTAGGCAGCAGGGGAAACTTTCCAGAACCATGGAGGGCTACTAACATTGAAGGAGAAAGGGGCTGTTAGTCTGGAGAATTGAGATACTGGAAGGGAAGGAAGCTGTTGTAATGACTTTAGCAATAACCTGCTCTGTGATGCTCAGTTTGGGTTCCGCCAGGGCCACTCAGCTCCTGACCTCATTACAGCCTTGGTTCAAACATGGACAAAAGAGCTGAACTCCAGAGGTGAGCTGAGAGTGACTGCCCTTGACAACAAGGCAGCATTTGACCGAGTAAGGCATCAAGGAGCCCTCGCAAAACTGGAGTCAATGGGAATCAGGGGGAAAACTCTCCGCTGGTTGGAGTCATACCTAGCGCAAAGGAAGATGGCTGTGGTTGTTGGAGGTCAATCATCTGAGCTCCAGGACATCACTGCAGGAGTTCCTCAGGGTAGTGTCCTAGGCCCAACCATCTTCAGCTCCTTCATCAATGACCTTCCTTCAATCATAAAGTCAGAAGTGGGGATGTTTGCTGATTGCACGATGTTCAGCACCATTCACGACTCCTCAAATACTGAAGCAGTCCGTGTAGAAATGCAGTAAGACCTGGACAATATCCAGGCTTGGGCTGATAAGTGGCAAGTAACATTTGCACCACACAAGTGCCAGGCAATGACCATCTCCAACAAGAGAGAATCTAACTATCTCCCCCGACATTCAATGGCATTACCATCACTGAATCCCCCACTATCAACATCCTAGGGGTTACCATTGACCAGAAACTGAACTGGAGTAGCCATATAAATACCATGGCTACAAGAACAGGTCAGAGGCTAGGAATCCTGCGGCGAGTAACTCGCCTCCTGACTCTCCAAAGCCTGTCCACCATTTACAAGGCACAAGTCAGGAATACTCTCCACTTGCCTGGATGGGTGCAGCTCCACCACCGACGCACAGTGGCTGCAGTGTGTACCATCTACAAGATGCACTGCAGCAATGCACCAAGGCTCCTCAGACAGCACCTTCCAAACCCGCGACCTCTACCACCTCTAAGGACAAGAGCAGCAGATGCATGGGAGCATCACCACCTGCAAGTTCCCGTCCAAGTCACGCACCATCCTGACTTGGAACTATATCGCAGTTCCTTCACTGTCGCTGGGTTAAAATCCTGGAACTCCCTTCCTAACAGCACTGTGGGTGTACCTACCTCACACGGACTGCAGCGGTTCAAGAAGGCAGCTCATCACCACCTTCTCAAGGGCAATTAGGGATGGGCAATAAATGCTGGCATAGCCAGTGACGTCCACATCTCATGAATGAATTTTAAAAAAATCTCTAGACAGGAAGAAGCAGTGGGGACTTAGGATGCCAGATGGCAAGAGGGTGTGGATCCAGGTTGAGTTTCCAAGGTTTCTTGAGTCTCTTCATAACTGCTCTACAATGTGCTTGATGAAAAAAAGGGAGGAAATGTTCGCACCTGTCTGCCACTGCACGACCAGGCATTTTTTTTAAAGAGATGAACAAAAGTGAGAAACATTGCTCAGATTCTTTAGAGTTGTAGAGTATCAGCCATTAAGCTGAAAAGGTGTTGAGCTGTCAGGAGGATTTCTAAAATTTTATTGGAACATTCACACCGCCACACTACACCAAAGTCAATCGAGGTTGTAATTATATGTGAGGAAGGATAAATTACCCACCCATGGGGCGGGGACAGTATTTATAATACAGGAAGGAGGGGTTTAATGTTGGTGGGAGCCATCTCCCATACTCACACTGGCAGGTTTCAAGCGGTTAATGATTGTGCTCTTTCCGCTGTTGTCCAGCCCCAAGCAAAGGACATTCACCTCCCTGCGCTTCAACCTCAGCCAAACGGCCAACTTATCCAACAAGCCCATGGCTGGATTGGGCGGCAGTGACTCGGGTCTCCTGTTTGGTTGCCAGGTCCCTCTGCTCTCGCTTGTGTGTTTGCAGTGACGCAAGTGCAAAACTCAACCTCCCTGTCCGTGCACCCGGCTCCCAGGCAACAACTGCTCGCCACCTGCGCTGGATGGGGATGGGTGCATTTATCCTGAAAAAGAGGATTGCACATTCAGGTCAAGGAGCCAGGGGACGCCGTATGCTCTTCTAGGTTTTTTTAAACATTAGTATCGCGCTTGTTTTGCTGGGAGAGGAATACATAATCGCTGTCCAACAGCGGCCCATTTCAAGCTCGACTGCACAATTTTGCTTGCGCTTGCTTTCAATGAACAGAGCAGCATCTTAATCGACGACCACGAATCCAGACTGCAACCGGAGTTGCTTTCTGTCCGAATTCTCAGATTGTAGTTGACGAGTCTGACGCTTGATCGAACCCTTAAGGAGACATCGGATTGTCCAAATGCCACCAGCAAAATTAAAATAACAACAAAAGTGCCCTCTTTTTACAGGGATACAAACAATAAACACCCAAATCATGCCAAAGAAAATGAAAACTTAGCAAATTAAATAATATTTTCTGCATCGTCTATGCACTTCAGTCCCTCCTTGTGCCCACTGGTCGCAGCTAACCTTAAGCATACCAGCGGCCACTGCATGCTCCTTTGCAGAGTCACCCATGCACGGATACTGCCGCGGACGAGACAGGCAGCCAGAGAGACGATTTCCACAGACCGCAACAAGCATGGCCTGTGGATGGTTACCTTGGGTTGACAAGTGTATGTGTGTTTGAAAATAATAGATATTCTAGATATAAAAATTGCACTTTAGGGATTGAGATTGTATTGCAAGGGCAGTACAATATAAAACTAATAGAATGCTTGGGTTGTACGAGGCTTTGTTACAGCACTGTTGGCCAATACGTGGCTATTTGGGAATCCAGGTGTAGCTAATCACATTTTTCATTAATAAATTAAAAATGAGAAAAGAGAGAACCTGCATTTGTATAGCATCTTTCGGAACTTCATGACACCCTAAAGTGCTGTAAAACCAATTAAATACTTTTAAATTGTAGTTATTGCTGCAATGTAGGGAAGCACAGCAATAATTGAAAGGTAGCAAGGTCCCACAAACAACAATGTGATAATTGCCACATAATGTGTTTTTTTTTAAGTGATATTGGCCAGGATATAGAATGGTTACAGCACAGAAGGAGGCCATTCGGCCCATCATGTCTGCAGGCTCTCTGCAAGAGCAACTCTCCGAGTCCCACTCCCCTGCCTTCTCCCGATGCCCTGCAAATTTTCTCTGTTCAGGTGATTATCCAATTCTCTTTTGAAGGCCTTGATTGAATCTGCCTCCACTACGCTCTCATGCACTGCATTCCAGATCCCATTGCTGTTGCTTCTTTTGCCAATCACCTTAAATCGGTGTCCTCTGATTCTGTATACTTCTGTCAATGGAACAGTTTCTCCCTGTCTACTCGATCCAAAGCTCTCATGATTTTGAACACCACTTTCCTCAGGGTAGTGTCGTAGGCCCAACTATCTTCAGCTGCTTCATCGATGACCTTCCTTCAATCATTAGGTCAGAAGTGGGGATGTTCGCTGATGATTGCACAATGTTCAGAACCATTCGTGACTCCTCAGATACTGTCCGTATAGAAATGCAGCAAGACCTGGACAATATCCAGGCTTGGGCTGATAAGTGGCAAGTAACATTTGCGCCACACAAGTGCCAGGCAATGACCATCTCCAACAAGAGAGAATCTAACCATCACCCCTTGACATTCAATGGCATTACCATCGCTGAATCCCCCACTATCAACATCCTAGGGGCTACCATTGACCAGAAACTGAACTGGAGTAGCCATATAAATACCGTGGCTACAAGAGCAGGTCAGAGGCTAGGAATCCTGTGGTGAGTAACTCACCTCCTAACTCCCCAAAGCCTGTCCACCATCTACAAGGCACAAATCAGGAGTGGATGGGTGCAGCTCTGACAACACTCAAGAAGCTCGACACCATCCAGGACAAAGCAACCCGCTTGATTGGCACAGTGGAAGCAGTGTGCACCATCTACAAGATGCACTGCAGCAATGCACCAAGGCTCCTTAGACAGCACCTTCCAAACCGTGACCTCTACCAATCAGAAGGACAAGAGCAGCAGATGCATGGGAACACCACCACCTGCAAGTTCCCCTCCAAGCCACACACCATCCTGACTTAGAACATAGAACATTACAGCGCAGTACAGGCCCTTTGGCCCTCGATGTTGCGCCGACCTGTGAAAGCATCTGACCTACACTATTCCATTTTCATCCATATGTCTATCCAATGACCACTGAAATGCCCTTAAAGTTGGCGAGTCTACTACTGTTGCAGGCAGGGCATTCCACGCCCCTACTACTCTGAGTAAAGAAACAACCTCTGACATCTGTCCTATATCTATCACCCCTCAACTTAAAGCTATGTCCCCTCGTGTTTGCCATCACCATCCGAGGAACAAGACTCTCACTATCCACCCTATCTAACCCTCTGATTATCTTATATGTCTCTATTAAGTCACCTCTCCTCCTCCTTCTCTCCAACGAAAACAACCTCAAGTCCCTCAGCCTTTCCTTGTAAGACCTTCCCTCCATACCAGGCAACATCCTAGTAAATCTCCTCTGCACCCTTTCCAAAGCTTCCACATCCTTCCTATAATGCAGTGACCAGAACTGCACACAATACTCCAGGTGCGGCTGCACCAGAGTTTTGTACAGCTGCAGCATGACCTCGTGGCTCCGAAACTCGATCCCCCTACTAATAAAAGCTAGCACACCATATGCCTTCTTAACAGCCCTATTAACCTGGGTGGCAACTTTCAGGGATTTATGTACCTGGACACCAAGATCTCTCTGCTCATCTACACTACCAAGAATCTTCCCATTAGCCCAGTACTCTGCATTCCTGTTACTCCTTCCAAAGTGAATCACCTCTGTCTTTTTCCGCATTAAATTCCATTTGCCACCTCTCAGCCCAACTCTGCAGCCTATCTATGTCCCTCCGTAACCTACAACATCCTTCGGCACTATCCACAACTCCACCGACCTTCGTGTCATCCGCAAATTTACTAACCCACCCTTCTACACCCTCATCCAGGTCATTTATAAAAATGACAAACAGCAGTGGCCCCAAAACAGATCCTTGCAGTACACCACTAGTAACTAAACTCCAGGATGAACATTTGCCATCAACCACCACCCTCTGTCTTCTTTCAGCGAGCCAATTTCTGATCCAAAGCTCTAAATCACCTTCAACCCCATACTTCCGTATTTTCTGCAATAGCCTACCGTGGGGAACCTTATCAAACACCTTACTGAAATCCATATACACCACATCCACGGCTTTACCCTCATCCACCTGTTTGGTCACCTTCTCGAAAAACTCAATAAGGTTTGTGAGGCACGACCTACCCTTCACAAAACCGTGCTGACTATCGCTAATGAACTTATTCTTTTCAAGATGATTATAAATCCTGTCTCTTATAACCTTTTCCAACATTTTACCCACAACCAAAGTAAGGCTCACAGGTTTGTGAGAGACAGGGCTGTCTCTACTCCCCTTCTTGAACAAGGGGACAACATTTGCTATCCTCCAGTCTTCCGGCACTGTTCCTGTCGACAATGACGACATAAAGATCAAGGACAAAGGCTCTGCAATCTCCTCCCTGGCTTCCCAGAGAATCCTAGGATAAATCCCATCTGGCCCAGGGGACTTATCGATTTTCACACTTTCCAAAATTGCTAACACCTCCTCCTTGTGAACCTCAATCCCATCTAGCCTAGTAGTCTGTATCTCAGTATTCTCCTCGACAACATTTTCTTTCTCTACTGTAAATACTGACGAAAAATATTCATTTCACACTTCCCCTATATCCTCTGATTCCACACACAACTTCCCACTACTATCCTTGATTGGCCCTAATCTAACTCTAGTCATTCTTTTATTCCTGATATACCTATAGAAAGCCTTAGGGTTTTCCCTGATCCTATCCACCAATGACTTCTCGTGTCCTCTCCTCGCTCTTCTTAGCTCTCCCTTTAGATCCTTCCTGGCTAGCTTGTAACTCTCAAGCGCCTTAACTGAGCCTTCACGTCTCATCCTAACATAAGCCGCCTTCTTCCTCTTGACAAGCGCTTCAACTTCTTTAGTAAACCACGGCTCCCTCGCTCGACAACTTCCTCCCTGCCTGACAGGTACATACTTATCAAGGACATGCAGTAGCTGCTCCTTGAATAAGCTCCACATTTCTATTGTGCCCATCCCCTGCAGTTTCCTTCCCCATCCTACGCATCCTAAATCTTGCCTAATCGCATCATAATTTCCTTTCCCCCAGCTATAATTCTTGCCCTGCGGTATATACCTGTCCCTGCCCATCGCTAAGGTAAACTTAACCGAATTGTGATCACTATCACCAAAGTGCTCACCTGCATCTAAATCTAACACCTGGCCGGGTTCATTACCCAGTACCAAATCCAATGTGGCATCGCCCCTGGTTGGCCTGTCTACATACTGTGTCAGAAAACCCTCCTGCACACACTGGACAGAAACTGACCCATCTAAAGTACTCGAACTATAGTATTTCCAGTCAATATTTGGAAAGTTAAAGTCCCCCATAACAACTACCCTGTTACTCTCGCTCCTGTCGAGAATCATCTTCGCTATCCTTTCCTCTACATCTCTGGAACTATTCAGAGGTCTATAGAAGACTCCCAACAGGGTGACCTCTCCTCTCCTGTTTCTAACCTCGGCCCATACTACCTCAGTAGACGAGTCCTCAAACGTCCTTTCTGCTGCCGTAATACCCTCCTTGATTAACAATGCCACACCCCCCCCCCCCCCCCTCTTTTACCATCTTCTCTGTTCTTACTGAAACATCTAAATCCCGGAACCTGCAACATCCATTCCTGTCCCTGCTCTACCCATGTCTCTGAAATGGCCACAACATCGAGATCCCAGGTACCAACTTGGAACTATATCACCATTCCTTCACCGTTGCTGGGTCAAAATCCTGGAACTCCCTTCCTAACAGCAGTGTGGGTGTACCTACCCCACATGGACTGCAACGGTTCAAGAAGGCAGCTCACCACCACCTTCTCAAGGGCAATTAGGGATAGGCAATAAATGCTGGCCTGGCCAGTGATGCCCATATCCCATTAATGAATAAAAAACAATTCCAGTTGAAGTTGAACCAAAATTTTATACAGGTTTATCATAAATTCCTTGTTTTTATACTCTTATTTATAAAGCATAGGATTCCCTATGCTTTATTAACTGCTTTCTCAACCTGCCCTGCAACTTTCAATTATTTTTGTATATTGGAAAAACTTTTTTTTGAATAGTACCATGGGATCTTCTGCATCCAGATGAGCAGGCAGATGGGGCCTTGGTTTTAATGATTTATCTGAAAGTTGGCATCTCCCACAGTGAAGTACTCCATCAGTAATACAATGAAGTTTCAGCTTACATTGTGTTCAAGTTCCGAGTGTGGGAATTGAACCACAACGTTCTAATCGAGGTGAGAATGCTACCACTGAGAGAAGACTGATACTGCGATTGGACATGTAACCTCAATGCTCATATTTGCATGCCATATGTATTTTAACCTTTTTTGTGTATTTCATGGTAAAATAGGAAGACAAAAAGGAGAGCACTTAAATGTTTCTTGATTGTTTTGTGTGCTTTACTTCCTTGGCTACTGTTAAAATGGCGTGTTGGTGAAAATGCAGCATGTCGGCACATCGATACACTAGCAACAGCAGGGAGCTATCATTGTGGTCAACTCAGCCAATTGGAATTAACCAACATCGTATGTAAGGTGTTTTCGACTAAAATTAGTGGGTGTGACTAAGATGGTTTCACCATAGCCATGCGTGTGGCATGTTAGCAATTTCTATTGGACAACACTGTTTCGATTAACACTTGGAGAAGTGTGCCCAGTTTTGGAATCCACATATCAGAATATCAATACTCGAGAAGATCCAGTGGAGAGGAGCTGAAATGATACCCATTTTTGTTATTGGGATGGCACCAGGTGTTGGGGCTATTTTTAATAGTGAAACATTGGCTTAGAGGAGATGTGATTCAGTTAATTAATGATGAAAGGATTGGATTTAGTCTAATATAAAAGCAAAATACTGCAGATGCTGGAAATCTGAAATAAAAACGAAAAATGCTGGAAATACTCAGCAGGCCTGGCAGCATCTGTGAAGAGAGAAGCAGAGTTAACGTTTCAGGTCAGTGACCTTTCATCAGAACTGGCAAATGTTAGAAATGTAATAGGTTTTAAGCAAATAAAGTGGGGGTGGGGCAAAAGATAACAAAAGGGAAGGTGTTGATAGGACAGAGGGTCACAGAGAATAACTGACCAGCAGGTCATGGAGTAAAGGCAAACGGTGTGTTAATGGTGTGGTGAAAGACAAAGCGTTAGTGCAGAGAGGGTGTTAAATGATCAAATAATGAACAGCCCTGATGAAGCAAAGTAAAATAAAATTAAAATAAAATATAAAAATAAATAAAGAGGGGGGCCAGTCATGCTCTGAAATTATTGAACTCAATGTTCAGTCCGGTAGGCTGTAGCGTGCCTAATTGGTAAATAAAGAAGCTGTTCCTCGAGCTTGCATTGATGTCCACTGGAACACTGCAGCAAGCCCAGGACAGAGATGTGGGCATGAGAGCTGGGGGTGGAGGGAGGTATTGAAATGGCAAGCGACCGGAAGCTCAGGGGCATGTTTTCGGACTGAGTGAAGGTGTTCTGCAAAGCGGTCACCCAATCTGCATTTGGTCTCCCCAATGTAGAGGATACCGCATTGTGAGCAGTGAATACAGTATACTAAATTGAAGGAAGTGTAAGTGAATCGCTGCTTCACCTGAAAGGAGTGTTTGGGGCCTTGGAGAGTGAGGAGAGAGGAGGTAAAAGGGCAGTTATTACACCTCCTGCGATTGCATGGGAAGGGAACGAGGTGTCAGGGGTAATAGAGGAGTGGACCAGGGTGTGGCAGAGGGAACGATCCCTTCAGAATGCTGACAGGAGGGAGGAGAAGATGCATTTGTTAGTAGCATCACATTGGATGTGGCAGAAATGGTAGAGGATGATCCTTTGGATATGGAGACTGGTGGGTTGGAAAGTGAGGACAAGGGGAACCCTGTCACGGTTTTGGGAGGGAGAAGGGGTGAGGGTAGAGGTGCGGGAAATGGGCCAGACACGGTTGTAGGCCTGGTCAACCACAATGGGGGCGGAATCCTCGGTTAATGAAAAAGGAAGACATATCAGAAGCACTGTTCAGTTCAGTTTAGAGATACAGCACTGAAACAGGCCCTTCGGCCCACCGAGTCTGTGCCGACCATCAACCACCCATTTATACTAATCCCATATTCCTACCACATCCCCACCTGTCCCTATATTTCCCTACCACCTACCTATATTAGGGGCAATTTATAATCGCCAATTTACCTATTAACCTGCAAGTCTTTGGCATGTGGGAGGAAAGCGGAGCACCCGGAGAAAACCCACGCAGACAAAGGGAGAACTTGCAAACTCCACACAGGCAGTACCCAGAATTGAACCTGGGTCGCTGGAACGGTGAGGCTGCAGTGCTAACCACTGTGCCGCCCAAGGTAGCATCATCAGAGCAGATGTGTTGGAGACGGAGAAACTGGGAGAATGGAATGGAGTCCTTTATAGGAGGCAGGATGTGAAGAAGTTGAGGTAGCTGTGGGAGTCCGTGAGCTTATAATGAATATTAGTAGACAGTCCATCTCCCAGAGATGGAAACAGAGAAGTCAAAGAAGGGAAGTGTCCGAGATGGACCATAAAGGTGAGAGTAGGGTGGAAACTGGAAGCAAAGTTAATAAAGTTTTCCAGTTCGGGGCGGGAGCAGGAAACCGATAGTCATCAATGTACCGGAATAAGAGTTGGGGGAGGGGGCCTGAGTAGGACTGGAACAAGGAATGTTCGACATATCCCACAAAAAGACAGGCATAACTAGGACCCCTGTGGGTAGCCTTGAAGGAAATGAGTGGAGTTGAAGGAGAAGGTGTTCAATGTGAGAACAAGTTTAGCCAGGCGGAGGAGGGTGGTGGTGGATGGGGTCTGGTTGGGCCTCTCTTCAAGGAAGAAGCGGAAAGCCCTCAAACCATCCTCGTGGGGGATGGAGGTGTAGAGAGATTGGACATTCCATAGTGAAGAGGAGGTGGTTCGGGCCAGGAAACTAGAAATTGTCAAAATGGCATAGGGCAGCAGAAGAGTCACAGATGTAGGTGGGAAGAGACTGGACCAGGGGAGAAAAGATAGTCAAGGTAGGAAGAAATAATTTCTGTGGGGCAGGAACAGGCTGGTGGTTCGGTTATTTAAGGTTGTAAACCGTGGTGCGAAGTCAACTCCCCCTTGTCCCCTTTATTCCCTGCACCCACTTGATCCTGGCTGTCACGTGGGACTGAAGTCCTCTTAATTCAGGCTCAGGCTGGGTGTTTGGGATATCGGATTTCAAGAGAGCCACCCTCCAGCTTAATCCACAGCTACAATAGTACAAAGAGGAGGAACTCAGTCCTTTCTTTAACTATCACTTTACTTTATTCTCGTTGTTGTACAATGTACGAATAAGGCTTATACACTTAGTTAGACAAAAGCATGCGACTCCAACTGAGTTATACAGTTAATAACAAAACTAGCTAGAATTCATAAGCACACCCACTAGGTTCCTCTGACATTTCCCTGACCTAGTCACAGAATACAAAGGATATTACCTGAAAAAGGGAGAGTTAACGCTGGCCAGGTGTTCTGTTCTCTCTCTCTCTCTCTCCTACGTCGTCGTCGCGTCGCTCACGCAAAGTCTTCCACTTCCACGATGGTTGATTTCCGGAGTTTTCGCTGGCTCTATGCCCAAAAGGCTCTCCTCTTATCCTCCCTCTTATCTCTCCTGAATCGGACATTGAAAAACATGATATCTGAGCTGTCTCTTTCCGGTTGGTTTAAGCTTGCTCACTTCGTTCACATCTTCTCTTAATTGGCCCAGGCCCAAAGACACACCGTGTCCAAATAAGACCCTTTTCCTGTGATCGATCCTTTGTCTTGTCTTGTCTCATAAAGTAATTAGTTCAAACTGTTTGTTTTTTTACCAGCACAGGTCAGTGTCCAAGCTCCAGGTTACTACAGGTCAAACGATCCCAGCAGTTTGTAACAGATTCTGTATTTCTTACAGCCCCTGACCAACATCTCCCCCCTCATGATCCAAAGATACTTATCTTAGGATCATCAAGTTTCCCTTCTCCGTGAACCATTCCCGAGAATGTCATTGTCCCCCAGTGGGTGTGCAATACTGTTACATATAAAAAGATACATTCCTAAAACTTAGTATATACAGTTTTTTTATATTGATAATCGTTCCTTCTGTTTCATTATAGCCCCATCATCCAATCTTTGAAAAATTTCATTTTTCCACCTTCTAAGCTGATATACATTGAGTACAACAATTATTAGCGCACATAGAATCACTATGACAGCAATATGTGATACAATTCTGACCCATGGATGTATTTGAACATTAGATCCCCAATTCCAAAACTTATTCCAAAACCCTGGGTCACTCAACAGTTCATTTGCCTTGTTGGCATGAGTTCTAATTGTTTTAGTGTGTTTATTCCATTGATGAATTATCTCTTTTGCCTCTTCTGCTATTTGTGCCCAATCCGCTGTCAGGTGTGGGATGGGTGGTAATTCGGTGGCAATATATTCCCTTGCCTCTTGATCTGTATCAGTACGCTGGACCATAAGATTTTCCTTTATCACTATCCTCATTATTGGCTCAGGCAGTACTTATCCACCAACAACCAAGTCCGAGGTGACATTGTGAATGGCTACATTGTGTCCCTCCAGAGGGCACTGTTTCCATCCCTTGTTGTAATTCATAGCAGCCGTGGCTATGTAATACGTTTGCCCCACAAGGGCATATTGTAAAAATGTCTGGTTATTAACAGGCAAAATGGACAATGAACAATTTTCATAGGTGCTGAGCCCGCAATTTGTAATTTTCTGTCTCGTTGTCTCTTCCGGACAGGCCCAGTGATTCCCTCCTTGATGACGTTTTGACAAATCTACCCCTTTCTCAACACCATCCATTACAATGGCATGAGATGGTGGGTTACTTAAAGATATCCAAATACCCTCCTGGTACTTGCCCACATTATGGACTCTCTTTAAAGGGTAGGTCAAATTACTCCCGTGTCGGGGAATTTGAAACACTGCCCCAACATAATATCTTCCTCTATCCTCGTCACAGGTACCGAGCACTCTGTTAGTTAAGGTCAAACTTCTGTTCCCTTCGGTATACCCAATGTCTTTCTCGCACACGCCAACCCATCTACTCCCGCATAGTACAAATTTAAATCTTCTCGCTGTCCTTTGTTGGTTCGAACTATCTTGATCTGCCGAGCAAAGTTGTTTCTGGCCACGGGATAATCTTCCCGCATCGACACTGCTTCAGGCGCGTTCATTCGTCGTGATAGCTCCGATGTGGGTTCACCTATAGTCCCAAATATGGTCAATCCAATTGCAATGCAATGTCTCACCCTCTTCATTGTGGGCTGGACCTGTAATATACAAGTGTAATTTCTGCTCTTATTTACAGTTTCTTTCTTATCCTATTTTAAGTCCAGCCTCTCCATACACTGAGCCAGACTGTCTATATCTTGTTCCCAATTTGTTACTGATTTCTAACCGTCCATTTCTCCTAGCCCACTTACTTCCCCTGTTTTCTTTATTTTTCTTTCTTTTTTTTTCCCTCGATTTCCCTCTGTATGTGGATGTACAACTTCAGGTTGTCTTTCAAACACTTCCGCTTGGATCCGCAGTTGATCCTGCTCTTGATCTCCCTGACCTTCGATCGGAACATCGGTAGCATCAAGCATCACGTGCCAACTGTGATTATCTTGTTTTTCTCCTAACTTTAACTGATTAATGTGATACCAGCCACTCTTATCTGGTGCCGTCAATACTTTGTATACAGATGGACTAGCTTTATCTACTATCTCTCTCATAGGGACCGGTGAACTTTGGACTCAAAAATGAGGTGGGCTGGTATATTCTGATCATTACCCTTTGTCCGGGGCTCAACTCTATCAGGCTGGCTTTCGCATCGAAATAAGCCTTACTTTGCTGTCTCTTCTTTCCCTGTTGGTGAGCTGCCACGTAATTTGCTTTCCTCACTGCTTCTACTAGTTGTTGTACCCATTTTTCTGATATAATACTGTCCACCTCGGGTTCGGACAAGTCCAAACCTACCAACCCCTCCATTCCTCTCATGTCCCTTCCCGTCATGAGTTTATAGGGAGTATAACCTGTTGATGAAGCTGCGGTATTCCTGATTACCATCAACACATAGGGCAGAACAACCTGCCAGGTCGCCTTGTGCTGCTGTACCATTTTAGCTATCATGTTTTTCAATGTCCGATTCATCCTTTCCACAATTCCACTGGACTGTGGTCTATAGGGTATGTGGAATATCTGTTTAACCCCAAAGAGGGTCATTACATTTTGCATTACTTGGGCTGTAAAATGTGTTCCCTGATCTGATTCTATGCTTCGGGGTAAACCCCACCGAGTGAATACCCTTTCTAACAGAATTCTCGCGGTGACTTTGGTTGTATTTGTTCTGGTTGGGAAAGCTTCCACCCATTTGGTAAACGTATCTACTATTACTAGAATGTATTTAAACCCTCCTGGAGTGGGGGGTAAGGGTCCTACATAGTCTATCTGTAAATTAGTCCAAGGCCCTTCTACTGGTCTAGTATGTCGGAGGGCCCCTTTCTTGACATTCCTATCGGGGTTGTGTTGTGCACAGATCAAACAATTCTTGACATTGTGTTCCACGTCCCCTTTCATTCCAGGCCACCAGCACACCTCCTTTATCCTTTCCAGGGTACTCTCTGTCCCTTTATGTCCCCATATGTCATGGTACCAGTGGATTATTTGGTTTCGTCCCCCCTCTGGCACTACAAATTTTCCTTCACATAAAACCACTCCGTCCTGAATATAGATCCCCTTGTACTCTTTGTATGTATCTGACTCTACCCCTTTTATCAGTTTTTTTCAATTCTCCATCTTTCTTCTGCTCCTCTGTTTACCTTAACCTGTTTTCCTTTCTGTTCCCCAATGTCCTCAATCGGTGGCTGCCATTCCTGCCCACTAACAGCACCTTGTTTGGCTAGCTCATCCGCTTTCCTGTTCCCTTCCGGAGTAAGTTTTGAATGAGCTTTTACTTTCGTGATCCCATATCCTTTCCCCTGTGCTCCTTCAAAGATGTATCTTAATAATGGAGCCGATGGAAGGGGCTTCCCATTTGCTGAGACAAAACCCCTCGCCTCCCATAAGGGCAAATGTTCCATGAGGCTATTCCAGACATGCATGCTAACAGAATATATAACCGATCCAAGCGCGAAGTATTCCGGGTGGCCAACCACATATGCGACGGCTGCTAATTCTGCCGCCTGCATGCTCATGGTTTTAGGCAATTTTAAGGCTGCGCTAAACTTTTTTCCTGACCGTGTTCGTCTTCTACATATATCCCGCACCCAGTCCTCCTCCTCACCATCCTGTACTGAAGAGGAACTATCCACAAAAATTTTTAAGTGGGGTTCTTCTTTTTCCTTTTCATCTTTACTTTCTGTCTCCATTGCTTTCTCCAATCCACTCCCACCCCCTCCCTTTTTGTTTTGATACAAATGGTCCCTTGGGATCATTTGCTATCATGACTTGACACTCATGTTTCTCTCCTTGATACACTAGGTTGTCTGCCAACATAGTGGTGGTTTTTACTCCTTTCACGCTTATGTTTCTTCCCTGCAACAATAGTGTCCACCTAGCAATTCGGTTCTGACTTACTGACCCTTCTTTGATCCTACCGTTTAATAGTAACTGTACAGGGGTATGTTCTGTCAATATTGTAAGTGGGTTCAGTCCCACTACATAAGTAAAATACTGTACTGCCCAAAAAACTAACAAATATTTCTCGCGTGTTGTATACCCCTGCTCTACCGGTGAAAGCATACGCTACTGGTCTCAATTTCCCGTGTGTCTCCTGTCACAGAACAGCCGAGAGGGTGGTGTCTGTGGTCGCTACCTCCAATGAAAACAGCTCAGTTGGATTTGGGGTTTTCAGAGCAGGCGCAGCAGCTAGTGCCTGTTTTAAATCTGAAATGGCCTGTGTGTGTTCAGTTTTCCACTCCCACGCCACATTCTTTTTCAATAGCTCCATTAATGGGACCGCGTTTGTAGCGAATCCATCAATGTGGTCCCTGCAATATCCCACCAAACCCAGGAAAGATCTCAACCCTTTTACATCCCTCGGGACAGGGAGTCTGCCAACCGCTACTACCCTTCGTTGGTCAATTTCTCTTCCCGGTGTCAAGATCATTCCCAAGTAAGTAACCTTCTGTTTCATAACCTGCGCTTTTTTAGGGTTTACTTTTAGTCCCAATTCGTGTAACAATTGTAATAATTCACTTAGTAACTGATAATGTTCCTGTTCCGTTTCAGTTTGTAGCAGTAAATCATCTACATACTGCACCAGACATTCAGGCTTTGAGAACCTTTTTAACCCTTCCCTTAAACATTGGTGAAATATAGACGGGGAATTATGAAATCCCTGTGGCAGGGTGGTCCATGTATATTGTTGTCCTTGAAAGGTAAACGCAAATTTATATTGGCATTCTTTCTCCAGTGGAATAGACCAAAATCCGTTACTTATGTCTAAAACAGTGAACCACTGTGCGTCCTCATTTTGTTTAACTACTGTCTCTGGGCTAGTTGCTACGGTAGGGGCCGTTAATGGGGTCACCTTATTTAATTCTCGATAGTCTATCGTTAGTCGCCAGCTACCGTCTGGTTTCCTCACCGGCCAAATAGGTGAGTTGTTAGTGGATACTACCGGTCTTAGAGTTTGCTGCTACAAGGGATACTATCACTTTTTCCACCTCCTCTTCTGCCTGTTTCGGAAAATCATACTGCTTCTGTGGTTTGGGGTCTGGGCCCTGTATATACACACACTCCCGGTCATTTTCCTACAATCGTGTTTATGTCGAGCAAATACTACTGAATTCCGTGTGATAATTTGTTGTACTTCACTATCGCTACTCATTTCTTTTGGTCTTGTCCACAGTTCCCCGAACGTGCATATCCTATCCTGGTATTCCCCCACCGGGACGGATGTGTGATCTATACTACCCATGCCCTAGGGCATTTGCCAAATCGCACAATTAACAGGGTCAAAACAGAGTCCCGCTTTAGCCATGTAATCACACCCTAATATATGTTCTTGTTCTCTGGGTAACTCAATGAGAACCATTGAGTGCTCTATTGCTAAGTCCCCCACACTGACTTCCAACGGTACGCTCATATATCCCACTTGTGAATGTCCTGTAAATCCACGTAAAACAAGTTTACTTTGAATTTTCCAATCTACTTTACTAACATTGGTGGTGTTTACGGCGGTTCGGGATCCTCCAGTGTCCCAAAGGAACGTGACCGGGCGGCCTCCAACCCTACCATTCACTAGGTGTCTCCGTGTTATCCTACCACGTGTCACACACCCATAACGGAGAGGCCTGCGACCGTCATTGTGGTTCAGGGTACAACCCCGAAGACGGTGCTATCTCTAGTATATCACATTGAGGATTTGACCTATTTGGTCCTTCCACGGGTAGGCTCTGGCGTTTGTTCTGGCCTTCTCCCGGACCTACATTTTCTCGTCTCAGGTTTGGGCATTCTCTTGAAATGTCCCTCCTGGCCTCAGTTATAGCAGTAGGTCGGCCCGCCCGGAGTGCTCCCTGTTCTTGGGACGGATCCTCTCCCAATGCCTCTACCCCTTCCTCCTGTCTGAAAGGCTGGGTGGGGTGCCCCTTGTGCAGTTCCCCTCCCTTCATTTCTCCAGGTTATCGTCTGATCTTTTACAAGCATTGCCTTTCCCCCAGGGGCCTTGGAGAATTTTGTTGTTTCCTTCTCCCATGCTCTAACCATCCTCTTGAGTACCCAAGTCTGTGTGTGTGTGTGTCATCAGAGGGATCAAATTGATCTAGTGCCCTTCTTGACTCCTCAGTGCCATGCGACACCAGCGTTCTCAGCCATCGATTTTCTAATCTCTGGCGTTGGATTGGCTCTATCTAGGTTCGTGCCATACCCCTTAACACCGCCCAGATGCGAGTTGCAAACGCGACAGGGTGTTCACCTTTTCTTTGATAGCATTTCGTTAGCGCCTCCACTGGGTCCCCTCTGTTAGCACCCATGACATTTAATACTTGTTCTTTTAAATCCTCATTTGTGCCTCTACCGAGTTTTTGCTCTTCCGGTAGGGCAGAGTGTATGTGTGGGTGTAGGCACATTATAATTAATTTTCTTTCTTCAGCATCATCTAAGTCGTGTATTCCTCTCTGTTGACTGACCGCTTGGAACAGCTCCCGAGGATCATTCCCGGGTGCGCACGTCCCAATATCTTTCGCAATATCCCTCAATTGCTGTACCCCCATTGGAGTGGAATATGTCATATGCAGGCCAGCTGCCACCTGGCCATCTGCCCCTATCGCTGCCCTAGTGGTCACAAGGGGGGCCATGGGGGCCCTTGGCTCCTTTGGTTCTGGCTCATACGCTGTCGGAGGATCCTCGGGTAGAGGGTCTCCGTCATCATGGCCATATCTAGCCGCTTCGTCTGCTAACTCATTCCAATCTTTGCCCCCTTCACCATTCTCCTCACTTCCTTCGGGTGCAAAAGCACAGATTATACCTCTCTGCGTGGCTTGCTGCTCTTGCAGTCTCGCTATGTATTTTTGACACTGTGTGATCACCTGAATTACTTCTCTTTTCCTGAGCTGCTCTCTGAATCACATTCATGGCAGTTTTTAAATCACTACATTGCTGCTTCCATCCTTCCACCTCAGCTTTAGCTGCTTGGGCTTCTCCCTCTTGCCTACTTTTTTCCATAACTAGTTTTTCACACTGTAACTGATATTGGTTCATATGCATCAAATCCGCACTTCTCTGTCCCTGCAAATCAGTTACTTTTTCACGAAGGCGGGCTGCCTCCTCACGGAGTTTTTTATTCTCTTCCTCTAGTCTGTTCTGCTCATTTTTAGCCTGCTGTTGGCATTCTATCCATTCCTCAAGTAAGCAGCCGATAGCTACTGACTTCTGTATCTTTTTAAATTTCCTAGCTGACATCTTTCCTTGTGCAATCTTCCAAAGGGCTTCCCCTATGGTTTTCCCTTATCGCTATTGTGACCGGCATATTCTCCGTATTGTGGCCATTTCACTATTACGTATTTTTGGAGGAATCCCTTCCAATCAAAACCGTCCGAGTCTGCAAGGTTTGGAGATTCCCTTTGTTTCGTCATCTTATGTTAGTAGCTACAAATTAACCCCTAAGTTCCTGTTCTCTGTACTTTGCCAATTCAGTTCGGCTCGAGTCTCCCGCTGATTCAATGGAGAGATTTATCCTCGAGCCCACCCAGGGACGCCAATTATGTAAACCGTGGCGCGGAGTCAACTCCCCCTTGTCCCCTTTATTCCCTGCACCCACTTGATCCTGCCTGTCACGTGGGACTGAAGTCCTCTTAATTCAGGCTCAGGCTGGGTGTTTGGGATATCGGATTTCAAGAGAGCCACTCTCCAGCTTAATCCACAGCTACAATTACTGGCTTGGTACAAAGAGGAGGAACTCAGTCCTTTCTTTAACTATCACTTCACTTTATTTTCGTCGTTGTACAATGTACGAATAAGGCTTATACACTTAGTTAGACAAAAGCATGCAACTCCAACTGAGTTATACAGTTAATAACAAAACTAGCTAGAATTCATAAGCACACCCACTAGGTTCCTCTGATATTTCCCTGACCTAGTCACAAAATACAAAGGATATTACCCGGAAAAGGGAGAGTTAACGCTGGCCAGGCGTTCTGTTCTCTCTCTCTCTCTCCTACGTTGTCACCGCGTTGCTCACGCAAAGTCTTCCACTTCCACGATGGTTGATCTCTGGAGTTTTCGCTGGCTCTATGCCCAAAAAGCTCTCTTCTTCTCCTCCCTCTTATCTCTGCAAATCTGAGCTCTCTTTCCAGTTGGTTTAAGTTTGCTCACCTCGTTCACATCTTCTCTTAATTGGCCCAGGCCCAAAGACCCCGGTATGACACCGTGTCCAGATAAGGCCCTTTTCCTGTGATCGATCCTTTGTCTTGTCTCATAAAGTAATTAGTTCAAACTGGTTTTTACCAGCACAGGCCAGTGTCCGAGCTCCAGGTTACTACAGGTCAAACAATCCCAGCAGTTTGTAACAGATTCTGTATTTCTTACAGCCCCTGGCCAACAAGGTGAATAGTATATGTAGAAGTATTTTATAAAATCCTTGGGCAAAGAATTAGGTTATATATCAGGAAGCATACTTTTTCCAGCGAGTATCATTGGCTTCTGGGACAGATTATCCAAGTACATATTGAGTATAAATTCCTGGAGTACTTCAAAAGCTGGACAAATTCATGAGAGGATGATATTTCCAGTTATAGAGGGTAAATTTGAGTCCTTAAGGACTCAAAAGAATCTCCTACACTTTTTCATCAAATAACCATACTTTATCCTCTCTCAGGAAATTGCATGTTTAGGGGGCTTAATTTAAAAACACTTAAAAGGAAACTTGGTTAATTATACAGGAAGGTATTTTACAATAATGCTTGCTTTTTTTTTGAAGAATTTATACTTTTATGTACAAGAAAGTGGCCCTGATAATGCAAAATGTATATTTTCAAGCTCTTACCCTGCCTGGATGGAGCAGGTTGATGGACGAGATGACAGGGATCACTGTGCAGCAGACTGGGATCACTGAAGTGAGAAAGAGGAAAAAAAAAATCAAACTGTCACATCACAGGAAGGTCGTGAGTTGATTGGCTGGTGAGTATTGTAGCTTTGTTTCTCTTTCTCCAAGAGTTCGGAAGTTCGTCTAAGGAGCTGGGAAATTAAAAATTTCAACTTTTTCATGAGTTAGCTTCCCTATATTTAAGTGACACCAACAGAAGGGAAGTGAATAGCTGGTGATTCTTCTGTTTTATTTTTAAGGAGTATGGTTTAGTCGTAGTAGCAAAATTTATTATGTAATAGATAGAGGTATGGCAGGGCTGCTCCAAACTCTAAACTGCACACCCTGTGCTTTTGTAGAAACTCCAGGACACTTCTCATGTCCTGGATAACCATATATGCAGGAAGTGTCATCCGTTGCAGCAGCTTGAACTGCGGGTTTTGGAGCTTGAGCAGCAGCTGGCGTCACTGCGATGCATCCGTGAGGTTGAGAGCTTTGTGAATAGCCTGTTTATAGATGTGGTCACCCCACGGCTTAGTAGTATGCAGGGAGAGGTGGAATGGGCAGCCACCAGACAGTCAAGAAGGAACAGGCAGGTAGTGCACGAGATCCCTGAGTGCGTCTCACTCTCCAACCAGTATTCAGTTCTGAATACTGATGAAAGTGATGGTTGATATGGTGAGTGCAGCCAGAGACAGGTCCATGACAACACTGTTGGCTGAGCTACATGGGGGGGTGGGGTGGGCGGGGGTAACACACAAGGATGACTGGAAGAGCAATAGTGAAGGGAGATTGGATAGTTGGGGGAATAGACAGGTGTTACTGCGGCCGCAGACGTTTAGTTTAGAGATACAGCACTTAAACAGGCCCTTCGGCCCACCGAGTCTGTGCCGACCATCAACCACCCATTTATACTAATCCTACACTAATCTCGTATTCCTATCACATCCCCACCTGTCCCTATATATTTCCCTACCACCTACCTATACTAGGGGCAATTTATAATGGCCAATTATCCTATCAACCTGCAAGTCTTTGGATCCAGGATGGTGTGTTGCCTCCTTGGTATCAGGGTCAAGGATGTCACTGAGCATCTGCAGAGCACCCTGAGGGAGAAGGATGAACAACCAGCAGTCGGGTCCACATTGGTATCAACAAATAGGCAGAAAGAGGGATGTGGTCCTGCCTAGGGAGCTACGTAGGAAATTAGCAAACAGGACCTCAAAAGTAATAATCTCCAGATTACTCCCAGTACCATGCGCAAGTGAGTATAGAAATAGGAGGACAGTATAGATGAATGTGTGGCTGGAAAGATGATGTGTGGGGAGAGCTTTAGATTCCTGGGACATTGAGACCAACTCTGGGTGAAATGGGACCCGTACAAGCCAAACGGGTTGCACCTAAATAGAACCGAGACCAATTTCCTTGGGGGGCGATTTTGCTAGCGCTATTGGGGAGGGTTTAAATTAACTTGGCAGGGGTGTGGGAACTAGGAGGTAATATCAGAGAGAAATACCAAGGTGCACAGAATACTGGGAGCGACAGATAGCACTAGAGTAGGAAACAGTAAGTTATTAGGTGGGTTCAGAGTAAGGGAGAAAGTAGTAAAGTCTAAATTAGGGTTACTGTGCATGTATGTGAATGCACAGAGTATAGTAAATAAGATTGGTAAGTTACAGACGCAGATTGCCATGTGGAAATATGATATGGCTAAAACTGAGATCTGGCTCAAAGAAGGGCAGGACTGGGTATTAAATATTCCTGGATACAAGGTGTTCAGGAAAGATAGGAAAGGGGGTGGGGTGACAGTATTGATTAAGGAGAACATTGCAGTGCTGGAGAGAGAGGGTGTCCCAGAGGGCTTAAGGACAGAATCTATTTGGCTAGAGCTAAGGAACAAAAAAAGGTGCAATTACATTGCCAGTGTAGTCTGTAGGCCACCAACTGGTGGGAAGGGCGCTTGGAGCCAGCAGTGAAAGCTGGGTGTAGATGAAGACCAGTGACTGTAGTCCATCCTACAAATTGGATGCAGCTGACTGAAAATACAAGGGTACTACCTCTATCTGAACACCCCATACACCCCGCAGCAGCAGGCAACAGAAGACCTTAAAGAAGGAGTTTATGTACGCTTCCGGACCTCAGGCACCTACAGGCTCTCACAAAGACACAAGAAAAACTCATCCATGATCTTCTTTTCGCCAATGACTGTGCTCTACTGGCCCACAGTCAGTCAGACCTGCAACGTATAACAATATATTTTTCCAAGGCAGCACAACTCTTCAGACTAAAAATCAGTTTGAAGGAAACTGAAGTCCTGCATCAGCCTGCACCCCAAGAAGAATATAGACCACCAAGCATTGTCATCGAGGGAACCGAGCTGAATGCTGCCAACCAATTCACTTATTTGGGGAGCGTCATCTCGTTGGATGCCACCATAGACAAGGAAGTGGACAAAAGGCTCTCAAAACATTCGGCAGACTGTAGAAACATGTGTGGAGAAACCACAGCCTCAGAGCACAGGCCAAACTCAAACATGTACAAAGCCAAAGTCCTCACCACCCTTCTGTATGGAGTCATGGGTCCTATACCACTGTCGTGTATGCCTTCTAGAGCACTTACATCAGCACTGCCTCTGAAGCATCCTCGAGATCTGCTGGCAGGACTGCATCACAAACATTGAAGTCCTGGAAACCGCCAACATCACCAGCATCGAGGCCATCCTCCTGCAAAATCAACTGCGTTGGGGGGTCACATTGCCCAGATGGATGACAGTCGCCTGCCCAGATGGATGACAGTCGCCTGCCCAAGATAGTGTTGTATGGAGAGTAAAAGGAACAGAGGGGCTGCATACAAACCCCATGTAGAGATGAAAATGAAGAAAAAGTGTGCTTATGACAGATGTCAGGTGGTTAATACAATCAGGAACCAGGCTGAATATAGAAAGTTCCAAGGGGGAGTGAAAAAACAAATGAGAGTCTGAAAAGAGACTGGGAGCTAACATAAAAGGGAATCCAAAAGTCTTCTATTGGCATATAAATAGTAAAAGGAGGAGTGGAGCCAAATATAGATGAAAAAGAGGATTTACACAGGGAGGTATGGGGCATAGCTGAGATATTAAATGAATACTTTGCATCTGTTTTTACCAAGGAAGAAGATGCTGTACAGGTCATGGTGAAAGAGAAGATAATTCAGACACTTGTAAGGTTTAAAATTGATAAGGAGGAGGTATTGGATAGGCTGTCAGTACTTAAAGTGGATAAGGCATCAGGACCAGATGAGATGCATCCAAGGATTCTGAGGGAAGTGAGAGTGGAAATTGTGGAGGCACTGACCATAATTTTCCAGTCTTCCTTTAGACTCGGGTGGTGCCAGAGGACAGGAGAATTGCAAATGTTACATCCGTGTTCAAAAAAAAAAGTGTAAAGATAAGCTCAGCAACTACAGACTGGTCAGTTTAAACTTGATGGTGGGCAAATGCTAATTCAGGACAAAATTAATAGTCATTTGGGAAAATGCGGGTAAATTAAAGAAAGCCAGCATAGATTTCTTAAGGGAAAATCATGTTTAACTTACTTGCTGGAGTTTTTTGATGAGGTAACCGGGGAGGGGTTGATGAGGGTAATGCTGGTGTTGTGGTGTACATGGACTTCCAAAAGGCATCTGTTTAAGTGCCGCACAACAAATTTGTGAGAAAAGTTATAGCTCGTGGAATAAAAGGGACAGTAGCAGAATGGATATGAAATTTGCTGAGGGAACAGTAGTGGTTAATGGATGCTTTTTGGACTGGAGGAAGGTTTAGTTTATTGTTTAGAGATACAGCACTGAAACAGGCCCTTCGGCCCACCGAGTCTGTGCCGACCATCAACCACCCATTTTATACTAATCCTACACTAATTCCATATTCCTACCACATCCCTACCTGTCCCTATATTTCCCTGCCACCTACCTATACTAGGGGCAATTGCTAATGGCCAATTTACCTATCAACCTGCAAGTCTTTGGCATGTGGGAGGAAACCGGAGCACCCGGAGGAAACCCACGCAGACACAGGGAGAACTTGCAAACTCCACACAGGTAGTACCCGGAATTTAACCCGGGTCGCTGGAGCTGTGAGGCTGCGATGCTAACCACTGCGCACCAGGGATCAGTGTTGGGACCCTTGCTTTTCCTGATATATATTAATGACCAAGACCTTGATGTACAGGGCACAATTTCAAAGTTTGTAGATGATCCGAAACTTGGAAGCATTGTGAGGATAGCGTAGAACTTCAAAAGGACATAGGCAAGATGGTGGAATGGGCAGACTGGAGGCAGATGACGTCCAATGCAGAGAAATGCTAAGGGATTCATTTTTTTAGGAAGAAGATGGAGAGACAATATAGAATAAAGGGGGTGCAGGAGCAAAGGGACCTGGGTGTAAATGTGCATTGAAGGTGGCAGGACAGGTTGAGAGCAATTAATAAAGCATACAGCATCCTAAGTTTTATTAATAGGTGCATAGAGTACAAAAGTCAGGAAACTATGTTAAACTTGAACACTGGTTCAGCCTCAACTGGAGTACTGTGTCCAATTCTGGGCAACACACTTGTGGAAAGATGTGAAGGCATTAGAGAGAGTGCAGAAACAATTCACAAGAATGGTTTCAGGGATGAGGAACTTCAGTTTACGTAGCTAGATTGGAGAAGTGGGGACTGTTTTCCTTGAAGAGAAGGTTGAGAGGAGATTTGATGAGAGGTATTCAAATTCATGATGGGTCTGGACAGAGTAGATGGGGGAAACCTGTTCCTATAGGTGGAAGGATCAGAAACAAGAGGGCACAGATTTAAGGTAATTGACAAAAGAAGCAATGGTAACAGAATAACTTTTTCACACACCGAGTGGTTAGGATCTGCACTGCACTGCACTGCCTGAGAGTGTGGTGGAGGCAGGTTCAACTGAGACGTTCAATAGGTAATTGGATTGTTATCTGAAAATAATGAATGTGTAGGGCTATGGGAGAATGCAGAGTGGCACTCGGTAAATTGTTCCTTCGGAGTGCCAGCACAGACACGACAGGCTGAATGGCCTCCTCCTGTAACAATTCTGTGATCTTTTCCTGTCCTTTTCAGAGTTTGTATATAGTACTTTTAACATAGTTGAAACATTCCAAGAGTTATAGGACGTAACCCAAGATGTAGTCAAGGAGGTACATTTTGAAGGTCAGAGATATCACAAGACCACAAGATTGATACAGTGAGTACAAATAAGTGACTGGGGGGGGCAATCAGCTTGAATTAAAGAACATGAGGGGGTGAACTGGGACATAAGGCTGGGGGGGCTTGCAGAGATAGGGCAGCCCAATATCATAGAAGGATTTTTTGTTGAGAATAAGAATTTAAAAACAATATGCTGGGAGACAAGGAACCAGTGGAGGCCAGTGATATGTAGACAAACTTAGTACAGGATAGGATTTTTGAGTTTATTAAGTATAGATCTGGGCAAGACAGCAGATGAGGGTTACAGGAGCACTCAAAGTAAATGTAGCAGCAGATGCAGGCTTGATCCTGAACCAAATTTGGCATTTGAAGCTCAGCTCAGAGACAAACAGGACACCAAATTTACATAGCCTGGAATTCAGCCTCCACATGCAGCCAGAAGAGTTAATCGGAGAAGGCGAAATCGGTGGTTACAGCATGAAATTTCTGACAGGGCACAAACAGGGTGCAGTTGTTCTTCCTAACCTTAGGTTTATGTTCTGGCTCATCTTAACTCAGTATCAGACAATACAGATGACACAAAAGTAAAATACTACAAATACTGGAAATCTGAAATAAAAGCGTTACCTGTTACATCTCTAACTTTATTCAAACCTAATGAGCACTAATGCTGTGGAGGGCGAGTTTCTGGCGTTTGTTAGGGATGGTTTACTGGAGCAGTATGTTGAGGAACCAATGAGAGAACAGGCTACTTTAGATCTAATATGTAATGAGAAAGGGCTAATTAATAATCTTCTTGTAAAAGAACCTTTAGGGATGAGTGACTATAATTTGATAGAATTTTACATTATGTTTGAAAGTGAGGTTGTTAAATTTGATACTCTTTAAAGAATTATTACATAGTTTACAGCAACTATACATTCCTTCAAGGTACAAAAACCCCACAATTCAAGGCAGTCAACCGTGGCTAACAAAGGAAGTTAAGGATTGTATAAGATTAAAAGAAAAGGCCTATAAAGTTGCCAGAAATAGGATAGGAGGATTTTAGAATACAGCCAAGGAGAACCAAGAAACTGATAAAGAAATGGATAATAGAATATGAATGTAAACTAGCAAAAAACATAAAAACAGACTAAAAACCTTCTATAGAAATGTAAAAAGGAAACCTTTGGCTAAGACAAATATGGGCTCGTTACAGGCAGAATCGGGAGAATTTACAATGGGGAATAGAGAAATGGCAGAGAAGCTAAATTATTACTTTGTGTCTGTCTTCACTGAGAAAGAACAGTACAGCACAGGAACAGGCCATTCGGCCCTCCAAGCCTGCGCCGATCTTGATGCCTGCCTAAACTAACACCTTCTGCACTTCCGGGGCCCATATCCCTCTATTTCCTTCCTATTCATGTATTTGTCAAGATGTCTCTTAAACGTCACTATCGTATCTGCTTCCACCACCTCCCCTGGCAGCAAGTTCCAGGCACTCACCACCCTCTGTGTTTTAAAAAAAAAACTTGCCTCGCACATCCCCTCTAAACTTTGCCCCTCGCACCTTAAACCTATCTTTCCAACCTCTCCTCATAGCTAATGCCCTCCAGACCAGGCAACATCCTGGTAAACCTCCTCTGTACCCTCCTCCAAAGCCTCCACGTCCTTCTGGTAGTGTGGCGACCAGAATTGCACGCAATATTCTAAGTGTGGCCTAACTAAGGTTCTGTACAGCTGCAACATGACTTGCCAATTTTTATACTCTATGCCCCGACCGATGAAGGCAAGCATGCCGTATGCCTTTTTGACTACCTTATCCACCTGCATTGCCACTTTGTGACCTGTGGACCTGTACGCCCAGATCTCTCTGCCTGTCAATACTCCTAAGAGTTCTGCCAATTATTGTATACCTCCCACCTGCATTAGACCTTCCAAAATGCATTACCTCACATTTGGCCGGATTAAACTCCATCTGCCATTTCTCCGCCCAAGTCTCCAACCGATCTGTATCCTCTGACAATCCTCATCATTATCCGCAACTCCACCAACCTTTGTGTCGTCCGCAAACTTACTAATCAGACCAGCTACATTTTCCTCCAAATCATTTATATATACTACAAACAGCAAAGGTCCCAGCATTGATCCCTGCGGAACACCACTAGTCACATCCCTCCATTCAGAAAAACACCCATCCACTGATACCCTCTGTCTTCTAGACCGAGCCAGTTCTGTATCCATCTTGCCAGCTCACCTCTGATCCCGTGTGACTTCACCTTTTGTACCAGTCTGCCATGCAAGAACTTGTCAAAGGCTTTACTAAAGTCCATATAGATAACATCCACTGCCCTTCCTTCATCAATCATCTTTGTCACTTCCTCAAAAAAACTCAATCAAATTAGTAAGACACGACCTCCCCTTCACAAAACCATGCTGTCTCCTGCTAATAAGTTTGTTTGTTTCCAAATGGGAGTAAATCCTGTCCCGAAGAATCCTCTCTAATAGTTTCCCTACCACCGACGTAAGGCTCACCGGCCTACAGTTTCCTGGATTATCCTTGCCACCCTTCTTAAACAAAGGAACAACATTGGCTATTCTCCAGTCCTCTGGGACCTCACCTGTAGCCAATGAGGATGCAAAGATTTCTGTCAAGGCCCCAGCAATTTCTTCCCTTGCCTCCCTCAGTATTCTGGTGTAGATCCCATCAGGCCCTGGGAACCTATCTACCTTAATGCTTTGCAAGACACCCAACACCACCTCCTTTTTGATAATGAGATGACTGAGACTATCTGCACTCCCTTCCCTAAGCTCATCATCCACCAAATCCTTCTCTATGGTGAATACTGATGTAAAGTACTCATTTAGCATCTTGCCCATTTCCTCTGGCTCCACACATAGATTCCCATCTCTGTCCTTGAGTGGGCCAGCCCTTTCCCTGGTTACCCTCTTGCTCTTTATATATGTATAAAAAGCCTTGGGATTTTCCTTAATCCTGTTTGCCAATGACTTTTCATGAGCCCTTTTAGCCCTCCTAACTCCTTGCTTAAGTTCCTTCCTACTGTCTTTATATTCCTCAAGTGCTTCGTCTGTTCCTAGCCTTCCAGCCCTTACAAATGCTTCCTTTTTCTTTTTGACTAGGCTCACAATATCCCGTGTTATCCAAACTTCCCGAAACTTGCCAAACTTGTCTTTCTTCCTCACAGGAACATGCTGGTCCTGGATTTTAATCAGATGACGTTTGAAAGACTCCCACATGTCAGATGTTGATTTACCCTCAAACAGCCGCCCCCAATCTAAATTCTTCAGTTCCTGCCTAATATTGTTATAATTAGCCTTCCCCCAATTTAGCACCTTCACCCGAGGACTACTCTTATCCTTATCCACAAGTACCTTAAAACTTATGGAATTATGGTCACTGCTCCCGAAATGCTCCCCCACTGAAACTTCCACCACCTGGCTGGGCTCATTCCCCAATACCAGGTCCAGAATGGCCCCATCCCTAGTTGGACTATCTACATACTGTTTCAAGAAACCCTCCTGGATGCTCCTCACAAATTCTGCCCCATCCAAGCCCCTAGCACTAAGTGAGTCCCAGTCAATATAGGGGATGTTAAAATCACCACCACCCTGTTACCTTTACATCTTTCCAAAATCTGTCTACATATCTGCTCCTCTACCTCCCGCTGGCTGTTGGGAGGCCTGTAGTAAACTCCCAACATCGTGACTGCACCCTTCCTATTCCTGAGCTCCACCCATATTGCCTCGCTGCATGACCCCTCTGAGGTGTCCAGCTGTACAGCTGTGATATTCTCCTTAACCAGTAATGCAACTCCCCCACCCCTTTTACATCCCCCTCTATCCCGCCTGAAGCTTCTAAAGCCTGGAACATTTAGCTGCCAATCCTGCCCTTCCCTCAACCAAGTCTCTAATAGCAACAACATCATATTTCCAAGTACTAATCCAAGCTCTAAGTTCATCTGCCTTACCTGTTCTACTTCTCTCATTGAAACAAATGCACTTCAGACCACCAGTCCTGCTGTGCTCAGCAACATCTCCCTGCCTGCTCTTCCTCTTAGTCCTACTGGCCTTATTTACTATGGCCTCCTCATTTATTTCACTAGCTGTCTTACTGCTCTGGTTCCCACCCCCCCGCCACACTAGTTTAAACCCTCCCTAGTGACACTAGCAAACCTTGCAGCCAGGATATTAGTGCCCCTCCAGTTTAGATGCAACCTGTCCTTGTTGTACAGGTCCCATCTGTCCCTGAAGAGAGCCCAATGGTCCAGATATCTGAAACCCTCCCTTCTACACCAGCTGCTCAGCCACGTGTTTAGCTGCACTATCTTCCTATTTCTAGCCTCACTGGCATGTGGCACAGGGAGTAATCCAGAGATTACAACCCTAGAGGTCCTGTTTTTTAACTTCCTACCTAACTCCCTAAACTCCCCCTGCAGGACCTCATCACTCTTCCTGCCTCTGTCATTGGTACCGATGTGGACCACAACCTCTGGCTGTTCACCCTCCCCCTTCAGAATGCCCCTTGTCCATTCAGAGACATCCTTGACCCTGGCACCAGGGAGGCAACATACCATCCTGGAGTCTCTTTCACGTCCACAGAAGCGCATATCTGTGCCCCTGACTATAGAGTCCCCTGTAACTATTGCTCTAACTAAAGATACAAGAAATCTCCAGAATTCGAGATCCAAAGGACTAGGGAGAATGAGGAATTGAAGGAAATTAGTAAGAAGGTTGTATTGGAGAAATTAATGGGGCTGATGAGTCCCCGGGACCTGATGCTCTACATCCCAGAGTGTTAAAAGAGATAGCTATTGGAGATAATGGATGGATTGGTGATCATCTTCCAAAATTCTTTCGATTCTGGAATGGTTCCTGCAGACTGGAAGGTTGTAAATGTCACCCCACTATTTAAGAAGGGAGGGAGAGCGAAAACAGGGAACTACAGACCTGTTAGCCTTACATCAGTCGCAGGAAAAATGATAGAATCTGTTCCAAAGGATGTGATAAATGGACACTTGCATAATGATCTGATTGGGCATAGTCAACATGAATTTATGAATGGGAAATCATGTTTGACAAACCTGTTGGATGATACAAACAGAATTGATAAAGGGGAGTCGGTGGACATAGTATACTTGGATTTTCAGAAGGCTTTTGATGAAGTCCCCACAGGAGATTGGTTAGCAAAATTAAAGCACATGGGAAAGGAGGTGATATACTGGATGGATTAAGGATTGGTTAATAGGCAGAAAACAGAGAGTAGGAATAAATGGGTCATTCTTGCATTGGCAGGCTGTGACTAGTGGGGTACTGCAAGGATTAGTACTTGGGACCCCAGCTGTTTACAATATAATTAATGATTTGGATGTGGGGACCAAATGTAATATTTCCAAGTTTGCAGATGACACAAAACGAGGTGGGAATGTATGTTGTGAGGAAGACGTAAAGTGGCTTCAAGGGGATTTAGACAGACTTAGTGAGTGGGCAAGAACATGGCATATGTGGAGAAATGAGGTTATCCATTTTAGTGGGAGGAACAGATGTGCAGAGTATTTCTTAAATGGTAAGAGATTAGAAAGTGTAGATGTACAAAGGGACCTGGGTATCCTCGTCAATAAGTCACTGAAAGCTAACATGCAATTAAGAAGGCTAACGTATGTTGGTCTTTATCATGAGCATTTGAGTACAGGAGTAGTGAAGTCTTGCTTCAATTGCATAGAACATTGGTTAGACTGCACCTGGAGTACTGTGTGCAGTTTTGGTCTTACTTTAGGAAGGATATCATTGCCATAGAGGGAGTGCAATGAAGGTTCACCAGACTTGTTCCTGGGTTGGCAGGGCTGTCCTATGAAGACAGATTGGGGAAACTGGACCTGTATTTTATTTTTAAGAGATACAGCACTGAAACAGGCCCTTTGGCCCACTGAGTCTGTGCCGACCAACAACCATCCATTTACACTAATCCTACATTAATCCCATATTCCCTACCACATCCCCACCATTCTCCTACCACCTACCTACACTAGGGGCAATTTACAATGGCCAATTTACCTATCAACCTGCAAGTCTTTGGCTGTGGGAGGAAACCAGAGCACCCGGCGGAAACCCACACTGTCACAGGGAGAACTTCCAAACTTCACACAGGCAGTATCCAGAACTGAACCCGGGTCACTGGAGCTATGAGGCTGCGGTGCTAACCACCGCGCCACTGTGCCACCCTATTCTCTAGAATCTTGAAGAATGAGAGGTGATCTCATTGAAACCGACAAAATATTTAAAGGGATATACAGGGTAGATGCGGGTAAGATGTTTCTCTTGGTTGGGGAGTCTAGAACCAGGGGACACAATTTCAAAATAAGGAGAAGCCACTTAGGACAGAGATGAGGAGAAATTTCTTTACTCAGAGGGTTGTGAATCTTTGGAATTCTCTACCCCAGGGGGCTGTGGAAGCTCAGTCATTGAGTATGTTTAAAGCAGAGATTGACTGATTTCTAAATACCAATGACATAAAGGGATATGGGGATATTGTGGGGAAAAGGCATTGAAGTGAATGATCAGCCATGATCGTATTGAATGGTGGAGCAGGCTTGATGGGCTGAATGGCCTACTCCTGTTCCTCTGTTCTGTTGACAGGTCATTGACCTGAAACATTAACTCTGTTTCTCTTTCCAGAGATACTGCCTGACCTGCTGAGTATTGAGCATTTTCTTTTGACTCTGCTTTTCCCATTTACGACCCATTTTGTTTCTTTACTTGTCACGTTACCATTTCCTTTTGCCTTGCACGATTGTTCTTTTTGTCATTTAATCTCTCCTCCCTTCCACTCCATCCTCCCTTTTCCTGCTTCTCTAATTACTTAACCTGTTACACCTCTAATGTTTTTCAGTTCTGAGGAAAGGTCATCAACCTGAAACGTGAATTGTTTCTCTTTCTACAGATGCCAAACCCACGAAGCATTTCCTGCATTTTCTGTTTTATTTAAGGTGGCTTATGAACAGTGTCATCTACATGAGGAGCAACAGAAGCCTATAGATGGAAACTTGGAGCATACTGGAAACAACTGCATGAACTGGAGGAGAAGCCATTCTCCCCTCAGTTTCTCAGCCAGCGCACTACTGTGGGGGGTGTGGTGGGGGGTGCAGGTACACGAGGGAAATCAGGAATGGGAGATTGGGGGAACTAATTTCCAGGCTCTGTGAATTTTGTGCCCAAAAACAGGGTGCAACAGGGACCAATTTCTATTTCAGGTTTGCAACATTCTCACATTTTTCTTTATTATTTGTACTGCTGAGAGAGATTATGAAAGTGAAATATTATTCTTGTAAAACAACTTATGAAGTTGCAAACATCATTGCAAAAAGCCACTGAAGACCAGTCGAGTATAAGAAGCATATTTATTTTTGATTGGCGTGCACTTCTGTTAAATTGTACCCTCACCCACCACAGCCTCACAGCTCCAGGGACCCGGGTTCGATTCTGGGTACTGCCTGTGTGGAGTTTGCAAGTTCTCCCTGTGTCTGCGTGGGTTTCCTCCGGGTGCTCCGGTTTCCTCCCACATGCCAAAGACTTGCAGGTTGATAGGTAAATTGGCCATTATAAATTGCCCCTAGTATAGGTAGGTGGTAGGGAAATATATAGGGACAGGTGGGGATGTGGTAGGAATATGGGCTTAGTGTAGGATTAGTATAAATGGGTGGTTGTTGGTCGGCACAGACTCGGTGGGCCGAAGGGCCTGTTTCAGTGCTGTATCTCTAAACTAAACTAAAATATATTTGGTTTTCTGATTCTCACCTCACAATTCAAATCCAGCAACAGCCACAATCAAATACTTTTAAGGATGAGGTGATGTGGGTGGTCCAACATCAACCCCAACAGCTTTCACATGGCCTCCCTGAGCGGAATCCAAATATTCCTAATGATTTAATATAGTCTGGCCTCTCTTAATTGGTGAGACTCTCAGCTATATTCAACAGGCTTCCTTGCTTCTGATTAGTGAGATTTACAAAACTGTCTGCTTACAGCCCTTCTCCACTAACCTTCATCTGACTCCTAAAATCAATTCTAACTACCCTCTCTTAATTTATAAATATTTTTATGGCACATTTAATGAACTCAGAAATACATTCTTTACACTCAGCTTGTAAACATTAATTATTTGAACTACTTTTCAAGAATTAACTGCTAAAATGTCATTTATCAAATTCTGAATGATCATCATTACACTTCCTGAATTAATGAGTAATTTGGAAGAATAAATTACCAACCACTACAGATACTGTCACCCTCCTGTCTGAACTGCTATCCTTGACAGTCTTTATCTTTGTGTAGAAGCGAAAAAGCATCTCAGCAGTAACAAGGATTTGTGAGTTTTCAGCATGACATCATTTGTTCCACTAGTAGTGCTATGGAAATTTCTAAACTGTCTAGTTCTTAACGTTTGACTTTTGAAGTGTAATTATCTCATGACGTAAATGTGTGGAAACTTGGAAAATTCTGTAACATTTGATCTATATCGCTGTTTTTGTAGTGAAGAATAAAAAAATCTTTAACATTGAGAATAGCTCTACAGTCACAGATGTTCAACATTCACTCGTCTTGGGCGGGCAATAGGTGCGGGGAATCTCATTAATCAGGAACAAGGAAGCTCGCTGGAAATCTCCCCAATCAAGAAAAAACAGCCCATATTAAATCTTTAGGAATATTAGGATTCAGGTCAGGGAGGCCATGGGAAAGCTTTAGGAGATGATGGTGGACCACCCACAGTAGTGTGAGGCCTGAACCAATTTTGGGTTTGGACCTCATTTGCATTGAGTTGGCAAGCAGCTGAGTGCTCAATGAATGCTACAGGCAGCTCAGTGATTTGGGGGAATGGGAAATCCGGCAGCTTCACAGTGGAGACAAGCTGGAAGAAAATGTTAAAAAAGGGAAGAGAGGCCTGCCAGGGCGGCCCACTGCATGGTCAGTAGTGGATCACAATACTTTTGTGTGACCAGAAGCAGCATTTTTATCCTAATTTGTACTCCTTTTCAGTGGCTGTTTTTGTGAACATTCAAACATAAAAAACGGGAACAGGAGTAGGCAATTTGGCCCTTCGAGCCTGCTCCACCATTCAACAAGATTACGGCAGATCTTCTACATCAACTCCACCTTCCCACATTATCCCCATATTCCTTAAATCCATTAGTACCCAAAGATCTATCAAAACATCCTCAAGTGGTCCTTAGAGATAAGTCACTCAATGCCTAGTACCAATGTGTAGAATGTACAAGGGCATGCTCCACCCATTGGTACTGAAACTTGCAGGAGGAGTCCTACAACCAATGTAGTATCCCAATTTTAATATTCATATAGGCTTCTCCTGTTCCAGTTGGGAATGCTGGCCACCCACTTCCAGGCTTGGCTGAAAATCAGGTGGGTTCTTTGTCGCATGTTGGAGCAGGCTCAAAGGGCCAAATGGCCTACTCCAGTTCCTATTTCTTATGTTTTTATGTTCACAAAACGGCCACTGAAAATGAGTGCAAATTAGGATAAAAGTGCAGCTTCTGTGGTCAGATGGGGAGTTGAACAGTGGGAACCACCCACGTCACACCATGTTGGCCATAACAACAGAGGTTCCAGATGTCATTCTTTCTAAAACTTTTCCAGAAGTGTGATTTTTATTTGGTTATTTGGACTGTGCAACTTTAGCAGAGTTCTTCTTTGATTTAAAGTGTGTTCCTGACAAATTTAGGTTTTGGAGTGGGTAGATGGATTTGTCTATGGCTACAGTTCTGCCTGGAGGCTACTGAGGCATTATGCCAGCGACTGTTTTTTTTTATATTCATTCATGGGATGTGGGTATCGCTGGCTAGGCCAGCATTTATTGCCCATCCCTAATTGCCCTTGAGAAGGTGGTGGTGAGCTGCCTTCTTGAACCGCTGCAGTCCATGTGAGGTAGGGACACCCACAGTGCTGTTAGGCAGGGACATCTAGGATTTTAACCCAGCGACAGTGAAGGAACGGCGATATAGTTTCAAGTCAGAATGGTGTGTGACTTGGAGGGGAACTTGCAGGTGGTGGGGTTCCCATGCATTTGCTGCCCTGGTCCTTCTAGTTGGTACAGGTTGCGGGTTTGGAAGGTGCTGTCTAAGGAGCCTTGGTGTGTTGCTGCAGTGCATCTTATAGATGGTACACACTGCTGCCACTGTGCGTAGATGGCGGAGGGAGTGAATGTTTGTGGATGGGGTGCCAATCAAGTGGGCTGCTTTATCCTGGATGGTGCCGAGCTTCTTGAGTGCTGTTGGTACTGCACCCATGCAGGCAAGTGGAGAGTATTCCATCACATTCCTGACTTGTGCCTTGTAGATGGTGGACAGGCTTTGGGGAGTCAGGAGGTGAGTCACTCGCCGCAGGATTCCTAGCTTCTGACCTGCTCTTGTAGCCGCGGTATTTATATGGCTACTCCAGTTCAGTTTTTGGTCAATGGTAGCCCCTAGGATGTTGATAGTGGGGGATTCAGCGATGGTAATGCCGTTGAATGTCAAGGGGAGATGGTTAGATTTTCTCGTTGGAGATGGTCATTGCCTGGCACTTGTGTGGCGTGAATGTTACTTGCCACTTATCAGCCAAAGCCTGCATATTGTCCAGGTCTTGCTGCATTTCTACACGGACTGCTTCAGTATCTGAGGACATTCATTCCACATTCAGAAAAAACACACAATTATTTGTAATAGTGGCAGTTACCACTGTATTTTTTTTTTAAACCATTGGATCTTTCTCGGTTGTGTTGGATGATCTTTATTCAGTGCTGACCAATATGACAAAGATGGCCTATTCAAGTGGGCATCACAATTTTTATTATCCTGCAGAACATGCAAAACAAAGAGACAGAGTAGTGTAATTCTGCAGACTAGCAGGGTACTTAAATTCAGGGAGCAGTTAACAGCATACATATGGCCTTAAATCCACTATAACAAACCACTCAACTTCATTAAGCTGAAGGGATTCATTTGGTTAACGTCCAGATGGTGTCTGATACCCCAATTACCATATTAATGCCTACTACCCAAGGAGCTGTCGTTATGACTTCAAGGGGACCTAGATTCCCACAAGCTGATGATTATTGTCTCAATGATGGAATACATCCAACAAAATTAATGAAAAATAGCAAACATGTGAGTTACACCTACAATGATCTGTACACATTTTGCCTGCTAATTTACCTACTGAAGCTTCTAATTCTACAAGGTGCTCCCTGACCGACAAGTTCAGAGATAGGTGCTGGAATGTTTACTCTTGAATACCCTTGAGGACTGAGATACTTGTCTCAGTGAAACAGTTGTCTCTGAGGCAAGTGGTCTTTCTCTTACAATAGCATGGGGTGCCAGGCCCAGATCTAAAGACCCATGTGGTGGTATTGGAGGAAAACAGTGGAAATGAAAATCGGACAGTTTTTATAATGGGTGCCAGATCCACAGCACCAGTTTTATGCCCTGGCACCAATTTGAACATCTACACCAAAGTATTGCTCCAAGTTTTGAAAAAAACGGCAGCTGAGAGATTAGATAGTTAACATGTTAATGAAAACAAAAGCAAAATATTGCAGATGCTGGAAATTTGAAATAAAAACGGAAAATGATATAAATATTCAGTAGCTCAAGCAGCATCTATGGAGAGAAATAGTTCATGTTTTAGGTGGATGACCTTTCATCAGAACTGGAAAAATGTTAGACAAGAAACTGATTTTAAGCAAGTTCAAGGGAAGGGAAAGATCAAAAGGGAAGGTTTGTGATAGGGTGGAAGGCAGGAGAGATTAAATTACAAAATGGATGATGGCGCAAGGCAAAAGGAGATGGTAATGGGAGAAGTAAAGAACAAGAGATGGGTTTAGAGGAGGTTTAAATGAGAAAGCAGAATTATCTGTACCATCTGTCATCCGAAAAGGAATGGGCAGAAGTTATGATCTGAAATTGTTGAATTTGATGTTGAGACCAGACAGCTATGAAATGTCTAATAGAAAGAAGATTTGCTGTTCCTCAAGCTTGCTTTGAGCTTCATCTGAACATTGTCGGAGGCCAAGTACAGAAAGATCAGCATATGAGTGGGGCAGACAATTAAAATGGCAGGTGTCTGGAAGCTTGGGTTCACACTTGCAGACTGAACAGAGGTGTTGCATTGATGGAAATAGAGCAATAATTCTATTTGAATTTTCTTATCAGTTCACTTTGTTGTGACTAAGGCAGCTTAATGATACAAACCAAGATTGCCTCACCTAATATCAACTCCATCTGCCTTCATTGAGCTTGAATAAATGCACAGGAAATACATGAGAATCCAGTCCTGAACAGAAGGAGGTGCTATTGTTACATCCTGACCGTGTGAATTCACATCCATAAAAGATGCTCAGACCACTGTAGAGAGCAACTGATGCCACTGAACTTGAGAAAGTATCTGCAGTAGACCTGAATGTTTAACACCCGTATTGAGTAGGCCTTTCATACTGAGCTATTTGATACTGTCAGGATATCAGCATTTAAAGGGAGACTTGTGATTTCTTAGTTGTGAGATTTTTAAATACATTTTGAAAGGAGACTTGTTGTACTGGTTTTTTTTTTTTACTGCTCTTTTCGTGCCTCACTATTTTTCTAGGCTTTAGAACTAGATATTTGGCTGAAATATTTTTAGTTGTATCATTTATAATTTACGACTTTGGTATACCAATGGAAATCCCATTACTTCTGTATTATTGGTAGAAAGCAAAGGAGGAAATAGAGATGTTAAATAGGTGAGATGCGATGGACTGGCTGCACCTCTTATTATCCACAAATCCATACCTAACCTGGAATATCAGAGGAAAGCTATCTTTACAGGCTATGCTTCACTAGAGAGTTGGATTGTCTGATGAAGTTGACCTCCAACACAATCAGTAGATTTCAAGTTCACAAACCTTTGAACTTTTATGTCTTTGCCTCATTCAAAGCTGCGTACAGTGGACAGCAGCAAAATCAGTCAAACTGCCAGTCTGAAATACATCAAGCAGATGTCTGATGGATTGATTGCGAAGACAAATACATTTGTAAGTCCTCACATGGACAGCTGGCAGCAGAATGAAAAGGCAAAACATATTTGGTGAAGGAAGGATTCCCCAAAGTCTCGGATGTCAGTGGAGTCTCTATGCAATCCCACACACAATCTCTTGCCTTCATGAACAGCAAGGGCTTTCACCTCATCATCAATGTGCAGGTAATATGTGACTATAAACAAAGAATCAACCAAGTGAATGCCACCTCACAGACAGTACTCATGATAACCTCATTTTAACACTAGTCCACCATTATTTGTTGATATTAAGAAAGTTAAGGATTGTATCCTGGGCAACCACTGCTGCCTTGGTTTTTTTTATTCATTCATGGGATGTGGGTGTTGTTGGCAAGGCCAGCATTTTTAGCCGAACCCTAACTGCTCTTGAGAAGGTGGTGGTAAGCTGCCTTCTTGAACTGCTGCAGCTTTTATGGTGTAGGTACGCCCACATTGCTGTTAGAAAGAGAGTTCCAGGATTTTGACCCAGTGATAAGGAAGCAAGTTGGGATGGTGTGTGACTTGGAGTGGAACTTGCAAATCATCATGTTCCCATGTGGCTGCTGCCCTTGTTCTTCGTTTGCAAACTTTTATGTCAGTAATTCTATAATTGAATTGGATGGAGTATAAAATGTATACAGGCACTGATCTTGTACCATGCCTTCCACTTCTCCATTTCTTACCTCCTCCTCCAAATCATATATCTGAATTTGGAAGGCCGACTCCTCAAATAGAGTCAGAGGGTACAAAGTTGCTGTTCCCTATCCAGTTGCAGATATCTACGTCCTACAATGATCTGCATTATTCTAATAGAAGTATCTATTGGTTGTGACTGACAATATGGAACCTTCCTACTCCCACGTGCTTTCCTTGGGTTGTGAAGAAAGAAAGCTATAGCTTGCAGGTACTGATCATTGACAGGGCTTTCAGTGGATTTGCAGTGAAGGAATGCATGGTAAGAAGGAAGAGATCATGCTATTAATGGTTTATATAGTGTACAAATCTGAGTTAACATTGCAGGATTCCATTTTGCCCCTCTTCGTATGGCCACTGAATTTTTTTCTGGGACTGCAGCCACATCTTCTAAACTGTGCTGGTGTCATTAATGCCATTTGTCACTTCCTGCTATGCTCTTCACCCCACTACTTAGAAACACAATAGCCATCTTGGGAAAATATACAATACTTCATGAAATGCATTTCCAGCAGCACAATCTCTAGGCTGGCATCCTCAAAATATGGAGCCCCGCTTGAGGGTCTCAGCCAACATCCAAACAAAAATGCATCTTTAAATTTCTACAAGCAGTGCATAAATGTCCTCTCTTTATTGGTCATCCACCCAATCTCAGGTACTAGTCACACCCAGTGCATGTCCATTGTTTGATAATAGTCTGAACACAGAAATATGGGGAGGTTGAGATCTATTGGAGTCGGGCACAATTGATCAGTGGAGAATTTGAATTGTACTTGGGCAGAGGGGGGAGGAAAATCAGGCCTGTACAGTCTCCTATTACATCTCAAATGTATCCGTATTACAGCCTGTACTAAAACGCTTTTCCATTTGAATGGTATGCAATCATCAAATAATAAAATGAGTAAATGTACTAGTGGGACTGCCACTTATGGTCCTGATCCAGCCTTGCCAAGACTGTAGTTTCTCAGGCATTGCATGCACCTGTGCCCTGCACAGTTGATCTTGCACCACAATGCAAGATCAGCTGATTTAATTATTTTTTGTGACATCCTTAGTGTATGATGTGCTGGAAGTACCGTATGAGTCATAAGAACATAAGAAATAGGAGCGGGAGTTGGCCTTACAGCTTCTCGAGCCTACTCCGCCATTCAGTAACATCATGGCTAATCTTTTAATTCAATTCCACTTTCCCACTTAATCCCCATATCCCTTGATTCCCCTAGAGTTCAAAAATATGTCTCAGCCTTGAATAAACTCAATGGCTGAGCATTCACAGCCCTCTGGGATAGAGAATTCTGAAGATTCATAACCCTCTGAGTGAAGAAATTCTTTCTTATCTCAGTCTTAAATGATTAACCCCTTATGATGAGACTATGCCCCCATTGCTGCACTCTCCAGTCAGGACAAAACAATCTCTCCGCGTCTACCCTGTCAAGTCCCCACAAAATCTTATAAATTTCAATGAGATCACCTCTCATTCTTCTAAACTCCAGAGAGTATAGGCCCAATCTACTCACCCTCTCATTCCAGGAATCAATCTAGTGAACCTTAACTGTACTGCCTCCAAGGTAAGTATATCCTTCCTTAGATAAAGAGACCAAAACTTTGCACAGTTCTCCAGGTATGGTCTCAGCAAAGCCCTTTACAATAATAGCAAGACTTCCTTACTCTTGTACTCCAGTCCCCTTGCAATAAAGGCCAAAATGCCATTTGCCTTCCTAATTGCTTGCTATACCTACTGTGTTCCTTGTATGAGGACACCCAAATCTCGCTAAACGTCAACTGTTATGTGAATGCTTCTGTTTTTCTGTGTAAAATATGTTTTAAGAAATTATAATTGGATTGTGGACACTGATTCATCTAGAATCTATATTTTAAAACAGAAGAGGCTGAACTTTGGGTGCTTTTAAAAAAGGGAGGTCATCAAAAGTTTGACCCTTAAACAAGTACTGGAAAGCATGTGACTTCAAGTAAATGCAGTAGGGGAGTTCTAACCTGAAGGGACAGATGTTTGCAAGGAAATGACTGACCATGATATATAGCCGTCACAGGATTGTTGCTGAACTGTTTTTGTTTCATTTCGAACTGCTAAAAAGCCAGCTGGTTTTGGATAAAAGAAGCAGTTGGAATTTTGATTATTGACCTGCCAGGAGGACAGAAAATCCAGGCCACTGTTACTGCTCTTTGAAGAATCCTTGCTCTTGAATAGCAAAAGCCTGTATGAAGTTGTACTGTTGCCTTCTGTACTTTGAAGAAATCCTGAATGTTTGCAGAAAACCTTGCATGTTTAAAAGAACTTTGCATCGAATGTGTGAGAATTGAAACCTTTGTTGCTGCACATCTGATGTAAGACCTATGTCAAGCCTTCTGTAGCTGAATTTCTTTGGATGCCTACCGAAACAAACTGTTCATCAACATTGCCCGGAAAGATTCCTAATGGCAGCCACCTATTCGCCTTTGGGACACCTCACCAAAAAATATCTTCTCTGCAGTCTAAGTTATTTTTATTCCTTCTATTTCTTTGTAACAGCTATAAACAAAAATCCCTTTTTTCCCGGTTAACCGTGTGTCTGTGTATGTGTGTGTGTGTATGTGAGAGAGAGAGGGCTAGGATAAAAATAAGGGGCTTTGATATTTCAAGTCGCATATATATTTACTTCATTATTGGTTCAGACTTGGTTTAGAATAAACGGATAATTGCGTTGTCTATTAAAGAAACCTGGTTGGGGTGCTTTATTATGGGGACAAATAGAGTATCTAATTGACTGTTTTGGTAAGTGGGAAATTTATTGATATGTTATGGCCTGTGGAGAATGGGGATTGGAATTAACAGTGCACTCCTCCCATCTCAGTCGTAACACAACATTTCTCACCATTTAAAAATATTTTGCTTTCCTATTCTTCCTACCAAAGAGAATAACCTCATATTTCCCCACATTATACTTCATCTGCCACTTTGTGACCAGATCTGAAATGTTAACTCTGTTTCTCTCTCCATAGATGCTGCCAGACCTGCTGAGTGTTTCCAGCATTTTCTGTTTTTTTTTTTGCAGCTATTAAACAGCAACTGACTACCCTTGAAAATGTGTTCAGTTTTGGGGAAAGGTACAAATGGTGTTATGGCATAACGTTCTCCTTGAAGGATCAATCTCTGGAGGCCATCAGTAGGAGGGGCAGGTGGTCCTTCTTAATGAAGATGGACACTCATGGGAAAAGGTATAATTATAGTCCTCCCTTGAGGTTATTGAGCAACTAGAAAGATTTCCAGACAATCCAGCTGGATTATTCTAATTTGATTAAATTCTAGGGCCTTAATAAGTCTCATGCAAAGTCAGTGTGCATACTATTTGCACTCAAAGTGCTTGCAACCTGCATTGTTCAGTGCTGTAGGCCTCAAGTCTCAATACTCCATAATATGGGCTACCATTTATCAGCCGCTAGATATTTGAAATACATATTCAACATATTACCATTACTCAAAACATTTACAAATTCACAAAACTGTGGCCATACTCCTCACTGCTAAAGGTGAAAACCTTGTAGTATTTTACATGTTGATGGCTAGACGTTCTACTATCTTCCACCTAAGCACTTAGTGCTACTTGTAAAGCAGTTTAGGAAGGATTATGTTAATGACACTTGTGTTTCTGAAAGGCCACAGGCCATGAATAAAACCCAGCAGGAAACCAAGCTTGCTTGCAAAAAAAGCATTCATACTCAGCCAACCTCCAAGGGACCCATTCTCTTTCTCTTTTCACTTGTTTTCTGGCTGTGACACAATGTAAAACCATTTGCGAAAACCACGTCTTGCACGTCACCCTGCACTACAAAATTACAAGCTTTAATATTACTTCTAATGAGCTGAAGCATAGGGTCAAAGTTGAACAAAATTGCCATTTAGTCTGAACACAATCAGTTTCCTCATTCTGTGAGGAAAGGGCAAATTGTGTGGACGGAGATAAAGCAGTGTCTCGTGTCATGTGCATGCACAGACCGGCTGTTTACTCATCTTTGGTTCAAACAGCATTCATTGACCATCTCAAATCTGGAGATGTTAGCAGATGCTTTCAAGCAGAGAAATCATAAAATTTTATATTTATTAACAAAAATTCTGTATAACAGAGCTGCAGACAAGATTTTCTCAAAATTAAAATGCTAATTATTATGGTTAAGAACTAGTGAAGAGGGTCCTCTATTTTCAGTCTGTCAAAACAACATAGAGGGTTATCTTAGTGTATTGAATTAAGAAAAAAAATTTGATGGGATATTATAAACAAAGGAAGTTCAATGAAAACACAAAAAATAACTTCTTCATGCTTTGAATCACTGATTCAGAGAATCATCCTCTCACTCTAATACAATCAGCACTGTTTTAGTTTAAGCAATCAAAAAGGATTTAGATCAATTACTGATTCAACTGTAAGTGGAGGAAATGGACTTGAGGTAATAAGAAACTAAAATATGGTCCAATTAGTTTCTTACATTGGATCGCCTGCCTGGTCTTTTCTTATTCCTATAATATTGCTCTTGTGTTTGAAGAGTCAATCAATGTAGAGGCCAATTCTGCAGTTACAGTGTGGAATGACTGTCATTAGTACAATGATCTGCCCCTGCTCCAGTTCGCTAGGTTAGGTCATTTAGATGATTAGAATGCATTCCCTGGATACACTGGCCCAGGTTCAGGAGGCATGCTGACAGAAAGGATGGGCTATAAGAATGGACAAATAAAAAGGTGGCTACTCAAAGGAAAGTGATAATGTAGAGTGTTATAAATTTGGGTCTAGCCTTAGACTTTCTCTCAAAGCCAGTAACTCCTCTAAGCAGTCTGAATATCTTACATTTATGGAGTACCCCTGAGCTGACCAATATCTAAATATATAATGCAGTAACTCAGTGTATAACTCAAGTAGTGTGATCTGAAGTAAATATTTATGACTTTAGCACATGTGCCATCACATGTGCCTCTTCAATCTGTTCAAAGGCAGACTGAGAAAACACTTGGTCAGAAAAGGCCAGATATGAATCGTTAAGCTGCTTTAATTCACAGAAAGTGAACATACAGAGCAAAAATTATGATCGGACTCACAGTTCAATCAGTTCAACTTAACTTCACATAGTGATACAAAAATAGTGAACTTGCAATACTTCCCAATTTAATTGGGTCAATTTGCTTTGCTCAAATGAAATAACATGTATCTTCCTTCCTAAATTCTAATCACAAGAACACAAGAAATAGCAGCAGAAGTAGACCATATGGTCCATCGAGTCTTCTCCGCCATTCAATACGATCATGGCTGATCTTGGGCTTCAATTCCACTTTCCTGCCCGCTCCCTATATCCCTTGATTCCCTGCGAGACCAAAAATCTATCTATCCCAGCCTTAAATGTATTCAATGATGGAGCATCCACAACCCTCTGGGGTAGAGAATTCCAAAGATTCACAACCCTTTGAGTGGAGTGATTTCTTTTCATCTCAGTCCTGAATGATTGACCCCTTATCCTGAGACTGTGTCCCCGTGTTCTAGATTCCCTGAACAGTGGGAACAATCTCTCAACTTCTACCCTATCAAGCCCTTTCAGAATCTTGTATGTCTCAATTAGATCACCTCTCATTGTTCTAAACTCCAGAGAATATAGGCCCAATTTACCTTATCCCAGGGACCAATTTAGTAAATCTTCGTTGCACTGCCTCCAGTGCAAATATATCCTTTCTTAAATGTGGAGACCAAAACTGCACACAGTATTCCAGGTGTGCTTTCACTAAAGCCCTGTACAATTTTAGGAAGACTTCTTTATTCCTGTACTCCAATCCCCTTGCAATGAAGGCCAACATGCCATTTGCCTTCCAAATAGCCTGCTGCACCTGCATGTTAACTTTGTGCGTTCCTTGTACGAGTACCCCCACATCTCTCTGAACATCAACACTTAACAGTTTCACACCTTTTAAAAAATATTCTCCTTTTCTATTTTTATGGCCAAAGTGAACAACTTCACATTTCCCTACATTATACTCCATTTGCCATTTTGTTGCCCACTCACTTAACCTGTCTCTCTCTCTTTGCAGCCTCTACATCCTCCCTGCAGCTTACCTTTCCACTGAGCTTTGTATCATCAGCAAACTTAGATACATTACTCTCTGTCTCTTCATCCAAGTCATCTTCTGAGTTTGACAAAATGCTTGCCCCTGCAGTATTCTGATTAAAAAACACTGTCAGCATTTTTGCCTTTTTTTGTATCTCTCTGCTGGGGACAGGGTGGGGTGCTTTTTGGACATGATTGTCATCCAGATAGCAGATCATCAGACAGAAGCAGTCCAGGGTAGAAGCCAGGAGCAGAAACCACCTAATATCAGAGACAAAACTTGGGGTGCGCACTAGCCTATCAGATGGTGCATGTGGCCAACATCTGTTAATTGTATATCAAAAGTCTGTACCCATAGGCAGATGGAGGGCATTAATTGGGGTTTCATTTGAACATATGATGTTGTTGCTATTACAGAGACTTGGTTAAGAGTAGTCCTCGGGTGAAGGTGCTAAATTGGGGGAAGGCTAATTATAACAATATTAGGCAGGAACTGAAGAATTTAGATTGGGGGCAGCTGTTTGAGGGTAAATCAACATCTGACATGTGGGAGTCTTTCAAACGCCAGCTGATTAGAATCCAGGACCAGCATGTTCCTGTGAGGAGGAAAGACAAGTTTGGCAAGATTCAGGAAGTTTGGATAACACGGGATATTGTGAGCCGAGTTAAAAAGAAAAAGGAAGCATTTGTAAGGGCTGGAAGGCTAGGAACAGATGAAGCACTTGAGGAATATAAAGACAGTAGGAAGGAACTTAAGCAAGGAATTAGGAGGGCTAAAAGGGGTCATGAAAAGTCATTGGCAAACAGGATTAAGGAAAATCCCAAGGCTTTTTATACATATATAAAGAGCAAGAGAGTAACCAGGGAAAGGGTTGGCCCACTCAAGGACAGAGATGGGAATCTATGTGTGGAGCCAGAGGAAATGGGCAAGGTGCTAAATGAATACTTTGCATCAGTATTCACCATAGAGAAGGACTTGGTGGATGATGAGCCTAGGGAAGGGAGTATAGATAGTCTCAGCCATCTCATTATCAAAAAGGAGGAGGTGTTCGGTGTCTTGCAAAGCATTAAGGTAGATAAGTCCTCAGGGCCTGATGGGATCTACCCCAGAATACTGAGGGAGGCAAGGGAAGAAATTGCTGGGGCCTTGACAGAAATCTTTGCATCCTCATTGTCTACACGTGAGGTCCCAGAGGACTGGAGAATAGCCAATGTTGTGCCTTTGTTTAAGAAGGGTGGCAAGGATAATCCAGGAAATTATAGGCCGGTGAGCCTTACGTCAGTGGTCGGGAAACTATTAGAGAGGATTATTCGGGACAGGATTTACTCCCATTTGGAAACAAATGAACTTATTAGCGAGAGACAGCATGGTTTTGTGAAGGGGAGGTCATGTCTTACTAATTCGATTGAGTTTTTTGAGGAAGTGATGAAGATGATTGATGAAGGAAGGGCAGTAGATGTTATCTATATGGACTTCAGTAAAGCCTTTGACAAGGTCCCGCATGGCAGACTGGTACAAAAGGTGAAGTCACACGGGATCAGAGGTGAGCTGGCAAGATGGATACAGAACTGGCTCGGTCATAGAAGACAGAGGGTATCAGTGGATGGGTGTTTTTCTGAATGGAGGGATGTGATTAGTGGTGTTCCGCAGGGATCAGTGCTGGGACCTTTGCTGTTTGTAGTATATATAAATGATTTGGAGGAAAATGTAGCTGGTCTGGTTAGTAAGTTTGCAGACGACACAAAGGTTGGTGGAGTTGCGGATAGTGATGAGTATTGTCAGAGGATACAGCAGGATATAGATCGGTTGGAGACTTGGGCGGAGAAATGGCAGATGGAGTTTAATCCGGACAAATGTGAGGTAATGCATTTTGGAAGGTCTAATGCAGGTGGGAGGTATACAGTAAATGGCAGAACCCTTAGGAGTATTGACAGGCAGAGAGATCTGGGCATACAGGTCCACAGGTCACTGAAAGTGGCAACGCAGGTGGATAAGGTCGTCAAGAAGGCATACGGCATGCTTGCCTTCATCGGTCGGGGCATAGAGTATAAAAATTGGCAAGTTATGTTGCAGCTGTACAGAAACTTAGTTAGGCCACACTTAGAATATTGCGTGCAATTCTGGTCGCCACACTACCAGAAGGACGTGGAGGCCTCGGAGAGGGTACAGAGGAGGTTTACCAGGATGTTGCCTGGTCTGGAGGGCATTAGCTATGAGGAGAGGTTGGAAAAACTCGAATTGTTTTCACTGGAACGACGGAGGTGGAGGGGCGACATGATCGAGGTTTACAAAGTGATGAGCGGCATGGACAGAGTGGATAGTCAGAAGCTTTTTCCCAGGGTGGAAGAGTCAGTTACTCGGGGACATAGGTTTAAGGTGAGAGGGGCAAAGTTTAGAGGGGATGTGCGAGGCAAGTTTTTTACACAGAGGGTGGTGAGTGCCTGGAACTTGCTGCCAGGGGAGGTGGTGGAAGCAGATACGATAGCAACGTTTAAGAGACATCTTGACAAATACATGAATAGGAAGGGAATAGAGGGATATGGGCCTCAGAAGTGCAGAAGGTGTTAATTTAGGCAGGCATCAAGATTGGCACAGGCTTGGAGGGCCGAATGGCCTGTTCCTGTGCTGTACTGTTCTTTGTTCTTTGTTTGTTCTTTGTTCATATATAAAGAGACACTTACTGAAACTTGGTGTGGTTGAGTATGGAGGTGTATGCTTGTAATGTAAATAAATGCTAGGCTGAGTAAAGATTGGCTCCAGTACTATCCTTCACCAACTGGCTTTCTGGAATATATGATGGCAGAGATGGTTGTCTAAAGTAAACGCTGGAAACTAGGGGAAAAAATTCAGATGGAAGACTACAATCCTGGTAACCATTGTGAGAAATGGTTAAAAAAACAAATGTAGGCCGTTGCAGTATGATTACCTTCCAATATTCCTGGAGTCTGAACCATATGACCAGTGGACGAATGAAATGGATATGTAGACACGGATTACATCTCTACCAAAGATGAAACAAGATATGGCCTGGGCATTTTCGCTTCTGGCCAGAAGTAAAATCAGAAATAAAGTATTTTGTTAACTGGATTCCTGTCAGTTGGATACTGATGAAGGTTTGGATCTTCTATATTGGATGAAATTTACAAGAAAGATGATCTATTAAATGCCTATGAGGCATGGTCAGACTTTGATAGATTTCAGAAAACAGTTGATTACTCAATGGAGGAATACATCATGTACTTTAAGAGACTGTTGTCATGCAGGCCCCCACCTGCCAAGAATGAGGCACATTAATTTTGCCACATGAACATTGAATTTTAAACTGTTACTGAAGTACAGAAAGAACTTGCTTTTTAAAATAAAAACACCAGACCCTTGACTGGAAAGACATTTGAATAGTAACAGACAGTACTTTGAAAGGACAAAGGGGCCACTCCCTTCTCCAATTTAATCTACAATGGACTTTTGATTACCAGACGTTGAAGGTGGAGAAGCTAACATTCTAAGTTGACTGCTAAGATGTTCCCAATACACAGAAGAGACCTGGTCAAACTAGTCAGTCACGTGACCACCTGCTGGTCAACTGGGGGAGTTTTAAATTGGCGAAAATGTTTGAAGTCAGATAGCTGTTTGCTCCTGGACTGACAAGACCTCTCATGGCTGGCTTGCCGCAGCCTCTCCTGTCTGCTTCCATCTCTTTCTCATGGAACTGAAGACCCATTGAAGACACATGAATCCCAAGAGAGAAAAGTCTCCTACAGTAAACAAGGTTTAAGAAGAATACTGGGCCCCAACGAAAAGCAAGACTAGATCTTCAATCAAGGACTGTACAGCGAGCTCGAAGCACAGTAACAAATCCCCTTCAGAGATTGCCTGAAACTTTTTCACTTTACTTCGCTTCTGCTCTTTTCTGTCCCTATTTGCATGTGTGTATCGTGTATGCATGCTAGAGTAGAGAGGGCGTGTATCCGTAGACGTTAACTGAATTAGAATTTAAGTTTAAGGTTTAATAAATTTTACTTTTCTTCTTTAACCCTAAGAAAGCCTGTTTGTGCTCATTTCTTTGCCAATTGGAAAGGAGTGAACAAGGATTCACCAAGGGGAAGCTAAAACACAGTGTGTTTAACACAAAACCCTGTTACAGTCAGACCTGTTGAAGGCTAAAAGGGACCCCTAGACACCTTTCTCACCTGGTCGTAACACTGTATAAAAGATTGAGGAAATTCAATTTAGGTATCCCTGGTTCAGTGCTAGCTTGTAAATTGCTGGATTGTGCTAAAGTGTCACATACGGATAGGCCCCTGGTTCTAACAGGTGTCTGGTTCTCGAAGAGAGTCTTGGATCGGATGTCTGCTAACTTGAAAAATTGCTGGGGAAAACAGTCATTTCCTGCAGCCTTGGTGGAAAAAATGGGATATTCTGTGGTGACATAAAGAATAGAGAACTCAATGATTGCCAGATTTCGAAATGGTCCAGACACTGGAAGCAGGTATCAGTATAATGGAAGAGTTACAGATAGGTGGAATGAGGATGAAAGCACCTTTAGCAGATCTGGCTATTACAGCAGAAGACAAAATTGGAACAGCAATAATAGGTGAATGAATCCCAGAAATACCCAGGAATAGTTAATAGGTGCTTCAGCTGTGACTCAAAGTATCATTATATGATGAACTGCCCAAAGCAGAGAGGCAGAGTCCTTGAAATGACACATGACACAGAGAATTCTGAGGCAGAAGATGAAGCTAATGATGAATCCAAATGAATTGTTCGAGTCACAAGAAGTTTTAGTCCTGTGATGAATGTGTTAGTTGCAAAGTTGTTCAACTGTGCTACACTCGATAGAGCTTGCACTTCTACAGTATGTGGAACAGATTGGTTAAAATGTTATCTAGATTCACTCAGTAGTGAGGATTGATGCAAGGTTAAGGAATATAAAAGTACTACTTACTTTAGATTTGGTGATGACAAGACATTGAAGTCACTAAAGAGAGTTGCAATTCCATATAAAATAGCTGGAGTAATGTAAAATAGCTGGAGTCAGCCACTTTCAGTACTGATGTTGTCTTAGTGAGATACCTTTGCTGTTAAGTAATCTTTCCTTGAAAAAGACACAAATGAAACTTGACATGGAGCATGATAAGGCAATTTTTTTGTAAAATCAGTGGGTAAACTGCAGATCCAATCAAGGCATTATTGTATCCTCTTCACAAAACTTGATGTTTCTCATCAGAGTGTTAGACAGGTATAATGGCATCAGGTGATAAGAATCAGAGAGAAAAAAACAAATTGTCCTAAAATTACATAAACAATGTGCTTACCCGACTTGTCAAAGATTAAAAACTCTCCTAAAGGACACAGGTGTAGCTGATGAAGAATATATGAGGCTAATAGAAGAGATTAGTGAGAAGTGTGAAATCTGTTAAAAGCATCAGAGGATGCTGCCACATCCTATTGTAAGCCTTCCATTGGCACATGACATTTACATGGTAGTTGCCATGGGTCTAAAGGTATGGGACAAAAATAGAAATATTTTCATTCTACACTTTATAGACTTGGCAACCTAATTTAATATTTGTACAATAATGCATAGTAAGTGCAAAAGGGTGATTTATAGACAAAATCATGGAGAAATGGGTGTGACCAGATTTGGGGCACCAGCCACATTTCTGACTGATAATGGAGGGGAATTTGCCAATGACGAGTTCAGAGACATGTGTGAAAACATGAACATTATAGTGATGACTACCGGAGCTGAAAGTCCTTTCAGCAATGGACTCTGTGACAGGAATCGTGAGGTGATAGATGAAATATTGCACAAAATCTGAGCTAACCAACCAAACTGCAAGTTGATTATCACCCTCGCATGGGTGGTTCATGCAAAGAATTTGCTTCACATGGTTGGAAGGTTGCAGGGTACAGCCCCTATCAATTGGTCTATGGGTGAAATCCCAAATTGCCTTCTGTGCTGTGTGCTAGTCCTCCTTCTGTACACTGGTTGCATGATTTTCTGTACATTTGAATGCTTTACATGGAGGGAGACAGGCTTTCATCAAGGCTGAGGTCTCGAAGAAAATTTGGAGAGCTCTGAGGTATTATATAAGACCATCTGAGACAGAATTTAATTCAGGAGATTTGGTGTATTATAAAAGAGAGGGTCATAGGGAATGGAAGGTCCCTGGTGAGGTAATAGGTCATGATGGTAAGACAGTAGTTATCCAACATGGAAATCAAACTGTTAAGGTTCATTCCTCATGATTAATCAGGATTAATTACAAAATATCAGAATATGAGCTGCTGACAGAAGGAAACCTTTTACCTCAAATGCTCATGTGTTTTGTGTTGCAGGTCCTGAGGAACAGAATATGGTAGATCAAGGGCTGGATAGCAGTAGTGTGAGCGATCATGACACACAGGATAGAGCTATCACATCCAAAGGCCAATTGCCCAGAGTGGGTACTCGGGTGACCGAAATTCCAGGGAGGGTCTAAATGAATGGGGGGATGAGCTAATTGTGAGACATGCAGTAAAAGCAACTGGTATTGGTTGAATGTTCAGGATGATGGCCAAGAAGTGAGATCCATGGACTGGCAGAATGGGGTGAAAGAGTGGAAAGTATCAAAGCCCAGTGCAAGTTCTAATAGTGGGTCCGGAAGTGACTCTTGCATCAGAAAACGATTACATACTGGAGAAAGAGCCTCCGATGATTCAAGAGGGAGATATCACAGGAGTAGTCTTGACAGATGTTAAAGTGCAAAAAGAAGCCGTAGCTTGAATAGATTGCACAATGAAATGAAAGCTACCAGAATAGTCTGAAATCAAAACTAGGAGCAGAAGTCCTCATGACCATGAAGCTTTGATGGCTGCCAATAAACTCGATGAAAAATTAATGAGAGGCAAAAACAAAAGGAATTAGATAGTTGCAGACAGTTTGTAGTTTATTCTGAAGTTCCAGATAAGGGGCAGTCAGCCTTGTCACATGGATGGATTTGTACTGAAAAAGTCCTGGTAATTGGGACTGACAAGTGTCAGGCAAACCCACCCCCCACAACCTGCCAAGACTGAGGCACACAGTATTTTGTCACATGAACATTAAAACTTAAAATTGCAAGCCCCTAACTGGAAAGACATTTGCATAGTGCCAGACAGTGTTGAAACAAAGGAACCAGTCCCTGGCCCAATACACAGAAGAGACCTGGTCAAACCAGTTAGTCACGTGACCACCTGCTGACCAACTAGGGGAGCTTTAAATTGGAAAAACAGAATTTGAAATCAGCACGCCACGTGCTCCTAGAACTGAAGCAGAACCCTTTCTTGTCTGCCTGCCCCATCTCCTTCCCATGGAACTGAATCTTGTGAAAACACATGAACCTCAAAGAGAGAAAAGTCTCCTATGTGAACAAGATTTAAGCAGAATACTGGGCCCAAATGAAACAGCACGAATTACCTACAAAAGGACTATACTGTGAGCTCAAAGCACAGTAACAAGATATTGCCTCAAACTGTTCCACTTTATCATTTCTTCTCTTTTGTCGCCCTATCTGCATGTGTATATCGCATGTGCATGCTAGCGTGGGTGCGTCGTATATCCGTAGGCACCAACCATGTTAAAATTTAAGTCTAAATTTTAATAAATTTCACATTTCTTCTTTAAACCTCAGAAAGGCTGTTTGTGCCCATTTCTTTGCCTTATAATTGGAAAGCTTTGAACGAGGATTCACAAAAGGGGAGCTCAAAACACAGTGTGTTTAAAATTAAACCCTGTTACAATAAGACCAGGTAAAGACAGCAAAGGACTCCTACACACCTTTCTCATCTGGTCGTAACACAAGGCTAAAACGAGGCTAGTTGCTAGGGGTTTTGAAGAGCGACTGGGTGATACAGATTGTCAAGAAAAGATGCTATGCTGAATGCAGATTTTTAATTCATTGGTTGGAAACCTACATTCAACCTTTAAAAAGAAAAGCTGAAATCCTACATTTAACTTTTAAAAAGCTGGCAGCCAAGATGGGCACCACAATTTGCATTGAAATACCTCACATTCCAGGACATCGAAGTGGAGATGCATGTCTAAAAAGCTCTCATCCAAGACAATGGCTTGAACAGTTGAGTAAATTATCCAGTATTACCCTCGTTAGCAGGACATTAAAAGCCATCTTGGAGCATTCCCTAGTGCAGACCTACCTCCAGGAGGTAAACATTGAAACAATACAACCTGAGAGAGATTTGGGATTCTTAGACTTTGGACCTCATTAAAGAGGGGAAAAAAAGAGTATTGAGAGAACCATGTGACAGGAGGAAGCCACCTACATCATTGTCTCCGAGAAAACTCTGAACCAGGTGAACCAGCTGCAAGTGTACTTCTACCAGCCAATGACTTCAGAACCACAAAGTCAACGAGAAGACAACTGATTTACCAGACACCACAGACTGTATATTATTTTTATTTGTTCTGGACCCTAATCCAACCAAACTCTTCTTCATCACTCTGTAACCTATTTGTGTGTGTGAAAGCTGGAGCATAGTTTATTATTTTCACTTAGATTGGGATCTGATTTTAAGTACAATAAACTAACCTCTTGTTTAAACTCAAGAAAACCTGTCTGGTTCTTTTATGATCATAGTACAAAAGAGTGTTACAAGTGCGTCTATATTTTTAAGTTTGTTTTTGAGGACTCATATATTTTAGAGCTGGACATTGATTTATTTTGGGAAAATTGAAAAGACTCCATGGATGGGTTTTTACCAGGGTCACTGAGAAGTCTGGCTTTGAAAACAAACTGTTACTGGAAGGCACCTGTTTTCAATTAATTACCCAGCAGGAATTGTTTTTGACTTTGGGATGATATTTACAGAGAAGTGACAGGTCAAGATTTATAGGGGTCAGGAGGTTTGATTCTTGTGACATTGTTTATGGTTTTGCTTTGGACAGTGAGTTGGGATATGGACAATGGTTTTGAAAATACAGTTGAAGAAAATTTGCCATGAAGAACAAACCACCCCAACTCAGTCTGTTCCAGCTGTTTGGAAAAAATTCTGCCAGTTTTCCATCTCTCGAAAAGCAAGTGTAAGAAACAGACTGAAATTGTGGCTGCATTCCTCCTGTAAGGCAAGTGTCTGAAACCTCTGTTGCTGTATTTCCTGGAAGCCCACCCTTCAACATCGTCTGTAAAAACTGTTCTAGGAATATCCCAGCGACAGCCGTCTATACGCATTTGGAACGCTAAACTAAAACAAAGGGCATCTTTCCATATCTTCTCTTTCTTCTTCAAGAATTAGCAAGTATTTAATGTCTTTTTTTGTAATAGAACTCTAAAATGCAAATCCCTTTATTTTTCTGTGAACCGGTGTATATGTGTGTGTGTGAGGGGCTCAGGTAAAAAGAAAACTTTAATATTTCAATCCGAGATGGTGGTGTAGTGGTAATGTCACTGGACTAGTAATCCAGAGGCCCAGTCTACAGCCCTGGGGACACAGGATCGAATCCCACACATGGCAGCTGGTAGAATTTATATTCAATGAATCAATAAAAGTCTGGAATTGAAAGCTAGTCTTGGTAATGGTGTCATGAAACTGTCATCGATTATCGTAAAAACCCATTGGTTCACTAATGTCCTTTAGGGAAGGAAATCTGCCCTCCTTACCTGGTCTGGCCTACATGTGACTCTAGACCAACAGAAATGTGGTTTACTCTTAACTGCCCTCTGAAATGGCCACTCAGTTCAAGGGCAATTAGAGATGGGCAACAAACGCTGGCCTGCCAGCGACACCCACATCCCATGAAAGACTAAAAAAACGTTGGATTGTGTTCAGAACGAGCAATAAAAATGGAAGATTTTTAGAAATTGCCACAAAGAGTGGGAGAATGTACCAGGTTATAGGGAATAAGACAATTGAAGTTAAGAGTATAAGACTTTGAGTCAGCTATCAAAGTGAGCCGATCATTTTGCGCTCACAATCACAAGGAAGCCGAAGATTTGACTGGAAGGCAATATCTTACACTGAACAACTGGCAGGAAACTAAGATCCAGATGATCAGCCTGCAGCTTGTCAGTTTGTGCCCAGTACAGTCTGGCAGCTCATAGGGCACTGCCACAGTTATTAACTGTTATACAGTAACCGTGAGTAATTTTGGGAGCGTAGTCAAATGTGATATGATTTTATTAATGCTAACATATCAAATTTCTATATCTCAATACATACTTTTCATGTGCTATAGCTCTAATACACAGAGGAATTTCCACCCAAAGGAGACAGAGAGAAAAAGATAGCCAGACACTGGCAGAGATGGAGAGAGAAACAAAGCAACAAAGACAGGCAGAGATAAAGATTGAAAAATCAAGAAAAAGAGACACAGGAGGCACGGACAAAAAACAAAAAGGCAGACATGGAAAGAAAGACATGGAGATGCTCCATGTATATTATTGAAATGATTTACAATATCAGTTTCTAATTGACAGGAGATAAAGTAGCAGCACAATAAATCAGAATAGATTTTTGTTGGGTAGCCTGTCTACTTTTGAAAGCAATACGATGCAATGTGAAAATAAAGACGTTTTTGTTTCTCTGTGAAACAGAGGCTGAGATGAGCAAGATGTGTGTCACGACACTGGCAGACAGTCAAACAAAGCTGAAAGAAATTGTTTTATCTTGAGAATTCACAAGAATCGGGGCTGTTTACACAGCCTCATGTGGACAGGATATTGATTCACCCTCACCAACTGGAGTCTGGAACATACTGATCTTATCCATCTATAAACCAATCAGCAATCAACACACAGTTGCTAGCCACTGATCCCAATCCAGCAGCTTTGATGATATCATGGGACCACAGGCAGAAAGAGTCAAAAAGTGAACTCTACTACAGAAGCATTTGCAGGGAATGTCTCCAAATCACCACTAGTGCCTCAGAATAGGGTGTATGTGACATTATCAATTGACTCTTGCTGTGTTTGTGCCTTAGATCATAAGAAATAGAAATTTTAGAATAGGAGGAGACTATCTGGCTGTTGTGCTTGCCTCTCAGGGATGGATTTAATACAATTCAATTTTCTTGCTTTCTCCCTACACCCTTTTATAATTAAAAATCCCATTCGCCTCCTTAATTACTTTTTAAAGCCTGTCCATATACCTTACATTATTTTATGTATCTTGCTCTTCCATTACAAAATTTTTCATTTTTAATGATCTTTTTATTCTTTTAAAGTATTATCTCATTTTTTAAAGAAATTAATTAGCATTGATTACCATTTGCTTAAAAATTCTGTTAAGTCTGAGTGAAAAAGTTCATTCTTATCTCCCCCTGAGGCAGTCGGTAAGAAATAGGTGCAGGACCAGGACATTCAGTCCCTCAAGCCACTCTGCCATTCAATGAGATCATGGCTGATCTTCTACCTCAGCTACACCTTCCCGCACTATCTCCATATCCCATGATACTCTTAGTCACCAAAAATCTATCGATCTCTGACTTGCATATACTCAACAACTCAGTTCTCTGGAGTAGAGAATTCCACAGATTCACAAGCCTTTGAGAGAAGAAATTTCACCTCATCTCAGTCCTAAATAACCACCTCCTTACATTGTCCCAAAATCTACTTTATCAAAGCCCCTTAAGAATTGTATATGTTTCAATGAGATCACTTCTCATCTATCTGAACTCTAGGGAACAAAGGCCTAGTCTACTAATAGCTAGCTACTATCTACACACTAGCTAATGCTTAGAATTATAGTGGTTACAGCACAGAAGGAGGCTATTTCGGCCCATCGAGTCCATGCCAGCTCTCTGTAAGAGCAACTCAGCTAGTCCTACTCCCCTGCAGCCCTGCAAATTTTTTCCCTTCACTAATTATCCAATTCCCTTTTGAAAGCCACAACTGAATCTGCTACCAACACACACTCAGGCAGCGCATTCCTGATCCTAACCACACTACATAAAATCATTTTTAGATGGTTTTCAGGCAGGCAGTGGACCCGAGTGTTCAGGCCGCCTGCCCAATGTCATCATCTGAAGCCTGGGTTATTTAATGATTGTGCCTCATTTAAATGAACATACAAACATATGAATTAGGAGCAGGAGTAGGCCCCTCGAGCCAGCTCTGCCATTCAAAAAGATCATGGCTGATCTGATCAAATGTAATTGGCTGGCTTCCTACGAATTTCTAGTGGTGATAAGCAGTTCACTCAATCTGAGGGCAGAATTTCCTGTGGGTCCAGTGCCAATTTAAAGTATGCCCAAACCAAGGTGTCCTTTTATTCTCTTGAAATTGTTGCTGAAATTTCAACTGAAAATGTTACAGTTACAGGCTCTTCGACTCAGTGACACAGTGGTGGAGATTCTTGTGAAATAGGCTGATCTTCTTTCACTTGGCTGCCAGGAGGGACAGACTTTGCAGCAGGCGTCAAGGGAGGTGGGTAGCAATGTGAACATATAGACCATCATCCTAAGGCTCAGTACCACAAGTTCTTCAATGACTTGATCCAGACAGCAAGAGTGACAATTTCGTTTTGAAATTTTTATTCCTCAGAATGAAACCTTGCTGCACACTCTTCCATCTCCACACTCCCTGCACTACAGACACTTCCCTTTCCAGCTCCAGAGGCTTCTCTTCCAAACATAATGGAACACTCTACCAACTCTGTTTCTCATTCTAATCGCTCACCTGTTGCTTTTGCCCACGCAAGCAGAAAAACAGAATTCTGCTTTGATAAAGTAGCAACTGCTAAACCTTTCATTCCTCCGCTAACTGTTTTTACATTTCACATTCGATCCACTTTGTTGTACAAGACCACTTTTCCACCCTATTCTCAATTTGCTGGTTCTCTTTGTCAGCATGCACACTGTCTAATTCTGTCTCACACATCTAAACAACCCTTTACAAGAATTATTCCCACAATTTTTTTGTAGAAGAAGCTGACTCACAACCAATGGAAGAGGACCGGAGAGGGGAAGAGAACCATCCACCATCCAGGCCCTCATCCAGATGGAGGAGGAAGCAATAGAGATCATTGGACCCGACAGCTCAAGAAATGTCAACGATGGCAAGGCAGGAGGCCACGGTAAACATGGTGTCTGTCTATTCCTCAATCTATACTTTTTTCCTTGTGCAATCATGCATACAGCAAGCTTGGCAACCTGCTACTGCATAGCACTGTCATTTATCTACTACTGTCTAACATTTTCATGCTATGTTGACCCCTGTTACTCTCCCATATTTCTAAGTCTGTTCCATGACTTGGACCAGGATGAACTCATCCTGGAGGCGACAACCCTCCCAAAGAAGCACCAGCGCTCACCCCCATCTCTCCAAAGGCAGTTAAGGTTGACTTTTGAGGGCTGTAGTTACTTTCACTGCCAGGGGTAATGCATGGCCAGCAGGGAGAAGGGTTGTAGGTCTTACTGTAAGAGGCTGCATAGGTCTGTGACAGCCTCTCTAGAGAAGCACAGCACTCCTCTAAGAACTGGAAGTAGGTGACTCTGGGCCTGAAGACCCTATGGGAAGGGTAAGGATGCCTCCGAGCAGCCCTCCTGCTTTGTAGTCGCCTCACACCTCCAACAGCAACTTCCTGAGTTTCCAGGATCTGCTACTACTGTTGTTCCTCTCCCTCCAACCAAAGTAGGATGGCCAGGTTGACTCCTGTGTTGAACATTGTGCACACCCTCCCTGAGAGTCCTGAAGCAGAGTAAGGCAGAATTGCAGAGATTTCCAAGGCAAGAAAGTATGAAAAAACTCCAGCCAGGTGAATTGCAAATAGATTTGAATGATCTGATTACTTGCTGGTGAGTATCCCTTGAAATAACACTCAAAATGCCAATTCTAGCCTATAGCAATCAATAGGCACATAGGAAATAGGAGCAGGGGTAGGCTATATGGCCCTCTTGAGCCTGCTCCGCCGTTCAACTAGATCACGGCTGATCTTCTACCTGAACGCCATTTTCCCGCACTATCCCCATATCCCTTGATATCGTTAATATTTAGAAATCTATCGATCTGTGTCTTGAAGATACTCAATGACTGAGCCTCCACAGCCCTTCGGGAATTCCAAAGATTCACCACCTTCTGAGTGAAGAAATTCCTCCTCATCTCAGTCCTGAATTCAGCTTTATATCCAAACCCCTGATTACTCCATAATTTCTCCATAGTGACCATCATGTTTCCCATATCAGAAAAATGGCAGGACTCTTTACAGTTTCAGGCAATCCAACTTTTCTCAAACCATAGAGCATGTGGCGCTGCTGCATTTTGATCTGGTGTTTCCCCTTCTTCAAAATATATGGTTTATGTCTTCTACTTCCCATCAACATGCTCTTTGAAGGATCTCACAATGGAAGGAGGAAGTGATGTGGATGGTTGCTGGGCATTCCCTCAGTATGGCTACATATCTGTCTGAGAACAGACTGTTGCATAGCAGTGAAGTCCTGAGTGATGGCTGATTCCACAACATGGCTAAGGATGAATGCAAGATCTGTGGAGCCCCAGTTATAGCATTGTGAGGATAGATTATGACCTTGTGTGGGGGGGGGGGGGGGGGGGGGGGTGCGCTCCAATGCATAACCCACCCCCTGGAATTCCAACTACACTTCCTCCTCCTCCTCATGTGTTTTTGTTTCACCAGTTGCTCCATCCTGAAACTCATAAACTTATTTCCTGCAATGTATTTATCATATCCCTGTACTAGTTGATGATGCAGGATTCTGTGAGGTCCTTAGTTCTATTATGGGCTTGGGCATCTCGTCTCCTGGCCATTTGAAGGAGTAGATGAAGCATACACTTTACAATGCTTCCACTAAAATATCATCTCACCTGCGTTATAGTGAAATACTGCAATGTCTACCAACGGCATTGGTGATCTCTCCTGTCATCTACATAAGCCAGCCCATGACAGCCCGCTTGGTTGACACCCCATCCACCACCTTAAACATTCAATTCCTCTACCACTGGTGCACAATGGCAGCAATGTGCACTGTCTACCAGATGCACGGCAGCAACTCGCCAAGGCTCCTTTGACAGGACCTTCCAGCCCGGCGACCTGTACCAAGAAGAATAAAAAAAAGAACAAGGACAGCAGATGCATGGGAATACTACCAACTACAAGTTCCCCTCCAAGTCACTCACCATTCTGACTTGGAACTATATTGCCATTCTTTCACTGTCGCTGGGTCAAAATCCTGGAAGTGCCTCCCTAACAGCATTTTTTTTTTTTATTTGTTCATGGGATGTGGGGCATCACTGGCTCGGCCAGCATTTATTGCCCATCCCTAATTGCCCTTGGGCAAGGTGGTGAGCTGTCTACTTGAACTGCTGTAGTCCTTGGGGTGTCGGTACACCAACAGTGCTGTTCGGAAGGGAGTAGTGTGAGACACTTTGATAATGTTCTTATGTTAAAGACAATACAAAATGGAAGTTACTGTTGTTAATAGGAGGGAGAATTCTATGCAATTCAGATCAGCCATTATTGAATTGAATGCCAGAATAGGTTTGAGGGGCCGAATAGCCCACTCCTATTCCTACAATGTGTAGCAAATTGAGACTAAAGATGGAACAGTGCATGGCAATGCACTGTATTAGTGGAACATGGATTTAATTATCACATCTGTCTTTAGGGGAAGGTACAAAGAAAGGCTTCACCACAGGAGTGAGAGAAAATCGAAATTGCTGAGCAAGTGCTGCTTGGTAGCACTGTTGACAAACCCTTCCATCACTTTGCTGATGATCGAGAGTAGACTGATAGGTAATTGGCTGGGTTGAATTTGTCCTGCTTTTTGTGCACAGGACATACCTGGGCAATTTTCCACATTGCCAGGAAGATGCCAGTGTTGTAGCTGAACCTGAACAGCTTGGCTCGGGGCATGGCTAGTACTATTGCTGGAATGTTGGCAGGGCTCATAGCCTTTGCAGTATCCAGTGTCTTCAGCTGTTTCTTGATATCATGTGGAGTGAATCGGATTGATTGAAAACTGGCATCTGTGATGCTGGGGACTTCAGGAGGAGGCCGAGATGGATCATCCACTTGGCACTTCTGGCTGAAGATGTATGCAAATGCTTCAGCCTTGTCTTTGCACTGATGTGCTGGGCTCCCCCATCATTTTGGATGGGAATATTTGTGGGGCGCCCTTCTCCTGTCAGTTGTTTAATTGTCCACCGCCATTCATGACTGGATGTGGCAGAACTGCAGAGCTTAGATCTGAACCGTTGGTTGTGGGATCGCTTTGCCCTGTCTATTGCAAGCTGCTTCCGCTGTTTAGCATGCAAGTAGTCCTGTGTTGTAACTTCACCAGGCTGACCCATCATTTTTAGGTATGCCTGACGCTGCTCCTGGCATGCCCTCCAACACTCTTCATTGAACCAGGGTTGGTACCCCGGCTTGATGGTAATGGTAGAGCAGGAGATATGCCAGGCCATGAGGTTACAGATTGTGGTTGAATACAATTCTGCTGATGCTGATGGCCCATAGTGCTTCATGGATGCCCAATTTTGAGTTGCTAGATCTGTTTGAAATCTATCCCATTCAGCAGGCTGGTAGTGCCACACAACACAATGGTAGGTACCCTCAATGTGAAGATGGGACTTTGTCTCCACAAGGACAGTGTGGTGGTTACTCCTACCAATACTGTCATGGACAGATGCAGTTGCAACAGGCAGATTGGTGAGGACGAGGTCAAGTACATTTTTCCCTCTTGTTGGTTCCCTCACCACCTGTCGCAGACCCAGTCTAGCAGCTATGTCCTTTACAACTCGTCCAGCTCAGTCAGTAGTGGTGCTACCACGCCACTCTTGGTGATGGACATTAAAGTCCCCCACTCAGAGTACATTTTGTGCCCTTGCTACCCTCAGTGCTTCTTCCAATTGGTGTTCAACATGGAGAAGCACTGATTCATTAACTAGGGGCGGAGTGGGGGGGAGGTGTGGGCAGTAGGTGGTAATCAGCAGGAGGTTTCCTTGCCCATGCTTGACCTGATGCCATGAGACTTCATGAGCTTGGGAGTAAATGTTGAGGACTCCCAGGGCAACTCGCAACTCCCTCCCGACTGTATACCACTGTGTTGCCACCTCTGGTGGCTCTGTCCTGTTGGTGGGGCAGGACATACCCAGGGATGGTGATGGTGGTGTCTGGGACGTTGTCAGCAAGGTATGATTTCGTGCATTTGACAATTTCAGGCTGTTGCTTAACTAGTCTGTGGGACAGCTCTCCCAATTTTGGCACAAGTCCCCAGATGTTAGTAAGGTGGACTTTGCCAGGTCGACAGGGCAGGGTTTGCTGTTGATGTTTCCGGTGCCTAGGTCGATGCCAGGTGGTCCGTCAGTTTCATTCCTTTTATTCAACTTTGTAGCAGTTTGATACAACTAAGTAGTGCTAGACCCTTTCAGAGGGCATTTAAGAGTCAACCACATTGCTGGAGTCACATGTAGGCCAGACCAGGTAAGAAGGGCAGATTTCCTTCCCTAATGGGCTTTAGAGAAGTAGATGGGTTTTTAGAACAATCAACAATGGTTTCATGGGTCACCACTAGACTAGCTTTTAATTCCGGATTTATGAATTGAATTCAAATTCCACTATCTGCCGTGGTGGGATTCGAACCCATGTCCCCAAAGCATTAGCCTGGGGCTTCTGATTACTAATCTAGTGACATTACTACTATGCCACGGCCTCCCTTCATTGTGGGTGTAACTACACGACATGGGCTGCAGCGGTTTAAGAAGGCAGCTCACCACCAAGGGCAATTAGGGACGGAGGCTCACATCCTAAGAACAAATTGTTATGCTCATGTGAAGTGCAGCAGTTGAAAATACAGAACTCAAACTGAAGAGTTATAAAAATGAACTTTCCTTTAAAAAGTGGGCAATGTACTGGAAAAAATGGCCACTGAAGGTCCAAAGACCTGGCCTTGTATATTCAAACTGTCTTACTGCCTGCAAGGACAAAAGGATACCTTCTAAGCTAAGAGATGACAATTACACCCATCCTGAGACATTTTGAATTGAATGGGTTCTTCTGAAACAAAGGTGTGAATAGCCACATTCTGGGCCACTGTTCATCACCACAGGGAGGAAGATCTATGCCTCCCAACAGAGGCAAGATGTGAGACCATTTTGACCTTAAAAGGAGCCCTCTGGAGAGAGAGAACGGTAGACCCAACAGAAATATCATGAAAGCCTGACCAGCTGAGAGCAGGGAGAAATCCAGCAAGTCAAAAAGAAGGTGCCCTGCTTTGTGTTCTACACTTCAATTTGTGCAGCAAAGAACTGAAAGTGATCCCCTCCAGACTGACATTTCAACCAACAGAGAAATCTACAAACAACCCATAACTACAACTTTAAAGAAGAAATTGACCTCTGAAAAGATTCAAAAGGTTACCACGAATCCTGAAAACCTACCTTACTTCAAACCCTTACCTCATTTTTTCTCTATCTGTCTCGTGTGTGTGTGTGTGTGTGTGTGTGTGTGTGTGCACGCGTCAGTGAATGAGTGTGTGGGTGCGATTGCAACAATTTCGAGATAATGAATGTTGCTCAATAAATAATTAATCTTCTGTTTTAACCTTACAAGAAAACCTGTCGCTGACTGTTTATTTGACAAATAAAACAAAAGGGGTTAAAACCCGAGTAACAAAAAACACTTGCTGCGGTCAGTTAGCAGTTGAATAGTGGAAATCACCCACACCCCTCATCACGTGGTTATAACAGAATAATAAAAAAGTTATCTGCAAATTTCTCCTGTAAGCAAATATAAAAGTGACATGTTAGAAAATGAAGCTTGAGAGACAAAGTGCTCCATCCAAGTGCACAGGACACTGACTACCATAAGTGTGTGAACATGCAGATTTAAAGTTCATGCCTTCATTACCTCCAGACTTGCTTATTCCAATGAACTCCTGGCTGGTATCCCACATTCTACTCTCTGTAAACTTGAGGTCATCGAAACTTCTGCTGCCTGTGTCTTAACACGCACCAAGTCCTATTCCCCTATCACATCTGTGCTCCCAGTCAAACAATGTTTTGATTTTTAAATTTTCATCCTTTTTTTCAAATCCCTCCATGACCTCGCCCCTCCCTATCTCTCTAATCTCCTCCAGCCCCACAACCCTTCAAGCTATCTGCATTCCTCTAATTCTGGCCTCTTGTGCATCCCTGATTTTAAACGCTCCACCGTTGGTGGCTGCGCCTTCAGTTGACTCCGCCGCAAGCTCTGGAATACCCTCCCTAAACCTCTCTGCTTCTCCATCTCACTTTCCTCCTTTAGGACACTCCTTAAAACCTATCTACCTCTTTGACCAAGCTTTTGATCATCTGACCTAACATCTCCTTTTGTGGCTCGGTGTCATACTTTGTTTTATAACACTCATGTGAAATGCCTTGGGATTTTTTTTTACATTAAAGGTGCTAGATAAACATAGTTGTTGCCATTCCAATTAGAACTTGTCACTTGCTACTTTTAATGGTTAACATTACACCATGTCCTAGAAGGACATAAGCATCCCTGTGCATTTTGAAAAGTATGCAATGGATAGTGGTCTACATTCTCTGTGATGGTGCACCAAGTTTACAGTGAAAAATAGTATAGATGCTTTACAAAGCAACCTCTTCCAAAGTTGCCACATGTTTGCACACTTACCGTAGCAATCTTGTGTATCTCGAATTTATTTTTCTCATCGACCACAGTTTTGGACCACAGGTGAAACTTCATTTACATCCTTCATCAGCACCATCCATAACTGCTCTAGTAGAACTTCTCTTTAAATAAAGCCACACTTTCCACTGCAGCACCTTCAATAACTTATTGACACTGTTAATGTGGGTTCAAGATGGGTTCAAGATGGCTCCTGGGCTGGAAGCTCCCTAGGAAGCTCCCTTGCTGTTCAACTCTATCCATGGCCATCTGCTCCCATCCCTAACGTTTTCTCCCCCAATCTGCCCTCTTAAACTGTTTAAATTCCCCTGGCTCTTTAAATCAGTTCATTTTAGCCCTATCTAAAAGTTAACAGTTAGTTTAGTGTATGTTACCTGGGCCCACTGCCCTCCCCCAGCCACACCTGCTCTTTATTTTCTCAATGAAATTGATCCGGATGAAACTGACGAGAACAGCTGCCGATACTTTAATCTCCGATCCTGCTGTCTTCACAGTCCAGAGTGTCTGCAGCCACGGCATGCGGTAAGTCCATTGAGGTGAAGAAGGAGCTGCGGGACCCGAGAGAAGTCCTGTGAAAAGGTGCCCCGAACACCCAAAACATCCACGAACGGCCCCCCCGGCCGCAACTTCAAAGCGCCCGCGGGAGATGGCTCGGAGAGCATCTGCAGCGCACTGTCGGCAATGCTGCATGCCTTTATTTAAACCACTGCAAAAAAAAACCCTTAGCAAATGTAATCACCTCTAAGTCTGCCAAATGATGCTTCACCTCCCGAAGGACGTGGATGAGCTTTCCGGACGTCGATGGTGGGCACTGAGGAAATGGCTTATTACCTGCACCAGATTCCACCCCCCTCCCCCCCCCCCCCTTCCACCCCCCCCACCCCCGTCCCCTTCCCTGCTCCACCCTCTCAGCTCACCCCCTCACAACCCCGTCCCAGCCCGCCCCCCCCTCGCTCCATCTTCACCCCGCACCCCCTTCCCCTGCACCCACCCCCTCCCTCTACCCCTCCCCCTTGCATCCCCTCCTCCCACCGGCACCATCCTACACCTGTGTAGGGGCCCCAACAACCCCACTGCCTTGTGGGCGTCTCGGGAGAGACCAAGGCTAAGGGAGTAAACCCTAACAGAAAATCCGGAGCGGAACCCCGTAGGCGGTCATGTGTCACCTTTGGCATGTTTCCGGCAGTTCCTGCAGCCATACTGGTGCCAAACGTCGTGTCCTGCACTCCTTTGGACCCCACCAGAAAGGCCGAGAGGGGGGTTTTGACGACTGGGCAACTCTCAACCTCCATAAATTTGCCCAGGCATGCGCCATGGAGAGGTCACTCCATAGTTGCCTCACAGCGACTGAAACAACACGGAAGGCAGCAGTTACGGGTTATAAGTCCAGATAAATTGGCGTAGAAACTGGGCGCCACGGGTTGCCTTTGTCGGTGGGAGAGGTCATTGCACCTCACTGGACAGCTACCGCCCGCCTCAAACCGGGCAGCCCCCAGTCAATAAGGTTCTGTCCCGCCACAGTCTGCCTGCTTCAATGGGTGCTTGGAGCTCAGGGTCATTGCCCGAAAGGTGGACTGATACACCGCACCAAACAACATGAAAAAAGGAAAGAAGGTACCAGCCCTTCGCTTTGCAAGCTGGAACGTCAGAACTATGTGTCCTGGCCTGTCGGAAGACCTTACACAAATCAACGATTCTCGGAAGACCGCCATCATTAACAACGAGCTCAGTAGACTCAATGTGGACATTGCAGCACTTCAGGAGACTCGCCTCCCCGCGAGTGGCTCTCTAGCAGAGCAAGACTACACCTTCTTCTGGCAGGGCAGGGATCCTGAAGAACCAAGACAGCATGGAGTGGGCTTCGCCATCAGAAACTCCTTGCTCAGCATGATAGAGCCTCCCTCAAATGGCTCGGAACGCATACTGTCCATCCGACTGCTCACCACCTCTGGTCCAGTACACCTACTCAGCATCTATGCTCCAACACTCTGTTCCGCACCTGAAGCTAAAGACCAGTTCTATGAACAACTCCATAACATCATTAGCAGCATCCCCAACACCGAACACCTATTCCTGCTGGGGGACTTTAATGCCAGGGTTGGGGCCGACCATGACTCATGGCCCTCCTGCCTTGGGCGCTATGGCGTTGGAAGGATGAATGAGAACGGGCAGAGACTGCTTGAGTTGTGTACCTATCATAACCTCTGCATCACCAACTCGTTCTTTCACACTAAACCCTGTCACCAGGTTTCATGGAGGCACCCAAGATCACGTCGTTGGCACCAGCTAGACCTCATTGTCACAAGGCGAGCCGCCTTAAACAGTGTTCAAATCACACGCAGCTTCCACAGTGCGGACTGCGACACCGACCACTCCCTGGTGTGCAGCAAGGTTAGACTCAGACCAAAGAAGTTGCATCATTCCAAGCAGAAGGGCCACCCGCGCATCAACACGAGCAGAATTTCTCACCCACAGCTGTTACAAAAATTTCTAAATTCACTTGTAACAGCCCTTCAAAACACTCCCACAGGGGATGCTGAGACCAAGTGGGCCCACATCAGAGACGCCATCTATGAGTCAGCTTTGACCACCTACGGCAAAAGTGCGAAGAGAAATGCAGACTGGTTTCAATCTCATAATGAAGAGCTGGAACCTGTCATAGCCGCTAAGCGCATTGCACTTTTGAACTACAAGAAAGCCCCCAGCGATTTAACATCCGCAGCACTTAAAGCAGCCAGAAGTACTACACAAAGAACAGCTAGGCGTTGCGCAAACGACTACTGGCAACACCTATGCAGTCATATTCAGCTGGCCTCAGACATCGGAAACATCAGAGGAATGTATGATGGCATGAAGAGAGCTCTTGGGCCGACCATCAAGAAGATCACCCCCCTCAAATCTAAATCGGGGGACATAATCACTGACCAACGCAAACAGATGGACCGCTGGGTTGAGCACTACCTAGAACTGTACTCCAGGGAGAATGCTGTCACTGAGACTGCCCTCAATGCAGCCCAGCCTCTACCAGTCATGGATGAGCTGGACATACAGCCAACCAAATCGGAACTCAGTGATGCCATTGATTCCCTAGCCAGCGGAAAAGCCCCTGGGAAGGACAGCATTACCCCTGAAATAATCAAGAGTGCCAAGCCTGCTATACTCTCAGCACTACATGAACTGCTATGCCTGTGCTGGGACGAGGGAGCAGTACCCCAGGACATGCGCGATGCCAACATCATCACCCTCTATAAAAACAAAGGTGACCGCGGTGACTGCAACAACTACCGTGGAATCTCCCTGCTCAGCATAGTGGGGAAAGTCTTTGCTCGAGTCGCTCTGAACAGGCTCCAGAAGCTGGCCGAGCGCGTCTACCCTGAGGCACAGTGTGGCTTTCGTGCAGAGAGATCGACTATTGACATGCTGTTCTCCCTTCGTCAGATACAGGAGAAATGCCGTGAACAACAGATGCCCCTCTACATTGCTTTCATTGATCTCACCAAAGCCTTTGACCTCGTCAGCAGACGTGGTCTCTTCAGACTACTAGAAAAGATCGGATGTCCACCAAAGCTACTAAGTATCATCACCTCATTCCATGACAATATGAAAGGCACAATTCAACATGGTGGCTCCTCATCAGAGCCCTTTCCTATCCTGAGTGGTGTGAAACAGGGCTGTGTTCTCGCACCCACACTTTTTGGGATTTTCTTCTCCCTGCTGCTTTCACATGCGTTCAAATCCTCTGAAGAAGGAATTTTCCTCCACACAAGATCAGGGGGCAGGTTGTTCAACCTTGCCCGTCTAAGAGCGAAGTCCAAAGCACGGAAAGTCCTCATCAGAGAACTCCTCTTTGCTGACGATGCTGCTTTAACATCTCACACTGAAGAATGCCTGCAGAGTCTCATCGACAGGTTTGCGTCTGCCTGCAATGAATTTGGCCTAACCATCAGCCTCAAGAAAACGAACATCATGGGGCAGGATGTCAGAAATGCTCCATCCATCAATATTGGCGACCACGCTCTGGAAGTGGTTCAAGAGTTCACCTACCTAGGCTCAACTATCACCAGTAACCTGTCTCTAGATGCAGAAATCAACAAGCGCGTGGGTAAGGCTTCCACTGCTATGTTCAGACTGGCCAAGAGAGTGTGGGAAAATGGCGCACTGACACGGAACACAAAAGTCCGAGTGTATCAGGCCTGTGTCCTCAGTACCTTGCTCTACGGCAGCGAGGCCTGGACAACGTATGCCAGCCAAGAGCGACGTCTCAATTCATTCCATCTTCGCTGCCTTCGGAGAATACTTGGCATCAGGTGGCAGGACTATATCTCCAACACAGAAGTCCTTGAAGCGGCCAACATCCCCAGCTTATACACACTACTGAGTCAGCGGCGCTTGAGATGGCTTGGCCATGTGAGCCGCATGGAAGATGGCAGGATCCCCAAAGACACATTGTACAGCGAGCTCGCCACTGGTATCAGACCCACCGGCCGTCCATGTCTCCGTTATAAAGACGTCTGCAAACGCGACATGAAATCGTGTGACATTGATCACAAGTCGTGGGAGTCAGTTGCCAGCATTCGCCAGAGCTGGCGGGCAGCCATAAAGACAGGGCTAAATTGTGGCGAGTCGAAGAGACTTAGTAGTTGGCAGGAAAAAAGACAGAGGCGCAAGGGGAGAGCCAACTGTGCAACAGCCCCAACAAACAAATTTCTCTGCAGCACCTGTGGAAGAGCCTGTCACTCCAGAATTGGCCTTTAAAGCCACTCCAGGCGCTGCTTCACAAACCACTGACCACCTCCAGGCGCGTATCCATTGTCTCTCGAGATAAGGAGGCCCAAAAGAAGAAAGAAAAAAGAAGAACCTTCAATAACTGATTATTATATCAATGTAAATTATTTCTTATCGTAAAAGTTTTCAGGAAAAGAGTACCATCCCTATAACAAATAGTATCTACACTGCGATTATTATATCCCAAAATTAGTCAATATATATTGCAACTATTTACTATTTTAATCCGACAGTGTTGCACACTGGTCACTGTTTGTTATAAAGCCAGTCACACATTTCATCACTTAAATCATATGGTATTTACTCTGTTGATTATTTCACTGGCCAGAGGACTGACACTGGACGTCACTCAGTATTCCACTCAGTATTCCACTCACATATGCCATCTCATTCATAAATGTCGTGACGCTAAATTCATACTGTGGCGGTCCCAAAGCGTATTCTACTGCGCCGAATCTCCCAGGATTTGCATTCCGTCACCGACCCACCTGTTGACGGACACTCCCACTGCTGAGCCAAGTTCCTATTGTGATCGCTGCAGTTGGCAGCTATTCCGTGGGTTCGTATCTCAAGGGCAGCTTCTTCTCGTTGTTCAAACATTCAAGACTTCGGGGGAAAAACAAGAAATTCCGATGGAAAGGATACCAGGTTAGAAGGGACGGGAAGGGAGAAGAGAGCAGAGATCGGGATGGAAGGGAAGAACGATTGCGGCCGGTTAGAATCTGATCGCAACCCAGAAAAAAGTTTCTGGATTCGGAAGAGGAGCGGGTGGATGGTGTTGGGGGAGCGGTTCAGGAAATTGGGAATTGATTCGGAAAATAAATACAACCCAAAGCCCAGGCACAGTCGAGGTGGGATTGACTTATCCCGAAGTACAGTCGAGCAGAGACCGGCTCGTCCTCGGGTTCAATCCAAGCACCACAATAAGCCTCGCTTCGAACGGGGACCCGCCGAACTAGCCCAGGACATTTGAAAAACTTCGTTCAGACGCCATGCGTTTTAAATATTAATTCTGACATTATTTTCAGTTTTTACTATTCTGAAATTGTGCATCAGGATTAGCAAGATGATTGCTGCTCTAAAATTCTATTTTAGCACAGCTGCTTGGCGACAACCTTCAATGTTGAAATCAAGTTCTTTTTTGGTGTGAATTACAGTCTTGTTCGCTTTCTGGGAATGCTCCTGTACTTTTGCATTTGTTTTAAACAACTTCTTATCTGTGTGCTATTTCAGGTTTATTGTGTTGGTGCTGTCAGCGCTAAATGATCAGATCTGACCAGCATTAACCCATATGGGCTGGAAGATCCCAGATTTGATTCCCAGTCTGTTGAGTTAGCTGATTTCCTGGCAGTATTAATATATTTTAGAATATTTTAAAAACATTTGCCCCTGTTCAGGATCCCGTGCTAGCCTAGAGAGAGAAAGGCAATTATTTGGCAGGAAGATGGATAGGCTGATAACCCATTGGAAATAATTGGGTAAAGTTTTAAGTCGTGGACAGAGAAACCTAATTGAGTGTGTTTGGCTGTTATTATTGGCAACAGTAGTGTCCTTTGACCCAACTCTTTTGTTCTGGAAATAAAAATCACACCACGCTGCTGCTGTAGGAGAAAATCGAAGGGCACAGAAACAATACATCCAAAAGTATTGAATTTTATGATGTCCGGTGGATCTAACTGCCAGCCTCTAGTCTGAGATTTGCAATCAATTGTTGATTATTAACATAAATCCTCACATTTTCCCATGGACCGTAGTGACTGTAATATGGGTGGTGTGAGTTGTCTCCTGTGACTACAGGGTAATGAAACTGTCCGCACGGCCATACAGACAAGCTGAAAATGGCTTTCAAAATTCGCCCTTTGGTCTGCCCGAAACTTGCTGGTCTTCCAGCGCAAAGAGTTGTCCACCGCCGAATGTTGCAGACTGGCACATTCCAAGGTCCAGGACTACGTGCGGAGGGACGCACTAAAGCTTGGGGTAGCCGCAGCAAAGGCTCAATGGGGAAAGACCACAGTGTAAGGTTCCCCCACCAAGCTGGACTGAGGGGCTGGATCCATGGGAAACCCCTCGAACTGTATCGTTAATATTCTCAATTGCTGTAAATGTAAAACTGTAATTGACATGACAATTGTGAAACGGAAGGGTTGGGAAGGAACTCATGACAGTATTGAAGGAAACTGATCTCCCTTGCAATGTTTGTATTTTTTGGTGCTGTTTGGAAACTGTCTGGCAATGTAATTTTTACAGATGTTTATGAATAAAGTATATTTTGGAAATAAAAAAATAAAAAAAATTTTACGTAGCATAATCAGGCGCTCCACCCAATAGTGACAATAACACATAAAGAAAACCAGTTAATGCGTTCACAGCAGGGAGCACCCTCCTTATAAAAAAACTGCAGCCATTCTTCATATATAAAAATAAAGAAAACAGCGGGGACTCTAGAATGTTATATTAAGAAAAATAAAGTTCTTAAAACTTGCATTATTTGTTACATATATCTTATTTTGGGTCAAACGTAAAATAACCACCATGTCATCTTAAAACTCCCTACCTCAAATTTGTGCACAACCAATAACATAGGAAAGTAATGTTTGACAGACTCTGACAATTTATAGACTACCTGCAATTAATCTGAGTAATTTTAACAGCCTTCAGTCTTTTTCTTCAATTAATCCTATTTGGTTATATCTCGTCGCTCTGTTAAGTAATTAAGTTCTATTGAGCACTTTCTAATCTTCAGTAATTTCTTATGAATTCACAAACTGTTACAACCTCAGACTGTTAATGTTAAAACAGGTGATAGGAACTCCCCAGACCAATTTAAATAAGTACAAAAGATTTCACGTTTTAAGACTATAACAACTAAACTAAAAAATCAACATTATTTAAATAGTGCTCCGAAGCAGTTCCGAAGAAGGGTCACTGACCCGAAACGTTAACTCTGCTTCTCTCGCCACAGGTGCTGCCAGACCTGCTGAGTATTTCCAGCATTTCTTGTTTTTATTTCAGATTTCCAGTATCCGCAGTATTTTGCTTTTATTATTTAAATAGTACTTTGAAAATAGCTAATAAACTAAATTACAGAGAAAGGTATTTCCCTTTAACTCATTAGAACAATGAAACTCCACACCAAATCTATACATTACACAGTGTTCTCATTGAAACAATATCCTTGTAGTTGAAAGTCCCAAGCTCCTCCCAGTTGTAATGGTTTGGATCTCGCAGTCCTTCTCAAAGTCAATGTCCTCTTTGCTCAGTTCTTCCGAGCACTTTCAACTTGGACTTCCGTGAATAAGGTGACCTCTGGTGACCCCATTTGTCTTTTTCTTCCACAAACATCAGCTTTTGAATTGGGTTCAAGTCTTAGCAGCCTTTCGCTGTATCAGTGTTCTGAGAGCAGATGTTTTCTCTTCTCCTTTGAGGCTGCCACTGCTAGTCTTTGTGTCTTTTGGTCTTCCTTACAGCCTCCAGACTTCTGAAAGCCTGTTGAATTTATCCAGGATCAAAAGTCAATAGTCATTTTTTCAATATGCAGAGTCCACAAGTCTGGCCACAGCAGAACCACCTGAGCCTTCTTTTGTTTCCAGGTGTTAGAAATTTCAACTTGAGTTTGTACCTTCAGAGTCCCTGGCTCACTGTTTATGATATGAGAGCCTGGGAGGGCAAATCCCATGGTTCTTCAAGTGTTACAATCTTGCATTCTACTTTCAAAAGCGACTTTGATCTGGGTTCTTTGTTTGCATAGTAACCAGGATCCCAGAATTGTCTCTAGGTAGAGTTGGTGTGAGGTCACATGTTCCTTCCGAATCCTACTTACACTACATTTAAAATCACTGTTTTTAACAACATAAACATACTACAAAGTCCAGCATTTACAAAGATTTACAAAGAACAGTACAGCACAGGAACAGGCCATTCGGCCCTCCAAGCCTGCGCCGATCTTGATGCCTGCCTAAACTAACACCTTCTGCACTTCCGGGGCCCATATCCTTCTATTCCCTTCCTATTCATGTATTTGTCAAGATGCCTCTTAAACGTCTCTATGGTACCTGCTTCCACCACCTCCCCCGGCAACAAGTTCCAGGCACTCACCACCCTCTGTGTAAAGAACTTGCCTCGCACATCCCCTCTAAACTTTGCCCCTCTCACCTTAAACCTATGTCCCCGAGTAACTGACTCTTCCACCCTGGGAAAAAGCTTCTGACTATCCACTCTGTCCATGCCGCTTATAACTTTGTAAACCTCTATCATGTCGCCCCTCCACCTCCGTCGTTCCAGTGAAAACAATCCGAGTTTTTCCAACCTCTCCTCATAGCTAATGCCCTCCAGACCAGGCAACATCCTGGTAAACCTCCTCTGTACCCTCTCCAAAGCCTCCACGTCCTTCTGGTAGTGTGGCGACCAGAATTGCATGCAATATTCTAAGTGTGGCCTAACTAAGGTTCTGTACAGCTGCAACATGACTTGCCAATCTTTATACTCTATGTCCCGACCGATGAAGGCAAGCATGCCGTATGCCTTCTTGACTACCTTATCCACCTGCGTTGCCACTTTCAGTGACCTGTGGACCTGTATGCCCAGATCTCTCTGCCTGTCAATACTCCTAAGGGTTCTGCCATTTACTGTATACCTCCCACCTGCATTAGACTTTCCAAAATGCATTACCTCACATTTGTCCGGATTAAACTCCATCTGCCATTTCTCCGCCCAAGTCTCCAACCGATCTATATCCTGCTGTATCCTCTGACAATCCTCATCATTATCCGCAACTCCACCAACCTTTGTATCGTCCGCAAACTTACTAATCAGACCAGCTGCATTTTCCTCCAAATCATTTATATATACTACAAACAGCAAAGGTCCCAGCACTGATCCCTGCGGAACACCACTAATTACACATTAATTACACATCCCCACTAAGAATAAAAAAATCATTACTGTAGTAAAGAATTTTTTACAACATTATCAACATATAACATTGTAAACACTTCCATCATTAACATTTGACATTTTACACAGGTAACAACATTAGTTGCATATCTTCAAGTTGTTTTTCTCCATTATATCCTTTCTTTAAATTCTGGACAGAGCATCAGCAATTACATTGCTCTTTCCTGTAACATGTACGATCTTTAGGGTAAATGGTTGTAACATTGAACTCCATCAGAATAATCTGGTGTTCTTGGTCTTGAATTTCTCTAAAAACTATAATGGTATATAATCGATGTAAATGGTTATTTCCCCTTGGCCAATATTAACATACACTTCAAAATGTTGAAAAGCTAATATGAGACCAAAATCTCCTTTTTAATACTGGAATTCCTCTTTTGGTACATATTTAGTTTTTTTAGAGAAGTAACTAACTGATCGTTCAATACCAGTATCATCATCCTGAAGTAATACTGCTCCTACTCCTGCATCACTGGCATCAATAGCTATTTTAAAGGGCTTGCTAAAATTTGGTGCCACCAGGAAAAGCTCATTTATTAAAATGGCCTTTAATTTCTCAAATGCCATTTGATAGGATTCTGTCCACTGGACCTTCACCCTCTTTTTTTAACTCATTCGTCAGTGGGGTAACTACTGTGTTGAACATCCTGAGGAATCGTAGTATCTCCTCCTTTGTCTTGGGGACTGGAAAGTCTATTATCACCTGAACCTTAGCTTCTCAAGGCAACACTGGACCTTGACCCATGTCATGTCCCAAATAGGTGACCTTATCCTTGGCAAACTCGCACTTCGCTAAGATCACTACCAAACTGGCTTTCTCTAACTTGTTGAGCAGAGCTTTTACATATTCAACATGATCCTCCCAGGTGTTACTGTATACCAATAGAACATCAATGTACACAACACAATTGCTTAGTCCAAGCAATCACCTGGTTAGCCAATCTTTGAAATGCGGCCAGTGGATTTTTCATACCAAATGGCATGACCTTACACTGAAATAGACCATCTGGGGTCAGGAAGGCAGAAATTTCTTTAGCTTGGTTGGTCAAGGGGACTTGCCAATATCCTTTCAGCAAATCAATCTTGTTTATAAAGACTGAATTTCCCACTCTGTCAATACAATCCTCAAGTTGTGGGATTGAATAAGAGTTTGTTTTAGTTACTGCACTGAGTTTCCAATCGTCAATACAAATCATTTGGAACTGTCTGGCTTTGGTACCAACACAACTGGAGAACTCCAGATACTTTGACTGGGTTTAAGTATATCTTTAGCATATATTGAACCTCTTCTCTGACCTGAGCCAATTTATCAGGATTGAGTCAGTAAGGGTTCTACTTAATGGGTGTAGTTGTCCCTACATCAACCCCTTGAATAGCCAGAGGAGCTCGATCTGGCTTATCTACACATACTACTTTAAATTCTTTTAACAGTTCAACGATGTCATTTTTATGTTGTTCAGAAAGATAGTGCAAAACAGTATCTAAAGTTTCTAACACTTCTGGGTTTGCTAGTTTCAATGCAGGGGGATCAATCTGAGAGTTCTCACTCTCTGCCTCTTCATCCAGTTCACTAAAAGTAACATTATTCTTATCATCCTCTTCTGTCATTTGGTATACATTTACTGGCTGACAAGGTTCACAGTCATAGTATCTTTTCAACATATTCATGTAACACACCCTTTGACTTTTCCGTCTGTCTGGGGTACTAACCAAATAGTTCACCTCACTAAGTTCTCTCTTAATGAAGTAAGGTCCACTGGACCTAGCTTTCAGTGGTTCCCCAGGCGAAGGCAACAAAACTAGCACCTTGTTCTCCAGGTTGAAAAATACGTGCCCGAGCTATTCTATCCCTTTGGGTTTTCATCACTTGTTGAGAAACCTTGAGATGTTCTGTGGCTATCTCACAAGCTCTTGAGAGTCTCTCTCGAAACTCTTCCTGTGCTAAAAATCTCTCCCTAATGAGTTTAAAGGGGCCCCTAACCTCATGCTCATAGACCAATTCAAATGGATAGAAACTAGTGAACTCATTTGATGTGTCCCTGGTGCCAAATAATAAAAATAATATCCCCTTATCCCAATCATGAAGATACTCAAAACAATAAGCCTTTATCATACTTTTTAGGTTTGGTGTTACCTTTCCAAAGCACCTTATGACTGCAAGTGATAAGCAGATGATTTGAACTGTTTCACTCCCAAATTACTCATGACCTCTTGAAATGCCCTGACATGAAATTTGACCCCGGTCCGACAGAATTTCTTTTGGTAATCCATATCTAGTGAAAAACAGAATTAACCCCTTAATCATAACTTTGGCTGTGATCTTTTTCAAGGGTGTTGCCTTCGGAAACCTAGTAGACAAATCCATGCTGGGTAGGAGAAATTTGTGACCTGATTTAGTTGTCCAACACAATCCACAAGAACCCTATTAAATAGTTCATCTGTATTAATGGGGCTGGCTTAATTGAAGGCTGTGGCTTCCTAACTACCTGACATGTGTGGCAAGTTCTACAAAATTCAACCACATCTTCATGCAAGCTTATGAACTATCGTCCAGTCCTCATCAGCAGGCCTCTGGGGAGGTCTCCACTTCTCATTAGAATGTCATTCTTAATATGGTGGTAGTCAGGGATTTTCTCAGCCTCCATGTCAGTACATGCTGTCTGAGATATTTTCTTTAAATTGGGGTCTGCCTTTTATACTTGAATCAAAGACGATCTGCAAAACAATTCAGCCTCGCTACCCAAATTCCTGAAAAAAGTTTCAACCAGCAAAACATCCGGCTTGTCCTTTATAACCACTGAGTCTTTTTCATCTTGTTTAATCCAATCTGCCTGGGGCCTAGTCACTACACAATCTGGAAGTAGTCCGGGAACTTCTTCCTGCAAAACTTCAGTTTCAGCAACCTCAACTGACTCTTCTGAAACTACTAGAGACACCAATACCTTATCCCCAGCTAAGTCATTTCCTAGCAACAAATCCACCCCTTCAATATGCAAATCAGGGACAATTCCCATTGTTACCTGACTAGTGACTATATCACATTGCAAATTAACGTTATACAATGGAACGGATAAATAACCTCCCTCAATGCCCCGCACAATGACTTTTGCATTTACTGAACTACTTGGGGGAAAAGTTACATCCTTTGCTACCATTAATGACTGGGTTGCCCCTTTATCTCTAAGCAGCACAATCGGCTTGCCTGTCTCACCTGAGGGATATGGGGACACCATACCCTTGAACACAAACTTACATAACTTTCAGGCACCTGATTTAATTCTTGAGCATACAGGGGAGCACACCTCTGTCCACGATTCAAAATTGGTAAGGCCACTGGCTTGTCAGCAGTGCCACCTATTGGGGCATCCTTTTCAGGGCAGGGTTTCAGTAAACCTGCCACAGCTACTGGTTTGCCTTTTAACTTCCTGCATTCTGATTTTATATGCCCTTTTTTTACAAAATAACACATTGGTCCTTTCGACTCTACCCTAGTTTCCTGACTTTCTTACTACTGTGTGGATTGCCTGTATCCTCTCCTTTACCCTTTCTCTCACTAGAACTAAATCTCTTCTAATTTTCAACCTTCCTATCTCTTCAACCTCTCTGAAGGTTTCCATACTGGGGCCTGTAACTACTTCTTTTGTGGGTCAGTTCATAATTATCTGCCATTGCTGCAGCATACCTTATTTTGCCAACTTTGTTCTTCAAGGTAAGACCTTATTCCAGGAAGGACATTATTTTTAAATTCTTGCATTAGGATGAATCCCTAAGGCTTTCAAAGTCTTGCTTAATCTTTACTGACCATACCACTGACCAAACACCATTTCCTTCTCTCTGACAAATTCCATAGATGTCTGGCCCTGAATTTTTGTCTGTATGCCTCTGGTACCAACTCATAAGCATAGAGAACTACAGTTTTAACCATTTCATAGTCACCTGATTGTTCTTCAGAAAGAGTTGAATATGCTTCTAACACTTTTCCCTTGAAACACTTTGCAATTAAAGTGTCCAACTTTCTTTCAGCCATTGCAACTTTATAGCAATTTTTGTGAAAGGTCACAAAGTACATTTCAACTTCTCCCTCACTGAATTTACGACTAGTGAATATTCCTTGACAAATCAAAACAACCGGGGAGTTTCATCTGGCTCATCCTCAATTTTCACTCCCAATGCAGGCTCACTGACTTTGAGCTTTTCCATTCTCACTTTGTAATCTAATGTCAATTTTTGCATTTCTTGTTCTCTTTCTTTTACTTTTTCTTCCCTTTCTCTTCCAAATTCAAGCTTTCGCAAGTCAAATTGTAATTGTCTTTTTTCTTTTTCCTGTCTTTCTCTTTCCCTTTCCTCTCTTTCCTTTTCCTTTTCCAATCTCAGCTTCTCTAACTTGATTTTTGCTAGTTCCACTTGAACACTAGTGGAAACATCCTCATCTTTCACCAGCTTCAAGCAAGGAACTAATTATTGGATTATCTCCACTTTCCTAGTCCATGGGCTTATACTAACCTCTACATGTGCAGATACTGTGACCAAATCGACCTTTCTCAACTGCTGAAATATACTGAGAGTCAAATCTTCTCTCTTAATAAATTCTTATATCTAAATGGTACTCATGTTGATTTCCCACTGAACCCAGTGTTGCAAATTATGTGATCATCTTAAGCTGAAAGGATGATTTTGCTGGCAGCTTGTCTTTTTAAAATATCTTTAACAATATACAAATTCAGATCTCCAGCCAGTAGATTAAAGAAAATTATCATTCAACAAAACATATTGCGTAACAGTGTCTTCCAGTCTTCCTTACAGCCTCCAGACTTCTGAAAGCTGTTGAATTTATCCAGAATCAAAAGTCAATAGTCATTTGCCTTTTTCAATATGTACAGTCCACAATTCTAGCCACAGCAGAACCACCCAGGCCTTCCCTTTCAACTTCAGAACCCCTGGCTCCCTGTTTATGATCTGAGAGTCTGGGAGAGTGAAAACCACTGTCCTTCAGGTGTTACAACCTTGCCTTCTGCTTTCAAAAGGCTCTTTGATCTGGGTTCTTTGATCACATGGTAACCAGGATCCCTGTTTTGTCTCTAAGTAGAGTTGGTGTGAGGTCACATGTCTCTTCTGAATCCTTCTTACACATAGTATTTTTAAGGAGGGAGCACCAGGATTTTGACTGTGCAACAGTGAAGCAGCTGTGATATAGTTCCAAGTCAGTATGGTGTGTGACTTGGAGGGTACCTTGCAGGTGATGATGTTCCCATGCATCTGCTACCCTTGTTCTTCTGGTGGTAGAGGTTGGGCATCCTAAGGTGCTGTCAGTTGAGCCTTGGCAAGTAGCTGTAATGCATGAAGATGGTACACATCGCAGCCATGGTGTGCCAGTGGTGTAGGAAGATTTAAGGTGATGGATGAGGTGCTGATCAAACAGGCTGCTTTGTCCTGGATGGTGTCAAGCTTCCTGAGTGTTGTTGGAGTTGCACTCGTCCAGGCAAGTGGAGAGTATTCCATCACACTCCTTTCTTATGCCTTGTAGATGGTGGACAGGCTTTGGGATGTCAGGAGGTGGGATATTCACTGCAGAATTCCCAGCCTCTGACCTGCTCTTGTAGCCACAGTATTTATATGGCCAGTCCAGTTAAGTTACTGGTCAGTGGTAAACCTCAGGATGTGGATGTTGATAGTGATGGTAATGCTGTTGAGTGTCAAGGGGAGATGATTAGATTCTCTCTTGTTGGAGATGGTCATTGCCTAACACTTCTGTAGTATGAATGTTACTTGCCATTTATCAGCCCAAGCATCAATGTTGTCCAGGTATTGCTGCACATGGGCACAGACTGCTTCAATATCTGAGGAGCTGCAAAAGTTTTTTGTATTTTTTTCATGGGATATGGACGTCATTGGCAAGGCCAGCATTTGTTGCCCACCCCTAATTGTCCTTGAGAAGGTGGTGGTGAGCTGCCTTCTTGAACCGCTGCAGTCCACCTTGTGCGGGCACTCCCAGAATGCTGTTAAGAAGGGAGTTCCAGGATTTTGATCCAGTGACAGTGGAGATGTCTGGATGGTGTGTGACTTGGAGGAGAACTTGCAGATAGTTGTATTCCCACGTTTCTGCTGCCCTCACCCTTCTAGGTGGAAGAGGTCACAGGTTTAGAAGATGCTGTTGAAGGAGGCATGGTGAGTTGCTGCAGTTCATCTTGTAGATGGGACACACTGCTGCCATTCTGCTTCAGTGGTGGAGTGAGTGAATGTTTAAAGTGGTAGATGGGGTGCCTATCAAGCGGCTGCTTTGTCCTGGATGGCACTGAGCTTCTTGAGTATTGTTGGAGCTGCGGTCATCCAGGCAAGTGGAGAGTTTGTCGCACTCCTAATTTGTACCTTGTAGATAGTGGACAGGCTTTGGGGAATCAGGAGGTGGGTTAGTCACCGCAGAATTCCCAGCATCTTGCTTGCTCTTGTAGCCACAGAATTTATGTGGCTGCTCCAGATCAGTTTCTGGTCAATGGTAAACCCAAGGATGTTGATAGTGGGGGATTCAGCGATGGCAGTGCTATTGAATGTCAAAGGAAGATGGTTAGATTCTCTCTTATTGGAGATGTTCATTGCCTGGCAGTTGTATGGCACGAATGTTACTTGCCACTTATCAGCCCAAGCCTGAATGTTGTCCAAGTCTTGCTGCACATGGACACGGACTGTTTCAGTACCTGAGGAGTCGTGAATGGTACTGAACATCGTAAAATCATCAGCGAACATCCCTACTTCTGACTTTATGACGGAGGGAAGGTCATTGATGAAGCAGGTGAAGATGGTTGGGCCCAGGACGCTAACCTGCGGAACTCCTGCAGCAATGTCCTGGGACTGGGATGATTGGCCTCCAACAACCACAAATATCTCCCTTTGTGCTAGGTATGATTTCAAGCAGTGAAGACTCTTCCTCCTGATTCCCTGTTACTTCAATTTTGCTAGGGCTCTTTGATGCCACACTCAGTCAGATGCTGCCTTGATGTCAAGGGCAGTCACTCTCATCTCACCTTTCTTTTATGCTGATACATACTTTATGAGAATCTCAATTTAATATGACCATTACCTGTTTATTTTCATATAGTATAGCTGCTATTTTTGGAAATCTGATATCTAACTTGGATAACTGTCATTCTTCTTTCGGGTAAAAGCAAATGTGAAATAAATAAGTAAAACCTTGGGCTGAATGTTGCTCTGATTTACCACTGTTTTAGGGCATAAAATAGTAAAATATTTTCTTAAAGGCTACATCCTCAAAACTGCTGCTAAAAAACTATACCAAAATTACCACCCCCCCAAAAAAGTCAGTTGCTGCCTACATGGAAACTGATCCACTGCATGTAAATGGTGTCATGGGCTAACATCTCTGACCCATTTGCCCAAATTTTGCCCAAACCCACCCCAAATAACTTCTGTTACGATATAAGGTTACTAAGCAGCTGCAAGAAGGTATTGCTAAGTTGAATACCACATTGAAGAGGCCACTTTATGCACTGCTACTGAAGGTTGTGGTTACTTTGCCTGCTCATCAATCTCTCCAGTATCTAGGCAGTTCAGTCAGAACTTTGCTGCTAGTTTATTCTGTTCTGGTCAATGTACAGTATTGCACTGAGGACATGGATTTCCCCAAGGCAATCCTTCTCTTATACAGTGAAGAGGAGGAAGGGCTTGACTGGAGACTGCTAGCAGTTTGAGGTTCTTTCAGCTTGTTTGGATCAGAGTGGAGGCTGCAGGGTGGATGAGCTAACTCACCATAGCACCATGATACAGGAAGCCATTCAAGTGTGAGGAGCAAAAGGAATGTAGTGGTCGTAGCAGACAGTATAGAGGGGGATTGACACTGTTCTCTGCAGCAAAGAGCAAGACTCCAGGGTGTGGGCCATCTGCTCAGGGCTGGAGAGGAAATTACGGTGGGAGGGGGAGGATCCAGTCATCGCGGTCCATGACATAGGCAGAACAAGGAAGGAGGTTCTGCTTGGTCAGTATGGGGAGCTAGGCACCAAATTAAGAAGCAGAACCTCAAAGGTAATAATCTCTGGATTATTACCTGAGCCACGTGCAAATTGGCATAGGACAAATAAGAATAGAGAAATGAATGCATGGTTCAAAGGCTGGCGTGGTAGAAGTGGTTAGTGGCACCAGTACTGGGGAAAGTGGGTGCTGTACCATTGTGATGGTCAACACCTGAACCGTGCTGGGGCTGCTGTTGCGAGGCATCAATACTGGGAAAATGTGGTAAATCAAAGAGTAGTGACAAGGCAAGGGAGAAGGGTATTAATATGGGAAATGATAAACAGACCGTGACAAGAAGGAATAGAGAGTACAAATCGATGAGTAAATCAGCAGTCAAGGCTAGACATTACAAAAATAATAAAAGGACAAAACTGAAGGCTCTATCTGAATGCACATAGCATTTGAAACAAAACAGATGAACTGATAGCACAAATAGAAATAAATAGGTGCAATTTGATAGCCATTACAGAGACATGGCTGCAGGATGACATAGAATGGGACCTGAATATTGAAGGGCACATGACATTTAGGAAGGATAGGAAGCTAGGCAAAGGTGGAGGGGTGGCTCTGTTAATTAATGATGGTATTGGTACAATAGAGGATGTAGAAGCAGTTTGGGTAGAGATGAGAAATGATAAAGGCAAGAAGTCATTGTGGGAGTGGTGTACAAGCTCCCGAACAGTAACCACACAGTAGGACAGAGTATAAAGGAAGAAATAATGGGTGCTTGTCAGAAAGGTAAGGCAATAATCATGGGGGATTTTAATCTACATATAGACAGGAAAATTCAGATGGGCAAAGGTAGCCTAAATGAGGAGTTCATAGAATGTTTTTGGGATAATTTCTTAGAACAGCACGTTCTGGAGCCAACCAGAGAGCAGGCTATACTAGACCTGGTATTGTGCAACAAGATAGCATTATTTGATGACCTTATATTGAAGGTGTCCCTAGGTAGCAGCGATCATAATATGATTGAATTTTCCATTCAGTTTGAGGGAGAGAAGAATAGGTCCAAGACTAGTATTTTAAACATAAATAAGGGCAATTTTGACAGCATGAAAGCAGAGCTAGTTAAAGTGAACTGGTAAATTAGGTTAAGGGATAGTTCAATAGAGATGTAGTGGCAGACATTTAAGGGGATATTTCAGAATACAGAGAATAAATACATTCCAATGAGAAAGAAAAATTCTAAGGGGAGGACCCACTATCCGTGGTTAACTAAAAAAGGTAGAGATAGTATCAAACTTAAAGAAAAAGCATATAATTGCACAAAGATGGGTGGCAAGTCAGACGATTGGACAGAATATAAAGGACAGCAAAGAATGACGAAAAAAATTGATAAGTAGGGAAAAATTAGAGTACGAAAGAAAGCTAGCTAGAAATATGAAAACAGATAGTAAGAGTTTTTATAGATATTTAAAAAAAGAAAAGAGTAAGCAAAGTGAGTGTTGCTCCTATAGATTGTGAGTCTGGGGAATTAATAAGGGAAAATAAGGAGATGGCAGATGAATTGAACAGGTATTTTGCATCGGTCTTCACTATAGCCGATATAAGTAACATCCCAGAAATAGCTGTAAATCAGGAAATGGAAGGGAGGGAGGAACTCAAGAAAATTACAATCACCAGGGAAGTGGTACTTAGCAAATTGTCAGAGCTGGGGGCTGATAGGTCCCCAGGTCCTGATGGGCTTCATCCTAGTGTCCTAAAAGAAGTGGCAAGTGAGATAGATGATGCATTGGTTTTAATTTACCAAAATTCCGTAGATTCAGGGAATAGTCCATTAAATTGGAAAGTAGCCAATGTAATTCCTTTATTCAAAAAGGGAGGGAGACAGAAAGCAGGGAACTGCAGGCCAGTTAGCTTAGCATCTGTATTAGGGAAAATGTTAGAAGCTATTATTAAAGACATTTAGAAAAATTCAAGGTTATCAGGCAGTGTCAACATGGTTTTGTGAAAGGGAAATCATGTTTAATCAATTTATTGGAGTTCTTTGAAGAAGTAACATGCTGTGGATAATGAGGAAATGGTGGGTGTACTGTACTTAGATTTCTAGAAGGCATTTGATAAGGTGCCACATCAAAGGTTATTGCAGAAAATAAAAGCTCATGTGTAGGTAACATTTTGGCAGGGATAGAAGATTGGCTAGCTAACAGGAAACAGAGACTAGGCATAAATGGGTCATTTTCTGGTTGGCAAGATGTAATGAGTGGTATGTCACAGGGATCAGTGCTGGGGCTTCAGCTTTTAACAATTTAAATAAAAGACTTTGATGAAGGGTCCAAAGGTATGGTTGCTAAATTTGCTGATGGCACAAAGATAGGTAGGAAAGCGAGTTGTGAAGAGGATATAAGGAGACTACAAAGGGAAATAGATAGGTTAAGTGAGTGGGTAAGGAAATGGCAAATGGAGTATAAAATGGGAAAATGTAAAATTGTCCATTTTTGGCAGGAAGAATAAAAAAGAAGCATATTATCTAAATGGAGAGAAATTGCAGAGCTTTGAGATGCACAGTGACCTGGATGTCCTCGTGCATGAATTGCAAAAAGTTAGTATGCAGGTTCAGCAAGCAATTAGGAAAGCTAATAAAATGTTATCGTTTATTGTGAGGGGATTTGTCTCCTTATTTAAGGAAGGATGTAAATGCATTGGAAGCAGTTCAGCGAAGGTTTACTTGACTAATACCTGGAATGGTCAGATTATCTTATGAGGAAAGGCTGGACAGGTTAGGCTTGTATCTGCTGGAGTTTAGCAGAATAAGAGGTGACTTAATTGAAACATATAAGATCCTGAGGGGTCTTGATAAGGTGGATGTGGAAAGGATGTTTCCCCTTATGGGCGAATATAGAACTAGGGGTCACTATTTAAAAATAAGGGGTCACCCATTTCAGAGAGAGATGAGAAGGAATGTTTTCTCTCAGAAGGTCATGAGTCTTTGGAACTGTCTTCCTGAAAAGGAAGCCGAAGCAGAGTCTTTAAATAATTTCAAGGCAGAGGTAGATAGATTCTTGATAAGCAAGGAGGTGAAAGATTATCGGGGGTAGACGGGAATGTGAAGTCAAGGTTACAATCAGATCAGCCATGATCTTATTGAATGGTGGAGCATGCTCAAGGGGCCGAGTGGCCTATTCCTGCTCCTAATTCGTATGATCATAAAAATTTGTTCACGGCACTACGCAGACTTACGTTGATTCCCCAGGGGCAGGCAGTATCGGGGGCCGCTACCTGTGTGGTGTTCTTCAATAATATCAATGAAGAATGCCATGTGGGCTGCACAGATAGGGGACCATTGCGCTGCCTGCCCCAGTGAATCAACATAAATCTGCATCAGCGCTACATGAACAAATTTCTCCCCCCTAGAGTGTGGCGCTACATATTTTTCCGATATTCGCATACCCATTCAACAGACTCTAGAGGCTAAGAATGTCTCACCTAGATTTTTCTGACCATCAGTGTCTCAGAAGGCTGTGGCCTCCCACATTCTACTCTCCATAAACTTGAGGTTATCCAAAATTGTGCTGCACATGTCTTAACTTGCACCAAGTCCTTTTCACCTATATCCTTGTGCTCGCTGATATACATTGGCTCTTGGTTAAACAATGCCTCGGTTTTAAAATTCTTATCCGTGTTTTCAAATCCCTCCATGTCCTCGCCCCTCCCCATCTCTGTAATCTTCTCCAACCCTACAAGTCTCCAAGATATGCACCCTCCTCCAATTCTGGCCTCTTAAACATCCCCGATGTTAAGCGCTCCACTATTGATGGCCATGACGACCGCTGCGAAGGCCCTATCCTCTGGAACTCCTTTCATAAACCTGTCCACCTTTCTTTCTTCCTTTAAGACGCTCCTTTTTTTGGTTGTTTGCACTCGCAACTCCTGATGTGGCTCAATGTCAGATATTGTTTGATAATACTCCTGTGAAGTGCCTTGGGATTTTCTGGTACTTTAAAAGCGTGATATAGATACAGTCATAGATCATAGAAATTGACAGCACAGAAGGAGGCCATTGAGCCCATTGTGTCTGCACGGCCAACAAATAGCCGTCCGCCCTAATCCCACTTTCCAGCTCTTGGTCTGTAGCCTTATAGGCTTGTCCCTTAGAATTCTTTCCAATGATTTTCTCACCACTGAGGATAGGCTGATTGCCGGTAATTATTTATTTTTCTCCCTTTTTAAACACTGGTACAATGCTAGCTGCCCTCCAGTCCTCTGGCACCACACTTGTAGCCAAACAGGACTGGAAAATAGTCAGAGCTTCTGCTATTTCTTCTCTTGTTTCCATTAAAGCCTGGGATACATTTCTTCCAGACCTGGGGATTTATCCACTTTCAAAGATGTTAAGCCCCATAATACTCACTCGCTCACAACGTTAATTTCATCTAATGTTTCACATTCTTCTTCCCAGATTGCAGTGTCTATATCATCCCTTTCTTCTGTGAAAACAGATGTAAAGTATTCATTAAGAACCATATGAACATCCTCTGTTTCCACACACAGGTTACCATTATGGTCCCTAATAGGCCTTACTCCTTTTTTTAGTTACCTTCTTTATGTATTTATAAAAAATCTTTGGGTTTGCCTTGATTTTACTTGTCAATATTTTTTCATGCCTTCTCTTTCTTTTCCTAATTTCCTTTTTAATTTCACCTGACACTTTTTGCACTCCTCTAGGTTTTCTGCAGTGTTGAGCCATTGATATTTGTCATAAGCTTCCCTTTTTTTCTTTATCCTCTAAGGCCCTTGACATCCAGAGGGCTCTGGACTTGTTAGTCCCTCCATTTTTCTTTCAGGGAACATACTTGCTCTGAGCCCTCACTATCTCTTCCTTGAATGCCTCCCATTGATCTGGTACTGATTTTTACCTTCAAGTAGCTGTTTCGAGTCCACTTTAGCTAAATCACATCTCAGCTTACTAAAATTAGCTTTCCCCAATTGAGAACTTTTATTCCTGGTCTATCCTTGTCCTTTTCCATAACTACCCTAAGTCTAACTGAATTATTATCAATTCCACCAAAGGCGCTCCTCAACTGATACCCCTTCTACCTGTCCAGCTTCATTCCCTAAAACTAAGTCCAGAACCACCGCACCTCACCCACCACCGCACCTCACCCACCACCGCACCTCCCTCCCCCACCACCGCACCTCCCCCACCACCGCACCTCATCCACCACCGCACCTCACCCACCACCGCACCTCCCCCACCCCCGCCCCCCCTCTCTTGTTGGGCTTGCTATGTACTGGCTAAAAAAGTTCTCCTGAATGCATTTTAAGAATTTTGCTCCCTCTGTGCCTTTCACACCAATTCTATCCTAGTTAATATTAGGATAGTTGAAATCCCCCACTATTATTGCCCTATTGTTTCTGCACTTCTCAGAGATTTGCCTACATATTTGCTCTTCGAGCTCCCTTTGACTGTTTGGGGGTCTATAGTACACTCCCAGTGGTGTGATTGCCTCTTTTTTGTTCTTCAGTTCAACCCATATGGCCTTATTTGATGATCCTTCTACCATATCAACCCTCCTCACGGCTATAATTGTTTCTTTAATCAATATTGCAACATCCCCGCACCCCTCACATTTTCATCCCCCTTGCTATCTCATCTGAAAACCCTGTAGCCAGCAATGTTGAGCTGCCATTCCTGCCTTTCTTTCAGACATGTCTCAGTGATAGCTATAATATCATACTCTCTGTCAATCTGTGCTCACAGCTCAGCTGCCTTACTCCCTCGACTTCTTGCATTGAAGTATAAACCATTCAGCACTGCCAACTTCTGCTGTTGTCTATTTCCTTTGTTTCCTCTGCCTTCCAAACATGCTTAACTAATTTTTTGCCTTCCATTTCCAACTTTTCGTCTCTCCCTTCTGTATCTACTCTCACGTTCCCATCCCCCTGTCAAGCTAGTTCAAACCCTCCCCAACAGCACTAGCAAACCCCCCTGCGAGGATATTGGTCCTGGTCCTGTTGAGGTGCAACCCGTCTGGCTTGTGCAGATTCCACTTCACCCAGAAGTCCCAATGCCACAGGAATCTAAAGTCCTCCCTCCTGCACCATCTCTCGAACCATGTATCAGCTCTATTTTCCTATTGCAGTACTCACTGGCACGTGGTACCTGAAGTAATCTGGAGATTATTACCTTTGAGGTTCTTCTTTTCAAGTTTACTTCTAGCTCCCTAAACTCTGCCTTCAAGACCTCATCTCTCTTTCTGCCTGTGTCATTGGTTCCGATATGGACTACAACCTCTGGCTATTCACATTCCCCGCTCAGAATGTCCTGCAGCTGCTCAGTGATATCCTTGACTATGGCATCAGGGAGGCAACATACCATCCTGGAGTCATATCTGCAGCTGCAGAAGCACCTGCCTGTTCCCCTCACAATCGAATTCCCTACCACTATTGCTCTTCCATTCTGCTTCCTCCCCAGTTGTGCAGCTGTGCCACCATGGTGCCACGGACGGTTCTGCCTGCACTCGCTAGAGGAACCATCACTTTCATCAGTATGCAGAGCGAGATACACTCATGGATCTCTGCTCTGCCTGATCCTCCCTGTCCTTCTGGCAGTCACCCATTCTCTCACTGGCTGCACAAGCTGCGAGGTGACCACCTCCTGAAACACGCTATCCACGAAGCTTCCAGCCTCACGGTTGCCCCTTAGTGACTCCACCCACCATTCAAGCTCCAAAACCCAGAGCTCGAGTTCCTCTAGCTGGTAACACTTCCTGCACATGTGGTTGTGCAGGCCACGAGAAGCATCCAGGATTTCCCGCATGACACAGGGGCTGAGGTTCCATGCCATGACTTTACTTCCCAGACTATAATATAGCAACACTTACCAGCTACTCACCAGGTCTCGAGGTCTCCCACTCCCTCACTCAGATCACTCCTTGTCTTGTAAAAGACTAGAACAGCACCACTTGCCTCACCGCGCCAAATTCCCTCACTCACCAAATTCTGAGTTAAGTGCTCTCTCGAAGAAGTTCTCTGTCGAGCTGGACTCCGTGCTAATTATTTAAAAGTTGTTGTTTTGTTGTCTATTGTCATGGTCACCACTGTCTTAACTTTCTTCGCAACTCAGTCCTTCCAAGTAGCATTAGGTGATCATTGCTGCATTAGTCAGGCAACTGCTTCCCATTACATCCAGGAGGTTACTAATACTCTAATAAGGAGGGCTGCACAATTCACATCCTTCCCAATGGAACCATATAAACAACATGAGAGAACTATCCAGTTTAAAAGAATAGGCACCTGAGGGAAATAAATTTTCGGGACAAAGGGGATAGAACAGGGGAATGGGACTGCTTTATAGAGAGCCAACAGGGACTCAAAGGGCTGAATGGCCTCCTTCTGTGCCATAATGACTCTATGACTGTATAGATTGTTAGGGTTCCCATAAGTCTAAGAAGCAATGGACAGAATGCGTGTGCCACTCAAGGTCTCATATGTCAAGATGTTAAGATGTATCTAGACAGATACATGAATGGGCAGGAAGCAAAGAGATACAGACCCTTAGAAAATAGGCGACATGTTTAGATAGAGGATCTGGATCGGCGCAGGCTTGGAGGGCCGAAGGGCCTGTTCCTGTGCTGTAATTTTCTTTGTTCTTTGTTCTCTTTGTTCTTTGTCAACCCATTAAATGTTGTAAGCATGCAAGGCTTTCGATCAATAAATCTAAAGCTGGTATGCAGTCCAACCTGGCCCAGCAAGTCCTTTTACCTGCCATTTACTGTGAGGAAATCTGATGTTCTGTCACAAATCTAGTAGTGGTGATTCTGAATCTCACATGTTCTGTGTGCGATCAGGACCAACCGCTTACTTATTGCTCGACACAGGCAACATCCTAGCGTATTTGCATTGAACCCTCTCTAAAGTCACAACATCCTTCCTGTAGTGCGGAGCCTAATATTACTCACAGTACTCTGACTGAGGTCTTAGTAATGTTCTACATAGGCTCATTACCTCTTGGTTGTCAGGAGGATTTGAATACGAATCACTCTGAATTGAAACACATCCCATGCTAGTGCCTTCCCAAAGTGCAGCAGCAATTTATGAATTTGAAATAAAATACATCCATTTATATCAATGAAAAAAGTTGTACAATCACTAGGTTTTACATTGAAAAATTATTCTAATAGGCAAAAAAAATTGTACGTGACACATTTACTTCCAATTGACTGCCAGATGCAGAAAATTTCCACTTCCATTTAATGTTCCTTTTAGTTTATCGCATATAGTTACTGAGGGTGTGTTGCATCAGTTGGTTGACACACTGAGGGCAGGTAAACTGGCAGGAAAACTTCCGTCAATTGAGAACGTTGCTAGAAAGTGCGGACAAGCACCCAGCAGTTTTCCAAGATTTTTTCGACTTCTGAGAAAAAATCGTGGAGATGAGATGGGAAATTCAACAAAGTGGAAGTGAATGTGCCTTCCATTGCTCTCAGATGATATGGGTCAGTGGTCCAACATTTTATGTCATCTCTCCTATAAATAATGAACAGATTTGTAATTGGCAACGGTCCTGACAAGGCAGTTAAATGGCTCTAAAACCTTGTTTTTGGATGTATCTGCTTTGCCCATCATACATTGAATGTAAATCTCCGGTATCTTAACACTTGCTAATTACTTGTCGTTTCTCTTATTGAAGGATGGAAGCACTGAAGGATTTGTAATAGCATTGAATGAAGAGCTGCAGACAACAGCTGGGTAACAGAAACTGTGAAGTTTCTGTACATATCGAATGATGATCGAAGCACACATGTCAGGACACTGACTAATATTCACCCTGATGATGAAGACTGTCACTTGTATAGGTGCTTCTCAACAAGAGGCCATAAAGATATGATTATGGAAATGACAGTAGCAACTAAATGTGCCAAATCTATTCAACTTTCCCCACCTTCCTCTCTCTCTCCTCCAACTCCATTTCCTCCAGTCCCCAGTGGTGCTCCGCCCCCTATACCAAATGGAAGCTTCCCGATGACACTGCCACCACCACCACCACCACCACCACCACCACCACCACCATCACCACTTTTTGGATCGCCATCTTCTTCAAGTCTTGTTCTGAAATCCAAATTGAAAAAGGTGAACTGGATCACAATTCCAAAAGACAGGATTTTGGGGAAAGACAACATTTGGACAGCGGATAAATATGATGATGACTTTCAGTTAGACACTTTAATAATAGAAGAGCTATTCGAACAGGTGGAGAATGCTTCACTCCATGAACGGATGCGTCGGAGAAGCTTTAAAAGCAATTGTCGAGATCCCACCAGTGAAAGAGTAAGTCAGTTTGAGTTAAAACAGTTTATGTATCTGACCCTGAGGGGAATCCACTGCTTGTGCCTGATGGTGTCTGGTGGAAGAGTATCTCTGAGTGGAAGTCTTTGGTGTAGCCTTATCCTGAATACATCTGTTGTTACCTCTGTCTCCTGCTCTGTCCCACTCCATTATAAGGATGTATATGTGATTGCCCATAGTGAAACCCATGTTAAGAACTCCATGACAGAAGGATGGGATACAATAGATTCCCCTGTATTAAATTGCTGAAAAGCAGCTTGCAGAATCATTTTTAGGTTGTAAAGCAGAGAAAAGATTTTACTTTTAGTTTCGCATCTCCTTCCCACCTAGGACAAACCGACAGTGCAGGTAAAATTGAAAACAATTTAGGAGGGCAGACATGGGTAGCATGTCACCCGAGGCACTGCCACACTCTTCATGCTCAGCCATGGCTCAGTTACTAACACTTATGCCTCTGAATCACAAGGTTGTGGCTTCAAGTCCCACTCCAGGCCTTGGGCACATAATTCAGGGCTGACACTCCAATGCGGAAGTTCTTTGCTGTTGGAGGTGCTATATTTTAGATGAGATGTTAAACCGAGGCACCGTCGGCCCTCTTAGGTGGACATAAAAGGTCCCATGGCACTATTTCGAAGAAGAGCAGGGAAGTTAGCCCTGCTGCCCTGGCCAATATTTATCCTTCAATAAACATCACAAAAACAGATTACCTGGTCATTATCTCATTGTTGTTTGTGGGAGCTTGCTGTGCACAAATTGATTGCCTAGTTTCCTACATTACAGCAGTGTCTACCCTTCAAAAGTACTTCATTGGCTGTAAAGTGCATTGGGACATCCAGTGGTCATGAAAGGCTCTATATAATGTATGGCTTCCTTTTCTTTTTCCTCCTGTAGAGTGCCTCTATTACCTCGCAGTACTTCTGTGGACGGCGAATTGCAACACTTTGCTAATGTCGCCAGCTCCCTCCCGGAAGAAATTGGTTGTGAAGAGCAAAAGAGCAATGGTGATCTTCACAGCACTGGGAGGTCCATCCTCACCCAGGTTTGAGATCTTCATGAAGGAGGTGGCACAACTGTCTCATACTCCTTAGGTTTTTTTGTTCTTTCTTGGGATGTAAGTGTTGCTGGCAAGGCTAGCATTTAGCCCATCTCAACTTACCTTTGAGAAGGTGGTGGTGAGCTGCCTTCTTGAACCACTGCAGTCCATCTGGTGTAGGTACACCCACAGTGTTGTTAGGAAGGGAGTTCCAGGTTTTGACCCAGTATCAGTAAAGGAACGGCAATATAGTTCAAAATCAGGATGGTGTGTGCAGGTTCCCATGCGTCTGCTGCCCTTCTCCTTCAAGGTGGTAGAGATTGCGGGTTTGGAAGGTGCTGTCTAAAGAGGCCTGGTGAGTTGCTGCATTACATCTTGCAAATGGTACACACCGCTGACACTATGCGCTGGTGGTGGAGGGAGTGAATGTTTAAGGTGGTGGATAGGGTGCCAATCAAGCAGGCTGCTTTGTCCTGGATGGTGTCGAACTTCTTGAGTGTTGTTGGAGCTGAATCCAGGCAAGTGGAGATGTATTTCATCACACTCCTTCCTTGTGCCTTGCAGGTGGTGGACAGGCTTTGGGGAGTCAGGAGGTGAGTTATTCACTGCAGGATTCCCAACCTCTGGCCTGCTGTTGTAGCAACAGTATTGATATGGGTGCTCCAATTAAGTTTCTGGACAATGGTAACCCCCAGGATGTTGATGGTGGGGGACTCAGCGATGGTAATGCTGCTGAATATCAAGGGATGATGGTTAGATTCTCTTTTGTTATTGCCTGGCACTTGTGTGGCACAAATGTTACTTGCCACTTATCAGCCCAAGCCTGCATGTTGTCCAGGTCTTGCTGCATATGGACACAGACTGCTTCAGTATCTGAGCAGTTCCGAATGGTGCTGAACACTGTGAACTTGATATAACAAGCTTGCCGCCAGCTTCAAAAATGGCAGTCCACACATGCGGATCGAACATTGCGGAGCCGCAGGGATATTCAGCGCAGCGGCTCATTTAAATAGCTGGGGTGGACCGCACCCCACCCTCCAATGCCATGAAGGGGACGAGCGGTCCATCCCTGGCAATGGCGTCAGGTGCCACTTTGCAGGCGCCGATGCCACTTTTAAAGGGCTTCGAGCCTTAGATTCCATTTTAAATTTTTTAGAGAAACAGTGATTTTAAGTTAATTTGGAAAAATTAAATATATGTTTCTGGCCCCTCTCCCACCTCCCTCCCCCACCCCCCCCCCATAACCATTTAATTCATTCCTGCCCTCTCTCCCCTTGTGCACCTGACTTTCCTGCCCCCCCACCCCAAAGTTCACAAACGATGAACTTTATCCCTTCCCACCATCCCCTAAACCAATCGGAGGAGTTTGCCCCCGCTCACACCCGCTCCCGCAGAGAAACTTACTTGCTCCCCACTCCCCACCAGTGTTCCGCCAAGGCGCAGCAGTGCCAGCCACCGGCGCCAATATTGGAGAGGGGCAGATGGTGGGAGCGGGTAGGACATTTATTCACTAATTTACATTTGGCAATATGGGACTAGACCTTCCCAGCTTCGAGGCCTGTGGCGGGCCTCTGCCGGAATCATTTTCCGGCCCCCTACAACAACCTCCGTTGGGGGGTTCTGTAAAATCCAGCCCTGCATGATCATCAGGGAACATCCCCACATCTGACCATATGATGCAGGAAAGGTCATTGATGGAGCAGCTGAGGATGGTTGGGCCAGAACACTACCCTGAGGAACTCCTGCAGTGATGTCCTGGGGCTGCGAAGATTGGCCTCCAAAAACCACAACCATCTTCTTTTGTCCTTGGTATGACTCCAACCAGTGGAGAGTTTCCCCCTATTCCCATTGACTTCATTTTGCTTGAGCTCCTTGATGCCACACTTGATCAAATGCTGCATGGATGTCAAGGGCAGTCACTCTCACCTTACCTCTTGAATTCAGCTCTTTTGTTCACGTTTGGGCCAGGAGGTCAGGAGCTGAGTAGCCCTGGCGGAACTGAAACTGAGCATCAGTGAGCAGATTATACTATGTAAGTGCTGCTTGATAGCACTGTTGACAACACCTTCTATCACTTTGCTGATGTTTGAGAGTAGACTAATGAGGCGATAATTGGCTGGATTGGATCTGTCCTGCTTTTTGTGGACAAGACACACATGGACAGTTTTCCACATTGTCGGGTAGGTGCCAGTGTTGTAGCTGTACTGGAACAGCTTGGCTAGGGCTGCAGCTAATTCTGGAACACAAGTCTTCCTGCCAGGATGTTGTCAAGGGCCCATAGCCTTTGCTGTATCCAGTGCCTTCAGCAATTTCTTGATATCATGTGGCGTGAATCAAATTGGCTGAAGACGGGCATCTGTGTAGTGAAGCAAAGCCTCCTGAGGCACTGCTCCTGCCTCATCCAAGCGTAGGACTGGTGCTCCTGGAAGACTCAGGGTAGGGCCTTCTAAGCAGAACCCTCCTTCTCCCTCCCTCCTCACAGAGGGTCCTATCTCTGCCTCTTTCTTTGGATATTCTGCTCATGTTGCAAAGCAAGTGGCACTGAAACTACTGGCCCCATGCAAGGCAATATAATTTTCTGCCTTTCTGTGGGCAGCAGAAACCTTCAAACTCGTCCAACAACTCACCACAGTCCTTCCAGCAACTTTGCCTGAGCACAAGTAAGTCAAATGCACCTCAGCTGCAACTTGCTGAGTGGCGCCTTAAATAGCCCCAGAACAAGACCCATCTTGTTTCCTAAAGCCTGTTGTTTCGGGAGGGCATAAGGAAAGGATTCCCTGCACATTCGCTGGCCAATTTTAGTATTCGTGCATTGCATCAATACTGTTGACGTCAGTGACGCATGACCTCTCTCTTTCAGTGTCTGCTGGCACATGCAGGGGACCTGCGTGCACCACTCCAGTTGCCTCACAGGCCACGTAGAAAGTGGCCAGCAGTGCCTCCCGTGCTTCTTTTTATTTAATTTCCAAAATATACTTTATTCATAAAAATCTGTAAAAAAAAAATACATGACAAAACAGTTCTAAACAGCATCAAGTCAAACAATACAAAGAGTGCAAAGGAGATCAGTTTCCTTCAATACAGGAGTGAGTTGCCTCACAACCCTTCCATTTCATTTTACATGCCATGTACATTTTACAGCAAATGAAAAGTTCCCGACACAATTCGAGGGGTTTTCCATGGATCCAGCCCCTCAGTTCAGCTTGGTGGGGGGACCTTACACAGTGGTCTTTCCCCATTGAGCCTTTGCTGCGGCTGCCCCAAGCTTTAGTGCATCCCTCAGCACGTAGTTCTGGACCTTGGAATGTGCCAGTCTGCAACATTCGGTCATGGATAACTTTTTGTGCTGGAAGACCAGCAAGTTTCGGGCGGACCAAAGGGCGTCTTTCACCGAATTGTTAGTCCTCCAGCAACAGTTGATGTTTATCTCGGTGTGCGTCCCTGGGAACAGCCCGTAATGCACAGACTCCTGTGTTACAGAGCTGCTTGGGATGAACCTCGACAAAAACCACTGCATCTCTTTCCACACCTGCTTTGCAAAGACACATTCCAGAAGGAGGTGAGCGACCATCTCTTCACCACCGCAGCCACCTCGAGGGCATTGTGTGGAGGGGGTGAGACTTTGGGCATGCAGGAAGGATCTGATGTGGAGGGCTCTTCTCACCACCAGCCAAGCTATGTCTTGGCGCTTGTTTGAAAGTTCTGGTGATGAGGCATTCCGCCAAATAACTTTGGCAGTCTGTTCGGGGCAACATCCGACATGATCCACTGTCTCCTTTTCCCGTAGGGCCTTGAGGACATTCCGTGCAGACCACTGCCTGATGGATTGGTGGTCAAAGGTGTTTTTTCGCAGAAACTGTTCCACGAAGGAGAGGTGGTACGGCACAGTCCAACTGGATGGAGCGTTCCGCGGCAATGTGACCAGGCCCATCCTTCGCAACACCCGGGACAGATAGAACCTCAGCACATAGTGACACTTGGAGTTTGCGTACTGGACGTCTACACACAGCTTAATGCAGCCGCACGCGAAGGTAGTCATCAGGATGAGGGTACATTTTTCCTGCCAGAGGTTTGAACATCGTGTCCCTCCGGACCCGGTCCATTTTGGATCCCCAGATGAAGCGGAAAATGGCTCGGGTGACTGCCACAGCGCAGGAGTGGGGTATGGGTCAGACCTGCGCCACATACAGCAACCACGTGAGCGCCTCGCGCCTGATGGCCAGGTTCTTACCCATAATGGAGAGAGATCGCTGCTCCCACATGCTCAGCTTGTGTTGTACCCTGGCTACTCGCTCCTTCCAGGTTTTGGTGCACGCCCCGGCCCTTCCGAACCATATCCCCAGCACCTTCAGGTAATCTGACCCGACGGTGAAGGGACGAAGGATTGGTCAGCCCAGATCCCAAAGAACATGGCCTTGCTCTTGCTGTGGTAAACTTTGGCTCCCGAGGCCAGTTCGAACTGGTTGCAGATGCTCATCAGTCTGCGCATGGACAGCAGGTCTGAGCAGAAGACGGCGACGTCGTCCATGTACAGGGAGGTTTTCAGCTGAGTGCCTCCACTGTCTGGGATTGTCACCCCTCTTATGCTCGCATCCTTCCTAATAGACTCAGCAAAGGGTTCAATACAGCAAACAAAGAAGACCGGGGAGAGAGGACAGCCCTGTCTGACTCCCGATTGGATCGGGAAACTTTCTGATTCCCACCCATTGATTGAGACTGCGCTACTGATGTTTGTGTAGAGCGGTTTGACCCAATTGCAATTCCCTCCCCAAACCCCATTTTGGAAAGCATGTCCATCATGTAGGTGTGCGATATCCTGTCAAAAGCCTTCTCCTGGTCCAGGCTGATGAGGCAGGTTTCCACCCTCCTGTCCCGTACATAGGCGATCGTATCCCTCAGTAGCGCGAGACTATCAGAGATCTTCCTGCCGGGTATAGTACAGGTCTGATCAGGGTGGATCACCAACTCCAGAGCAGACTTGACTCGACTGGCGATGCCTTTGGACAGAATCTTGTAGTCAGCATTAAGCAGTGAGATGGGCCTCCAATTTCTGATTTCTGCCCTCTCCCCCTTCCGCTTGTAGATGAGGGTGATGATGCCTTTCCTCATGGATTCTGACATGCTGCCGGCCAGGAGCATATTCTCGTATACTTCCAGCAGGTCCAGGCCGACCCAGTCCCACAGGGCCGAATACAACTCAACCAGTAAGCCATCACTTCCGGGAGTTTTACTCATCTCAAAGGACTTTGTCAGCTTGTCCAGAGTTAGTGGCTTGTCCAGTCTCTCCCGTGCTTCAACTCTGCAGGTAGGCCTGCATAGTGCCACTAGAAGCAGCACTACATGAATGAATTTCACACCCAGCAACTACTTCTCACACAGCAAGGTCCCACTAATTCCAATGAGATTTGATTTTTTTCCCTTTTCTGATTCTTTCTGTAATTTAGGCCTTTCTTTTGCCTTGTTTTCTTTTCATTGTTTCTTTTCTTGCTGTTTCTCACTCTCACATTCATTTTTTTATTCTCCCCCTCCCATGTCAGAATTTCTCACTGTGACCACTGGATTTCTTTGTTTTCTTTGCAGATTTCTCTCTTGGATTCCAGAAGAAGCATGAATGTGGGGATATTTCTCAAACAGTTTAAAAGGTAGAATGAAGTTGGATTTTAATTCTGATAATTGACAGATATTAATGTCCACCTTGAGCATTTTGTGAGATTTCTTTCAAATATCGCTTGCAGTGTCATGGTTAACTATCTGCTTTCTTCACCTTAAGCATTTTGATTAATGAAAAGGTTTCCTGAAATGTAATTCTTCTGCACATTGCACTTGGGTATAGTGTATGGATGGGGGATGCACTGGACTGTGTAATAGTCTCTTGCACTCAATGCCCCTTGTTGGAAATGGAATCAGTCTTCACGAGTGAACCAGGTTCTATTTGTTTGCTTTGCTGCAGTGATAAATTTCAGCCTCCACCCAATCATTTGGGATGGCCAAGTTGAACTTGGGTAAAGATCAGCCTCTACCAAGCTTGGCTGCTATTTGTTTGTTCTATACCCTTTGTCCTTCCTGCCATGGTAAGCCTTATTGGCAAAAACTGAATTGTTAATATAGCTCTTTAGATCTTGGAAACATGCAACCTCTAAGTTGCTGTCAAGAAGGAGCCCTCTTTTTACAGACGTGGTATCTGAACTAATTCTTCCATATAAAGTATGAATGATCCAGTAGTGATATTTTCTTATCCTTTTCATGTTTTATCAGTCTCACTGGCTTCATCCAACTCTTCAGGTCAACATTTAATCCAGCCATAAAAAAGTAAAGAGGCTTTCCTTCCTCCCTCTCAAAAGAAGATCTCAGTCCATATAGTCATATTTTTGGAGGACGTTGAACTAACTGGCAATAAAGCATTAATCTCACGAATGTCACCTGCTCCAAGAATAACTTAAGAACTGGTGAGAGTATGTCAGGCCTGTTTCCTCATACAGACAATCAGATGGGTAGACAACAATCAACTACATTTAAGTGAGAATTTCAAGCAGGATTGGCTATGACAAAACTGAATAAGATACAAGTAAGCTGGGATTTGAATAAATCAGTTCAAACACCTTAAACTGATCTAGAACTCAGTGAACAGGAGGACATATACATTTTCTCCTGTCATATAATTTAATATGACACTTTCAATCTGATGAGATGTTGACAACCACATGTCCAAGCTCTGTGAAATTTCTTCTTGATTGCTAATTGTAATCAATCCAATTTTTCAAACTATTTTTCAGTTCTGCATTCCACAAATACAGCTGTATTCCACAATTAATGCATTTATCATCCCAGCACTGCAGAATCATAATGTTCACTAACGTATTTCAGTGCAGCACTAAGGGAATACTGTCAACTTTCAGATGAGACATTAAACCAAGGACCCCTCTAACTGCAGAAGTGTGCTTAGAAGATCCTGACTATTTGAAGAAGAGCAGGGCAGTTTTGCTGGTATTCTAGACAATGTTTGCCCCTCAACCAACACCACCAGTAACAGAATAGCTGGTCATTTACCTTGTTCCAGTTTGTGGGAACTTGCTGTGTGTAATTTGGTTGCTGCATTTGCCTACAAAACAACTCTTCAAAAGTAATTACCTAGCTTTGAAGCATTTTGTGATATCCTAAGGATATGAAAGGCAGTATATAGCACTTTATAAAGCAAGTTTCTTTCCCTTTGATAAGCCCATATACAATGACCCTTGTTGGAAAGAGAGTCAGTCCTCATGAGTGAACTACCCAAGACCATATACAATGTACCAAGATAATGAGGAAGAGTTGCTACTGCAGGTACTGGAATCTTATAGTTTGTGAAGGTGCTGAGAATGCTGATGAGGAAGACAACGTTGACAAGCAGGACAATAGTCTTATTAATTCTAACCCATCCACCCCAGATTTATGATCTAGTCAGCATGAATTGAGCCCACAGCAAAAGGTAGCACTAGAATGAAATCCCACAAGGTGGGTTTGCTTCTGTTCCTGATGATGTGTAAAGTATAATTGAACATGTTCATAATCTGACTATGCTGGCATGATAATTATGGAATATTCATCCAATGGGGCACAGATGGATCCTTCCTGTCATCTCAAAGCTGGCTGAGTTCTGCTATCTGCTTAAGTTGCCAAACAATATTTCCCCCAATCCTGCCTTGCTGGTGTTTTAATCTGTTTTGTATTAGTCACTCCTGTTTTGTGGAACTCCGAGTTGGATGAGGCTGGTTTGAGGTCTGCTGAGTTTCTGCCTGTGAAACAAGTTGGACATCAATGTAATAAAAGAATTCTCAGAGCATTTGGAGACATCAAGCATTGCTACTGTGTCCTACAATTGTAATGGATTAACCAATTCACAATGTTTTTACAAATTAGTTAAGCTATTAAATTGAAAATATCAATACGCTCTTAAACTTTTTAACCAAGGAGATTTTCAGGCTAAGTTGGATAGCCCCCAAAAACAGGGGTTCACGGTGCAGGGTTCCTGTTGATTGCAATACACGCAGTATGCCAAAGGGTACGGAAGAGGTTTACCAGGATGTTGCCTGGTCTGGAGGGCATTAGCTATGAGGAGAGGTTGGATAAACTCGGATTGTTTTCACCGGAACGACGGAGGTGGAGGGGCGACATGTTAGAGGTTTACAAAGTTATAAGCGGCATGGACAGAGTGGATAGTCAGAGGCTTTTTCCCAGGGTGGACGAGTCAGTTACTAGGGGACATAGGTTTAAGGTGAGAGGGGCAAAGTTTAGAGGGGATGTGCGAGGCAAGTTCTTTACACAGAGGGTGGTGAGTGCCTGGAACCTGTTGCCGGGGGAGGTGGTGGAAGCAGGTACCATAGAGACGTTTAAGAAGCATCTTGACAAATACATGAATAGGATGGGAATAGAGGGATACGGACCCCGGAAGTACAGAAGGTTTTAGTTTAGGCAGGCATCAAGATCGGCGCAGGCTTGGAGGGCCGAATGGCCTATTCCTGTGCTGTACTGTTCTTTGTTCTTTGTTTTGTTCTTTGTACTGCCTGCTCAATTGAATGATCTCTGTGTCTAGCCACCGCTAACTGCTTTGTTCATTTGACGCATCAAGAGGGGGAGCCAATATTGTAAGTGGCTAGCACGACTTAAAGCCAACCTGCACTGTGTAAAGCTAGCCTGCACCTCTTAAAGAGAGGTGCATTGTGGCTGGAGCAACTGTTGAGAATCTAACCTGGAAAAGAGTAAGGAATGGCACAACAAGACAGAGCGCAACCACCAAGGTTTTCGGACATTGCACTGAAGGTGTCGGTGGAGGAGCTGGAAAGGAAGAGAGATATCCTATATCACTGGGGGGAAGGAGGCCCTCCAGACACACGGTTAAAAGGCAGTGGAAGCAGACAGGTGTGGAGGTCAATGTCAGGAGTCAAGTCCTGAGGACCTGGCTGCAGTGCCACAGGCAGTTCAGTGACCTCACACAAGTGGTCAAGGTCAGTGAATGCACCTTCAAATGCCATATCCTACCAACTGCACCAGGAGCCTCAGCCATTGCTCAAATCGCCACACTCCCATCACTCACCTACCATCAATCTCTATCAATCAGGCCACATACCTAACATTCTTATGCTTCACCTCACCCTAACATACTCAGAACTGCTGCAGGCCTCTCATAGGTTGCACACTGCCAACTATTCAACCATGACAGCTACACCAGCCAAACAGATTGCACAGCACTCATTGACATACTTCCCTCTCTATTACAGGATAAGGTGATGCACAACTGGAGGCAACAGGAACTAACTGGTGGGGGCCTGGCATGCCTGCATGCTCTAACTCCCATGCAGGAGACAGTGCTAGCCTTCATTGGGATTCCCATTGCTGAGGCCATGGCCAGTGGCAGGGTTGAAATCATTGAAGATGACAATATCCTCATACCTAATCCTATTTTTCACATCCCACTTACCCTTCATCCCACTCTCTTCTGATTTACAAGCTGCAGACAGCGTAAGCATGCATCTCTTATTTTCCCCCATCCTCCCAGAACCGCAACCTTACCCTTGTTCCTTATTCCTTTCAGATACACAAGAGTTGCAATCTAGCCAGGCAGTGGTGGAACACCAAGTAGAGAGTGATGATGAAGACACAGTACCATCATTTGAGTTCATGCTCACAGCCAACAGCTCAGCTATTGACTGACACTGCGCGTATCTTTGAGGAGTGATCAGAGGCGGAATCTGCACGTGGTGAGACACAGGGCATGAGTGGGCTGCAGCCAGGGCGGGGGTGAGGCAGGGTGCAAGGATAGTGTAGGTGCCAGCTCGCCAAAGGGCGAGGTCACACATGGGTTCTGCTGCAGAGGACTCATGAGGACTTTGATGAGGCATGGGGAATGCTGATGGGTACGCGCAACAAAATGCTTGGTGCATTGGGAAGCCTGCCAGAAAGCTTACGGTCAATGTCGAGGAGTATGGAGGAGTCTAGCATCAACATGGCACAGGACCTTTCACAGAGCTTGGAGCCTGTCCTTTCCAGCAGGCAAGTGATGGCCAACTCGGTTCACACACTTGTGGTCCCAACCATGATGCAGCATTTGATAGCTGATGTCTCAGCTTCCATTGTAGCACAAGCAGTTTCTAGCCAACATCTGAGTGCTGCTGTCATGCAAGGACAGCCTGCTGCTATCCTGGCTGTGGGTTACACTGGGTTGGACTTTCCTTACGGAGGCAGGAAACAGGAATTGGGTCTGGTTCTGGGACAGAAGCCTGCCTCCAGTGGGAAACTGATTGAAATTGCGATTTTCAAATGGGTGAGCTCTTAAATGGTATGGAGACAGGTTTCCTGTCTACTTAAAGCCACTGGGCCAGGATGGAGATGTGTGACTCATGTAGAGTCCCACGGCAGCCATGACTGAGGCTGCTTGTTGTCTATAGCACTGGAAGGAGGCAAGATGTTACAGGGGAGCTGGAGGGCTGGCACGAGGGGCAGGGCAGACCCTCGCTTCATTGATGCTGACCTGCATCTAATGCTGGAGGCCGTGAAGGAGCAGAGGGAGGTCCTCTTCCCAGACGGTGGCAGGAAAAGGCCACCTTGTCATGCAGCAGGGGTACCTCTCTGTTCAGTGTTATCCCCCTCCGCCTCCTTTTCCTCCACCTCTTTTACCTCTGCTCCTCCCACGATGGGCTATCTCCTTCCAGGGCCTCACTGTCCACACCTCTCTGGAGGGCCATGTTTTTCAGAGCGCAACAGACCATCACAATGACCGAGACCATTGCAGGAGGGTCTTGGAGGGCAACACCCGACTGGTCCAGGCACCGGAATTGCATCTTCAGAAGCCCGCTGTCCTGCTCAAAAGTTGGCCTAATGAGCTGGTGGCATTGTTGTATTGCCTCTGTGCCTCTGTCTGGGACTCCCGTAGAGGGGTCAGTAGCCATCTCTTCAAAGGATTTCCCTTGTCCCCTTGGATCCATCCACACACTTTGGGGGATGGAGTGCAGATCTGAGGCAGTCTGGACTGGTGGAGGATGAAGAAGTCATGGCAGCTGCCAGGAAAGTGAGCTCACACATGGAGGAAGATCGTATTGTGGTCGCAGACCAGTTGGATGTTGAGAGAGTGGAAGCCCTTCCTGTTGATGGATCTTACTGTCCGGTCATTGGATGCCTTGATGGCCACATGGGTGCAATCAATGATGCCCTGCTGCTGCGGGAATCCAGTGATGAAGGTAAAACCCAATGCCCTCTGTGCCTGTGCTGGCCCATCTGTGTCAAAGTAGATGTAGTCCCCCGCCCTCCAGAATATGGCATCCATGCCCTGCCTGATGATTATGATGAATTGCCAACTGCGAGATGCCACCTAGGTCAGCAGCTGATCCCTGGAACAACCTGGTTGCACAGAAACTCAGGGCGATGATGACCTTGATAGCTGCAGGTAAGGGTCTGCCATGGTGGTCACAAGGCTTCAGGACAGTGAGAATCAGAGCACAAAGGTCCGAGAACATCTGCATGGATAGGCATAGGCACTCCATCATTCGCAGGTGGCTGATTCTTGGGCGATAGACCCAATGTCTTGAGTAGCGCCGCCTTCCCTTTGCAGCCCCCCGTTGCGCTCCTCTGGTTTCCTGCTGTCCAGGAGATTGCATCTGTTGAAGCCCATCCTGACTGCTCTGTCCAATGTGAGAGTAGCCTGTTCCCATCTGAACGCTCTCAGCTGGGATTTGTTTGTTTACCAGGCCTTCCCCCGCCAACCTCAGGTGCCCAAGTGATGCCAGTGGGCTCACGAGCCTCTCCGATTCCTTCCACTCATCCCTAAGAAAAGCAAGTTTTACGGCTCCAGTAATGGCTACTCCGTGGCACTTTTGGAGCAGCTGCACTTTATTTTGTGCCTCTGCATTATTTTAATCAGCTCTTCCCATAGCCCTCATGGCCCTCCGGATTGTTCAGGTCTCTTAAACCCTGCCGTGTTCCACACGTAGCGTTCGCCCCATTCCCTTCCTTTAAAAATCCCAAACTGCTGCTGTCAAGCCAGTTAATAAGCTCTTCAATGAGCTCAACAGGCACTTAACTGGAGGGGTACAGGCTTGCTTTTCCCTCCCTCCTGGTGTCCCTTTAAAAAAGGCATTGCGTTCTGGAGGTAGCGGGACCCAGCACCCATCCCCACACCCAGCGGGCTTTAAAAATCCACCCACTGTGTAAAGGGGCTTTCAGGATGGCACGACATTCCAGCAATCTGTCCTCCAACAGATTACTAGCATTGCTGAGGTGCTGCCCCGGAGGAGTGGCAGTGACCCCATGGTGCCCAAACCCACAATCCGCTCTTAGAAAGGCAGCATTCGTCCTCCCACCCCTCCACTCCACTGGTGCCCTCGCTGTTGCCTGTCAGCCAGCCAGTTCAGACTGCTGCCGATGGTTCAGCCCGCAGCAGGGCCTTCTAGGCCCAGGGCTGCTTGAAGTCGTCCTCCAAGACCATCTGCAGTCTCTTTCACTGAAAGTTGGCAGCCTTCCACCAGCCATGCTGCTGCCATTTGGATAGCACTGCCATTTGGGCGGCACAGTGGCGCAGTGGTTAGCACTGCAGCCTCACAGCTCCAGGGACCCGGGTTCGATTCCGGGTACTGCCTGTGTGGAGTTTGCAAGTTCTCCCTGTGTCTCCGTGGGTTTTCTCCGGGTGCTCCGGTTTCCTCCCACAAGCCAAAAGACTTGCAGGTTGATAGGTAAATTGGCCATTATAAATTGTCACTAGTATAGGTAGGTGGTAGGGAAATATAGAGACAGGTGGGGATGTTTGGTAGGAATATGGGATTAGTGTAGGATTAGTATAAATGGGTGGTTGATGTTCGGCACAGACTCGGTGGGCCGAAGGGCCTGTTTCAGTGCTGTATCTCTAATCTAATCTAATCACTGTGTGGGGTTACTAGCACAGGCAAAGGCACTAAGGGAATGCACAAGAGTGATTAGTTAACATTTGTACGCAATACGCTGTGATCTCATTTACAAATTTGGTTTGGAATATTTATTCTGCAGTGACATTTTTGTATTGTGGCCAAGTGATAGTTGTGATGGTCAGTGACAGAGGAAAGGTAAAGTGTGGGACTGTTGGTGAATAGGAATTGGGATTGCAGTTACTGGTATCGCACTCAGATTAGTTCTTCATGTACAGACAGGCCGAAAAGGGGCTGTCTACATTGCCTCCTCCCTTCCTCTTCCTCCTGTTCCTCATGCTCCCCCTCCTCAGTTGCTCACCACATAGCTAGTAGCAAGGGCTGTCCCCTCATGACGGTGAGATTGTGCAGCATGCAGCCGACCAACACAAATCTTTGACGCCCACTCTGCTCAGTGCTGCAGGGCTCCTTTAGAGCGGTCCAGGCAGTGGGACTGTTGTTTCAGCATGCACATAGTCTGTTCAATCACATTTTATTTGACAGCATAGCTTTAAGTGCATGCATGCTGCACACATGTGCGTGGGTTGCGTACCAGAGTCATTATCCACGTTGTCAGCGGATAGCCCTTGTTACACAGGAACTACCCTTTGGTTTCCTTGGTGGCTCAAATGCAGCTGGCACAGTAGACTGACACAGAATAAAGGCATCATGACTGCTGTCAGGATACTGGGCAATGGCCTGATGATTCTCTGCCTATGGTCACACACCAGCTGGACATTGAGAGAGTGGAATCCCTTTTGGTTCCAGTATAGGACAGAGTTGACATGTGGCACCCACAAAGCAATGTGCGAGTAGTCAATAGCACCCTGCACCATGGGGAAGCCTACAATCCTAGTGAAGCCATCTGCTTGCTCTGCCTGTTTCTCTCTGGATGGTAAACTGTGAAATGTTACAATTATCTCCAGCTGGAGCCTGGAAGGACCCAGATGCATAACAGTTAATCCCTACAATCACCTTCACAGCACTGGCAATGTGGTCCTTGCCCTGCTCTCAGGTTACAGTTGTGGTTGCAGCAGATAGCAGATTTCAGTCAAGACATACTTACTCAAGTAAGAATGTCTCATAGTTGTTCTTTGCTGAGGTTCAGGTAAGAGAATTGTCCCCTGAACACCCTTGGTGAATATGGCCTCCTGCTAAGAGCACTTCTCCTCTTCCTCCCCCCTCTTCCAGTAGCTTGTCCTGCTCTGTGTGGGCTCTGCTCATTCTCCCAGTCATTTTATATTCCAAGGGAAATGCCTACTAGTGCATCCTTGTCCAGGAGCAACTGGTTTGTGCGGAAGTCTTGAAGTCAGCAAAAAGTCCTACAGCACCAGCATTTGCTGTAGCCTTCTGAATCTTGAAACAACTATAGAAAGCACCAAACACTTGCAGAATTGTAGCAACAGCCAGAAGAAATCAACCAGCAATTAACCTGTAAGAAGTTGATTTATCCCTTTAAATAGCACTGGTCTGGGGTGGGGGCGGTGGGGAGGGGGGGTTCTTTCCAGCTGCTTAACACGTGTTCAGCAGTGCGAGGTTAAGAGGGAGGATTGGCTGGAGCCTTGGGCTCCAAAATAGCACTGCTGGCATTAAATCACACGCTGATTGACATCTTGATCTGCCTGTTCTGCATACTTCAGGCAGATGTTCACTGTGTGCTAACATCTGCACCAGTATGACATCCAGCGCGATTTGCCCCACATGTGTTTGCACATGCCATGGACGCTATTTTGAAGCTGTAAAGGCACTCGTAGCATCCAAAAAGCGGGTGCTAACAAGCCCATTTTCTCGCCCCAGATCTCACATTTTATTGCAACATTTAAGCTAGATTGGTTTTGATTTACAGAAAATAAAACTTCAAAAATACCTAATTTGGTGTCCATTGGAAACTTGTTACCATAGAAATGTGATGGAACCATTTCTCAGGAGGAGATAACAGCTGCTTTAGTATGTGGAGGAAAAAAACTGAATGCTTATCAAAGAAAAACAATGTAATATTTTAGGTGTGACAGTTCCACAGATAAAGGGATACACTGGAAATGTTTCTTCTCTTTGCAAATGCTGACATTGGTACTGTGTATTTCCAGCGTAATCCATTTTTTGTTTTAAATTTTCATCATGTGCTGAACTTTTTGTTTTGAGACCAGATTTGACTAATTGGACCAACTTACATCAGAAAGGGCATCATTTGCTGGAGGTTTAAAGAATAGAGGTTTGAATAATTAGGAAGGAACTAAAAACTAGAAAAAAAGCAAGTGAAGCTTTTCTAGATCTTTTCCTCCAGTCTGAGGAGTGTCTGGTGCCAACTGTACTGCTGAAACAGGCCAGGAGAATTGGGCCAAACATCCTTTTCAGAATATCATTTTTTAAACACTGTCGCCACTGTGTAAATAACATTATACCGAGTTTGATCAATTTTTCCCTCCCAAGATCGGTCTGGGAAATTGTGGAAGATATTAGACAAGGAGCTGCTGAAGGATATGGGGCTGAAGAACTGAATAAGCTGATGAAACTACTGCCAGACGCTGAAGAGGTAACCTTGTTCTTGCAACAATTGTGATTCTTCACTTTCCGTGCTTTAGACTAACCAAAATCCAACCACAGCAGCTTGGCTTTTATTCTATTTTACTGCAGAATTATTAAAAGAACAAAAGATATTAAATTCCCCTTGCCACTGCCCCCCCCCCCCTCTACATTGGATGTTTCATTGTAGATATTTGGATTTAACTTAGTAGTTGGATAATGTTCTGGAAAAATGTTTCAGTTTCGTTTTTTTAAATCGCTTGTCCTCTGTGGCAGTTGATTGGTTAAAGCCTTGTCATCTGATTGTGATTAGCATAGGTGGAGAATTCAATGAGAAACCATTCCTGAGATATTGAACTTCTGGGACAGAATTTTACCAGCCCCCAGGTGACGGGAAAGGAGGCTGCGGTGGGGCAGGGGGGTGTGGGTGGGGGGAAGTAAAATAGCGGCAAGCTGTGTTGGGATGACTCTCCAATGCAGTCAGCTGCCAGGGATGTTTCCTAGCGGCGGGCTGCGACACAGATTGGTTGCCTGCTCCAAGGAGGCGGGCAGCTGATTTGCATACTTAAGGGCCCTATTAAGGTCCATTTTAGGGGGCCACCGGCATTTTGCTGACAATTGGGCAGTTCGAGGCCACCAGATTCATGGAGGCGGCTCAGTGGCTCCATGGCCTAAAGAAGGGGCCACAGGCAGGGAAGGCCACCCCTGCTGCTCCAATGGGCCACTCAGAGGGGTTTCCCCTCCGTCCCACAGCGCCTACCACCCTCAGCCCCCTAAACTTAACACACAAAGGTTACACAGTTTGGGAAGGAACATTAAACTGATCTAAAATTAATTTAATACCAGAAACAACTGCAAGAAATTTTTTCCCAGAAAGATGAGATCTTGGCGCTTGAGTTGGAAATTTCATCTGGACATGTATCATGCAAATATCCAGCTGCCTGTGGACAAATTCTGTGCATTTAAGAGTAATACATCATGAGATTTGCAGTTTTCTAAATGTTTCATGTGGTACTCCATAACAATGAGTGTACTGTGAAGATCAAGTTTATAAATGACAACTGTGGGGTGCCAGCAGCAACAAATAAAAGTAAAAACAGTTTCCGTTTCATTTCGTTTAAGCTATGAAATAAAAATTCTGAGTTAATGGCATTTTTGGGCTGTTCCCCAGACCATTGTGAATAACTAAATACCTGACCAGATACTGATCACTGGAGATTTGACAATGGGGAAAAAATATCCCAACACAGTGCTAAACCAGTGAGAACTTCAGTAAGAAATCAGGACAGGCAAATGTATCCTTTAAACTAAAGTAAATAACTGAGAAAAATAAGGGAGGAGAGAAGAATAAGCAAATAATTGATATACTTGCATTTTATGCAAATACTGCAAATCCAATGTGAAAGAGAAAAAATAACTTAAATGTAAATAATTGGGTATAAGAAGCTTTGGGAAGAAAAGAAAAAAGTTACTTGCATCTTAGACAAATTATGCAAAGTTATAGGTGAACAGTACTACAAATATTTCTATGAAGTCTATATTTTTCACTATCAGTAAGGTATGCTATAACTTTACTTCAAGTTAGTTAAGTGGTATATTGTTTCACTATTTTTTTTAATACAGTGATGGGTGAAGTACTGTTACATTTAGACTGCAAAAGGAATATCAGGTACCACATTAAAAGTGCCAGACCAATGTGAGCAATGTGACCACAGTAGATGCACTAGCCTGATTTGAAATGTTGTATTGTTTCAGGTAAAGCGCCTAAGAATGTTTGAAGGAGACAAGAGTAAACTGCCTGAGGCAGATCTCTTTATGCTACTTCTAGTGAGAGTGCCAAGGTAGGACAATAACATTTTAGCATATAAAACACTTCGCTTATGTTCTTCGGAAATCAACTAGCCTAAGGACTGTATGTGTTCAAATGGCATTAGTGGAATTTATTGGAGCTTTTGAGCAGATTGCACTTGGAAGCAGCACACATCGGGCTGCTTTACAATGAGAGGAAGCGTGCGTACTATATTTATACAGCAATCGTGTAACTGCCAGGTCCCATATGGTATATCAGCCTTGACTCTCTTAACTTGTGACCTCAGAATTGAAGGCTGCAGGCTCAGACACACATGGCTGATGGCCCATGGTCAGATGTGGTTTGTGTGATGGAGCATGTGTGAGCTGTTGTCTAAACATGATTTGTTGAATGTTCTGTTAGGTGCACTGACTCTGGTTTCAAAGTTTGTTGTTTTGAGACAGTCCTTAACTAAAAGTAAAACTAAAAACTTCAGGATTCTGGGTAGATAGAACTGGGTGGAACCAGATAAAACAGACTCAGAGCCATCCAAGATCAGATCACAAGATTGCAGTGTGCAGGCAAGCAGAAGAGAATGAAAGCTGAATTGAAGAGCTGGCCATAGGCAAATACAAACGGCTGCAGCTGTTTCGGTTACTTAAAGTTATTCTGGTGAATCCATGCCATCAAGACTGTCATGAGCAGAGCTCAAAGGTTCTGGAGTGGTGCACCATTTTTGGTGAAGACTGTACCCATGGAGTTTGGGTTGACGGGGAACTGCTGTCGGATGAGAATCGATGTCTGCATCTTGAAAGAAAAAGGTTGGAGATGTACCTGAGGAAGTTCAGAGCTTTGAAGAACTTTGTGGTTGTTTTGGTGCCATATATGCTAGGTGGGCTGCCCAGTAAATCTGTGAGACCTACCTTTGTTGTATCTAATAGTTAATGTGTAATTTGTAATATATATATTAACTGTGATTTGTCTGTTAATTCATGTTTAATTTATGTTGATTTTTGTTTGATTGTTGAAGTAAAAGTTATAAAAGTGGAATCTTATCCATTTGGTTTTTCTATTGGGGTCGTTCGGTATTGGTTCTTTTGGTTAGTTGATCTCAACGGGGATCATAACATTTGACCACCACATGTGGTATCATCTCCATTTCTTTGTGGCCTAAACCTACACTCCAGGCTAATACTGAAGGGCAAGAACAATTCTAAACACCTCATTTATACCACAGACCCTCTCCTCTGATGCCTCTGGCATCACTGCCCTTTCTCCCTCCTCCCACAACTCAACCTCCACTCCACAACACTGTCCTTTTACTCCTGAATCCAACCGCCACTCTGCCCCACCTCCCCCTTAATCCTTGTTACAGATGAAGCCTTTTCACAACATCTTTTCTGAAACTATGGTTAGAGAACAGTTTTCATAAGCAGACTGAGATCTTTATAAACTCTGCTGTACATGGGTAAGCATATCCCAGGTCTAATGAGTAATCTGAATTGCAATAAATCACTTCCTAGTGAGTAATTAGGCTCCACACCATGTTTTCCTGTCACCTCAGAAGGCAGAAAGTATTAGTGGATCACAATGTATAGACCAAAGTACTGTCCAGAGTTATTTACAGTTAAAATAGTGCAAAGATGCAGAAAGGTTGGAAAGATGCTAGGCAGCACGATAAAATGAAGCTTACAACGAGGGTTGAATTATTATAAAAGTTATGAATATGTTGCTGACCATGGTATTCGGGGAAAATCTTTATTTTGCTCATTCTGATGTTTGGGAATAAATACGGTTTATTTTGCAGATATTGCTTGCATTTGGAAGCCATGATCCTTAAGGACGAATTTGAGCCACAAATCAAATCACTTCTGACATCTGTTTGTACATTGATAAAGGTTGCACATGGTAAGATCCTGAAACAGAAATAGAGTGCACATTTCTGTAAATATGAACACACATGCAGCTACATTCAGATCCCTGTACATCAATACTGACATGGTTTGCTACATTCAAAACTATCTAAATCATTCATTAACTCTTTATGGAGTGTGTTATCTTGCATGCGCAGAATTGAAGTTCAACATGAACCAAGTGAGTCTACAAATGTCTAATTGTGAGAGACAAGTACCGACCCTTCAGAGAGCGACTAAACACAAACCTAAAGTAAAGCAAGCAAAATTCACAAACGTTTAAAAGAACAAAGTGACTCCTGACAACGCAGCCCCACCGCCGACGTCATTGGAGCGCTTCCAGATTTGTACATGCGCAGAACACACTCTTACCGCCAGTATGGTGCTGCGCATGCGCAGCCTACGTCTGCACCCAGCTTGCCACGACTAATTCGTGCATGTGCGCAAAAACGTCATTTGTCGCTCGTCACTCCCAGCCTTGACACTTCTCCTCACTTGGCTCCTTCCCACTTCTGGTCCTCGCTCCCTCCTGCTTCTGGTCCCCGCTCCCTGCCATGATCACAGCCTTTTTTCCCTGCACGGGGGAAGTGTGAAAGAGAGAGAGTGACAAGATAGGCAGGGAGGGGAGGGAGACTGCTAGCAGGATGGAGCAGGGGAGCGAGCGACTGAGGGGGAAGGGGTGAGGCCACAGATTCTGTTGAATTGCACACACAATCCCGCACATTCAGCTATCCTGGAGCTCAGGCCTAAACACAAAGCTCACTGATGTGATGCTGGATCAAGTTGTTGATTTGGCTCTTATTACAACACAGAAGCAGCTCTCTGCTGGTGTTCAAGCTGAACATGAGCTCCCAGGATTTATCTGTTCCAACTTCCAAAATGTTAGAAATCTCTTTTTAAAATGCTCACTGGTTTAAAATTTGGGTTTGTGTCCTGAAATAGTCATCAGTAAAATTCATTAAACAACCTGTTGCAGGGAGCAGGAGCGGGGACCAGAAGTGGCCATTTTGGTTTCATTTGTTTTCGTTTTTGTGATAAATTGAGCCACGCCATCTTTGTTACTGGCAGCTGCCAAAATGTCACAGTGACATTTCAGTGCATGAGGCTGCATTTGCGCATGTGCAAGTACTGCGCCACCTAGTGGTCACGCTGCCAGAAAACGCAGCCTTAAAATAAAGACTTGTATTTATTTAGCATTTTTCACGACCTCAGCCTGTCCCAAAATGCTTTACAGTCAATTAAGTATTTTTGAAGTGTAGTCACTGTTGTAAATCTTGTATCTCAGATTACACTTTGAAGATCAGTTATCCATCATGACATTTCCATGGTCCCAGGCAGAAGTCTTGCCCCACTAGACGTGCCCCTCAAGCCGAAAGTCCTGGCCAATGTGTCTAAACCGTAAACAGGAATTCATACCTGCAATAATATTTGTATATTTGTGCTGTCTGTGCATGTAGCTGTGGGTGTACTGCAAGCTGTGCATGTGTGAAAAAATTCTGAATATGCATATTGCTTTTGCTGTTTTGCAGAACTACGGAACTGTGATGAGCTGCATACTATCTTGAGGTTGGTGTTGAAAGCTGGAAACCACATGAATGCAGTAAGTATTTTGAACTGAAGAAATCTAACAGCACAGAATTCATGATCGCCTTTTACGTTAATATGCTCAGTGCCAAAAATGCCATTTTCAGTTCTATTGAAGTTAATTCGCAACCAGCAGTTTACATCACTGCTGAAAATGAAAATAACCCACAATCAGTAATGCATTGAGGTTTTGCTGCTAATCATGTTTTTGTTCATAACTATCATGACCTGCCTTGCCATATATTACCATAATATCCCCTTTTAAAGCAAAGATAGCTAAACTATGCATGAAACACTTAATTGCAACTATTACAGTTACGCTAGGATGTAGCACATCTCTGGAAAAGAATGCAAATTTATCTTGTCTTCTTATTCCATTTGCAGGGAGGATATTCAGGAAATGCTGCAGGATTTCGCATTGCGTCATTGTTGAAGCTCGCTGACATAAAAGCAAACAAACCTGGCATGAACCTGATGCACTATGTGGTCATGGTAAGCACTTTGAACACAGAGCACTGCCAAGAAATCTGCCTCTGGGCCCTACTTTCGGAATGTTGGTCATTTTGTTGTTGACCTATAAGCAGAAACACTTTAAGCAGTAAAATTTGTTCTGGTTTTAACATCAGGAAAGAAAATAACACTTTGGCAGTAAAATTGTCATGGGTTTACTTCATTTTGTTGTATGGATTTATGATAGCAACAAATACTTTATGATTGTGTTAACTGTGGCTTAGTGGTTATGTTCTTGTCTCCAATTTAGAAGGTTGTGGGCTCAAGTCCTACTCCAGAGGCTTGCGCTCATAACTAAGGCAACACTTCCATGCAGTACTATGGGATGCTACACTATTTGAGGTGCCATCTTTCAGATGAAATGCTCTTTCAGCAGGATATAAAAGATCCCACAGCTGTACTTGAAGAAGACCAGTGGGATCTCCCAGTGTCCTGGTCAACAATTATCCCTCATCCAGAAACTAGAACAGATGATTTAGTCATGTATTTCATTACTGTACGTGGGAACTTGCTACGCACAAATTGCCTGCCTTATTTCCCACATCACAATAGTGACTACACTTCAAAAATATTTCATTGGTTATAAAGTGCTCTGGGAGGTCCTGATGTCATCAAAGGAACTACATAAATGCACATTTTTCTTTCTAATAGAGTGCAAATGTCAATTACTCACGGACATGTCACATTACATTGGCCATTCTCTAGCTAGATAAGAAGACTTATATGTCACGTTGGCTTTTGTTACTGGCAGCAAATTTAGTTAATACGTTTTTGGTACACTGGTGGATCTCCTGTGCAATGCATATGATGTTGATATCTCTCATATTTGACTCTTGCAACTTCTTGTTGATATTTTTGTCTGTCTTCATTCTTCTTCCACATTTGTGTCTTTCTTCCGTTTCGCTGTCTACATCTTTTTTCTTATTTGTTCCTCTGTCCTCTTCTGTTCTGTATTTGTCTCTTTCTTTCGAATGAAAGATCTTGTAAGGTTTGGTGAGAAGGCTGTCTCTGATGGCTAGAAGCTGCATTTTGCAGTGGTTGGTGTTTTTGGAGAGAATGCAGCCTGCATTGCTCAGTGGTTCTCTTCCCATCACCTCTTTCTGTGCTGCTTGTTTTCCCTCCAGCCCCTAACTCCTATTTGAACCCCTACTCCTTTGACTTTCCTCCCCTCCTGTACACTCTGCTCCGCTCCTTTCTTCCCCATTGCTCCCTCCCAACCAAGTATTTATCCTCTCCTATCTACCCCATTCCTTTTCCTCCCAGTTCATTAACCCTAGTTGCCACACCTCTTATCTTCCCTTACGCAGAATAATTCCCTTCACGCTCAAATTCATAACTCTCCCATTCCTTCACAGTAAGGGAAAGCGGGGATCCCAATATTAAGCTGAAAAACAGCATTGTTTTTAAAGTGCTTTGGCACAATAAATAAAATATAGGGGAGAATTTTAACCCACCTGCCTGGTGGGAAAGGGGCAGGGGGCCTTTGAAATCGACATTCAGCCTTAATGCCCAGTTAATGCTGGAATCTCACTGGCCTCCATTTTAACTGCTCCATGCAATTCAGTGGCTTAGCTGCCTGCCTGTAGCAGGTGGAAGCCTCATAATTTGTTGCAAGTCAATGTTCAGTTATGTCAATGGGACCACAATTGGATTTTAACTCAGGTCTGAGCAGCGAAGTCACCAAGGCTTCCCTGTCAGATGAAGGCAGGTCAGAAGCTGTCTGGAGGACAAAGAGACCCTCCAAGGTAAGTTAAAAAGCTTTGTAGGACAGGAGGAGCAGAAGTCATGTCTTTCTCTGCTCCATACTTTCCCCCTTTTATATCCTTGAGACCCTACCAAAATCCTCTCCCTGCAACTTGCCTTCTTGGCAGTCAGCCTTCCTTTGGTGCTGGCTGTCCAAACTTCCACTTCCGTACACTGCCCAGCTGATGCTTTCCGCTTGTTTTGGGTTGGCAGCTGACCAGCATCATCCAGATGAGGCCTGGGAACTGAAATAGCCTAGGCCTGAAATCTGAGACTGTGAGTGCCTTTTGCACTCACCCCACCCCTCGCTCAACCAAAATTAATTAGGAAGTAAAATCAACCCCATAATGTTCTTAGGAAGCAAGGGGGAGGATTGCAGAGGTGTAAACCCAGAGTGGGCAGTTGCAAGTGGGGCTGACTTGAGACCTGAGAAAGGTGATGGAAAAGGGACTGCACTCCAAAGGCTGGCAGCATTGCTAGTAAATAAGAACATAAGAAGTAGGAGCAGGAGTAGGCCATATGGCCCTTTGAGCCTGCTCTACCATTCAATAAGATCATGACTGATCTGATGTTGGCCTCAACTCCACTTTCCTGCCTGTTCCCCATAACCCTTGACCCACCTGTGGTTCAAGAATCTATCTATCTCAGCCTTGAATATATTCAGTGACTCAGCTTCCACAGCTATCTGGGGTAGAAAATTCTAAAGATTCACCACCCCCAGAGAAGAAATTCCTCCTCATCTCTGTCTTAAATGGGTGATTCATGATTCTGAAACTATGCCCCCTTGTCTGAGATTCCCCCACGACAGGAAAAATCCTCTTAACATCTACTCTGTCAAGCCCCCTCAGAATCTTATATATGTTTCAATAAGATCACCTCTCATTCTTCTAAACTCCAATTAGTACAGGCCCAACCTGCTTAACCTTTACTCAAAAGCCAACCCCTGCATTCCAAGAATCAACCCACTGAGCCTTCAATGATTCTTCAATGGAATTAAATGGAGTATGAATGGAATGAAATAATTGGCATAAAATGTTCAATTCAATAAAATGGGCTCCAGTGTACATAACTTATAGAAGAGCTAACTGTGGTTGGAGCTGGGAGGTGGAATGGCACAGCAATGCCACCCAGCACTGGAAGGCCTGCAAGGTCAATATAAAAACCTTACAATTTAATTTAAAAGCAATTCTTTGTGTTATATCCAGTTGTGGCTACCAGGCATGACAATATTGACATGGATTGTGTGAGAAATGGAGTGCGCACAAGATGCAACACTTTTACTATACTCTGAACACATTGTAGTACTGCTGCATTCTGAAAAGACATCCAGGGAAAATAGGTCATTGCAATACTGTTGTATAAAAATGCGCATATTTTGAACTGGTTAAACCTAAGTCATATTCCAGTTACGGGAAAAGTTTCAAGAAGCCAAATGGATTGGAAAAAGGTGTGTCAGGTGGGAGATGGTAAAAGGATTGTGAGCATGAAACCTCACAATGCTACCAGTTCTTAAAATTTGTATAGATCTATGTAAATAAATTAATTAATGGATTATATTGGATATATTTTATTATATGCATGTATTAATAAAAATAATTTATTGTCATCCCTATGATATTTATTTGTAACTAAAACTGAAAGAAAACACATGACTGACCAAAATCAGCAGTTGCTGCTGCCTTCCTCACGGTGAAGAAATGTGCTCCAAGGTTTCACCTCTCATATTACACAATGTTTTCTGTAACAGACAATTTTTACATTTCGGGTCATGGCTCTTTTTCTGCCATCCTTTACAGTTTTGGGCACTTAGAAAGTTTTTCATGGTGTTTCATGTCATTGGCAACCCTTAACTGTGGGAAAAGCTGTTGTTCCAAAAATATTTGTTCAATATGTTCAATATTTATGCATTATTTTATAAATAGAACATTTTCAATCTCTGGGAAGCATTGTCTTCTAAGTGGCTATTTTCCTCCCTTTGCCATTACAAGTTTTTTTGCTTGTGTTGTTCAGATTCTGCTTGTCAGAGCATAAATTTGATTGACTCTAACTAACATCTGATTGAATGGTTTTATTTGTCAGAGTGCTAAGTTAAGACATGAACCTGAGAATGGAATGTTAACAGTTCTGTAGTAATTGTATATGATTAGCATGATTAGCACATATCATAAGTATTTTTGTTCCCAACACTGCACAAATGAAGCCTTTCAGTCTCTTCAAGAGCAGGTACTTAACAGAGTAGACAGTAAATTTTAAATACAAGTTTGGCTTTTTTTCTGTGCTTCATATCCTTCTGGACAGTGTCACTAGGATTCATTTTCATTACATCTCATCTTTAGTTCTCATTGCAGTCTTTCCTCTTCTCTTCCCCATACTATCATCCAAATGTTGGGTGTGAGGAGTCAGCTCTGGGCCACAAACTAACTCCTCCTATCCATGTGCACATAGTAGCTTTGGTAGGTTGTGCACTTCATCACAATCATTTTGCAGGACAATAATCCAAGTGATGCACAGTTAGCGGCTGCGAGAGTTTGAATTTAAATAGCAAATCTGAAACGTCAGTCTTTTACTAGATTTGAATATCATTTGTCTGCAATTGTTAATTCAATGATTAGATATGTGTATTTGCTTTATGTGCAGCAGAAGCAGCATGAGGTTTCAGTCGCTGGTACATTGAGATTCTTCATATCATAAATCCATTAATGCTCATTTTTTTATCAGACTGAAATTGGTCTTTCTTTTATGAACAGGAAGCAGAAAAAAAGGACAAAAGGCTTCTTTCCTTCCCAGATAAACTGAAACACACTGGAGCAGCTGCTAGGTAAGGATAAAATTCTCTCTCCCACTATAGACTGCTCAAAGTTATTTGCATAACCCTGCAATTTTGCCTTTTGTCTTAATTACTGCATACTTGCAAACATGTCTCTCTGTCAACACATATCTTAACAGCTACTAGTTTCCTTCAATTCTATAAATGTTCTGTGCTCCTACTTTACAGAAGGAAAATACTTGCACTTATCTAGCAATAATTTGCATTTATATGAATATGAATGGTATTAATATTTTTGTGCTGTTCTTCATGGTATGCCACCTCTGGCCTTCATGTCAGGACCTCTGGAAGCCATATTGAATCTTTCTGTAACATATGACCACCATGGTTGCCTCCTTTGGATATTCAGAGGTTGTAGCATAAATGTTATATATTGACATCTCACTAGAAGATGGTGTTCAGCTGGCTGGATTCAGAATAATCATACCCAAAACAATTCAAGAAGAACTTCTCCAAAAGATACATGAAGGCCTCATGGGAATGGAGAAGTGTAAACTCAGAGCCAGATCAGCTGTGTACTGGATAGGCATATACAAAGATATCAAAAATATGGTGTCTACATGTGAAAACTAGTGGTAGGCCTGAGGACTGAAAAATTTTTAGGAACCAACAGCGGATGACTAAGAAGCTAATAAAGAAGGAGAAAATTGATTATGTAAGTAAGTTGGCAAGAAATATAAAAACAAACAGCAAGAGCTTCTATGGGTATATAAAAAGAGAGTAGCTAAAGTGAGCGTGGGACCCTTGGAGGATGCAACTGGAGAATTGATAACGGGGAACAGGGAAATGGCAGATAATTTAAATCAATATTTTGCATCGGTCTTCATGGTGCAGGACATTATAAACATCCCACGGATTTCAGATAAGCAAGGAGCTAATGGGAGGAACGATCTTGTAACAGTCTCTATCACAAAGTATTTGAGAAACTAATGGGACTAAAGGCAGACAAGTTGCCAGGACCTGATGGCCTACATCCGAGGGTTTTAAAGGAAGTGGCTGCAGAGATAGTGGAGGCATTGGTCAAAATATTCCAGAACTCACTGGATTCCAGGAGGCTCCCAACGGATTGGTAAACCGCTAATGTGACGCCTCTGTTCAAGAAGGGAGGGAGACAAAAAGCAAGAAACCATAGGCCAGTCAGCCTAATATCGGTCATTGGGAAAATGCTAGAGTCCATTATTAAGGAAGAAATAGCAGGACATTTAGAAAAGCTTAACACAATCAAACAGAGTCAACATGGTTTTGTGAAAGGGAAATCATGTTTGACAAATTTGCTAGAGTTTTTTGAGGATATAACAAGCAGAGTTGATAAAGGGGAACCAGTAGATGTAGTGTGTTTGGATTTCCAGAAGGCATTCGATAAGGTGCCACATAAAAGATTATTGCACAAGACAGGAGCTCACGGTATTGGGGGTAATGTATTAGCATGGATTGAGGATTGGTTAACTCACAGAAGACAGAGAGTCAGGATTAATGGGTCTTTTTCAGGTTGGAAAGACGTAACTAGTGGAGTGCCACAAGGATCAGTCCTAGGGCCTCAATTTTTTACTATCTATACTAATGACTTGGAGGAGGGGCAGAGTGTAATATATCCAAATTTGCTGATGATACAAAAATAGGTGGGAGGGCATGTTGTGATGAGGACATAAGGAATCTGCAAGGGGATATAGATAGGTTAAGTCAGTGGGCAAAAACTTGGCAGATGGAGTTTAATGTAGGAAAGTGTGAGGTCATGTCCTTTGGTAAGAAGACTCAAAAGGCAGACTATTATTTAAATAGAGCGTGACTCCAAAAAAGTGCAGCATAGAGGGATCTGGGTGTTCTTGTGCATGAAACACAAAAGGTTAACATGCAGCAAGTAATTAAGGCGGCAAGTGGAATTTTGGCCTTTATTGCGAGGGGGTTGGAGTTTAAAAATAGGGAAGTCTTGTTACAACTGTACAGGGTGTTGGTGAGGCCGCACCTGGAGTACTGTGTACAGTTTTGGTCCCTGTATTTACGAAAGGATATACTGATATTGGAGGCAGTTCAAAAGAGATTCACTGGGCTGATTCCTGGGATGAAGGGGTTGACTTATCAAGAACGTCTAAACTGGTTAGGCCTTTATTCATTTGCATTTAGAAGAATGAGGGGTGATCTTATTGAAACTTACAAGGCTCTGAGGGGGCTTAACAGGGTAGATGTTGAGAAGACGTTTCCACTAGTGGGGGAATCTCAAACTAGGGGACATAGTTACAGAATAAGGGGACACTCATTTAAAACTGAGATGCGAAGGAATTTCTTCTCTCAGAGGGTAGTGAATGTCTGGAATTCTCTGCCTCAAAGAGTTGTGAAGGCTAGATCACTGAAAGTATTTAAAGAGGAGGTAGATAGATTTTTGAATTATCGGGGAGTTGAGGGCTATGAGGAGCTGGCACGAAAGAGGAGTTGAGGTCTGGGGCAGATCAGCAATGATCTTATTGAATGGCAGGGCAGGCTTGAGGGGCCGAATGGCCTACTCCTGCACCTATTTCTTATGTTCTTATGTATGCCAGAAGTACAGAAACACACTGAAGTACCACCCAGACCATGGCATATTGTGGAAGCCGATTTATTCACACATAATCAAGAATGGTATCTCATAGTCACAAACTACAACTCAAAGTTCCCTTTTATCTGGAAGGTGAAAGACTTGAGAGCCACAATCATCTCAGCAGTACAAGTTCTGTTTGCCGAGCAAGGGGTTCCTGAAAGATTAATATGTGACAATTAATATCCAGAGAATTTACGGAATTCGCTGACCAGTATGGGTTCAACATCATCACCTCATCACCACGCTACACACGGGAACAGGGGTTTAAAGAAAGACACGTCCAGATGGTCAAAAGAATCCTTGCGAAATGCCATGAGAGGAAGGAAGACCCAAACCTGGCTTTATTGTTACTCCTATCCACACCTTTCAAGGCTAACATGAAATTATCTGCAGAGCTGTTGAATGGAAGAAAATATAAGACTACTCTGCCTAGCAAAATACATCCTCCAAGTGACCAGGAGGAAGTGAGACAACAACTCGCTGAAGCACAGGTAAGAGAAGAACAACACCTCAACAACATGCTAAATCCCTACCTGAGTTGTTGAAAGGACAAACTGGACATGTACAGGATCCAGTCATGAAAACCTGGAGCCCAGCAAAAGTTGTTGGTGGTCATACATCATTGAGACTGAAACTGGTAACAAAATGAAAAGGAACAGAATCTATATTCGACCTACAGCTGAACTGGAAAAACAGAAAAGACCATCAGCAACACCGGAAACATCACTATCCAGCGAGACAACATTAACAACATCACCAGCAAGTGACGCAACATTAGCAACAGCAAGAACAACTCCTATGACACCAGGAGCAACAAGCACAACATTGCCTGTGCAGTGTGCCAACTCACCATTGACAGCAACGAATGCAAAGTCTACAAGATGGAGACGCTGCATTTTACCACCTAAGCAGATTTTTTAGAAAAAAATACACACTATAAGAGACAATAAAAAGGCATTCAGATTATTTCCAAAAGTCAGTTAATAATCTTCTTTAGTTTAGAAAAAAGTTAATGCCTGGGACAGTTATATTGATATAGGGACATTATGTTTTTAAAGAAAGAGGGATGTTATATATTGTTATATCATCTGTAAAGTGCTAGGAACTAATTATCTCGGAACTAATTGTTATGTGTAAGTGTTCTGTAGGGGGGGGGGCACATTCATGGCTGCAGTGGAGAGTCATGTGACATGTAATAGGACACCAGCCTGGGGCAATCCTATACCAGAGAGCATGGTGGCTGAATGATTAAAGCAAAGAGCTCATGCCTTTCCAAGTTTAAACTGTGATTATTTCTAACTTAGGGGAACCAGAAAACAACCAGGAGACATTATAATATTTTATTCAAGTTCCTTCATACAGAACTTGGAACCATAGAATGGTTATGGTACAGAAGGAGGCCATTTGGCCCATCAAATCCACACTGACTCTCTGCAAGAGCAATGCAGCTAATCCCACCCCCATGCTCTTTCCCTGTAGCTGTGCATTTTTTTTTTATCTTCAGGTGCTTATCCAATTGAATTTTGAAAGCTATAATTGAATCTGCCTCCACCACCCTCTTGGGTAATGCATTCCAGATCCGAACCACATGCTGCACAAAAAGGTTTTTCCCTCATGTCACCTTTGGTTCTTTTGCCAATTACCATAAGTCAGTGTCCTCTGGTTCTCAACCCTTCCACCAAAGGGAACAGTTTCTCTCTATCTACTCTGTCTAGACTCTTCATAATTTTGAACACCTCTATCAAATCTCTTCTCAACCTTTTCTAAGGAGAACAGCTCCAGCTTCTCCAGTCTATCCTCGCAACTAAAATCCCTCATCCTTGGAACCATTCTTGCAAATCCTTTCTGTAGCTCTCTAATGTCTTCACATCCTTCCTAAAATGTGGTGCTGAGAATTGGACATAATTTTCCTGTTGAGGCTGAAGCAGTGTTTTTATAAAGGTTCACCATAACTTCCTTGCCTTCGTACTCTATGCCTCTATTTATAAAGCCCAGGATCCTGTATGCCTTTTTAAGTGCTTTCTCAACATTCAATGATTTGTACACATATACCCCCAGGTCTTTGTTCCTGCACCCACTTTAGAATTGTACCTTTTAGTTAATATTGCCTCTCCTCATTTTTTCCTACCAAAATGTATCACTTCACATTTCTCTGCATTAAATTTCATTTGCCACACGTCCGCCTAATCAGCCAGCCTGTCCATGTCCTTGAAGTCTATCACTATCCTCCTCACAATACTTCTAAGTTTTGTGTCATCTGCAAATTTTGAAATTGTGCCAAATACACCCAGGTCTAAGTCATTAATACATATCAAGAAAAGCAGTGGTCCTAGGACTAATCCCTGGGGAACTCCACTATATACCTTCCTCCAGTCCGAAGAACTACTACTTTCTGTTTCCTGTTTCTCAGCCTATGATCTAGTTGGTAAAAAGGGCTTTCCTCAAATTTTCTTGAGCAATTTCCCACCAATATCATGCATTTCACAGCTGGATTTATAAACTTTTAGATATTTATACTGGATTGCGAAGCATTAAATGATCTTCATTAAAGGTGCCTAATGATTGGCTATTTGTTTCTAGTATCTGCTAACTACAAATGAAATTACATTCTCATATTGAAAAAAAATGCTTTTTTACAATTTTGTAGTGTGTCATTAAACAGAAAGAGCAAAAGAGAAAACTTTAGCCATGGATGATGACTGAGGATTTTTTTCCCCCAAAAATATGCTTTATTCATAAAAATCTGTAAAAAAAAAATGCATTACAAAACAGTTCAAAACAGCACCAAGTTGACATTCCAAAAAGTGCAAAGGAAATCAGTTTTCTTCGATACAGGAGTGAGTTGCCTCACAAGCCTTCCATTCCATTTTACAAGCCATGTACATTTTACAGCAAACCCATATTTGGTGTATACAGCCATGCATGGGTTTCCCATGGATGCAGCCCCTCAGTTCACTTTGGTGGGAGGACCTCACACAGTGGTCTTTCCCCATTGAGCCTTTGCAGTGGCTGCCCCAAGCTTCAGTGCGCCCCTCTGCATGTAGTCCTGGACCTTGGAATGTGCCAGTCTGCAACACTCGGTCGTGGACAACTCCTTTTACTGAAAGACCAGCAAGTTTCAGGCAGACCAAAGAGTGTCTTTCACCGAATTGATGGTCCCCCAGCAGCAGTTGATGTTTATCTCGGTGTGCGTCCCTGGGAACAGCCCGTAATGCACAGACTCCTGTGTTACAGAGCTGCTTGGGATGAACCTCGACAAAACCACTGTATCTCTTTCCACACCTGCTTTGCAAAGACACATTCCAGAAGGAGATGGACAACTGTCTCTTCCCCACCGCAGCCACCTCAGGGGCAGCGAGGGGGCGAGACTCCGGGCGTGCAAGAATGATCTGATGGGGAGGGCCCTTCTCACCACCAGCCAAGCTATGTCTTGGCGCTTGTTTGAAAGTTTTGATGATGAGGCATTCTGCCAAATGACTTTGGCAGTCTGCTCGGGGAACCATCCGACCGGATCCACCATCTCCTTTTCCCATAGGGCCTTGAGGGTATTCCGTGCAGACCACTGCCTGATGCATTGGTGGTCAAAGGTGTTTCCTGCAGAAACTTTCCCACGAAGGATAGGTGGTATGGCACAGTCCAACTGGATGGAGCTTTCCACGGCAATGTAACTAGGCCCATCCTTCGTAACACCGGGGACAGATAGAACCTCAGCACTGGTGTTTGCATACTGGGGCTCGATGCACAGCTTGATGACACCGCACACGAAAGTGGTCATCAGGATGAGGGCGACGTTGGATACATTTTTCCCACCCTTATCCAGAGGTTTGAACATCGTGTCCCTCCGGACCCAGTCCATTTTAGATCTCCAGATAAAGCAGAAAATGGCTCGGGTGACCGCCATGGCGCAGGAGTGGGGTATGGGCCAGACTTGTGCCACATACACCAATAACGTGAGCGCCTTGCACCTGATGACCAGGTTCTTACCCACAATGGAGAGAGATCAGTGCTCCCACATGCTCAGTTTATGGTGTACCCTGGCTACTCGCTCCTTCCAGGTTTTGGCGCATGCCACCTCCCTTCCAAACCATATTCCTAGCACCTTCAGATAGTCTGACCTGATGGTGAAGGGGACAAAGGATCGGTCTGACCAGTTCCCAAAGAACATGGCCTCGCTCTTGCCGTGGTTGACTTTGGCTCCCGAGGCCAGTTCGAACTGGTCGCAGATGCTCATCAGTCTGCGAACGGACAGCGGGTCCGAGCAGAAGATGGTGACGTCATCCATGTATAGGGAGGCTTTTACCTGAGTACCTCCGCTGCCTGGGATTGTCACCCCACTTATGCCTGCATCTTCCCTAATGGACTCAGCAAAAGGTTCGATACAGCAAACAAACAAGACAGGGGAGAGAGAGGACAGCCCTATCTGACCAATGATGACATAGGATTTTATTTCATGACTTATAGGATTGACAGGAATAGAGAAGATAGTTTATATCTAGGTTTGATCTGGTTATCAATGGAACAGATGACCATTAAGGTTATTTAACTGGTTACCAATCAGTACTGGCTAAGTTTTGCAGCTTAGTAAACACTTTTGTTTTAAGAGATAATCCAGCAGAGTTTTAATTAGATGTTGATTTTGGTGTGGACAATTAATATCATCTTTGATTGAAGGATATTGCAGGACTGATTAGCATACCCCAATGCACTGGCACATGGTTTGCCAAATTAAAGGTTTGAAACTGAGGAGAACCAGTAAAATGCATCGATTAAATTCTCACTGTTCGACATTTCAGGTTATCCGAAGATGGTATGACAGAGGAACTGAATAAGCTGGCAGAAAGATTTGCCTCTCTACAGACAAATTTGAATGAAGATCCAGAGCTTGAGGCACAGATGGCTCCATTCCTACAGGTAACAGTTGTTAAAGGTTTCAACACAAACTGATATAATGATGGTTGAAATTGAAAGCGACGTTTAAGAGGCATCTTGACAAATACATGAATAGGATGGGAATAGAGGGATACGGTCCCCAGAAGTGCAGAGGTTTTAGTTTAGGCAGGCATCAAGATCGGCACAGGCTTGGAGGGCCGAATGGCCTGTTCCTGTGCTGTTCTTTGCTCAGAAGAAAGTTGAAATTGGAGGGCATTGAAGCGGCTTTCCAAAGGGCTAATAGTGTCTTTTAATGTATAAAATATCTACAATTATGAGGACATTAGCTTTAGAAGAGAGATTTCTATGTTTGCTTCCCTTAGCCAGTTCTAACCTGTTTATATTTGATCTGAATCTGAAGTTCTTCATGATTAAAATTTTAAACAATTGTGACCCTAGCATCTGCACTGAATCCAGGTTCGCAAGTCCATTCCTGCCATTAAATTCAGCAGCATAGCAATTTAGACCTGTTCTGGTGCAGCTATAGGTTCTGTCCCAGAGGTCATAGGTTCCGGTCAATTTCTGGCCAGCAGTACAGTTATGGAATTCCAGTTTATTTTTTTCCTTTGTTCTTGTGCTGTGGCCTGTATTTATTGCGAATCCTTGCTTACCTTTGAGAGCATTAAGAATCAACCATGTACTGTGGGACTGAAGTCATGTGTAGGCATAATAAGGTCAGGATGTCAGTTTGAATTGGATTTTAGTGAATCAGTTGGATTTTTCAATCAATCAATCAAAGAATGATAACAGCACAGAAGGAGGCCATTATTCCCGTTGTGTCCGTGCCGGCTCTCTGCAAGAGCAATTCTCCTAGTCCCACTCCATTGCCTTTTCTCCATAGCCCTCAAATTTTTTCTCTTCAGGTAAATGGCCAATTCTCTTTTGAAAGCCATGATTGAATCTGCCTCCAGCACACTTTCAGGCCGTGCATTCAGATCTGAACCACTCGTCGTGTATACAAAGTATTTCCTCATGTCACCATTGTTTCTTTTGCCAATCATCTTAAATCGGTGCCCTCTGGTTCTCGATCCTTCCGCCAATGAGAACAGTTTCTCTTTATTTGCTCTGTCCAGACCCCTTACGATTTTGAACACCTTTAATCAAATCTCCTCTTAATCTTCTCTTCTCCAAGGAGAACAGCCCAAGCTTCTCCAATCAATCCATGTAACTAAAGTTGCTCATTCCTGAAACCATTCTTGTGAATCTTTTCTGCACTCTCTCTAATGCCTTCATGTCCTTCCTAAAGTGTGGTGCCCAGAACTGGACACAGTACTCCAGTTGAGGCTGAACCAGTGTTTTATATAGGTTTATCATACTTCCTTGCTTTTGTACTCTGTGCCCCTATTTATAAAGCCCATATGCTTTATTAACCGTTTTTTCAGCCTTCCCTGCAACCTTCAATGATTTGTGTACATATATCCCCAGGTCCCTTTGCTCCTACACCCCCTTTAGAATTGTACCCTTTATCTTACATTGCTTCTCCTTGTTCTTCCTACCAAAATGAATCATTTCACACTTCTCTGCATTAAATTTCATCTGCTACTTGTGTTAATCTGTTAATTGTGTGTCAATTGTTTGATATATCAGGTGGAGAGTGTTAATTGCGGTCTTTCTTGAGCACTTATAAGCAGACACTTACTGAGACTGGTAAAGGGTTTGAGTGAGAAGCTACATGTTTGTAATCCTTTAACTTTGTATATTAAATGTGAACCTGAGCAAAGATAGGCTGCAGCATTATCCTTCCATAACAAGCTTTTCAAAGTTTAAAAACTTGTCCACCCATTCCACCAGCATGTCTAAGTCCTCTTGAAGTTTATCACTATGCTCCCCACAGTTCACAATACTTCCAAGTAGGAATTGTTTTTACATAGAAAATTAAAATCTAACGGGCTATTGTACAAAATATGGCAGAAAGCAAGTGTAAATTGTCAGAGTCTGATTACCCTCTGATGTTCTCTGAGTCTGAACCGTATGACCAGTGGAAGAATGAAGTGGATATGTGGACACGGGTTACATCTCTACCAAAAAGGAAATAAGGTATGGCCTTGGCGTTGTCACTTCCTACCAAAAGTAAAATCAGGAGTAAAGTGTTTTGTGAACTGGATGCTCGTCAGTTGGGAAAAAAGATGACCTATTGAATGCGTATGAAGCATGGTCAGACTTTGATAGATTTTAGAAAACAGATGGCTGTTCAATGGAGAAATATATCATGGACTTTAACAGACTCTATAGAAGATTGAGGAAATTCAATTTGGAGATCCCTGGTTCAGCATTTAAATTCCGAGATTGTGCTAGGGTGTTACATATGGACAGGCTCCTGGTTCTAACTGGGGTTCGGTTCTTGCACGAAGACTCCCAGTTGGATCAAATGTCTGCTGCCTTAAAGAAATTCTTGGGGAAACAGTCATTTCTGGCAGCCCTGGTAGAACAAACAGGGCATTCTGCGGTGACACGAAGAATGGAGGATTCAATGTTTACTAGATTTTGAAATGGTCCAGATATTGGAAGCATGCATAACCACAATGGAAAAGTTAAGACAGGAGGAATGAGGATGAAAGCACCTTTAGCAGCTTTGACTATGACAGTGGAAGACAGAATTGGAACAGCAATCATAGGCAAATGAATCTTAGGAATGCCCAAGGAACAGTTAATAGGTGCTTCAGATGTGACTCAAAGTATCTTTATGCAATGAACTGCCCTAAGCGGAGGGGCAGAGTCCTCGAAATAACACACAACGCAGGGAAGGCTGCGTTTGCTGACAACACAACTACTAGATGGTGCAGTACTTGCAAATGCAGCCTCATGCACTGAAAAATCTGAACAGTATGTAATGGAACCGACGAGGGAGCAAGCTATCCTAGATCTAGTCCTGTGTAATGAGACAGGAATAATTAATGACCTCATAGTTAGGGATCCTCTTGGAAGGAGTGATCACAGTATGGTTGAATTTAGAATACAGATGGAGAGTGTGAAGATAAAATCCAATACCAGGGTCCTGCGCTTGAATAAAGGGGACTATAATAGAATGAGGGAGGACTTGGCTAAAGTAGACTGGAAACAAAAATTTTATGGTGGGACAGTTGACGAGCAGTGGAGGACTTTCAAAGCAATTTTTCAAAGTGCTCAGCAAAAGTATATTCCAGTGAAAAGGAAGGACTGGAAGAAAAGGGGTAATCTGTCATGGGTGTCTAAGGAAATAAGGGAGGCTATCAAATTGAAAGAGAAGGCATACAAAGTGGCCAAAAACAGCATGAAACTAGAAGATTGGGAAAACTTTAAAGGTCAACAGAAAGCCACAAAAACAGCTATAAAGAAAAGTAAGATAGAACATGAGAAAAAAACTAGCACAGAATATAAAGACAGATAGCAAAAGTTTCTATAAATATATAAAACGAAAAAGAGTGGCTAAAGTAAACGTTGGTCCTTTAGAGGATGAGAAGGGGAATTTAGTTATGGGATATGATAAAATGGCCGAGGCATTGAACAGGTATTTTGTATCGGTCTTCACAGTGGAGGACATTAATAACATGCCAGTAATTGACAAAGAGACGAACGTAGGTGAGGACCTGGAAACAATCATTATTACGGAAGAGGTAGTGTTGGGCAAGCTAATGGAGCTAAGGATTGATAAGTCTCCTGGCCCTGATGGAATGCATCCCAGGGTACTAAAAGAGATGGCGGGAGAAATAGCAGGTGCACTGGCGGTAATTTTCCAAAATTCGCTGGACTCTGGGTAGTCCCAGCAGATTGGAAAACAGCAGATGTGACGCCACTGTTTAAAAAGGGAGGTAGACAAAAGATGGGGAATTATAGACCGGTTTGCTTAACCTCTGTAGTGGGGAAGATGCTTGAGTCTATTATCAAGGAAGAAATAGCAGGGCATCTCGATAGAAATTGTCCCGTTGGGCAGACGCAGCATGGGTTCATGAAGGGCAGGTCATGCTTGACAAATCTTTTGGAATTCTATGATGACATTACGAGCAAGGTGGACAATGGGGACCCAGTGGATGTGGTGTACCTAGATTTCCAAAAGGCCTACGACAAGGTGCCGCACAAGAGGCTGCTGCATGAGATAAGGATGCATGGCGTTAGGGGTAAAGTATTAGCATGGATAGAGGATTGGTTGACTAACAGGAAGCAGAGAGTGGGGATAAATGAGTGCTATTCTGGTTGGCAATCAGTCACTAGTGGTGTGCCTCAGGGATCGGTGTTGGGACCGCAATTATTTACGATTTATATAGATGACTTGGAGTTGGGGACCACGTGTAGGGTGTCAAAGTTTGCAGGTGACACTATGAGTGGCAGAGCAAAGTGTGCAGATGACTGTGAAACTTTGCAGAGGAACATAGATACATTGAGTGAGTGGGCAAAGGTCTGGCAGATGGAATACAATGTTAATAAATGTGAAGTCATTCATTTTGGTAGGAGTAACAGTAAAAAGGATCATTACTTGAATGGTAAAAAGTTGCAGCATGCTGCTATGCAGAGGGACCTGGGTGTCCTTGTGCATGAATCGCAGAAGGTTGGTCTGCAGGTACAGCAAGTAATTAGGAAGGCAAATGGAATTTTGTCCTTCATTGCTAAAGGGATTGAGTTTAAAAGCAGAGAGGTTATGTTGCAGCTGTATAAGGTACTGGTGAGGCCGCACCTGGAGTACTGTGTGCAGTTTTGGTCTCCTTACTTGAGAAAGGATGTACTGGCACTGGAGAGGGTGCAGAGGAGGTTCACTAGGTTGATTCGGAGTTGAGGGGGTTGGCTTATGAGGAGAGACTGAGTAGATTGGGATTATATTCATTGGAATTCAGAAGAATGAGGGGGGATCTTATAGAAACATATAAAATTATGAAGGGAATAGATAAGATACAAGTAGAGAGGATGTTTCCACTGGCAGGTGAAGCTAGGACAAGAGGGCATAGCCTCAAGATTAGAGGGAGCAGATTTAGGACTGAATTAAGAAGGAACTTCTTCACCCAGAGGGTTGTTAATCTATGGAATTCCTTGCCCAGTGAAGTAGTTGACGCTTCTTCAGTAAACGTTTTTAAAGCTAAGGTAGATATCTTTTTGAACAATAAAGGAATTAAGGGATATGGTGAGAGCACGGGTAAGTGGTTCTGAGTCCACGAAAAGATCAGCCATGATCTTATTGAATGGCGGAGCAGGCTCGAGGGGCCGGACGGCCTACTCCTGCTCCTAGTTCTTATGATCTTATGATAAATCACAATCTGCGACGTTTTTGGCAGCTGACAGAAGTAAAGATGGTGCTGCTCATTTTATCACAAAAACAGAAACAAATGAAACCCAAATGGCCACAGTGGCTGCGATAGCCGTCTCCATCCCACCCCCGACAGTACCCTGCTCCCTCCTGCCATCGCGCTTCTCTTCGCCACTGCCTCCCGCGCCCGTATGTTCACCGCTTGCTCCCTGCCTTGCCACTTTTCCCCTCTTGGCCACTCACTGCCCACAACCCCCTCCCCCCCCCCCCCCCCCACCTGTAGGACCTCGCTCCTGGCCTCACCGCATCCTCCACCTCTGCTCTGCCTCTGCTCCCCGCTCCCTCCCGTTTTCTCTTCCTGCTCCCTCCAGCTTCTGCTCCCACTCCCTCCCCTCCTCTGCCGATCCTGTTACTCTCTCTCTCCCCCGCTTCCCCCGTGCAGGGAAGAAAGGCGGCGATCGTGGGAGGGAGTGGGGACCAGAAGTGGGAGGGAGCAGAGGCAGAGCAGAGGGGAGGAAGTGGCGAGTCCACAAGCGAGTGGTCCAAAGGGGTAGGTGGGGGATGAAGCAGGGAGTGAGCGGCCAAGGGGGGAGAAATGGGGAAGCCGGGAGTGAGTGGCCGACAGGTGGGGGGGGGGGCCGGTGAAGTGGAGAGTGAGTGACCAAGAGGGGAGAAGTGGCGAGGCCAGGAGCGAGTGGCCGACATGTCGGGGAGTGGGGGGGGGGGGGGTGGTGAAGCGGAGAACGAGTGGCCAGGGTGGTAGAAGTGGTGATGCGGAATTTGCAGTACGCGTATTACGTTTCCGCGCGCATGCACGAATAAGTCCTGGCAAGCCGGGTGCTGACGTAGGCTGTGCATGCGCAGCATCATGCTGACAGCAAGAGTCTGTTCTGCACATGTGCAAAGCTGGGAGTGCTCTGATGACGTCAACGCTAGGCTGCATTGTCAGGAGTCACTTTGTATCTGAATACAGTTAGTAGTGATGATTGACGCAAGGTTAAGGAGTATAAAATTACTACCAGCTTCAGATTTGGTGATGACAACACACTGAAGTCACTGAACAGAGTAGTAAAGCCATGTAAAAGAGCTGGAGTAAGCCACTTTATCAGTACAGATGTATTCTCTAGTGAGATACCTTTACTGTTGAGTATGCCTTCAATGAAAAAGGCAAAAATGATGGTTTTTGGAAAGTCAGTGTATTTGCAGTTTACCCAGTCAGGGCATTATTGTATACTCTTAACAAACCTGATGTTTCTAGTCAGAATGTTAGAGAAGTATTAATTACGAATCAGAGAGATAAAAAGCAAATTGTCTCAAATTTACACCGACAATTTGCTCACCCTTCTTGTCAGAGATTAAAAATGCTGCTAAAGGATGCAGGAGTGATTGCTGAAGAGCATACAAGGGTAATAGAAGAGATTAGTGAAAAGTGTGTAATCTGTAAAAAGTATCGGAGGGCACCATCACATCCTATTGTCAGTCTTCCATTGGCACGTGACTTTAGCGAGGTAGTTGCCATGGATTTAAAGGTGTGGGACAAAGGTGAGAATATTTTCATTCTACGTTTTATAGACCTAGCAACTAGATTTAGTCTTTCTACAATAATAAATAGCAAGGACAAAAGAGTGATTATAGACAAAATTATGGAGAAATGGATAGGGACTGGATTTGGGGCACCAGCTAAGTTTCTGACTGATAATGGAGGGGAATTTGCCAATGACTAGTTCAGAGACATGTGTGAAAACATGAACATTGTGGTTATGAACACTGAGGCTGAAAGTCCTTTCAGCAATGGGTCCTGTGAAAGGAATCAGACAGTAGTTGATGAAATGCTGCATAAAATCTTAGCTGACCAGTCAAACTGCGAGTTGACAACTGCCCTGGCATGGGTGTTTCATGCGAAGAATTCGCTTCAGGTGGTTGGAGGATATAATTCCTATCAATTGGTCTATGGGTGGAATCCCAAATTGCCTTTTGTACTGTGTGACAGTCCTCAGGCTCTAGAAGGTACTACAATTAGTTGCATTTTTTCAACACATTTGAATGCTTTACATGCAGGGAGACAGGCTTTCATCAAGGATGAGGTATCTGGGAAAATTCAGAGAGCTCTGAGGCATCGTATAAGGCCATCTGAGGCAGAATCAGGAGATTTGGTGTATTATAAGAGAGGGTCATAGGGAATGAAAGGGCCCTGGTAAGGTAATCAGTTGTGATGGTAAAGAAAGTAGTTATCAAACGTTGAAATCAAACTATTAAGGTTCATTCCTCACAATTGATAGGGGTTGATTACAAAATCTCAGAATCTGAGCAGTTGATAGAGGGAAACGATGCACCTTGTACCTCAAATACTCGTGTGTTTTGTGATGAAGGTCCTGAGAAATAGAATGAGGTAGATCAACGGTTGGATTGTAATGTGAAGGATCATGATGCTCAAGAAAGAGCTATTGCATCCAAAGGACAATTGCCCCAAGTAGGTACTCGGGTAATGTATATTCCAGAGGGGTCTAATAAACGGAGGGATGCAACAATTGTGGGACTTGTAGGAAAATCGACAGGCATGTTTAAATATTGTTTGAATGTTCAATATGATGGCCAAGAGGCAAGGTCCATGGACAGGCAGAATGTGGTGAAAGAGTGAAGGGTAGGAAAGCCCAGTGCAAGTTCTAATTGTGGGTCTGGAAGAGACTCTTGCATAAGGAAGCGATCACGCACTGGAGAAAGAGCCTCCAATAATGTGCGAGGGAGATCTAGCAGTAGTCCTGAAAGACATCAAAGTGCTAATAGAGGCTGTAGTTTGAGCAGAGTCCACAATGAAATGAAGACGAGAGAGCAGTCTCAGTATAGAACTAGAAACAGAGGTCCTCGTGGCCATGAAGTTTTAGTGGCCGCCAATAAACTTGAGGATAAACTAATAAGAGAAGCAAAACATAAGGAATTAAAGAGTTGGAGAGAGTGTGGAGTTTATTCTGAGGTACCAGATAGGGGAAAGCCAGCCTTGTCACATAGATGGATTTGTACTGAAAAGGTCCTTCCCGATGGAACTTATAAGACTGAAGCAAGGCTAGTTGCGAGGGGTTTTGAAGTGCGACTGGATGATACTGATGTTAGAGTGGACTCTCCTGCAGCTGGAAAAGTAATCTTGAAAATCTTTTTAGCTCTTTTGATCACATTCATCGGAGTGTAGATCCATTGACATAAAAGCTGCATTTCTGCAGAGTAGGTAACGTTTCAGCAGAGAAGTGTTTCTGAAACCACCCAAAGAGGCAGCAGATGCAGAAGGAAAACTATGGAAACTGAACAAATGCGTCTATAGCCTTAATGATGCTTCCAAGGTCTAGTATTTCTCGGTGACATCTGTTTTGTTGAAAATTGGTTGTGTTCAACTAAAAAGCAGATCCTGTTGTGTATTATTGGTATCAAAGGGAAACTTCCAGGCATCTTCATGATGCACATTGATGATTTCTTATGGGGTGGTATTGCGGATTTTGAGAAATATGTTATTAATAAGATTAGAGCAGAATTTAAGATTGGGAGTCAGGCTTGTGGGGCCTTTAAATATATTGGTTTAGATATTAAGCAGACTAAGTCTGTGGAAAAGCCTGTCACTCTAGAATTGGCCTTTATAGCCACTCCAGGCGCTGCTTCACAAACCACTGACCACCTCCAGGCGCGTATCCATTGTCTCTCGAGATAAGGAGGCCCAAAAGAAAGAAAAAGGAAGAAAAGAAGTCTGGAATAACTTTAAATCAACAATCCCATTTACAGAGTGTTACTCTCATCACGGTTAATTGTGTTAGGTCATCACAGAAAGATGATATATCTAAAGCAAAGACTAAGCAATTGCAAAGCTTGATTGAAAGCTCAATTAAACTGGTTGTGCTCTCAGACTAGGCCTGATACTAGTTTTGATGTGCTGGAGTTAAGCACGATGATGAAAGATCCGAAAGTTGAGAATGTTTTAAGGGTAAATAAAACACTAAAAAAACTAAATCTGGTGAAATGTGTACTGAAGTTCCCATCCTTAGGTCAGCCAAAGAACATGAAGCTAATGATTTTTAGTGATGCTTCACATGCTAATCTTGCTGATGGATACTCGAGTGCAACTGGTTTCATAATATTTCTGATAGGTGAAAATGGGAAATGTCCTCTAGCTTGGGAGGCTAAGAAAATAAAACGGGTTGTTAAAAGCAATTTAGCTCTGGAAACACTGGGTCTTGTGGATGCAGTGGATATAACAAACAATATTTTGGGTGAAATTCTGAACAAGGGACATACTGAAAATAGGATACCCATTGAATGTTAAGTAGATAATCATTCTTTGTGGGACAATGTACACTCTACAAAAAGTGTGAGTGAGAAAAGACTATGTAGTGACCTTGCTGAATTGAAACAAATGCTGGCGAGGAAGGAAATCTCCAAACTTAAATGGGTAGATGCAAGTCATCAGCTATTCGATTGTTTCACAAAATGAAATGCTAGTACAAAGAAATTGTTAGGGGTGCTAGAGGAGGGCGTCTTACAATGTAATACTTTGTACCAATATGGAATTTGCATATGACCATACAAGCATACGAATTAGGAGCAGGAGGAGGCCACTTGGCCCCTCAAGCCTGCCCTGCCATTGAACAAGATCATGGCTACTCTAATTGTAACCTCCACTCCACATTCCCACCTACCCCCAATAACCCTGCACCCCTTTGCGCATCAATAATCTATCTACGTCTGCCTTAAAAATATTCAAAGACTCTGCTTCCACCACCTTATCAGGAAGAGAGTTCCAAAGACTCACGACCCTCTGAGAGAAAGAATTTCTCCTCATCTATCTTAAATTGGCGAGCCCTTATTTTTAAACAGTGACCCTTAGTTCTAGATTCTTCCACAAGAGGAAACATCCACACAGTCAAGACCCCTGCGAATCTTATACGTTTCAATCTAGTTGCCTCTCACTCAAACTCCAGTGGATACAAGTCTAGCCTGTCCAACTTTTCTTCATAAGGCAACCCACCCATTGCAGTATTAGTCTAGTAAACCTGCTCTGAACTGCTTCCAACACATAAGAAAACGAATACTGTACACAGTACTCCAGATGTGGTCTCACCAATGCCCTGTATAACTGAAGCATAACCTCCCTACTTTTGTATTCAATTCCCCTTGCAATAAATGATAACATTCTATTAGCTTTCCTAATTACTTGCGTACCTGCATACGAACCTTTTGCGATTCATGCACTAGGGCACCCAGATCCCTCTGCATCTCAGAGCTCTGCAATTTCTCACCGTTTAGATAATCTGCTTCTTTTTTATTCTTCCTGCCAAAATGGACAATTTCACATTTTCCCACATTCTACTCCATTTGCCATTTCTTTGTCCACTCACAACTTATTTATATCCCTTTGTAGCCTCCTTATGTCCTCTTCACAACTTACTTTCCTACCTATCTTTGTGTCATCAGCAAATTTAGCAACCATACCTTTGGTCTCTTCATCCAGGTCATTTATATAAATTGTAAAAAGTTGAGGCCCTAGCACTGATCCCTGTAGCACACCATTCGTTACATCTTGCCAACCAGAAAATGACCCATTTATGCCTACTCTCTGTTTCCTGTTCGTTAGCCAATCTTCTATCCATGCCAATGTGTTACCCCCTTTACCATGAGCTTTTATTTTCCTCAATAACCTTTGATGTGGCACCTTATCAAATGCCTTCTGGAAATCTAAGTACAATACATTCACCTTTTATCCACAGCACATGTTACTTCTTCGAAGAACTCCAATAAATTGGTTAAACATGATTTCCCTTTCACAAAACCATGTTGACTCTGCCTGATTACCTTGAATTTTTCTAAGTTCCCTACTATAATGTCTTTAATAATAGCTTCTAAGATTTTCCCTATGACAGATGTTAAGCTAACTGGCCTGTAGTTTTCTGCTTTCTGTCTCCCTCCCTTTTTGAATAAAGCAGTTACAGTCACTATTTTCCAATCTAATGGAATCTTCCCTGAAGCTAGGGAATTTTGGAAAATTAAAACCAACGCATCAACTATCTCACTAGCCACTTCTTTTAAGACCCTAGGATGAAGTCCATCAGGACCCAGGGACTTGTCAGCCTGCAGCTCCAACGATTTGCTCAGTACCACTTCCCTGGTGCTGGTAATTATCTTGAGTTTCTCCCTCCTTTCCATTTCCTGACTTACAGCTATTTCTGGGATGTTATTTGAATCAGATACAAAATACCTGCTCAATTCATCTGCCATCTCCTTATTTTCCCTTACTAACTCCCCAGACTCACTTCCTATAGGACCAATGCTCACTTTGTTAACTTTTCTTTTTGAAATATCTATAGAAACTCTTACTATCTATTTTTATATTTCTAGCCAGCTTTCTTGCGAACTCTAATTTTTCCATCCTTATGAATCTTTTAGTCATTTTTGCTACTTTTAGTTCCTTTTTATATTCTGTCCAATCTTCTGACCTTCCACCCATCTTTGCACAATTATATGCTTTTTCTTTAAGTTTGATACTATCTTTAACTTTTTTAGTTAACAACGTATAGTGGGTCCTCCGCTTGCAATTTTTCTTTCTCATTAGAATGTATGTAATTCTGCATATCCTGAAATATCCCCTTCAATATCTGCCACTGCATCTCTATGAACCTCTCCCTTAACCTACTTTGCCAGTTCACTTTTGCTAGCTCTGCCTTCATGCCCTCATAATTGTCCTTATTTAAGTTTAAAATACTAGTCTTAGACCTACTCTTCTCTCCCTCAAACTGAATGTAAAATTCAATCTTATCAGGATCACTGCTGCCTAGGGGAGCCTTCACTATGAGGTCATTAATTACTCCTATCTCGTTGCACAATACCAGGTCTAGTATAGTCTGCTCTCTGGTTGGCTCCAGAACGTGCTGTTCTAAGAAACTATCCCTAAAACATTCTATGAACTCCTCATCTAGGCTACCTTTGTCCATCTGATTTTTCCAATCTATATGTAGATTAAAATCCCCCATGATTATCGCCGTACCTTTCTGACAAGCACCCATTATTTCTTCCTTTATACCCGGTCATACCCTATGGTTACTGTTAGGGGGCCAGATGTCACTTCCACAAGTGATTTCTTGCCTTTATCCTTTTTCATCTCGACCCAAACCGTTTCTACATCCTGGATTCCTGAACATAGGTCATCCCTCTCTATTGTGCTAATGCCATCATTAATTAACAGAACCACCCCTCCATCATTTCCTCGCTTCCTGTCCTTCCTAAATGTCATGTACCTTTCAATATTCAGGTCTCAATCTATGTCTCTGTAATGGTTATCAGATCGTATTTATTTCTATTTGCGCTATCAGTTCATCTGTTTTGTTTCGAATGCTACGTACATTCAGATAGAGCCTTTAGTTTTGTCCTTTTATTATTTTTGTAACCTGTAGCCTTGTCTGTTGATTTACTCTTTGATTTGTACTCACTGTCCCTTCCTGTCATGGACTGTTTATCTTTTCTCATATTAATACCTTTGTATCTTGCCTTGTCTCTCCTCTTTGATTTACCACATCTTCCCAAATTTGATCCCTTGCCCCCAGTATTTAGTTTAAAACCCTGTCTACTTCCCTAGTTATGCGGCTCACTAGAACACTGGTCCCAGCATGGTTCGGGTGTAGATCGTCCCAACGGTACAGCCCCCACTTTCCCCAGTACTGGTGCCAGTGTCCCATGAACCGGAACCCACTTTGACCACACCAGTCTTTGAGCCATGCATTCATTTCTCCAACCTTATTTTCCCTACTCCAATTTGTATATGGCTCAGCTAATCAGAGATTATTACCTTTGAGGTTCAGAGATTATTATCTTTGAGGTTCTGATTCTTAATTTGGTGCCTAGCTCCTCATCCTGACTATGCAGAACCTCTTTCCTTGTCCTGCCTATGTCACTGGTACCTACATGGACCACGATGACTGGATCCTCCCCCTCCCACTGCAAGTTCCTCTCCAGTCCTGAGTAGATGTCCCGGATTCTGGCACCGGGCAGGCAATACAGCCTTGTGAACTCTCGCTCTTTGTTGCAGAGAACACTGTCAATCCCCCTCACTATACTGCCCCCCACTACCACTATTTTCCTTTTTGCTCCTCCCACTTGAACGGCTCCCTGTCCCATGGTGCCATGGTTAGTCTGCTCATCCACACTACAGCCCTCGCTCTTGTCCATAAAGCTGCAAGAACCTTGAACTTGTTGCTCAATTGCAAGGGCTGAGGTTCCTCCACTCCCACCTTCTCAATCCCCTTACCTGCCTGACTCGCAGTCACACCCTCCTGTCCTTGACCACTGACCAAAACAGATGACCCAATCCTAAGAGGTGTGAGTGCCTTCTGGAACGAAGTGTCCAGGTAACTTTCCCCCTCCCTGTTGCATCGCAATGTCTGCAGCTCAGCCTCCAGCTCAATGACTCTGAGCCAAAGCTCCTCAAGCCGCAGACACTACAGACGTGGTTGTCATGGATTGCCATGGCATCCGGGAGCTCCCACATACTGCAGCCACAGCACATCACCTTTGTTTTGATTTATTTTGAAATGTTCTTTGAAAATGTAATAAATGTAATGTAATAATGTAAATAATAATCTACATAATATGGAATTTATTTTGAAATGTTGTTTGAGCATGTTAATCTTTGTTGTATTATAAAAGAAGGAATCTGTTAATCTGTTAATTGTTCATCAATTGTTTGATTATATGCAGGTGGAGGGTGTTAATTGGGGTCTTACTTGAGCACTTAAAAGCAGGCCGTTACTAAGATTGGTGAAGGGTTTGAGTGAGGAGCAAGATGTTTGTAAACCTTTAACTCTGTACAATAAAAGTGAAACTGAATAAAGATAGCCTGCAGCATTATCTTTCCATAACAAGCTTTCTGGAGTTTAACAACTTGTCCACCCATTCCACCAGCCTGTCTAAGGCCTCTTGTAGTCCATCACTATACTCCTCACAGTTCACAATACTGCCACGTTTTGTGTTATCTGCAAATTTTGAAATTGTGCCCTGTACCCCCCCCAAGTCTAGGCCATCAGAAAAAGCAGGGGTCCAAACACTGGCCTCTGGGGAACCCCACTGTATACCTTCCTCCAGTCCAAAAAAACAACTGTTCACCACTACTCTCTGTTTCCTGTCACTCATCCAATTTTGTATCAATACTGCTACTGTGCCTTTTATTCCATGGGCTCTAACTTTGCTGGCAAGCCTATTATGTGGCATTTTATCAAATGCATTTTGGAAGTCCATGTGTAGCACATCAACCGCATTTCCCGCATCAACCCTCTCTGTTACCTCATCAAAAAACTCAAGCAAGTTAGTCAAACATGATTTGCCCTTAACAAATCCATGCTGGCTTTCCTTAATTAATCCACATTTGTCCAAGTGCCCTGTTAATTTTGTCTCAAATTATCATTTCTAAAAGCTTCCCCACCATCAAGGTGAAACTGACTGGTCTGTATTTCTGAGCTCATCCTTACAACCTTTCTTGAACAAGGGTGTAACATTTGCAATTCTCCAGTCCTCCGGCACCATCCCTGTATCTAAGGAGATTTAGAAGATTATGACCAGTGCCACTGCAATTTCCACACTTGCTTCCCTTGGATGCATCTCATTCGGTCCTGGTGTCTTATCAACTTTAAGTACAGCCAGCCTATCTAATGCCTTCTCTTTATCAGTTTTTAGCCCATTCAGTGTCTCAACTACCTCCTCTTTCACAATGGCTTGGGCAGTATCAGCTTCCTTGGTAAAGACAGATGCAAAGTGCTCATTTAGTACATCAGCCATGCCCTCTGTCTCCCTGCATAAATCCCCTTTTACGTCCCAAATCGCTCCACTCCCCCTTTTACCACACTTTTACAATTTATATGCCTGCAGAGGACTTTTGGATTCCCTTTCATGTTAGCTACTAGTCTCTTATACTTTTCCTTTGCGTCTCTTTGTTTTTTCACTTCCCCTGTGAACCTTCTACATTCAGCCTGGTTTTCACATGTATTCTCCACCTGACATCTCTCATACGCACCCTTTTTCTGCATCAGCTTACCCACTATCTGTTTCGTCATCCAGGGTACTCTGGATTTGTTTGCCCTTCCTTCCCCTCATGGGACTGTACCTTGACTGTACCCAAACTATCTCCTCTTTGAAGGCAGCCCATTATTCTGTTACAGTTTTGCCTGCCAATCTTTGATTCTAATTTACCTGGGCCCGATCCGTTCTTACCCCATTAAAGAGTGCTGCCCGCAATTAATTATTTTTACCCTGGATTGTTCCTTGTCCATTTCCATAGCCACCTAAACATTATTATACTATGAATATTGTCCCCTAAATGTTTCCCTACTGGCACTTGATTAACCTCACCTCCTCATTCCCCAGAACTAGATCCACCAATGTCTCCTTCCTCGCTGGACTGGAAACATACCGTTGTAGAAAATTCTCCTGCACAAATTCTAGAAACTCTAGTGCCTCTCTACCCTTTACACTATTAATATCCCAGTATATATTAGGATAATTAAAGGTCCCCATTATAACTACTTTATGATTCTTGCAACTCTGTATTTTCCTTGCAAATTTGTTCCTCTATAATCTTTCCTACTAGTTGGTGAATATATTTATGAGGCTGTTTATATTATTATTTTAACTTCTATCTAAAGCCAATCATAATCATTTATTTCGCTATCTGAAATTTAAATTAAAAGTAAAGGATATATTAAGTGCTTTTAACTTCTTGGTTGCTGTGTGTGAATACCTCAATGTCTTCTTATCTGCTTATTGAAATCACTGTTGTAGCATGCCAAGACATCCTTTTGACTTAGTGTCAGATTTAAACTGCTATCGAAAGGAGGAAAAGTCACATCATAGAGATCACTAGATCGTTGGCAGATTTCTTTGAGGTCAGCGATGAGCACCGCTGCTTTTGACCGCAAAATGCAGCCCATTATGTCTTAAGTGCTTCTGTGTATTATTCTACTTGTAAATAAATTTGTTTATTAGCTTTAACCTAAATGCTAAATGTTATTTACGTCATTCAATAGGAATAAGAAGAATGTTGCGAATAGAGGGAAACTGCATAGAATAGATAGTTGAGAACTCAGTTCACAAATTAATAACAAATGAAGAAGGCAATTCTGCTCACCTTAGTTCATCAATAAAAATCTCTAGTTCCTCTGCTGTAGCATCTAATTGTTTCTTAAATAATTCCAGAGTCTTTTCCTCCACTACTCTATCTAGAAGTCCACTCCATGTTTTCATCACACTTTGTATAGAATTTCCTTTTTCTAGGTTGAACCTACATCCCCTAGTCTTACTTCCACAATTTAAAGTAATACTTCCAAATCACCTTTTCCATTCCCTTGAACATTCTGTATATCTCTAAAAGATCTAGGGGTAGAAATTTGTCTTGGGCTGTGCTTGATGTTCAGTTCTATTGCAGTCAATGGATCTAAATACCAGGAGCTGCATATAACTGGTGGCCGAACTGACACCGCCCAATTTGCATCATTGCCTGAGATGAATTTCTGCCCCACTACTGTCAGATGCCTCCTTTCCAGGTTGAAAAGCCCAGGTTTCTCGAAGCTTTCCTCATAACTCAGACTGTTGTTCCTCGGTTTAGCTTTGTGACCCTTCTCTGCATTGGTCTGAATGTCTCCCTTGCAACTTGGCAACTGGAAATAAGCACAGTATTCACAGTCTGATTAGAGCACTGTATAGTTTGATAATGACTTCCCCTGACTTGTATGCTACTGTTTTGACTTTGCTGATTGCTTCTCAGCATTAGTTGCACTAGTTAACATTGGATCTGTTAAGACTCCTAGGTCTCTGTCATCTCCACCCTTAGCTATTTGAACACCTTTCATGGATTGTGTTGCCAATTTTCCTTCTTGTGTACTGTAATTTACACTTTGGGCAGGAGAGAAAGCTGGGAATTTAGGGGGATGGGTACTCAGAAGGGACATCAGCAGCTACATGAATAACCTCAATTTTAGATGTCAAAAATATCTCAAGAGGATAACAATATGTGAAACTATACACAACTGTAGATAAATGTAGTTGAAACTGCTCTTGTCGCTATTTCCCCTCCATTCAGGTTTCTTGAATGACTCACAATTCTGTATCTGAATGCTGTCCAAAAGATGATTGGTGCACACTGTCATTGGCTCTCTTGAACTGGTAACCAGTAGGTGTTTAGATGTGGCTTGGGATGATTCATATTCCAAATTTCTCTGCTGGTACAACTCCCAGAGGCCTGACCAGAAATAGAACTCATACCCTATTAAACTATGCCCATAACTCTCACTACTAATCTTCCTCAGTGACTCCATTCTTAATCATAATTAAAGTTCAGCCTGACTTGTATTCTAACCCAGTCTCTGTATAGTGGCTGTGTATTTGTGACGGGATGGGAAAGAATAGGCTCAAGTTAAAATGCATGGAGTTCAGAACATAAAAACTGAATGTTGTAAAAAATCTGTTGATGCTTTGGATGACCTTTTATTACCCTTGTGTTTTCTTTTATAGACTGCAAAGGAAGAACTGAAAGAGATATGGACAAAAATGGAATTGTTCCAGAGAATGAGACGATCCTTGGTGGAATACTTCTGTGAAGATGAAACGTTTAAGCTGGAAGAATATTGTACTGTTCTCAAAAGCTTCTGTGAGAAATTCCTCAAAGCTATTCAGGTATATCCGAGAATTTCCAGTATTTTCAGGACAGAATTTAGTTAAAATCAACAATGTTGACAATGTTATCATTAGCAATATTCCTGAACACAGAAGTTTTATTCCTTGAGTTGAGACACACCAGGATCATGTCTCTTGGTGCCCTCCAGTACTGACCTTGCTGGAGTTTGTGTGGTAATTAGGAGGGAACTTCATTTGCATGGATCAGGTTGCTTCAAGTGCCATATTGGGCACTTCTCCAGCATCCAGTTGCCTATGTCTGTTTGAACCTCCAGCACCTCTCCCATTTCTGAGCAAAGGAGCTGATTTGAGTGATTTTTTAAAAATTGTATCTCCTGGGGTTCAGTGGGACCTACACACACCCTTGTGGAGGCTGATACACCTCCACTTACTTGATATATCAACCACCACTCCTATATTGAGTCCCACTGGAGCCTGAGGAGCAGGAACCCACGAGCGTTGAGAGCACTGTTCCCCTTGAGCTGAGCGGCCTCGAAAGTTCCCATGCATAAGTTGGCCCCTTTAAGTTACCGCATGTGCACGACCGCACAAAAATAATTTAAAGGGGCCGCGCACTTAAACAAATTGCTTGTACACTCCAAAAAACAATTAGAGGGTACATTGGTTGAGAGTCACCTCCCTTGGCTGTCATTTGCCTTGTAGAGAGTGGACTGACATTCTATCTTGGAAATGGTGAAGACCCAGCACAACCGTGCTCTAAAGGCCTGCTACCCGACCCAAAGCCGACGGGACTCAATGACATGTCGGGTTCGGGTTGGGTCGGGTCGCTCTCCTGGGTCCGGCTTTTGGGCTCGGGTCAGGTCGGGCCGGGTCGGACACACAAAATAAGTATTGCATTTTGCTCTGCTGGTAAGTGTTAAAAGTTGAAAAGCCTACGTGAGTTGGGAGTCCGGGACGTCAAGGAGGGAAACTCTGAGTCTGCGCAGTCAGTGAGTGAGCGTCTCTGTGACGTCATCACGCTCATGCTGCAGCTTCCTGCAGATTGGGAGTCACATGGTAGGTAAAGCGAACATTCTGGTGATCGGGTCGGGCTCGGGTCAGGTCAGGCGCGGAATAAAATGGAGGGACTTAGGCCAGGTTGGGCTCTGTGGGGTGTTTTTTCCCTGACCCGAGCAGGCCTTTACTGTGCTCGCCACCACCCCCCCACCCCCCCCACCCCACCCTCCCCCTTGACCCAAGGAATTTTGGAACCAAACAATGTCGATCTGATTGCATTGGCTTTCTGGCATGTTTGTATGCCACTGCTAAAATATTAGTGTCAACACTGGAGAATAATGACTGTGTAATGTTATCGTTCATCCAGGACAAATAACCTTCCTTTTCCCCACAACAATTTTAATATTTTGATCTCTAAACTTGAATGAATACCTAAATGGAAAGGATACCAGAGTGTGATTCTCCATGGGATAAGTATTGGCAAAGTATATTGGTGGTCTAGTATTTATCTGTATTGATCAAATCATCTTTTCCCCTTGGTGCTGATTTCATGCCTTTACACAACCAGAGCCTGGAAATTACTGGTGATATTAACAAACACAAGATGTTGATATTCTTCTGTACACTGTTTTAAAGTTGGCATTAACCCATCTATTTTAAGTGGGATATACAGAAATTAAATCCAAATATCCACTAATACCAGTAAAAGTAGTTTCCAGGCTCTGATGACTGCAGCCACTACCTGCTGTGACTTGTTTTCTTTTGTCTGTTGCTGAGGAGAATATTGGTAATGTGATAGTGTTTCAGGCACAATGGCAGTGCCTTAGGCTACGGTCGCAAAATCAGGAGCAGTATTACAAAATATATAAAAGCAAAATACTGCGGATGCTGGAAATCTGAAACAAAAACAAGAAATGCTGGATTCACTCAGCAGGTCTGGCAGCATCTGTGGAAAGAGAAGCAGAGTTAACGTTTCGGGTCAGTTCCGAAGAAGGGTCACTGACCCGAAACGTTAACTCTGCTTCTCTTTCCACAGATGCTGCCAGACCTGCTGAGTGAATCCAGCATTTCTTGTTTTTGTTACAAAATATATACATGTCTACAAGCCACGCTTAATGCTGAGAGCCAGTGTTTTGCAGGCTAGTCCACCTTTCCATATTTACATAGGAAAATCAGCATATGAGAGGCTTCTGAACTCTTTCCCAAGTATTATTGCTGCTGCAATTTATTCCTGCATCTGCAGACAGTGAATGGGGATTAAAGCAAGATGAAATCCCTGTAAGGGGATAAAGTAAAGGGGAATTTATTTACAGGAGCAACAGGAATGTGTAGGAGCTCTGGAATGGAACAGAGGAGGTGCAGAAGAAGTAGAAACCAAGAGCAAAAGAGGGGAGATTGAAAGCAACATTTTGCCTGGGGGGAAGGTGGTAGCTAGGAATGGTGCTTTTCGGTGTGGGAGTAAGAAGTGTGGTCAACATTAACTGAATGCCAAATGGAGAAGGAAAGTACCAGTAATGACTTTAGGTGGGGAAAGATGTGTGCCAGCAAGAAATGCAAGCAGGGGAAAGAGGAGTGTGCCATCGAATATGAGAGGTAGAGCGGAGATGTCAGGATGCTATAATAAACTGGCTGGAGTGCCAGCATTAGTGGGGCGGGGTGGGGGGGGTGGGTGGGCGTGGGGGTGGTGGTGGTGGCCGGGGGAGGTAGGGGAGAGGAGGGAGATAGGTTAGAGCTAACATCAACTGTGAAAAAACTGGACTCTGTCACCAATGAATGAGGTAGGAAGAAAGAAGGTTGAATTGTGCCACGTGGGAACTTTAGAACATTTAATGTATCTTAGGTGACCACATGTGTAGGAGATGTCTCCAGCTGCTTGAGCTCACGCTCAGGGTTTTTGAGTTTACGGGGCAGCTGGAGTCACTGCACAGCATCAGGGAGGCTGAGAGTTTCCTGGATCATACATTCCAGGAGGTGGCCACCCCACAGGCAGAGAGTGTTTAGGATAGTAGATGGATGACCATCTAAAAGAATAGGAAGAGGCAGGAAGTGCAGGATTCTTCGGGGTGTGTGCCACTCTAAACTGGTACACAGCATTGGACAATGCTGGGTGTGATGACACCTTGAAGGAGTGCAGTCCAGACCATTTAAATAGGAAAGGGACTGCACAGTGGGGAACAGCAAGGCATAGAAATCCACTTGTTATAGGAGATTCCATTGTTAGGAGGATAGACAGGCATTTCTGTAACTGTCATTGTGAGTCCCACATGGTGTGTTGACTCCCTGGTGCCAGAGTAGAGGACATCACAGAGAGGATGTAGAGTATTCTGCAGGGAGAAAGGAAGTGAGCCAGAAGCTGTGGTACATGTCGGTACCAATGACATAGAGAGGGCAGGTATTGAGGTCCTATGGCCAGATTTTCAGCAGCTAGGAAGGAAGTTAAAAAGTAGGACTTTAAGGAGGAGATGTTTTAGGTAAAAGCTAGGTACATTCCAACAAGGGGGAAAAGTATGGGTGTCAAAGCCAAAGTTCCTTGGATGACAAGGGAGATAGAGAGTATGATCAAACAAAAAGTTTGTATTCTTCTAGTTAGAACCAGACCAAATACAAAAACTTTAAGAGGAGAATAAAGGGGAAAGTCGGGCTGGCAAAGACAGAATATGGGAATAGAATGGCAATTAACATAAAAGGGAACCCGAAAATCTTTTACTAGCATGCCAATAGTAAGCAGTTTGGTAGGGCCTATTAGGGACAAAGAGGGTGCTATATGCTTGGAGGCACAGAAAGTTCGAATACTTAATGAGTACTTTGCATCAGTGTTTACTAAGGAAGAGGATGTTGACAAAATATCGGTAGAGGTGGAGAGGGATGGGCTGAAAATTGATTGGAAGGATGTAGTGGAAAGGCTGGCTCTGCTTAAAGTGGATAAGTCGCCTGGTCTGGATGGCTTGTTTTCCAGGTTGTAAAGGAAAGTGGGGTTGGAGATAACGGAAGAGATTGCCATAATCTTGCAATCTTCCCTAGGTATGGAAGAGGTACCAGAGGATTGGAAAGTAGTATACATGACACCCTTGTTCAAGAAAGGGTGTAAGGACATTCCGACTAACTGCAGGTCAGTCAGTTTAACATCAGTAGTGGGTAAGGTTTTAGAAAGAAGAATAGGGAAAAAAATTAACAAGCACCTGGAGAGGTTTCATTTATTAAGAGCTAGTACAGATTTGTAAAAGGCCGATTGTGTTTGACTAATCTAATTGAATTTTTTGATTAAATACAGAGAAGGTTGATGAAGGGAATGTAATGGATCTATAAAATCTATATGGATTTTAAGAAAGTATTTGACAAAATACCACATGAAAGGCTGGTTAACAAAATTGAGACTCATGGAATGGGAGGGTCAGTGTCAGCATGGATAAAAAAAAATGGCTTAAGGACAGAAAACTGCGAGTCATGGTAAATGTTTGTTTTTCAGACTGGAGGCTGGTAGACAGAGGTGTCACCCAAGGGTCAGTGCTAGGACCACTGCTTTTTGATATGTAAATAATTTGGACACTGGAATACAGAGTAAAATTTCAAAATTTGCTGATGATACCAAACATGGAGGTGCAGCAAACAGTGAGGATGATACCAATCAACTGCAACAGGACATAGATAGTCTAGAAGAATGGACAGACAAGTGGCAGATGGAATTTAATACAGAGACGTGTGAGGTGATGCATTTTGGCAGAAGGGATAGGGAAAGGTAGTACACACTGAATGACAGTTCTAAAGTGTGTGCAGGGACAGAGGGACCTTGGAGTTCATGTGCATAGATCTTTGAAGGTGGCAGGACATATTGAGAGGGTAGTTAGCAAAGCATATGGAATGTTGGGCATCATAAATAGAGGTATTTAGTACTAAATGCAACAACTACCGTGGAATCTCCCTGCTCAGCACAGTGGGGAAAGTCTTTGCTCGAGTCGCTCTGAACAGGCTCCAGAAGCTGGCCGAGCGCGTCTACCCTGAGGCACAGTGTGGCTTTCGTGCAGAGAGATCGACTATTGACATGCTGTTCTCCCTTCGTCAGATACAGGAGAAATGCCGTGAACAACAGATGCCCCTCTACATTGCTTTCATTGATCTCACCAAAGCCTTTGACCTCGTCAGCAGACGTGGTCTCTTCAGACTACTAGAAAAGATCGGATGTCCACCAAAGCTACTAAGTATCATCACCTCATTCCATGACAATATGAAAGGCACAATTCAACATGGTGGCTCCTCATCAGAGCCCTTTCCTATCCTGAGTGGTGTGAAACAGGGCTGTGTTCTCGCACCGACACTTTTTGGGATTTTCTTCTCCCTGCTGCTTTCACATGCGTTCAAATCCTCTGAAGAAGGAATTTTCCTCCACACAAGATCAGGGGGCAGGTTGTTCAACCTTGCCCGTCTAAGAGCGAAGTCCAAAGTACGGAAAGTCCTCATCAGAGAACTCCTCTTTGCTGACGATGCTGCTTTAACATCTCACACTGAAGAATGCCTGCAGAGTCTCATCGACAGGTTTGCGTCTGCCTGCAATGAATTTGGCCTAACCATCAGCCTCAAGAAAACGAACATCATGGGGCAGGATGTCAGAAATGCTCCATCCATCAATATTGGCGACCACGCTCTGGAAGTGGTTCAAGAGTTCACCTACCTAGGCTCAACTATCACCAGTAACCTGTCTCTAGATGCAGAAATCAACAAGCGCATGGGTAAGGCTTCCACTGCTATGTCCAGACTGGCCAAGAGAGTGTGGGAAAATGGCGCACTGACACGGAACACAAAAGTCCGAGTGTATCAGGCCTGTGTCCTCAGTACCTTGCTCTACGGCAGCGAGGCCTGGACAACGTATGCCAGCCAAGAGCGACGTCTCAATTCATTCCATCTTCGCTGCCTTCGGAGAATACTTGGCATCAGGTGGCAGGACTATATCTCCAACACAGAAGTCCTTGAAGCGGCCAACACCCCCAGCTTATACACACTACTGAGTCAGCGGCGCTTGAGATGGCTTGGCCATGTGAGCCGCATGGAAGATGGCAGGATCCCCAAAGACACATTGTACAGCGAGCTCGCCACTGGTATCAGACCCACCGGCCGTCCATGTCTCCGTTATAAAGACGTCTGCAAACGCGACATGAAATCGTGTGACATTGATCACAAGTCGTGGGAGTCAGTTGCCAGCATTCGCCAGAGCTGGCGGGCAGCCATAAAGACAGGGCTAAATTGTGGCGAGTCGAAGAGACTTAGTAGTTGGCAGGAAAAAAGACAGAGGCGCAAGGGGAGAGCCAACTGTGCAACAGCCCCAACAAACAAATTTCTCTGCAGCACCTGTGGAAGAGCCTGTCACTCCAGAATTGGCCTTTATAGCCACTCCAGGCGCTGCTTCACAAACCACTGACCACCTCCAGGCGCATATCCATTGTCTCTCGAGATAAGGAGGCCCAAAAGAAAGTACTAAAGCAAGCAAGTTATACTGAACCTTTATAAAGCTGTGGTTAAACCACAACTAGAATAGAGTGTCCAGTTCTGGTCACCACACTTTAGAAAGAATGTGAGGATTCTTGAGAGGGTGCAGAGGAGATTTACCAGAATGATTTCAGGGATGAGGGATATTAGATACAAGGTTAGGTTGGAAAAGCTGAGGAAGTTCTCTTGAGAACAAAGGAGGTCGAGGGGAGATTTGAAAGAAATGTACAGGAATATGATAGGTTTAGATAAGGTAGACAAAAGCTGTTCCCATTAGCTGATGGTACAAGGACAGAACACAGATTTAAGGTTTTGGGCAAGAGATACTGAGGGGGATATGAAGAAGAAATTTTTATGCAGCAAGTGATAATTACCTGGAACTTGCTGCCTGCGAGGTTGGTGGAAGCGGAGTCACTGAATAATTTCAAAATGAAATTGGATGGGCACTTGAGGGAAATAAACTTGCAGGGCTACGGAGATAGCGTGGGGGAATGGGACTGACTGGATTGCTCTGCAGAAAGCCAGCATGGAATCGATGGGCCCAATGGCCTACTTCTATGCCATTATGAGTCTATGAAATGAGGCAGGGAGAATAGTGCTAGGTTAATGAGAAAGGACAATATTCCTTGCAGGGAATAGAGGGAGAAAAGTGCTAACATAAACTGGGAGGTTGGGTGATCTTTGGAGTACAGTATCCTGGGAACTAGATCCAGGTAAACATACAAATTGACAGCAAGAAAAGACCAGTTGGTCTGTCAAGCATGCTATACACCATGATAGCTGGAGTAAATTGACTAAATACTTCCCTCCATTCTCCCCACAGCCATGTAATCTCCAGGGAGAAGCAAAAAAGAGAAAAATTCCAGGACCAATAAGGGAAAAAATGCTCTTTAAAATTCCACTCCAACCTCCTCAGGTTATCAAAACCAATCCAGGAGATCACATGGACTGAGTGTTATCTATAATGACACTGAACTTCCATGTGATCCAATTTCTCCCCCAGTCAAGAACCTTGAAGGCATGAAGAAATAGAGTGCCAATGTGAACTAAGGGTGTGGTGGTGAACAAGTGACTATTGTGGTGGCTTGTGGGAAGTGCTGGTCTGTTAAGAATGCAGATATCACTTTGTTTTTCCTTTTTTTAGATTAAGAGCTTTTCAATTCTGACATATAAAAGCTTTCAAAATTTACCAGGTTTATTCAGTTTTTATGTGAAGTTTCAATTTTATGTGAGATAGCATAGGTCTAAACACCCACTAGAAATTCAGAACCAATTGGAGAACAACATTCATCAGATGTGTGCATAAATCTGAAATTGATATCTATTGCCTTGACTGGAATGATCCTATGGTCAATAAGACTAGGTCAGAATCTTGTATTTGCTATCCGCTTTTTTTTTCAAGAAAATACCACTTTTCTTCCAGTGACTGATCATCATTTGAAAATAGGAAAAAGAAGTTTTAAAATATAAAGAAAATTAAATCAATCTCAAATGGGAAATTGAGCAGTGAAATTGGATAAATGTCCCTACCATTTTAAATTTTAAAAAAATCACTGTCCCTGTTCATTGTCAATTCCAAAATACTAGAAAATGTGCCACACTGTCAACAATCAAAATTTTCTGCAAGTACACCCTAAGTATCCTAAGAAAATAAATGTCCTTTGACACTATATCCTCCTTCAGACTTTTATGTTTCTGTTTCTGTTCCTCCAATATAACTAAAGTACAATTGAATATAATTACAGCTTATGTTACAAGCCAGCTCACTGCTTTTTCAGGGTAATTAGTTATTTTCATATGACACAAGCTTATATCAGGGACTGTTTCTGAGTTACCAGCTTTTTGCAGGCAGTATTAGCATTTTTAAAGTTATTGGATAGCTTGTGCTAGTTTTCTAGGTTGGCATGTATCCAGAACAGTGGCAGTGTTACCAAGGCCAGTAGAAATGTTACTGCTATGAGCTCAGGGAATGGAGGTTATATTGATTTTCTTTTCTGACTGTATTTGCAACATGTTGGAAAAAACTTTATGGATTGAAGGAGGAATGAGAGAAATTCCTAGAATTTTCCCCCCCAAAGTATTAACAATCAACATTATTCCTCTATTCCTCAGGAGAATACAAATCGTGAAATGGAGGAATTGAAAAGGCAACAGAGGGAGAAGGAAATGGCAGAGAAACGGCACTCAGTAGCTACTTGTTCCTCTATTGAAATTGAACTGGGTCAAGATGAGCTGGAGAGGTCACTTGCCAGAAATCTACAAAGTCAGAGTTTGAGGCGATGGGAACACAGGTCTTTTAAACAGGACTCTCTCTATACTGCACATTGTACAAAAAAGACATACTCTTCTGCGGGAGTAACAGAGATGGAACGAGATCGTGACACAAATGGCATAACTGGTGACTTCAATGACAAGGAACTGGCAAATCTCATGCGAACGGTGTCTGAGAAAGTTCTGAAACAACAGCTAGGGCACTATGTTATGCAGGTGGGATATCCTATTCCAAAAGAAAGAGTAGACATTCTAATCCAGGAACCTGAGACTATCAAACAAACAGCAAAACATGCACAAGAACATGGAGAATCACAGCAAACTCTTCCACTTGTCAAAGAATATCCAAAGCTGAATCGCACAGCTGAGTGTAGAACTCCAGTCAAAAGACTGAAATCTTATGAAAATCTGTCGTTGAAAAAATCACATCCGAGTCACTGCTCAAAGTGGAAGAGAGAGTCCTTGGAGCGAAGTGGGCAACAAGATGCAGCTACAAAGGGGAAACAATTTCACCAATCTTCTCCAACTCCTAAAAAGACTTTTGGTGTAATAGAAGCTAGAGTTGATCATTTTGCCGAGGAAGTTACCACAGAGTTAAACAAAGGTGGAATGAGGTCGACTACAAACAGAAAAAGCAAAATGAACAGTGATCCTACCAAGATCCACCCAATTCCATCTCTGAAAGAACTGACAGCAACATCTCTGGGACATAAAGGACCTACATCTGAAAAACCTCTCTCTCTCAGGCCAGTTTTAACACACAGGAATTTACAAAGTCCAGTACAAAGGAAACCTATCACATTAGCTGCAGGTATTAAACAAATGAGTGACGTGAAGGGAAAAAAAGAGACTCTCAAAGTCCCTGAGCAGGCAACAACTGGAAGAAAATCTATCCAAAATCAAAAGGAAAAGTGCAGCTCTCCACAATCAAGTTTTACTATAACTTCTACAGTCACCAGTTCTAAGAGTTCCCTAAACAAATCAGAGACTGCGACCTTAGGCTCCAGGAATCCTCATGCTAAACAATCTCTACAACTCAAAAAACCAAATCCTGACAGAGTTACTATGGTAAAGCACCAACCAGATTCTCTAATACACAAAGGAGCAGGTCAACACACCAGAACTCAAAAACAGAGCAGACAGCCTGTGTGGCGGTGATACTAGCAGGTAGCTTGCATGGCAGTGATACTAGACTCTATGTTGGGAACTGAATGGTACGCTGTTTCTTGTGGTGACTCCAATTACCCTGAATAACATTCTCAGCCAGAATGTTTTTACTGGCTAATAGGATATTTGAGATATTTATCACAAGGTTTGGGGCAATGTTGCTTGTAACTAAACATAATGAAGAAAAAAATAAAACGTGAAGGTGAGTCATTAAAATGATCTGTTTTTCGGAAGAACACAAAGAAAGGAAAAATCTGTTATAGAAACTGTGAACAAGCCATTTATTCAGTTCCTTTTGCTTTGTACAGAAACAGGGTTGCATAAATATTTTTCTGAGCTTAGAATAACAGATTAGATGTATTTTAAATGGTTCAGCCGGAAGGGAAATGTTGTTTGGGTTGAGAGGGTGGAAGTGAGCCTGACTGGCATATCCTGTTTTGATCTGACATTTTGACTCCCAGGATTCAAGTCTTGGTTTAATAGCTTTGTAAGCTCATAACTCTGAAATTAAGCACAACAAAGCATAAACATGCCAATAAATGCTGGATCATCATGTCATGCAGATTAAACTTACTGCAGTTTTAAGTAAGAACTGCTCTCTACCTCCGTAACATTTCTTGGTAGTAGCAATGATTTTTAATGCTGAACTATTTAGTGACAGGGATGAATACACAGCAACTTCAGGAAAGATCGAAGGTGGAACACAAAATGGTGGTCTTCCATCCACCAATTTTCAGTACTGAATTCACGCCAATCCACAAACAATGGTTAACTATACACTCCATGTATTGCTACTGTCTCTCTTCGGTTGCATGTTGCAGATATGAGCTGCTATCACAGGGTTGCGCTGTTCTGATTTGAAGCTCTGCATGTTACTGAAGCCAGTAATACATAAATGCACCAATTTAGGGATCAATTTAAAGCAAACCATGACAATCATAGAATACTATGGACTTTTAAGTAAGTGCAACTAATTTCTTATTTTCTGTATTCCATGAATTCATTAAATTAGCATTGTTCATTGAAAAGTTTGGTACAATGGTTAGTTAATGTACTGTATCGGTTCATTTTCAGTTAATTTTATAGGTCCAGAGATTTTGTTTAAGTCATTGTGGCCCACTTTACACACTGTGGAATTTACAAGTAGAAAATAAAAAATCCTGCTGGACAGAGATGAAAAAGATACTACACATGTGAGCTGATTTAAATGCAGCCTTCATTCTTGCTGGGATCAAAGGAAGGCTCTTACTAGGAATGGAAGAAGGGGCCTGGTGCTGGAGTGATGACATGGTTTAAATGGCTTCCACTAAATGCTGGCTCCTGGTTGGGTGCATAATCAGATTTACGCCATGGAAATTTAGGACCTCTCTAAGACCTGGGCTTTGTCAGAAATTTTTAATTTTTGAATATGCACTTTATTTAAAAGAACTTATCAAAAAAATTGTATTGAAGATTGATGTTTTATTAACCAAATTAAAAATCCATTTTTATGAGTAACTTGTCAATGAGTGCTGACATGTGCTTTTCTCTTTAATGGGTGTTCTATAGCTGTACTGAGTACCACTCAAAATAGTAACAGAGGAGACAATGATTTGAGCAGGTAGTTTTTGAAGAAAAGCAGACATTTAAGAACAGGGTGAAGTTTTGGGAAACAGATTCTTAGCATTTGATGGTTTAAATTATCAACAGCAATGAATTACCATGAAGCATTGGGTACAATACTGTACAGGGGGCAGTAGCAAAAATCTTCTGTTTGTTTTTCAGTTACTGGAACAGGTAATGCATCATCCTCCAAAGGATGACACAGCAGTGAAATGTCCCCAACCAAAGTCATAAACAACATTCTCTTATTATTTCGATCATGGTGCATTCTCATCCTCCTTGACTACTCTGCAGTCTTTGACATGGTTAACCACACCATTCTCCTCCAATGCCTCTCTTTTTGTCCAGCAAAGTGGGACTGTTCTCACTTGGCTCCACTCTTATCTATCTGATCATGGCCAGAACTCCTCTAGCAATGGCTTCTCTTCCCAGCGCTGCTCTGCTACTTGAAGAACCTCAAGAATTTATCCTTAGCCCCTCCGCTTCCCCATATTACAATACTGCCCTTTGGCAACCTCATTCACAGATATGGATGAGGTTCAACATGTATGCTTATGATACCCAATTCCAACGCTCCACCACCTTTCTCGACCCTATCACTGCCTCTGTATTGTCAAACTTCTTCTCCAACAGAGATGAGCTGCAGTTTCCTTTGGCTTAACAATGGGAAGACTGTCCCTGCTGCAAACTCAATACCCTGGCTATTGCTTCAGGCTAACCCTGACTGTTTGCAACCTTGGCTTTGTATTCAACCCTGAGCTGAACTTTGAAGCCCATATCCACTCCATCACAAGCAATGCATATGCCCATCTCTAATGATGACCACTTCCACCCTACCTCAGCCTAAATGCAGCTGCTTTCAAGCTCTTGTCACCTACAGACATGACTATTCCAAGGCTCTCCTGGTCAGTCTTTCATTCTCCACTTCAGCGTAGCCTAACCACTGCTGTCCACATCATACCCCCAAAGCCACAAGTTAAAAATTCAAGTTTATTTCCTTTGATATTATCACACTCACACAATACAAACTTATGAACTATAATTATGTACTTATGAAGTATAAACCCAAATGGACACTTTCCTGTAAAACAAAATGAAGTTGAGGTCAGGTGACCTTTTCTTTCCTGCCAATACACATGGAACAGCAAGAACCCCAAGTTAATTTTCATATCTGGACAAGTCATGGAGAAGTCATTAAAATACAAATGACCCTTCTTGTGGTAATGGCTGCATTTCTCCAACTAATTATAAAAAACTGGGTTCACAATCCTGTTGCAGACTCTTGGACTCCAAACTTCAAATACATAAAATGGATGTGAAAATCTCTATTTTATCAAGATAGTATATGGATGAGTGATATCCAGACTCCATGTCTGACAATGGCCTAACCATCAGAAACTATTTATCACAGAATTGTTACAGCACAGAAGGAGGCCATTCAGCCCATTGTGTCTGCACCGGCTGTCTGATAAAGCAACTCCCTCAGTTCCATTCCCCTGCCTTCTCCCCGTAACCCTGCACATTCTTCTTTTTCATATAACTGGCTAATTCCCTTTTGAATGCTTCAATTGAACCTGCCTCCACCACATTCTCAGGCAGTGCATTCCAGACTTTAACCACTCGCTGTGTGAAAGTTTTTCCTCATGTCACTTTTGCTTCTCTTACCAAATACTTTATATCTGTGCCCTCTTGTTCTCGGTCCTTTCACGAGTGGGAACAGTTTATCTCTATTCTGTCCAGATTCCTCATGATTTTGAATACCTCTATCAAATCACCTCTCAGCCTTCTCTTCTTCAAGGGAAACAGTCCTAACTTCTCAAATCTATCTTCATAACTGAAATTCCTCATTCCTAGAACCATTCTCGTGAATCTTTTCTGTACTCTCTCCAATGCCCTCACGTCTTTCCTCAAGTACGGCGCCCGGAAATGGACGCAATACTCCAGCTGAGGCCGAACTAGTGTCTTATACAAGTTCAACATAACTTCCTTGCTCTTGTACTTTATGTCCCTATTAATAAAGCCCAGGATACTGTATGCTCTATTAACTGCTCTTTCAACCTGTCCTGCCACATTCAATGCCTTATGCACAAATACACCCAGGTCCCTCTGCCCCTGCAGCCCCTTTAGAATTGCACCCTTTATTCTATACTGTCTCTCCATGTTCTTCCGATCAAAATGAATCATTTCACATTTCTCTGCATTGAACTTCATCTGCCACCTATCTGCCCATTCCACCAACTTGTCTATGTCCTTTTGAAGTTCTATACTATCCTCCTCACAGTTCACAATGGTTAATAAAGCATACAGTGATTCTGTGACAATGCTTCCAAGTTTCATATCATCTGCAAACTTTGAAATTGTGCCCTGTACACCAAGATCTAGGTCGTTAATATATATCAGGAAAAGCAAAGGTCCCCACACTAATCCTTGGGGAACTCCACTACAAACCTTCCTCCAGCCCGAAAACATCCATTAACCACTACACTTTGTTTCCTGTCACTCAGCCAATTTCATATCCATGTTGCTACCGTCCCTTTTATTCCATGAACTACAAGTTTGCTCACAAGTCTATTGTGTGGCACTGTATCAAACGCCATCTGGAAGTTCAAGTACACCACATCAACAGCATTGCCCTCATCAACCCTCTCTGTTACCTCCTCAAAAAAACTCCAGCAAGTTAGTTAAACATGATTTTCCCTTAAGAAGTCCATGCTGGCTTCCCATAATTAACTCACATTTGTCCATGTGACTATTGATTTTGTCCTGAATTATTTTTTGTAGAAGTTTTCCCACCACTGAAGTTAAACTGACTGGCCTGTTGGGGCTGGGCTTATCTTTACACCCCTTTTTGAACAAGGGTGTAACGTTTGCAATTCTCCAGTCCTCTGGCACCACCCCCGAGTCTAAGGAACTCTGAAAAATTATGGCCAGTGCCTCTGTGATTTCCACCCTCAATTCCCTCAGTATCTTTGGATGCATCTCATCCAGCCCTGGTGCTTTAAAAGTACAGACAGCCTATCTAAGGCAGATGCAAAATATTCATTTAATACCTCAGCTATGCCCTCTGCGTCCATGTATAAATCCTCTTTCTGGTCCCAAATTGGCCCCACTCCTCCTTTTACCACATTTTTACTATTTATATGCCTAGCTCTCAGTCTCTTTTAAGCTCTCTCTTTGATTTCCTTATTTGTTTTTCACTTCCCCTCTGGACTTTCTATATTCAGCCTGGTTCTCAATAGCATTTTCCGTCTGGCATCTGTCATAAGCACACTTTTTCTCTTTATCTTAATCTCCATCTCTTTTGTCATCCAGGAAGCTCTGGATTTGTTTGCCTTACTTTTCCCCTTCAAGGGAACATACCTCGACTGTGCCCAAACTATGTCTTCTTTGAAGGTAGCCCATTGTTCAGCTACTGGTTTTCCTGCCAGCTTTTGACTCCAATTCATTCACCCCAGCTCCATGCTTACCCCACTGAAGTTAGCCTTCCCTCAGTAAATTATTCTTACCCTGGATTGCTCTTTGTCCTTTTCCAGAGTCAGCCTAAACCTTATGATACAATGATCACTATCCCCTAAATGCTCTCCTACTGATACTTGATCCACTTGGCCCACCGCATTCCCAAGAACCAGGACTAGCACTGCCTCCTTTCTCGTTGGACTAGCAACATACTTTTCCTGAATTTTTCCTGAACACACTCGAGGAACTCTTGCCCCTCACTGCACTTTGCACTACTATTATCCCAGTCTATATTTAGATAATTAAAGTCCTCCATTATAACCACCCTATAAATTTTGCACCTCTCTGTAATTTCCTTGCAAATTTGTTCCTCCATGTCCTTCCCACCAGCTGGTGGCCTATGGACAACACCGAGCGATGGAACTGCACCTTTTTGTTCCTTAGCTCTAGCCAAATTGATTGTGTCCTCGACCCCTTTGGGACATCCTTTTACTTCAGCACTGCAATGCTCACCTTAATCAATAACGCCTCCCCTACCCCTTGTTTCCCTTTCCTATCTTTCCTGAACACCTTGTATCCAGGAATATTTACTTCCTGTCCTGCCCTTCTTTGAGTCAGGTCTCTATTATAACCACAACATCATACTTCCACATGGCAATCTGCGCCTGTACCTCACCAGTCTTATTAACCACAGTCTGTGCATTCACATACATGCACATTAACCCTGATTCAGAGTTTATTACTTTCTCCCTTACTCTGACCCACCTAATAACTTACTATTCCCTACTCTAGTGCTATCTATCTCCCCTCAGTATTCTGTGCACCTTGGTATTCCTCTAAAATACTTGCTCCTGGTTCCCACACCCTGACAAGTTACCAGTCTTGCTTCCCTCCAATCTGAGCTCTGTCTCAGGTTCCCATTCCCCCTGACAATTTAGTTTAAACCATCCCCAACAGCACCAGCAAATCTCCCTGTGAGGGTATTCGTCCCAGTTCTGCTAAGATGCAACCCGTCCATCTTGTACACATCCCACCTGCCCCAGAACCAGTCCCAATGTCTCAGAAATCTGATGCCCTCCCTCCTACACCAGTTCTCCAGCCTCATGTTCAATCACTCAACTCTCCTATTCCTTTGCTCACTTGCATGTGGGACTGGGAGTAATCCTGAGATTACTTCTTTTGAGATCCTGCTTTTTTAATCTCCGTCCTAGCTCCCTAAAATCTGATTTCAGGACCTCGTCCCCCTTCTTATCTATGTCATTGGTACCAATGTGGACCACGACCTCTGGCTGTTCACCCTCCCCCAGAAGAATGCCCTGCAGCCTCTCCATGACATCCTTGGTCCTGGCACCAGGGAGGCAACACACCATCCTGGAGTCACATTTCCTGCCACAGAAATGCCTGTCTGTTCCCCTAACCAACGAATCCCCTATCACTTCTGCTCTTCCACTCTTCTTCCTCCCCTCCTGTGCAGCTGAGCCACCTGTAGTGCCACAAACTTGGCTCTGACTGCATTCCTCTGAGGAACCATCACCCTCACCAGTATCCAAAATGGAAAACCGAAGGGATATGAGGAGAAAGCGGGAACAGGGTACTGAATTAGACAATTAGCCATGATCTTTTTTGAATGGCGGAGCAGACCCAAAGGGCCAAATGGCCTACTCCTGCTCCTATTTTTTATGTTTCCATGATTAAAACCAATTAAAGCACATGGGATAGAAGGTAATATACTGGCATAGATTAAGGATTGGTTAACAGGCAGAAAATAGAGAGTAGGAATAAACGGGTCATTTTTGTGCTGGCAGGCTGTGACTAGTGGGGTACCACAGGGATCAGTGCTTGGGCCCCAGTTGTTCACAATATATATCAATGATTTGGATGTGGGGAACAAATGTAGTATTTCCAAGTTCGCAGATGACACAAAACTAGGTGGGAATGTGTGTTGGGAAGATGCAAAGCGGCTTCAAGGGGATTTGGACAGACTTAGTGAGGGGCCAAGAATGTGGCAGATGGAATATAATGTGGAAAAATGTGAGGTTATCCACTTTGCAGGAGGAATAGATGTGCAGAGTATTTCTTAAATGGTAAGAGATTAGAAAATGTAGATGTACAAAGGGACCTGGATGTCCTTGTCAATAAGTCACTGGAAGATAACATGCAGAGGCAAAAGCAATTTGGAAGGCTGATGGTATGTTTGCCTTTATCACGAGGATTTGAGTACAGGAGTAGTGAAGTCTTGCTTCAATTGTGTAGAACCTAGGTTAGACTGCACCTGGAGTACTATGTGCAGTTTTGGTCCCCTTAGCTTAGGAAGGATATTATTGTCAAACAGCGTGTGCAACGAAGATTCACTAGACTTGTTCCCGGGATGGCGGGACTGTCCTATGAAGAGAGATTGGGGAAACTGGGCCTCTATTCTCTAGAGTTTCAAAGAATGAGAGGTGATCTCATTGAAACCTACAAAATACTGAACGAGATAGACAGGGTAGATGCAGCTAAGATGTTTCCCCAGGTTGGGGAGTCTAGAACCAGGGGACACAATTCCAAAATAAGGGTGAAGCCACTTGGAACAGAAATGAGGAGAAATTTCTTGGCTCAAAGGGTTGTGAATCTTTGGAATTCTCTACCCTAGAAGGCTGTGGAAGCTCAGTCATTGAGTATGTTTAAAGCAGAGATTGACAAATTTCTAAATACAACTGACATAAGGGGATATGGGGATAGTGTGGGGAAAAGGCATTGAAGTGGATGATCAGCCATGATCATATTGAATGGCGGGGCAGGCTCGACGGGCTGAATGGCCTACTCCTGTTCCTATTTTCCTATGTCCCTATGATTAGCGAGTGAGATCATATCAGGGGACTCCTGCACTACCTGCCTGGTTCTCTTAGACTGCCTAGTGGTCACCCATTCCCTATCTGACTGAATGCTCCTCACCTGTGGTGTGACCACCTCCCTAAATGTGCTATCCACATAGTCCTCTGCCTCGCGAATGCACAACAGTGACTCCAGCCGCCGCTCGAGTTCCGAAACCCGGAGCTCAAGTTTCTGCAGCCGGTGACACTTCCTGCAGATGTGTTTGTCTACAACACATGATGCGTCCATGACATCCCACATGCCACAGGCTGTACATTCCACCCGGCAGAGCTGCCCTGCTGGACCTTAACTTTACAGACTACTTATTTTAAGTAGAATAGTTTACCAGGTACTCACCAACCAGCTCCTTCTACTGCACCGAAGCAAGAACCAAATACTGGAGGGCTAAAAAAGTAGAAAAAAAAGTAGAAAAATGGAGCACCTCCTCACCCCTTCACCAAACTCGCCACTCACCAAACCTGAATCTCCACATTCAGCTTGCAATCTGCATGTCGCTTATGAGGACAATGGAAAGAGATCTCCGGTCACATGACAGAAACTAGGTTTCTGATAATGGCTTTTAATGAAGCACATTCTGAGCAGACAGAGATGAGAAAACACCTATACCAACGAAGGGAAAAGATCCTGCCTAAGACCACCAGCTTTAAGTCACATGTAGGCAGATACTTGAGTTAACCCTGAACTCTCCATCTGATGAACCATACCAGGGCTTCGCCATTGAACCTTGGCTGGAGTATAACAAGAAAAATTTGCTACTGCGAACATAAAACAACAGCACATCTATTATCCTAAACCTCCAGAGCTTTTCTTCAGTAGACATAGAAAACAGGAGCAGGAATAGGTCATTCGGCCCCTCGCGTCTGCTCCACCATTCAACTAGATCATGGCTGATCTTCTACCTCAACGCCATTTTCCCGCACTATCCCCATACACCTTATCTTTAATATCCAGGCAAACAAAGGATTGCAGATCTGCATCGTTTCAAGTCTTCACCCCAGGAAAAATAAGTGTAACAGAGAACTCTTGAAATCATAAGACCTAAACAAATGTTACTTTTATAATCACAATCTTTTCTTGAGTGGGTGTGCATCTGTATGAGTGTGAGAGTGGATGGAGTTGTGTATATTTGTGTATTGAACAATAAACATTTATCTTTCTTTTAAAACTTATGAGAAAACCTGTCATTTGTCTGTTCCTGACAATTAAAGCATTCAGGAGCTAAGACGTTTTTTGAACACGCTATCTTCAGTCAGTGGAGAGGTGAAAAGGGGGAGCCATCCTGAACATCTCTCTCCTGTCTGCAACAATAGTTTTGTCCCTCCCTATCTTTGTAACCTTCTCTAGCCCGACAACCTCTGCCAAATTCTAAATTTCTCAGCCTCTGGACTCTTGTGCATCTCCCTTTCCTTTTCCCTAACATTGACAGCCAGGCATTCCGTTACCTAAACTCTGAAATTCCCTCTCTAAACTCCTCCATCTCTTAACCTCTCTCTCCTCCTTTAAGACCCTCATAAAACCAAACATACTCTGAAGTTTTTGGTCACCCTAATTTGGTTCAGAGTCTATTTTTTTTGATTACACCTTTCTAAAGAACTTTGAGGCATTTTTCTATGTTAAAGGTACCAAATAAATGCAAGTTATTGTTGTTGTATGTTTTGGAAATCCTCTTGTTTTCCCAAATTTTATTTCCCCCTTCTGAAAGCAATGACTCTTGCTTTCACACAACTCCATGTACACTGAGCACAGATCTGTACTTTTCTTAAATAGCTATTCCTCAAGAAAACCTCAACACTGAAGCCTGGATTTTCTGATGAATCTTTTCTGATGATCTTTGAGCATTATTTGGGTGGCAATAGGGTATGAAATGGGGTGTGAATCAATTATGCCAGATCCTTACCCACATTAATGCCCACACAACATTTCACCATCATTCAGTGGACAGCAGAACTGCCTACCCTAAAATTGGCTGACATGTTTAAAGGAAGGGACAAAGATATGGCACAATCATCCATTACATTTTTCAACTTAATTGTATAATTTACACTTGGCAACAATCACATGCATATAAAGCAGGTGACCAGCAATATGAGGACCAATACAAAAGATAGATGTGGATTTAAAGGATTCACAGAAAGCTTTTCAAATCGACTTTGTGAAAATGTCCTTACAAGCTATTTTTGTTACTTTTGCTGTGAGGCTTCTATTTCTGTCTCTCCACCCCCGTTTGACATATGTTTCCACTTGAAAGTTCCCTCGTATCATTGTTTTTGATGAAAGACAGGAGGATCAATGAAGGAAGGGCAGGCTGTTCAGGCAGCACAGGAGGCAACCATCCAATGGTACCTCCACACCAGAATATACTGACCAATGCATTTTTATCTCCAGCTGTCTCAGAACGAATATTTGCAGAGACTGCATTTCAAATGAAAAGACATCAATGAATTATGCCATATGCTGCAACCTATCCTACAGCACAGCTCGACCAGAGGCACCGTTCTGCCTGTGACTGTAAAAGTCTCAATTGCCCTGAACATTTATGCTCCAGGGTCATTTCATTCCAGGCTACTCCTGAAGACATCAGTAACATTAGCCAATCAGCATTAAGTAAATCTTAATTAAGTAAATTAGCATTAAGTAAAAATACATCATTTGCTACAGAAAGGCATTTCGACAGACAACCAGCAGCAGCATGACAAGGTATTGTAATTATTAAGTGATAAAACTCCCCAAAATTTAATATGTGACAGGACAATGATACTCCAAATTGTTTGATTGCATTAGCTGTTCTATTTTTGTCTGTTTTATACAAAATGTGCATGCAATTTTTTGTCATTTAATGAAATTTCCCATTTGTCAATTGAATCTCTGACCTAATGGCTAAATTCTACAACTTTATTGTCAATGTTGTGTGTTGGACTTTTTCTGTCACCATCTCTGTGTGAGACCCAAGTCAGTTCTGTTCATATCAGTTGGGATTGGAAACTCCACCCAGTGTTTCCTTTCATTGTGCCAAGCAACACAGTGGTGAGTTCCGAAGCTAAAAGGAAGATACTTCAAAATAAATCAAATATCAAATTATCTCCAAAAATAAATACTATATACAGTGACACAATTTTGGCCAATTCATATGTAATGTCTACAAATCTCCTCAAAAGCAACTCAGACATATGGCTATTGCCTTTGCTCATGCAGTTGCTGCTAGGGAATACTATCATTGAGGAGTATCAGAAAGAACAAAACTGGTCCAAAATAAGCATAGAATACAATGGATCAAGCAACTGCCCTGAAAGGGAGTGGCCCATTCCCTGTGACTCTCTGATAAAGGAATAGGTTAGACTGCAGATATTTTAGCAAAACATCAGTCCTGGAGGAAGAAAATACTGTCCTCAAAGACTCTTTCATGAGCAGGTAGGCTTGAAAGATCAATCAAGACATTACACAGAAAAAACATAAACAGAGACAGAAAGAGGCGCTCACACCCAAAATATGTACACAGTCACACCCAGCTGTGTGGGACGTGCCTTTGGGTAGTTTGTACCTCTCACTCTGTTAAAGATACATTGTAGTTAGTACCACACAAAAAAATGTGTAAAGTGTATTTTTTAAACATGGACTGTATCCAATTCATTGGGCAGAATTTTACTGGCCCTGCAGTAGCAGGAACTGAGGTGGTGGGGTCAGTAAAATGGCATAGGCCTCTGTCGTGCCAGCTTTTCGATGTCGTCCCGCTGCTGACCAATTTTACAAGATGCGGGCGGTAGGACAGATGAGTGGCAGACACATCAGCGGTGGACAGGTAATTAGGTCATTAAACAGCCATTTGTCATGTATTATACTACATTTTTCCTATTTTACCAAAGGTGCACAGGATATGCGTGGCAGGAAGACTCACAATTCTCTGATCAGCAGATGCTTCACATGAGGACCCAGCTGTGTGGAAGGGACCACCAAGCCAGGATGTTCTCTCTCAGAAATGGCCTTGATGACGTTTCATAAGAGGTCCTTACCGTCTCTCTGTACCTGTCAGCACTAGATGCAAGGCCTTCTGTCAACACAGGTGCAGGTGCTCACCTGTACAGACTGTCTATATATTTGATTCCATATCTAGGACTGTCAGCTTGGTGTATAACGTGTTCGTTTACAGTAACTTCTGTGGGATGCTCTCTCTGCACCTGGAGTTGATATGGGGGCAACCTGCTGCCCTTCTTGCTCTGGTGCACGAGATGACTGTGGCATTCATTCTCCGGGTGCCTGAGCCCAACTGGAGCTCAGAACATGTGGGCCCACCTGTATCTGTGCAGGTCCACCTTAGTCATCAGATTAGCATGCTGCTGTCACCATCAAATGGGCCGAGGATCCGCCTTCAGCGATCGTTAAGTGCCTTGAGAGGACACCCCATTGTCTCCAGCCAGCCCCTCCTCAGCCCTTTCAGGCGCCACATGCACTCCCGTGGTTGCCTGGAATGGTTCAGCTCCTGGCAATGGGGAGTTGCATGGCTGGCCTATCTCACCCACCCATCGCTCCATACATCTCATGGAGGAGGCCATGCAATGGAGGTCTGTGAGCACCTCCTGCATCCACTTGGTACTATGCTCCATGTGTCTTTCCATGAGGGTCACCACTCTCACAATGGAGGACGCCATGCCCTCACATGCCAGGGAATTGGCGCCACTCATGGCATGGATGGACACCTCCATTGTTTGAGCATGGGACTTCACTGCCTCTGGAAACTCCAACAGATGTTCACAAATTTCACGCTGCTGCTGAAGCATCTGCCGCTTTGCTGATGACACCCGAGGTTCATTCTCTGCATGAAGCTGACATCACTGGGCCTCTCCACACTCCTCTGAGTGGAAATAGCCACAGGTGTCATTGCCTCCGTTACCTCCCTCTGTGCGTCTGTACAGTGGTCACCAGATTACTCCACCCGTTCTACACACGTAACGAAGCCCACAGATGTGAGTGTATCAGCGCTGGTGGTGGGTGCGCTGGAAGGAAGTGACAGTGTCTTGAGATGTCGGTGCATCCTCTAAGCTTTCCAGTGTAGCAGGAGCCCTGGTCTTTCCTCATTTGCTGCTGCACCTGCTGGAGAGACATGATTTATGTGAAACAACTGCTCCTTCAAACAACCCCTTGATCAGGAGCTTCCAGTGGCATTAAGGGCCCACACAGGTGTCACAGCCCACACATGACTAGGGCAGGGTTACCCAACATATGGCCCGCGGGCCAGGATTCAGCCTGCCAAAAGGTTTCCATCTTGCCCGCAGATGTCACCTGCACCGGGCCGTTCCTCAACCTCGGCAGGGGTGGGCAACCTGTCTGTACACAGACACCAGTGTCCACAGAAAAAATTTCAAGGCCCGTGACTGGTAATTTCAGAGATGAGAAATTTCCAATTGCTTTCTTCTTCTAGACAGGAGTTTTTTTTAAAAACGCAAAGTCAGTTTCACAGCTGACAGGTGTTGGGAGCGGGAACAGCAATTTCTGATCTTCAGGCAGCTTTAGGGTTTCCCACGGGTTCCGACTTTTTTTTTAAAAACCCTCCAGAAAACCCTGAAGCTGCCCGAAGTTCGGAAACCGCAGTTCCCGCTCCCAGCACCTGTCAGCTGTGAAACTGACATTGCGATTTTTAAAATAACTTTCCCGCTGTCTGCAACTGTCAGAAAGAGAGAGAAGGGGACAGGCAGAGAGCAAGAGAGGGTCAGAGAGAGTGGGGGACAGATAGAGAGAGAGGAGAACAGAGAGGGGGGAAAGAGGGAGATGGGAGGACAAAGTGGGGGGACAGAGAAAGAGGGGGGACAGAGAAGGAGGGGGAAAGAGAGAGAGAGAGAGGAGGGGACAGAGGCAGGGAGAGGAGGGGACAGAGACAAGAGGGACAGAAACAGAGAGAGAGAGGAAGACAGAGAGGGGGTAGAACACAGAGAGGAGGGGTGTTAAAGAAACTTCAAAGCCTGCTGGCGGAAAAGACACTGAGACTTGGATGGTTTGGTGAATATTGCTTACTTCTGAACTCCAAACAACACCCACAGCCAGTACTGGCTGGCTCTTCTTTATATATGCAGACTTCAATACAATTAACTAACTGAAACCACACACCTGTTCACCCTATTATCTTGAACTACCAGGTATTTATCATCCATTAACAGGACTTCAGACCCTAACAGGGGAACATGGAGAGGGGAGGGGGGACACGGTGGGGGGGGGGGGAACACGGGGTGGGGGGAACACAGAGGGGGAGAAACACAGGAGGAGGGACACAGAGTGCGGGGGGACTCAGAGGGGGGGGGACACAGAGGGGGAGAACACAGAGGGGGGAGGGAACACAGAGGGAGAAGGAACACAGAGAGGGGGGAAACACAGAGAGGAGGAATACAGAGGGGGGAACACAGAGGGGGGACACAGGGGGGAACACAGTGGGGGAATACAGAGGGGGAGGGAACACATAGAGGGGGGTGGACAGTGAGAGAGAGACAGACAGACACAGACCGAGATTCAACCATCTAAACACAGCGTTCACTCATCACTGACCATGGGATTTGGGTGCATGTGAACAGGGCACCTCAATGTGGATGTTGGTGCCTGGTGTTGCCCCATGGATGGGTCAACCAGGCCTTATATTTTTCATGGGTGCCTTTTAGTTTTGGCTGGGCTTCCAGTTAGCAATTCTAAACACCACTCACCTTTCCAGACCACACAAGATTATCAAATCTCTTCCTGCACTGGATCCAGGTTTTTGCAGCCACCCCTCGGCTGCTCACTATCTCTGTAACCTCCAGGCATGCCTTCTTCGTCAGGCTTATTGGCCTCCTGCTTTCGTCTGCTGGAAAAAAGACATCTCTCCTTTGTCTTACTGCTGCAGGAACACCTCCAGGGAGGAGTTACTGAATCCTGGAGTGGCTCTTCCTCATGCTGAAGTCATTCCTCTGCTGCCTTCATTAATATAGATCCTCTCGTTTGCAGAGTGTGTATGCAGCCTGCCCGAATGCTGCACATGTGCTTTTAAAAATATCACCCCAGAGTGAGCTGCCAGCAGTATGACGCGCCCATACCCTTAATTGGCCAGCCAACCTACCTTTCGGCCCTTAATTGGCTCTTCTCGGAACATCGCCGAGGACATCTCGCCACCTGCCCGTGTACACTGCCGACCTGAATATCTTCCCCGACATTGGGTCCTCCACCCAATCAGTAAAATTCAGGCCATTGTGGGCAATGCCAAAGTGGTCTTGCCTGCTACTTTGCTCCTTTGCATTGCATACTATTTGCTGTTGAACCAGCTCCCATTTAGTTTCAGCATCTTTAGAAAGGAACAAGGAAAGATGTTAAGCATTCGTACACTAATATTGCAACAGTAACTTTTAAGCTACAACATGTACACAGTGAGTCTGATACACAGTAAAGCCGATTGCCTCAGATAGCACTCATGCAAGAGCCCATTATAAGGGGCCAATTTTTCCCCCAAGGTTTCTCCAGTTAGTCCAGCAACCACAATTAAGTTAGGAAAAATAACTGTATATGACTGTAGGTCCGGCAAAGAAAGCAGAAAATGGGCAACGGTACACAGACTTTGAGACGAATGTGAAGACAGATGTAGGTCCCTTACAGTCAGAAACGGGAATTTATTATGGGGAACAAAGAATTGGCTGACCAACTAAATGCATACTTTGGTTCTGTCTTCACAAAGGAGGACACAAATATCATACCAGAAATGTTGGGGAACACAGGGTTTAGTGAGAGTGAGGAACTGAAGGAAATCAGTATTAGCGTGTAAAATTAAAGCACATGGGATTGGGGGTAATGTATTGCGATGGATAGAAAATTGGTTGGCAGACAGGAAACAAACAGTAGGAATAAATGGGTCTTTTTCCAAATGGCAGGCAGTGAACTAGTGGGGTACCGCAGGGATCGGTGCTAGGAGCCCAGCTATTCACAATATATATCAATGATTTAGATGAGGGAACTAAATGTAATATCTCCAAATTTGCAGATGACACAAAACTGGGTGGGAGGGTGAGTTGTGAGGAGGATGCAGAGATGCTTCAGGGTGATCTGGACAAGTTGAGTGAGTGGGCTAATGCATGGCAGATGCAGTTTAATGTGGATAAATGTGAGGTTATCCAGTTTGGTAGCAAAAACAGGAAGGCAGATTGTTATCTGAATGACTATAAACTGAGAGAGGGGAATATGCAACGAGACCTGGGTGTTCTCGTACACAAGTCGCTGAAGGTAAGCATGCAGGTGCAACAAGCGGTAAAAAAGACAAATGGTATGTTGGCCTTCATAGCAAGAGGATTCAAATACAGGAGCAGGGATGTCTTGCTGCAATTATACAGGGCCTTGGTGAGGCCACACCTGGAATATTGTGTACAGTTTTGGTCTCCTTATCTGAGGAAGGATGTTCTTGCTTTAGAGGGAGTGCAGCGAAGGTTTACCAGACTGATTCCTGGGTTGACGGGACTGACATATGAGGAGAGATTGAGTCGGTTAGGATTATATTCGCTGGAGTTCGGAAGAGTGAGGGGGGATCTCATAGAAATCGATAAAATTCTAACAGAACTTGACAAGGTAGATGCAGGAAGGATGTTCCTGATGGTGGGGGAGTCCAGAACCAGGGGTCATATTCTAAGGATACAGGGTAAACCTTTCAGGACTGAGATGAGGAGAAATTACTTCACCCAGAGCGGCACAGTGGCGCAGTGGTTAGCACCGCAGCCTCACAGCTCCAGCAACCCGGGTTCAATTCTGGGTACTGCCTGTGTGGAGTTTGCAAGTTCTCCCTGTGTCTGCGTGGGTTTTCGCCGGGTGCTCCGGTTTCCTCCCACAGCCAAAGACTTGCAGGTTGATAGGTAAATTGGCCATTATAAATTGCCCCTAGTATAGGTAGGTGGTAGGGAAATATAGGGACAGGTGGGGATGTGGTAGGAATATGGAATTAGTGTAGGATTAGTATAAATGGGTGGTTGATGGTCGGCACAGACTCGGTGGGCCCAAGGGCCTGTTTCGGTGCTGTATCTCTAAACTAAAACTAAACAGAGAGTGGTGAGCCTGTGGAATTCGCTACTACACAAAGCAGTTGAGGGCAAAACATTGTATGTTTTCAAGAAGGAGTTAGATATAGCTCTTGGGGCGAAAGAGGTCAAAGGATATGGGGGGAAAAGCAGGAACAGGTTACTGAGTTAGACGATCAGCCATGATCATAATGATTGGCGCAGCAGGCTCGAAGGGCTGAATGGCCTACTCCTGCTCCTATTTTCTATGTTTCTATGAGACTGTAGCTTCTGCTGCATCAGTTTAGTAAGCAGTTGAATTCCCCATTTTGAGATGCTTAAGGAGTGAGACAACAGATGCAGTTCTGCCTTTGCCCAATGATCAGATTACTACAAAGGTACATACTACATCAGTTGATACATTTACTTTTTAGATTCATAAAATCAGTAGGCGTATCCACTCCGCTTTTGGTATACTAAATGTAGTACAGCATCTTTTTGCTTGAAATTGTACTTAAATTCTTGAATCAGTCACAATCTGTCACCATTGAAGATATTCACTGGCATCTCAAATGCTGTTCACACTTCTCATTCCAGATGCACAATTATGAATTATCATTGTTAAGGTCGTGATGTGACAGCGTTATTCATTGCCAAAATTAAATTATGCAGAAGTAACAGTGAAAATACATCCTCCAACATCAAACGTAAACTTTCCATTGAAAGTCAAATACTTAGACTGCTGTGGGTAATGAGCAGAGATAATTAGCACTTCTCTGGAATGTATTATTTTAAAGAAAAGCAGTGATTACAGGAAGGCAGCTGATGAGTGTGTCTGAAGAGTTGATGCAGGAGATTATTGTTTGTTGTACAATTACACAAGGTGTGCTTCCCAACTACTCCAAGTATAAATGCACACAGCATCTGTTTCCAAATGCCTCAGGCACGTTAAGGGCTCTGGGTTGTTTTCTTAAATGCTTAAAATTATCATCTTAAAATGCTCACACAACATTTTTTTTATTGAGTCAGATCCCACATTTTTGCTTTTTTGATGTCAGAGCCTTCTTTGATTAAAATCAACAAAAAGTGCTAGCTCGACACATTTGTGCATTGTTTCTGATTTACTCAAGGATCAGATTGTCTTCATAGGCTTTTAAAAAAATTACATGAATATCCGGCTTGTTTCAAACTGGCTAACTCAAGCACTGAAGAAAATAAGAGGAGATATTCAAACTGTAGTGGAAAAAAAAATTCTGTGCTGACGTGCACTGTACTATACTGCATGTGCAGGTATGACCAAGGCCACTGATTTGCTATGAAAAGTGGACTAAATTATCCAACATAATCCCGACAATAATGGTAAGAATCCCATGTAATAAAACTAGAATTTAATGTATTCAGTCCATCACAAATCAGCATCCCAAATTATAAATAAACAGCATCATAAAATGCAATCCCCAAAATAATGACAAAAGTCACATGTTATGAAAACAAAATTTGACTTATTCAAGCACCACAAATCAGTGGCCCTGAGTATAAAGCCTGTCTAGTTCTGTATTACATTCTTCAGCAGAATTTTCCGCCCCTGGCAAATGGGCCCACAATTTCCTGCTACTGCCATTCCTCCGCCATGGTTCCACCTTCGGGCAGGATTGGGCAGGGGGTGATGGCTACCCTTCCGCAAGCAGCGGGTAGCCCATTAGACCAATTAAAGGGTCTATTAAGGCCACTCGGCAGACGTCAACTAGAATTTTCCAGTCCGCATGCAGGCTCCCCATTGAGGCTGAGACACAGCTGAGAGATGAAGGCAGTCTCCTGGCGGTAGACTGCGGATGAGGGGTTCTAACGAGGCAGCGCTCCATTCTGCTAGGAAACCAACACAGGCTTGCCCCTCCAAAATGATGGCCTAGTAGCCGGTAGTCTTCCTGAATTTAAAAATTCATAAAAGCTCTTCAGAGGGTGCCTCTTGAGGTGCCCTATCTCTCCTATCGACATCAGCAGTGCCCACCTCACACCTGGTGAGGAGGGGCGAGGGCAGGAAGGAGGATCTCCTCGTCGGTCTGCTCCTGGGCCTGGCCAAGGTGGCAATTCAAAGGTCCAGGCTACGTGCCATCGGGGGGTCCATCCTCCCTGATTGCCTGTCCCTCTTCTGAGGTTACGTTCGCGCCCGGGTGTCCCTGGAGAAGGAGCATGCGGTGTCCACCAGTACGCTTGAGGCCTTCCACGACCAGTGGGCACCGCAGGGACAGGAGTGCATCGTCGATGCCGAGAATGGCATTTTAATTTGGGTTTTGTTTTATTTATCTGCTTTTTTTCAATAAAGTTATTTTTATAAAATGTATATAAAGGGGGCCTGAGGAATAAAGGCCCCCTCGACATAAAATTAAAAAAAACTGTGCCCACCTCTGACTGTGAGGCTGCTGATCATTCAGTGCAGGAGGGCCTCCTATTGGCTTTCCATCCTCGGGAACCCGCCCGCCATCCTTAATTGGATGGTGAGCATGTACCCTGGCCACCAATTGGCCTGCTCATTAAAAGTCGCATCGGGCATCAGGCGCTGACAGGACGCAGGGTTGGGACATGGAAATGCACCTGACATCAGGTCCCATCCCCAGAATGACAATTCAGCCCTTTGGGGTTTCTTTTCATCTCCATTTTTCTTTATCTGTTACTGTGATGGAAACCCCACCTGCCAAGAATGAGGCTGCCAAGAATGAGGCATATTAATTTTGTCATATGGAAAATTAATTTTTAAACTCTTACTGGACTGAAATATGGCTGTACCTGCATTTTAAAAGGACAGTGGCTGGCAACATCTGCATTCTAAGAGACAGTTGCCTGGAGCAGACAATGGAACTGCTCCCTGATTCAATTAACCCAAATGGATTTTGATCACCTGACATTGAAGGTGTAAAATGCCAGCATTCCATTCCCCCACACTGAGGGTGTCTGCTAAGATGGACAATCCACAAACCGCAGGAGCGTTTGTTCCAAATAAGGGGTTAGTCACATGACTAACCTGCTGGCCAACCTGGAGTTTTGAATTGTGCTCACAAAACAGTTTGGGTCAGTCTGCAACTGAACTTGAAGAAAGAGAATCTCTCCCTGGCTCTCTCTCTCTCTCTCCCTCTCATGCAAAGACAGGGACCCACGGAAGAAACTAAGCCAAGACAGAAAACCATTGAAACAAGTTTGAAAGAGTGCACTGAGCCCCAATGAGATGGCAAGATTTAACTGCAATCAAAGATTTTATGTCAAACTCAAAAGACAGTAAATGAAATCCAGCTATTGCTTCAAACTTTTCCCCTTGATTCTTTCTCCTTTTCTGTCTCCATCTGCGTGTGTTTCTCGCGTATGCATACTAGCGTGGCCGGGTCATGTATTTTTAGTAGTTTTAACTGAATTAGAGTTTTAAGGTTGATAAACTTATGCCTTTCTTGTTTAAATCTAAGAAAACCTGTCTGGTTGATTTCTTTGCCATTACAATTGAGTGCAGTGAACAAGGATTCACTGAAGGGAAGCTAAAAGCACAGTGTTTTAAAAAATTAAAACCTGTTACAGTCAAACCAGGAAAAGGCTGAGAGGGAACCCTTAGACCCCTTTCTCACCTGGTCATAACAGTTACACACCCTCTTCCTCTCTGTTATTCCCATCTTTGTGTGGTATTCTCTGTTCTGTTATTCTCCTATTGTGTTGGTTTTTGTTATTTTCTACTGATGAGTGTTACTTTTCCCCTTTTCTCTATATTTCTCTCCCTATTTGTTTCTCACTGTTACTTTCCTTTTTTTTGTTTTGTTCTTTTCTATGCCCATCTTTCTCTCCTATTTTTGTTGTTTTGCTCTCCATTTTCCCTTTTCTCCATTTCTATCTACTCTTTCTGTTCTCTGCACTGTTATTATTATCTTTCTTTCTCCATTGCTCTGTCTGTCCATTGTTCCCTTTGCATTTCTCTGTAACTCCTCTCTGCATTTCTTTCTCTCTTTTATCCTGTTACTCATTTTCTTTCTTTGTGTTTCTCCTTCTATCTCAATTACTCGCTCACTAACTGAATTTCTTTTTGTTAGTCTCCCTTTTCTCTCTCTGCATTTCTCTTTATCTGTTTCTTTTCTCTGTTTCCCTCTGTGATTCCCCCCCTCTCCACTTTTTCTCTGTTACTCTTCTTAGTCTGAGTTCCAATTACTTTCCCTCTTTTTCTCTCGATCGCTATTATTTGTTTTCCATCGTGTTTCAGTTGCTTTTAGATTGCTCAGGATTCTCTCTGTTACTCATAATTTTCAGAACTATTCCACTGTATCTTTTCACTCCTTTAATTGGTGTCTTTTCCTCCAATGATCTATGAACTCCACACCATCATCGGTGTATCTATTTTATGAAACAATCCTGTTCTTAAGTTCACCATGCCCTGAAAGTGCAGATCAGTGCCCTGTTTAAATTATTTCTCCATTCCCTTCGAATTTGAACAGCTAATCTACAAGCAGTTCACGACTTAATAAGATTGAAAAGGTCAGGGCTACAGAACCATTAAGCAGCTTCGCATCAAAAACACCCTCAAGCTAGAAATCCCTGCAACTGCAGTATTCACAAATGTCTTGAGCCAACCCTGTAAGCCAATGGAAGCATGCACAACCATAATCCCTCTAATTCTCTTAGTAAGATAGAAAAAGTTGCCAAAACAAAATTTGATAATCAGACACCAGGGGCCGAATTTTCAATACAGGGTCAGGATCCAACGTCCGGATGAATTCCGGGATGCAACCCTGCACCTGAGCAATCTTCAAATGTTAATGCCCGAATTGGGCAGAAGTGAGCTCCTCGCCCAATTAGTGGCGCCGAGCATCTACAGGAGATCCTGGTGGGTATTTTTCAAAGTGGATTGAATTGTAAGTCATTGTTTTAGCAAGACTTAATTGTTTTTTTAATTATAATCTTCTGTAGTTCTAAATTTAAAGGGTTTTGTCATGGCAGGAGAGCTTGAAGCCGTGGTTTGCTCCTCTTGCTGCATGTGGGAATCCGGGAACATTTCCAGTCCCCGGGACCAGCATGTGTGCAGGAAGTGTATCCAGCTGCAGCTCCTGGAAGCTCGGGTTTCAGAGCTGGAACGGCGGCTGGAAACACTGTGGAGTATCCGCGAGTCTGAGAGCATTGTGGATAGCACGTATAGAGAGGTGGTCACACCACAGCTGAAGGGACTTGAGGAAGGAAAGGAATGGGTGACCACCAGGAAGTCCAAGAGAAACAGGCAGGTAGTTCAGGAGTCCCCTGGGATCCCACTTGTAAATCGGTATTCCATTTTGGAGGCTGATGAGGCTGGTTCCTCCAGGGAGTGCAGACAGAGCCAAGCTTCTGGCACCGCAAGCAGCCTGTCTGCACAGGAAGGGGGAAAGAGAGGAAGAGCAATAGTAATAGGGGATTCTATAGTCAGAGGAACAGATAGGCGCTACTGTGGCCGTCAACGTGACTCCAGGATTGTGTGTTGCCTCCCTGGTGCCAGGGTCCGGGATGTCACTGAACGGCTGCAGGGCATCCTGAAGGGGGAGGGTGATAAGGCAGAGGTCATGGTACATGTTGGTACCAATGACATAGGTAGAAAGAGGGATGAGGTCTTGCATCAAGAATTCAGGGAGTTAGGCAGTAGACTAAAAAGCAGGACCTCTCGGGTTGTTAGCTCTGGATTACTCCCAGTGCCACATGCTACCGAGTATAGAAATAGGAGAATAGCACAGATGAATGCGTGGCTTGAGTTGGTGCAGGAGGGAGGGTTTTAGATTCCTGAACCACTGGAACCGTTTCTGGGGAAGGTGGGACCTGTACAAGCGGGACAGTCTACATCTGAACCAGAGGGGGACTAACATCCTTGCTGGTGGGTTTACTAGTGCTGTTGGGAGGAGTTTAAACTAATTTGGCAGGGGGAGGGGACACAGACTCCTAGCAGAATAGGGACACAGCTAAACACAGGAAAGCAAACAAGTCAGAGGGAATACAGCGGAAGTAAGTTTCAAGGGAGTAAGACCAGGATGGAAGGCCTCTACTTTAATGCCAGGAGTATTGCAGGTAAAACGGATGAGTTAAGGACAATGATTGACACGTGGAATTGTGATATAGTAGCCATCATGGAGACATGATTGAGGGAGGGGCAGGATTGGCAGCTCAATATCCTGGGATATAGAATCTTCAGGCAAGACAGAGGAGGGGGTAAAAGAGGAGGGGGGATTGCAATATTAGTTAAGGAGTCAGTTACTGCAGTAAGGAGAGATGATATCTTGGAGGGGGCATCAAATTAAGCTTTATGGGTAGAGTTTAGGAATAAAAAAGGGACAGCCACATTGCTAGGTGTTTATTATAGACCCCCAGATAGTCAGAGGGAAATTGAGGAAAAATATGTGCACAATTTGCAGAGGTGTGTAAAAATAATAGGGTAATTATATTAGGTGATTTCAACTTTCCCAACATTAATTGGGACAGTCATCGTGTTAAGGGCTGAGATGGAATGGAGTTCTTAAAATGTATAGAGAACTTTTTAGCTCAATATGTAGAGGATCCAACAAGGGAGGGTGCAGTGTTGGTCCTAATTCTGGGGAATGAAGCCGGACAGGTGGTTGATGTGTTGGTGGGGGCGCATTTTGGTGATAGCGACCATAACATGGTACAATTTAAGCTTGTTATGGAGAAAGAAATAGACAAGTTGCAAAAAAGGTTTTGGATTGGGGGAGAGTGAATTTTAGTAAAATAAGGCAGAATCTGGCCAAGGTAGACTGGAAAGAGTTACTTGTTGGGAAATCTACAGAAGAGCAGTGGGGGGCATTCAAAAAGGAAATGGGGAGGGTACAGGCCCAACATGTTCCCTCTAGGGTAATAGGTAGGAGCAACAAGCCCAGAGAACCATGGATGACCAGAAACATTCAGGGTATGATGATAGCAAATACAAGGAGAGCAAATCAATGGAAGCATTAGTGGAGTACAGAATGTGTACGATGGAGCTTAAGAAAGCAATTAGGAGAGCAAAGAGGGGATATGAGAAAGCTCTGGCTGGTAAAAGTAGAGAAAATCCCAAGATATTCTATAAGTATATCAATGGGAAGAGGATAACTAGGGAAAGAGTAGGACCCATTAGGGACCAAGGGGGAAATTTGTGGGTGGAGCCAGAGGACATTGGTTGGGTGTTGAATGAATACTTCACATCTGTCTTCACCCAAGAGAATGAGGATGTAGATATGGAACTTAGAGAGAGAGAGAGACTGTGAGGTTCTTGACAAAATTGTCATAGGGAGTGACAAGGTATTGGAGGTTTTGGAAGGCTTAAAAGTGGACAAATCTCCAGGTCTGGAAGATTTGTGTCCCAGGATGCTGTGGGAGGCGAGGGTGGAGATTGCAGGGGCTCTGACCCTAATTTTTAATTCCTCTCTGGCCACAGGGGAGGTGCCAGAGGACTGGAGAACAGCTAATGTGGTCCCACTATTTAAGAAAGGTTGTAGAGATAAGCCAGGGAACTACAGACCAGTGAGTCTCACGTCAGTGGTCGGGAAACTATTGGAGAAAATTCTGAAGGAGAGAATCTATCTCCACTTGGAGAGGCAAAATTTGATTAGGAATAGTCAGCATGGCTTTGTCAGAGGGAGGTCATGCCTAACAAATTTGATTGAATTTTTTGAGCATGTGACCAGGTGTGTAGATGAGGGTAGTGCAGTTGATGTAGTTTACATGGATTTCAGCAAAGCTTTTGACAAGGTCCCACATGGGAGACTTATCAAGAAAGCAAATGCACATGGTATACAAGGTAACTTGATAAGGTGGATTCAAAATTGGCTTAGCTGTAGGAGACAGAGCGTGATGATAGACGGCTGTTTTAGTGACTGGAAGCCAGTGTCTAGTGGCGTACCACAGGGATCTGTGCTGGGTCCCCTATTGTTTGTCATTTATATAAACGACATAGATTACTATGTGGGGGGTAGGATCAGTAAGTTCGCGGATGACACAAAGATTGGCCGAGTGGTTAACAGTGAGGTGGAGTGTCTTAGGTTACAGGAAGATATAGACGGGATGGTCAAATGGGCAGAAAAGTGACAGATGGAATTTAACGCTGAAAAGTGTGAGGTGATACACTTTGGAAGGAGTAATGTGACACGGAAGTATTCAATGAATGGCCTGACACTGGGAAGTTCCGAGGAACAAAGGGACCTTGGCATGTTTGTCCATCGATCTCTGAAGGCAGAAGGGCGGTTAATAGGGTGATGAAAAAGGCATATGGGACACTTGCCTTTATCAATCGAGGCATAGATTACAAAAGCAGGGAGGTCATGTTGGAGTTGTACAGAACTTTGGTAAGGCCACAGCTGGAGTACTGTGTGCAATTCTGGTCGCCACATTATAGGAAGGATGTGATTGCATTGGAGGGGGTGCAGAGGCGATTCATTTAAGCTATGAAGAGAGGTTGGATAGCCTTGGGTTGTTTTCACTGGAGCAGAGAAGACTGAGGGATGACCTGATCGAGGTGTACAAGATTATGAGGGGCATAGACAGGGTGGATAGGGAGCAGCTGTTCCCCTTAGTTGAAGGGTCAGTTACGAGGGGTCACAAGTTTAAGGTGAGGGGCGGGAGGTTTAAGGGGGACTTGAGGAAGAACCTTTTTACCCAGAGGGTGGTGACGGTCTGGAATGCGCTGCCTGGGAGGGTGGTAGATGCAGGTTGCCTCACATCCTTTAAAAAGTACCTGGATGAGCACTTGGCACATCATAACATTCAAGGCTATGGGCCAAGTGCTGGCAAATGGGATTAGGTAGACAGGTCAGGTGTTTTAATGCATCGGTGCAGACTCGATGGGCTGAAGGGCCTCTTCTGCACTGTATTATTCTGTGATTCTGTGATTCTGAGATGGGAGCTGCCTGCAGAGCGTGGGTGGCAAAGGTAGGCAGTGGCCATGATGGTGCCTCCAGCTATCTTGATGATGAGAGTAGGTAGCTCCATGGAGGGCCTGTCGAATACAGACCCAGCGCAAAATCCCTGTGGGCCCAAAACATTTCATCATGCAACAAAGTTTGCCCCTGCCTGCTGTGAGCCAGACTGGTTGGGCTTGCCGGAAGCACAATAGAAAATTACAGTGTGAATAGCCACCCCTTAACTAGCTCCTGCATGAGCTTGATAGGCCCTTAATTGGAAATGAGCAGTTTTGCTGTTCCCTCCTCCATGCCCTCACATTGAAAACTGCGGACTGTCCCAGAGGCATTGGGTTTCTGGAGACGACATCCAAGACCAAGATTTTCAAATCGCGTCCGCACCGGGTCCCTTTGAAAATCCAGCCCCAGAAGTACAATGACAGAATAAAGAAGCTGGGAATGTTTATATTATGATAATGATGGCTCAGCAGACACCTTATACTAACATTCTAAAAACTATAGATAAACTGAACCCCAACAAATTATTTGACATACCCATAACTCTGTAACCAGAGATTCTAAGCATGCAGGTGAATGTATTCAGCATCCAGACTGCCTCAGGTCTCTTAAAACCCTACCCAAATCACCCCACCCACTCTCTTCTCCCTCCCAAAAATTTAGAGCTTATTATTGGATCGATCAGATACAAACATTTTATGACATTAGAGATAGGTCACCCTTGTTGCAACAGAAACAAAATCAATTCACATTTTAAAATCAGAGAAGCATTCCCATCTAAGTCCTAAAATGGTTGTACATTTTATTATACAAAAGGCGGCACTTTTCCAGAATTAGAAATTTAATTTAGAAAGATGCACATTTTGTATCTCAAATTGGACTAGGAGCAGAACCATCTTCTCTACAATTTTAAAGGATTTGTGAAACAATGGGGAAGGATCTGAATACAATGAAAAGGCTCTTATCTACATACCAACTCGATATAATGATAAAATATTCACATTAAATATGAACTTACAAACCATTTCCCTGATTAAAATACAAAATTAAATTGCTGGATGGCTTTTACTGTAGCCTTGTCTTCTTGGGACACACGAAGGAATGAACTAGACTTTTAGCAACACCGTGGAATTAAAAGTTTCTTCAAAAGCAAAAATCCATCATTTGTAAGACAAAGGAAGTGTTGGAATGGTCAGATTCTCTGCTGGAATTAACAGCAAGACACTTAAAAAGGTACAGAAGTTTGAATTTTAGTTTAGTGATACAGCACTGAAACAGGCCATTCAGCACACCGAGTTTGTGCCGACCATCAACCACCCATTTATACAAATCCTACACTAATTCCATATTCCTACCACATCCCCACCTGTCCCTATATTTCCCTCCCACCTACCTATACTAGGGGCAATTTATAATGGCCAATTTACCTATCAACCTGCAAGTCTTTGGCATGTGTGAGGAAACCGGAGCACCCGGAGAAAACCCATGCAGACACAGGGAGAACTTGCAAACTCCACACAGGCAGTACCCAGAATTGAACCCAGTTCCGATGAAGGGTCACTGACCCGAAACGTTAACTCTGCTTCTCTTTCCACAGATGCTGCCAGACCTGCTGAGTGGTTCCAGCATTTCATGTTTTTAAACCAGAATTGAACCCAGGTCGCTGGAGCTGTGAGGCTGCGGTGCTAACCACTGCGCCACTGTGCCGCACTGTCCATTTCACATGCCCATCCGGATATGCTGAATAATCTAGAAGATAGCTGATCCACAAACAAACAAACAAACTTGGAAGCATTGTGAACTGTGAAGAGGATAGTGTAGAACTTCAAAAAGACATAGACAAGTTGGCAGAATGGGCAGACAGGTGGCAGATGAAGTTCAATGCAGAGAAATGTAACGTGATTCATTTTGGTAGGAAGAACATGGAGAGACAATCTAAAATAAAGGGGACAATTCTAAAGGGGGTGCAGGAGCAGAGGGACCTGGGTGTATATGTGGTAGCAGGACAGGGGTGAAAGAGCGGTTAATAAAGTATTCAGTATCCTGGGCTTTATTAATAGGGGCATAGAGCACAAGAGCAAGGAAGTTATGTTGAACTTGTATAAGACACTAGTTCAGCTTCAGCTGGAGTACTGTGTCCAGTTCTGGGCGCCGCACTTTAGGAAAGATGTCAGGGCATTAGAGTACAGAAAAGATTCATGAAAATGGTTCTAGGGATGAAGAATTTCAGTTCTGAAGATAGATTGGAGAAGTTAGGACTGTTTTCCTTGGAGAAGAGAAGGCTGAAAAGTGATTTGATAGAGGTATTCAAAATCATGAGGGGTCTGGACAGAATAGGTAGAGAGAAACTGTTCCCACTCGTGAAAGGATCAAGAATAAGAAGGCACAGATTTAATGCATTTGGTAAGAGAAGCAAAAGTGACATGAGGAAAAACATTTTCACGCAGCGAGTGGTTAAGGTCTGGAATACAGTGCCCGAGAACTTGGTTAAGGCAGGTTCAATTGAAGCATTCAAAAGGGAATTTGACAGTTATATAAAAAGGATGAACATGCAGGGTTACGGGGAGAAGGCAGGGGAATGGAACTGAGGGAATTGCTCTTTCAGAGAGCCGGTGCAGACACGATGGGCGAATGGCCTCCTGCTGCATTATAACAATTCTGTAATTCTGTGATTCAGAGGACACAGACTCAAGCTCAGATGGTCAGATGCAGTTTTTGTAATAATGTTGTTACATTGCTTTATTTTGCTATATGCTGCTGCACTTTTGTACCAAAAGATTTTTGTACAGACCCCTAACTATAGCATGGAATTCTCTCCCTTCCAGAAGCAAGTTACCAATTGGGGATACAAACTGTGCTTGAAGTCTTCCCACAATAGTAAAGGAAGGATGGCGTCACAGTAGAGTAACATCAGTGTCACAGAAATGTACTCTTGATGGATTTCGGATTTTAACTCCGCAATAAAGGGAAATCTAATCCAAGCAGCATGATCCAACCCCATGTACAATAAAACAGATGTAGATTGGTTTCCAGTAAACCTCTGAGTCTGATCGATCATGTCAGGACACACTCCATAGCTAGCCTCTCAATATCAAAAAACAGCATTCCAGACAGTTGAGCAGGGTTAAAATAATTGGAGCATGACAGCACAGGCACAGAAAACATGAGAACAGACTGGATGTGCATCTTGGAGCAGGACTGATGCAGAGAGACTGAAAAAGAAAGGTAAAAGCAAAAATGTAGAAAAAAAGGGAACAAAAGCAGCAGCAGTAGTGAGTGTGAGCAAAGCCACTGTGATGGCGGGAGAACACTCAGGAAATAAGGAACAAGAAAATGCAGGGGGTTGGGAGTCTGTGACCAATCTGAGGGTTGGAAAATAAGAATCAGAGGAAGAGACAAAGCTGAGCTAGAATGGTAAGCCATGAGGTGTAGCATGAAACTCGTTTAGCATACAGAAGCGAGAGCTTGTGAGTAGCAAAAATGAGAGGCCACCGAGAGTGGAACACATCAAGGAAGAATGTTCCATAGATCTCTGAGGCTGGAGTGACTATGCTATAGAGATACAGGAAACCCAGTGCTGCAAGCGGACAATGAGAGCTTGGATATCGACTGAGAGGATAGACCTGCGGCGAAGCTGAGGAAGCCACTTTGAATCATACATGCGAACCACCTGTTACGGCCACATGGTGTGATGTGGGTGGTTCCCACCGTTCAACTCCCCACCTGACCACAGCAAGTATATTTGTATTAAGAGCTTAGCCCCTTTGTGTTTTATTTTTTCAAATAAACACGCAGTGACAGGTTTTACTGTAGGTTTTTTAAAAAGTCAATTGTTTACTGATCAATACGCCTTATCCTGAAATTGTCACAACCTCATTCACAAACATACACAAGAAACAAGAGGGAAAGAGATAGGTGGGTTTTTTGTGGGGAAGAAGTGTTACAGTAAAGCTGTTGAATTCTCGAGACTCGAAGTCCAGCTAGTTGCAGGCCTATGGTGATTGTAGATTTCTGTCTTGATTCTGTTGAAGTTCTGTTGAAGTTGGTGGGTCACTTCTAGGACATGCGCTTTCTGGAATGCCAGCAGTTACAAGCAGCTTCACCTTCTGGGTCAGTCTCTGTCACTTCTCACCTCCTGTTAGGAGACATTCCAGTTTCTTACCCAGGTTGATCGCACAATGGACCAGGACATGGCTACTTCACACTTCCTTGTTTCAGAAGAAGATATTCAATTCTGGAATGTTTCTATGATAGGAATGAAATGGGTTTCATTATCACCATTTGGCTTTGACGTTTGTCCTTTGTCTTTGTCAGAAGATTTGAATATACAAAAGGTTAATCCCTTTTGCTTCGGTGGCCAATTTAGACCATGTTCATTTTTTTAAAATAAAGGTTCATTTTTTTTAAAGACAAAGACTATTTTTTCATAACTCTTAAGACTTATTCCATGAATGTTGTATCATTGCACCTCTGATGTGCGTGACATCTCCCCCAAAAGAGAAAAAATGAAATTCCTTGGATTTCATGCTTGTGTTTTTTTTTGGATTTAGAAAGAGGGAAAAGAAACAGTAAGACCATTTATTGTAACATCACTTTACACATTCATTTCATTCACTCCTCAGACTTCCAGCCCCAAGTCTGATATCAATTTGATTTACACAGTGTTCTTTTACATTCTGGGTAGTGCATCGGCTAGGACATAGCCTTTTTCCGCTATGTGTGAAATTTTTAGGTTGAATGGTTGGAGCAGTAAACTCCATCGAAAAAGCCTGGCATTTTTTTTACTTTGAATTTTTCCAGGAAGGTGAATGGATTGTGATCTGTATAAATTTGGATCTCTTTGTGCCCATTATTAGCATAGACTTTGAAATGTTGAAGAGCTAAGAAGAGCCCTAATGCTTCCTTTTCTATAGTGGAGTATTTCTTTTGGTTTCTGTTCAGTTTTGTTGAAAAATAGCCAATTGGTCTTTCCAAACCTGAATCATTATCCTGGAGTAGGATGACGTTGAAATTCAGGATTGCTAATACCGAATCATTTGTTGGAATTGACTTCAACTTTTTGAATGCTAGCTGGCACAGCTCTGACCACACCAATTTTCATTTTTCTTTAACAGATCTGTCAGGGGAGCAGGTGAGGTGCTGAAATTGCAAACAAATGTGCGGTAGACCCCGCACATTCCTCGGAAGCGCATGATTTTCTTCTTGGTTTTTGGAATGGGGAAATCCACCAGGGCCTGTACTTTTGCTGTTCTTGGCAACACTTGACCATGGCCCATGATGTGGCCTAGGACAAGAGCAGCAGATGCATGGGAACACCACCTTCTGCAAGCTCCCCTTCAAACCACACGCCATCCTGACTTGGAACTATATTGCTCAGTTCCTTCACTGTTGCTGGGCCAAAATCCTGGAACTGCCTGCCAAACAGCACTGTGGGTGTACCTACCCGACATGGACTGCAGCGGTTCAAGAAGGCGGCTCACCACAACCTTCTCAAGGGCAATTAGGGATGGGCAATAAATGCTGTCCTAGCCAGCGACACCCACATCCCATGAATGAATAAAAAAAAAAGTTGGCCAGTAGATGAGCATTCTGTAGGCTTTAGAAGAGTGCCTGTAAATGATTTAAATTGTCTTTCCAGGTGTAACTGAAAACTTGCAGGTCGTCGACGTAAACAACAGTTATTTAGACCAGCTATCACTTGATTCATTAATATTTGGAATGTAGCTGGGGCATTTTTCATACCAAAGGGCATTACTTTGCACTGCAATAAGCCATTGGGGGTGACAAAGGCAGAGAATTCCTATGCCTGCTGGGCCATTGGTGCTTGCCAGTATCCTTTCAATAAGTCTATTTTGCTGATGCAGATGGAATTTCCTACCTGGTCCATGCAGTCTTCGATACGGGGGATTGGGTATGAATCTGTTTTTGTAACTGCATTTACCTTGCGGTAATCAATACAGAATAAAAGCAAAATACTGCAGATGCTGGAAATCTGAAATAAAAACTGAAAATACTGGATCATTACAGAGCCTGGTTGAACAATCAGGTTTGAGAACTAATAACATAGGAGAGCTCCGGCTCAATTTTTCAGCATATATTGGATTTGCTGGCAGACCTGAGCTAATGTATTTCGGTTCAGTCTATAGGCATTCTGTTTTATTGGTGGGGTCTCTCCTACCTCCACATGGTGCACTGTTAAAGGTGTGCAACCCATTTTGTCCCTGCAGACTTCCTTGAACTCCTTTAATAATGTGATTAGGTCCTGTGTCTGTTGTTCAGACAGATAATCCAGCATTGTCTCCAATCCCTCTAAAATTTTGGTGTTTTCCAGTTTAGCAGTCGGGGGTTCAACTTTAGAGTTTTCAGGGTTCCTGTCCTCGTCCAGTTCGTCCCCACTACTGCTCTCTTCTTCTGATCACTTTTACTGCCTGGCACACACTTACTGATCTGTCTAGTTCCCAGTTGTACTATCTTTTCAGCATGTTAATATGACACAGTCTTTGTTTTTTCCTTCTGTCAGGGGTATTAATGAGGTAGTTTACCTCATTCACCTTTTTTACTACACTATATAGGGCAGTATACGTGGCCTTTAAAGGTTCGCCCTGCAGGCGTAGCAACACCAGAATCTGGTCCCCTGGTTTAAACTCATGGACTGCAGCTTTCTTATCTGCCTGCCATTTCATTTTTTCTGAGAGGTTTTGAGGCATTCCTTTGTTACCACACAGGCCTGGGAAAGTCCCTCCCAGAAGGTGGTCATATAGTTTAGTATCAAGGTTTCCTCTCTTTGATCTAGGAACTTTTCCTTAATCAATTTTAGGGGGCCTCTCATCTCATGTCCAAAAATCAATTTGAAGGGAGTAAAGCCTGTGGATTCATGGGGTTGCAAATAGCAAGAAAATTACTCCTTTGTCCCAGTCATAGGGGTATTCGCTGCAATATGCTTGGAGAATAGTTTTTACAGTCTGATGGTACCGTTCCAGAGCCCCTTGTGATAGGGGGTGATACGCTGAAGATTTCAGCTGGTCAATACTGAGGCTCTGTATGACCTCCTGGAACATTCGGGACATGAAATTGGTTCCCTGATCAGACTGTATTTCTTTGGGAAGTCCATATCTGGTGAAGAACTGGGTCAACCCCTCGACTACGGCTTTGGTAGTAATTTTCCTCACGGGTATGGCTTCTGGGAATCTGGTGGCCATATACATGATAGTTAACAGGTGATGATGACCTGTCTTGGTTTTGGGTAGCGGTCCCATGCAATCGATTAGAACTCTACTGAAAGGTTCTTCAAAAGCAGGAATGGGGATCAGTGGCACAGGTTTATTGGTAGGTTGGAGTTTCCCAATAATTTGGCAGGTATGGCAGGTCTGGCACAATTTAACCACATCCTTGTGGAGCTGTGGTCAGTAGAAGTGTCAGCTAATTCAGGCTTGGGTCTTTCGATTACCCACATGCCCAGCCATAGGGATTTCATGGGCAATCTGCAGAATCTTTCTGTGATATCTAGGGGGGACCACAATTTGGTGAACTACTGTCCACTCCTCCTCTGCGGATCACTGTGGGGGTCTCTACATCCTCATTAAAATTTCATTTTTTAAATAGTAACACTCAGGCAGCTTCTCTGAATTTAGTTTAGAGATACAGCACTGAAACAGGCCCTTTGGCCCACCGAGTCTGTGCCGACCATCAACCACCCATTTATACTAATCCAACACTAATCCCATATTCCTACCACATCCCCACCTGTCCCTATATTTCCCTACCACCTACCTATACTAGGGGCAATTTATAATGGCCAATTTACCTACCAACCTGCAAGTCTTTTGGCTTGTGGGAGGAAACCGGAGCACCCGGAGGAAACCCACGCAGACACAGGGAGAACTTGCAAACTCCACACAGGCAGTACCCAGAATTGAACCCGGGTCGCTGGAGCTGTGAGGTTGCGGTGCTAACCACTGCGCCACTGTGCCGCCCCAAATTTCATATTGATATTTCATATTTCATTTGGACCAAGTTCTGCTGGAGGGCACAGAGTGTGAAGAATGGAGTTTGGTAAGTGAGGAAGTTCAGTAAGAAGGGAAACTATAAACTAATTAAGAAAAAATAAATTTAATTAAATTAACACAATAAAGATGGCAGGACAGGTGATGTGCCTTGGCTGTAGTATGTGGGAGCTCCTGGAAGCCACGACAATCCATAGCCACCAGGACTGTAGTAACTGACTGCAACCTAAGGAGCTTTGGCTCAGAGTCATTGAGCTGGAAGTTGAGCTGCACTGCGATACATCAGGGAGGGGGATAGTTACCTGGACATTTTGTTCCAGAAGGCAGTCACGCCCCATAGGATAGGGTCATTTGTTTTGGTCAGTGGTCAGGGACAAGAGGGTGTGACTGCGAGTCAGGCAGGTAAGGGGATCATGAAGGGGGAGTAGAGAAGCCACAGCCCTTGCAATTGAGCAACAAGTTCGAGGTTCTTGCAGCTTGTATGGACAGGAGTGAGATCTGTAGTGTGGATGAGCATACTGACCATGGCACCATGGTACAGAAAGCCGTTCAAGTGGTGGGAGCAAAAAGGAAAGTAGTGCTAGTAGGGGACAGTATAGCGAGGGGGATTGACAGTGTTCCAGCGAGAGTCCAGAAGGGTGTGTTGCTTGTCCGGGGCCAGGGTTCAGGACATCTGCTCAGGGCTGGAGAGGTACTTATAGTGGGAGGGGAAGGATCCAGTTGTCAAGGTCCATGTAGGTACCAATGACATAGGCAGGACAAGGAAAGAGGTTCTGCAGTCAGTATGAGGAGCGAGGCACAAAATTAAGAAGCAGAACCTCAAAGATAATAATCTCTGGATTATTACCTGAGCCACATGCAAATTGGAGTAGGGAAAATAAGATTAGAGAAATGAATGCGTGGCTCAAAGACTGCTGTGGTAGAAGTGGGTTTCAGTTCGTGGGGCTCTGGTACCAGTACTGGGGAAAGTGGGGGTGGACAGTTGGGACGGTCTACACCTGAACCGTGCTGGGACCAGTGTTCTGGTGAGCCACATAACTAGGGAAGTAGAGAGGGTTTTTAACTAAATAGTGGGGGCAAGGGATCAAATTTGGGAAGATGTGGTAAATCTAAGAGGAGAGACAAGGCAAGAGACAAAGGTATGATTATGGGAAAAGATAAACAGACCGTGACAGGAAGGGACAGTGAGTATAAATCGAAGAGTAAATCAACAGACAAGGTGAGAGGTTACAAAAATAATAAAAGGACAAAACTAAAGGCTCTGTATCTGAATGCACATAGCATTCGAAACAAAACAATGAACTGATAGCGCAAATAGAAATAAATAAGTACGATCTGATAACCATTACAGAGACATAGCTGCAGGATGACAGACTGGGACCTGAATATTGAAGGTACATGATATTTAGGAAGGACAGGAAGCTAAGAAAAGGTGGAGGGGTGGCTCTGTTAATTAATGAAGGTATTAGCACAATAGAGAGGGATGACCTAAGTTCAGAAAACCAGGATGTAGAAGCAGTTTGGGTCAAGATGGGAAATGATAAAGGAAAGAAGTCACTTGTGGGAGTGGTGTACAGGCCCCCTAACAGTAACCACGTGGTAGGACAAGATATAAAAGAAGAAATAATGGGCGCTTGTCAGAAAGGTACGGCGATAATCATGGGGGATTTTAATCGACACATAGACTGGAAAAATCACATGGGCAAAGGTAGCCTCGATGAGGAGTTCATAGAATGTTTTCAGGATAGTTTCTTAGAACAGCACGTTCTGTAGCCAACCAGAGAGCAGACTATACTAGACCTGGTATTGTGCAATGAGATAGGAGTAACTAATGACCTCATAGTGAAGGCACCTCGAAGTAGCAGCAATTATAATATGATTGAATTTTACATTCAGTTTGGGGACAGAAGAGTGGGTCTATGACTAGTATTTTAAACTTAAATAAGGGCAATTATGAGGGCATGAAAGCAGAGCTAGAAAAACTGAACTGGCAAATTAGGTTAAGGGAGAGGTTCATAGAGATGCAGTGGCAGACATTTAAGGGAATATTTCAGAATACACAGAATAGATACATTTCAACGAAAAAGAAAAATTCCAAGGGGAGGACCCACCATCCGTGGATAACTAAAAAAGTTAAAGGTAGTATCAAACTTAAAGAAAAAGCATATAATTGCCCAAAGATGGGTGGCAGGTCAGAAGATTGGCCAGAATATAATAAGCAGCAAAGAATGATGAAAAAAATTGATAAGGAGAGAAAAATTAGAGTATGAGAGGAAGCTAGCTAGAAATATGAAAAAGATAGTAAGAGTTTCTCTCGATATTTAAAAAAGGAAACAGTTATCAAAGTGAGTGTTGGTCCTATGGAAAGTGAGCCTGGGGAATTAATAAGGGAAAATAAGGAGATGGCAGATGAATTGAACAGGTATTTTGCATCTGTCTTCACCACAGAGGATACAAGTAACATCCCAGAAATAGCTGTAAATCAGGAAAGGGAAGGGAGGGATATTACAATCACCAGGGAAGTGGTACTGAGAAAATCGTTGGAGCTGCAGGATGACAAGTCTCCAGGTCCTGACGACCTTCATCCTAGGGTCTTAAAAGAAGTGGCTAGTGAGATTGTTGATGCGTTGGATTTAATTTTCTAAAATTCCCTAGATTCGGGGAAGGTTCCATTAGATTGGAAAATAGTGACTGTAACTCCTTTATTCAAAAAGGGAAGAAGACAGAAAGCAGAAAACTACAGGCGAGTCAGTTTAACATATCATAGGGAAAATGTTAGCAGCTATTATTAAAGACGTTATTGCAGGGCACTTAAAAATTCAAGGTAATCAGGCAGTCAAACTGATTTTATGAAAGGGAAATCATGTCTAACCAATTTATTGGAGTTCTTTGAAGAAGTAACATATGCTTTGGATAAAGGGGAACCAGTGGATATACTGTACTTAAGATTACCAGAAGGCATTTGATAAGATGCCACATCACAGGTTATTGTGGAAACTAAAAGCTCATGGTGTACGGGGTAACATATTGGCATGGATAGAAGATTGGCTCGCTAACAGGAAACAGAAAGTAGGCATAAATGAGTAATTTTCTGGTTGGCAAGATGTAACGAATGGTGTGCCACAGGGATCAGTGCCAGGGCCTCAACCTTGTACAATTTATATAAATTACTTGGATGAAGGGACTGAAGGTATGGTTGCTAAATTTGCTGATGACACAAAGATAAGTAGGAAACTAAGTTGTGAAGAGGACATAAGGAGGCTACAAAGGGATATAGATAGGTTAAGTGAGTGGGCAAATATCTGGCAAATGCGGTATAATGTGGGAAAATGTGAAATTGTCCATTTTGGCAGGAAGAATAAAAAAGAAGCATATTATCAAAATGGTGAGAGATTGCAGAGCTCTGAGATGCAGAGTGCATGAATCGCAAAACAATAGTGTGCAGGTACAGCAAGTTTTAGTTTTAGTTTTAGAGATACAGCACTGAAACAGGCCCTTCGGCCCACCGAGTCTGTGCCGACCATCAACCACCCATTTATACTAATCCTACACTAATTCCATATTCCTACCACATCCCCACCTGTCCCTATATTTCCCTACCACCTACCTATACTAGGGGCAATTGCTAATGGCCAATTTACCTATCACCCTGCAAGTCTTTGGTTTGTGGGAGGAAACCGGAGCACCCGGAGGAAACCCAAGCAGACACAGGGAGAACTTGCAAACTCCACACAGGCAGTACCCAGAATTGAACCTGGGTCGCTGGAGCTGTGAGGCTGCGGTGCTAACCACTGCGCCACTAATAGAATGTTATCATTTATTACGAGGGGAATTGAATACAAAAGTAGGGGGTTCTGCTTCAGTTATACAGGGCATAGGTGAGACCACATCTGGAGTATTGCGTACAGTACTGGTCTCCTTATTTAAGGAAGGATGTAAATACGTTGGAAGCATTTCAGAGAAGGTTGACTAGACTAATACCTGGAATGGGCAGGTTGTCTTATGAGGAAAGGTTGGACAGGCTAGGCTTGTATCCGCTGGAGTTTAGTAGAGTAGGAGGCGACTTGACTGAAACAAATAAGATTCTGAGGGGTCTTGACAGGGTGGATGTGAAAAGGATGCTTCCTCTTGTGGGAGAATCTAGAACTACAGGTCATTATTTAAAAATAAGGTGTTTCCCATTAAAGACAGAGATAAGGAGAATTTTTTTTCTCTGAGGGTTGTGAGTCTTTGGAACTCTCTTTCTCATAAGGCAGTGGAAGCAGAGTCTTTGAATATTTTTAAGGCAGAGGTAGATAGATTCTTGATAAACAAGGGGGTCAAAGGTTATTGGGGTAGGCGGGAATGTGGAGTTGAGATTACATTCAGATCAGCCATGATCTTATTGAATGGCGGAGCAGGCTCAAGGGGCCGAGCGGCCTAATCCTGCTCCTAATTTGTATGTTCGCAAGAGGCACAGGCAGGAGGTAAGCAATTGCCAACAGAGGTCAGTGAAGACCATACTTTCCTCCTCTCAATCCCTCTTCCTACGAAGTCCAGTAGCTAATGAACTGGAATAGATTATTCAGTCCTATCAATGCCATTCCCAACATTAAAAATGGATTGCAGTAGAAGTGGTACAACAGACATGGACAGCAATGAAAGGGTAAAGTGAACAGCAGTGTAAGATCAGGGTGGATCACAGTGGAACAGGTGTGGAATGGACGGCAGAAAAGGAAGGGATGATGGCACTGAAATAGGATCATGGTGATGAAAGAGGGGTTGGATCGCAGTGAAAGGGGGATGATTCTACAATCACAGAGGCAATGGATGGCAGTCAGATGCAACAGATGGCAATGAAGAATGGGATATATATGGCTTTGAAGGAGGAAATTGCAAACAAAGGATGGATGGTAATGAAAGGTGGGAGGGGGTGTGCCAGCTTGAACTGGGAAAGTGCTATAAGAATACCAGCTTAATTGGGTTAATGGGGGAAAATCATATTGAACTGAGGAAGGAGAAGGAGAAGAGTACCATTACGGACTGAGATGGTCTCTGTGGGAAATGGAAGAGGTAAAGCACCTGCGTGAATTTGACAGTGGGGGCTGGATATAGAAGGGTGACCATGAGGGTAACTTTAGGGAAAGTGATGGTCTGGTTGATTTGTTGAAAATAAAAATATTACTTGTTTATACTTTTTTAAGAATCAAAAATGTATTAATTGTGAAATATGAAAGTACTTAAAATTAACTAGAATGCATAATTTTAAGGTAAAAATTCTCAATTTTCTGAGGGATCATCTCCTGGACCCCCTAGAAAAACATCGCCAATGTTCTGTCTCCAATAATTGGATGTCCTCTCCAGATTTTCATGTGCTTGGTTTTATCCCCCTCTCTAATACAAGTAAAGGAGCATTTGTGTATAATTACAGCAAAGTCACAAAACCCATATAATTACTTCGCGTAACATGTCTGGTTTGAAGTTGAATTAAAGTCATAGAGTCAGGGAGTTATTATAACACAGAAGGGGGCCATTGGGCCCATCAAGACCATGCCAATTCTCTCTAGAATAATCCAGTCAGTCCCAATCCCCTGCTCTATCCCTGTAGCCCTGCAAAGTTTATTTCCCTCAAGTGCCCATTCAATTCCCTTTTGAAATCATTGATTGTCTCTGCTTCCACCACCCTCATGGGCAGTGAGTTCCAGGTATTGGAAGTTGTCAGCTTTTTGGGGTGCTGTCACTTTTTTGGAAATTGTAGGCCAATTTTTGCTAGCTTTGTAGGTTGGCATGTATGCTGATTTAACCCTGTCAGACTCCTTTATATTCAAGGAAAATTCTAACAGCTTATTTTGTCACCATGTTATCAGTCTATGGGATCAGTCTATATACTAGAGACCCAAAGTACGAGAGTGGATTAAGTCCAGGAGTGGAACTAAGGGACTAGAGGGTGCTAATCTGTGTTAAGTTAGAGATTGCTTATGGAAGTAAATTCCACTGCAGTAGGTGGTGAGATACAGTTGTAACTACAACTGGAGAAAGTTAGCAAAGTCTCACCTTCTCAAGGGCAATTAGGGATGGGCACTAAATGCTGGCCTAGCCAGCGACGCCCACATCCCATGAACGAATAAAAAAAAACTTTTGGATTATCTGCTATTATTTCGGCTATTATTTTGTGTGCTTGTTGACTAGTAAGCATTTAATAATACTAACTGCCAATGAGGCAGGTTAAGAGCATAACAATCTGCCAAATTGGTTACTTTGCTGTAAAAACAAAATACTGCAGATGTGAGAAATCTGAAATAAAAACAGAAAATGCTGGAAATACTCAGTAGGTCAGGCAGCATCTGTGGAGAGAGAAAGACAGAATTAACATTTCAGGCTGCTAATCTTTCATCAGAACTGTAAATAGTTGGAAATGTAACAGGTTTTAAGCAAGTAAAGTGGCAGGGAAGGAAAGGACAAAAGGGAAGGTCTGTGATAGGGTGGAAGGCAGGATAGATTAAATAGCAAAAGGGATGATGATGCAAAGCGAAAGAGGATGGCAATGGGACAAGTAAAGAAACAAATGATGGGTCGAGAGGAGGTGTTAATGGCAATAACAGAATCATTACCAACAACTACTGTTCAAAAAAATGGGAGCAGTGATTATGATCAGAAATTGTTGAACTCAATGTTGAGTGTGGAAGGCTGTAAGAGCCATATCAAAAGATGAGGGGCTATTCCTCAACCTTCTATTGAGCTTTCTTGGGACAGTGTTGAAAGCTGGGGGCAGAGAGGGATTAGGCATGGAATTATTTTTCTAATTTATACAGAGCACCATCTCCTGGTAAAAGTGCATTTTGTATTGGTTTGCCTGGAAAAGCAAGAATAGTAGTGAACATTTTACACAGTGTGCTTCAAATTTCCTTGAACGTCAGAGTATACTGGGGGCACATCTAGAATAGCTGGAGTTGGGCCAAGCAGATTTTGCAGTAACAGCCATGTGTACAGTGTCTCGCGAACTACCAAACTATCTACAACCTTCCTTTCTTATCCAAAATCCCTGAATATGTTGTCACTTCCCAAGTCTGTACCCAACTTTCCTACAACTCAATGTTCGAATTTTTTCCAATTAGGTTTCCATCCCTCCCAAAGGTCAGAAACAGCCTCAAAGTCATGAATTATATTTACTATGATTGTTTGTGCAGTGCATTGTCCCTCCTTAACCTCTCTGCAGCTTCCAACACGGTCAAACACATAATTCACCTCCAATGCCCCATCACCACTGTCCAGCTCAGTGGCACTGCCCTCAATTCGTTCCACTCTGGCCTATCCAATCCTCAGCATAGGTCACAAGAGCGCAAGAAATAGGAACTGGAGTAGGCCATTTGGCCTTTCGAGCCTTCTCTGTCATTCAACAAGATCATGGCTGACCTTCTACCTCAACTACATCTTCCCACACTATTCCCATATTCCTTAATCCCCTCAGTACCTGAAACTCTATCGACTTCTGTCTCGAATGTATTCAATGACTTAGCATCAACAGCTCTCTGGGGTAGATAATTCCAAAGATTCACAACCCTTCAAGTGAAGAAATTTCTCCTCATCTCAGTCCTAAATGGCCAACCCCTTATTCTGAGACTGTGACCCTGTGTTCTAAATTCCCCAGCCAGGGGAAAGACTTTCTCAGCATTGACCTTGTCAAGGACCTTAAGAATTTCATATGTTGCAGTTACAACACCTCTCATTCTTTTGAACTATGGGGAATATAGAGGTAGTCTACTCAATCTTTCCTTATAGGACATTATCTCAGCCAATTGCTCTCTTCCCACCCCTGCACTTTCCTAAGGCCTCCATCATCACAGGTGCGAGAACTCAGCCAATCTGATTCACTCCATATGATATCAAGAAATGGCTGAATGCACTGGACAGAGCAAAGGCTATGGCCCCAACAATATGCTACTCTAATGTTGAAAACTTGTGCTCCAGAACTAGCCAATCCCCCTAACCAAGCTGTTCCCAAATGTTCTCAGAAAATCCATCCAACAATGTGGAAAATTGCCCAGATATGTCCTGTCCACAAAAAGCAAGACCAACCAACCTGGCCAATTACCACATAACAGGTGTCATCTGTGGTTCAGTTGCCAACATTCTTAACTCTGAGTCACAAGGTTGTGGGTTCAAGTCCTACTCCAGAGACTTGAGCATAAAATCTAGACTGACACTCCAGTGCAGTACCGAGGGAGCCTGTTGGAGATGCCATCTTTTGGTTGAGACTTTAAACCGAGGCCCTAACCGCTTTCTAAAGTGGATGTAATAGATCCCATGGCACTATTTTGAAGCAGATCAGGGGAGTTATCCTTGGTGTCCTGTCCAATATTTATCCCTCAATCAACATCAAAAAAACAGAGTATCTGGTTAGTATCACATTACTGTGTGCAAATTAGCAGCCGCATTTCCTGCATAACAACAGTGATTACACTTCAATAAGTACTTCATTGGCTGTACAGCACTTAAATATGTTGTGAAAAGCATATATATATATATGTCTTTTTTCTTTTACATCTCAAATTTTAACAGCCTAATTAAAGTAAAAAAATTATTTGCAATATTAGCCTAATAAATGTATGAAAATTATGTACAATATTAGCACACACTTACTATCCTTGTATAATACTCATGTCTGTTATCTTAATGGAGCCTAGTTAAAATTTAACATTGGTCATAAAATAGCAGAAGAATCTCATAAAAACAGGTTAGTACAGCTGGCAGAAACCATGGACTGATTAAATAAATTAGGGCAACAGATCAATCTTGAAACATTTATTTTCTGTTTCAGTGGTTTCTACTGGTGTGTGCATTTCAGTCAACTGTATGTGAAACTTAAGAGTTGATACAATGCGCTCACAAAGCACTCCTTCACGTTCAGGATGCACATGGAACGAGTAAGCCCAAAAACCCAATTCATGGAGTGCAGCTTCAACAAGCTGCAACAACAATTATTTGAAGGTCTTGCACAGCATCTGTCATAGTCTATTTAGACCTCTTAGATTTAGGCAGTGCTACATAAATCAGTCAGACATTGAAATCATCAATCTTATTTACTCTATCCCTTTCTCAGCAATTGCCTTTATAAAATGGGTGCTGCTTGGATTATTTTCTCTGCTGTTTAGCAGTTACATTTCTTAAAGTATTATGAACGTATAGTATACAAAGTTCTGGTTTTTCCTGCTTTTCATAATGTACCTGCGTTATCTTTGTTGCACTATTTTCTGGCAACTGCATTTTTACTGACAAACTCCTTTTATAGCCAGATACCTTTCCGCAGCACTTTTACTGGTAGTTGCTGCTTCATTAGCAATATACAGCAAGAGGACCAAGAGAAGCAGCTTGAGGCAGAGAAAAAGAAATGGTTCAGAGTGATGCACATGCAGGTTTTTGATCACCGATTGACAAGACTATTATTTAACTCTAAACATGCACCTTCATGAAGAATTCTATGGTCTTGAGCACAATCTAGCGGCCCTGAAATAACATACTCTGCCTAATCATCAGCACTGTCTCTATCATTATAAATGCCTGTTAACTCACCATATGGTACATAAATATATGTCTACTGAAAATAAAATCTCCACCACACTACATTTAAAAACAGTGCAGTTTATTTCACTATTACTAGGCAGACTAACTAACAGATCAAATGACACACCATATAACTGACAGGTCAAATGACCACTGTGCCTATTGACACTACTGTGTCAGGGTGGGACTTGTAGCTAGATTTGCAATAAACAGTCTATTCCACAGCAAACAAAGTCCTTTTAGACAAAGCGCTACAGCAAACAATATATGTACTCAGCAAAGAAGCTATCTAAAAAGAGTCTCGAATAACTACAGCAAACAGAATTCATGATCAAAACTACAGCAAAGTCTATCGATAAAAGCACAGTAATTTTACCAGCAAAACGCAGTGAGTGGAGAATAGTTATATTATAAAATTATGTGCGTAAAATTAATTCCAATCTCTTACAGCAGTAATAATTGATTACCCAATCATCTCCATTATGGCTGGGAATAGTGGTATTGCTATAAACACATAACACAAATCGATAGTTTTTCCAGTCAAATGCAGTGAACGGAGCATAATTACATAATATAAATGATGTGCGTGAAATCAATCCCAGTCACATACAGCACTGCAGTCTTCAGGTGTGATTAATGGGGAACTAACCAATCCTCTCCATTCTGGCCAGGAAAAGTGATGTCACTATATACAGACTCAAATGACAGACTAATTCATAAGGCTGCGTTTGCTGACAATGCAACTACTAGGTGGCACAGTACTTGCACATGTGCAAATGCAGCCTCATGCACTGAAACGTCACTATGATGTTTTAGGCAGCTGCCAGGATTAAAGATGACGCTTCTCAATTTATCACAAAAAATTAAATTCAATCGCTCCAACTCCAACAATATCCCGCTTCTCTTCCCTGGCGCTACCTCTCACGCCTGTCTGCTCACCGCTCGCTCCCGGCCTTGCTGCTGCCTTCCTTCAGCCACTCACTCCCCGCATCAACCCCTCACGCCACCTGTCGGCCACTCGCTCCTGCTCGCTTCATTCACCGCATCAAACCCCACCTCCGTCGTCCACTTGCTCCCCCTCACCGCTTCATCCCCATCAGCTGCTCACTCCGCTCACCGCTTCTAACCGCACCCCCCCACCCCAAGGCCTTGCCGCTTCAACCTCCCCCCCCCGTTCCCTCCCACTTCCCCCCACAACTTCCTCCCGTTTCTCCTCCCCCCACCCGTGCTCCCCACGGAGGAAGCGGGAGAGAGAGAGAGAGTTGCAAAATAAGGATAGACAGGGAAGGGGAAGGAGACTGCAAGTGAGAGACTGGGGGAGAGGGGGAAGTGGGATGGAGCGGGGCGGGGGGGGGGAGAAATGGGAGGGAGCGGTGGGGGGGTGGGGAGAATGAAGCGGTGAGGCCTGGAGCGAGTGGCCAATGATGGGGGTGGGGTTTGAAGCGATGAGTGAAGCAAGCGGCTGATATGGATGAAGCGGCGAGGGGGAGCAAGTGGCCGGCAGCGGCTGGGAAAAGAAGCAGGGTGACATTCCAGTATACGATGACACTTTCGCGCACATGCACAAATTAGTCCTGGCAAGAATGTAGACTGCGCATGCGCAGCAACTTACTGACGTCAAGAGACCGTTCTGCACACATGCACAGCTGTGAGGGCTCTGGTGACGCCGGGGCACTGGACACATTGTCAGGAGTCACTTTGAATTCATAAACCAGGCAAACTGAGTAGCTGACAGTCTGACTGAATATCAGAAATGCCAGCTAACAGACTGACTGAAATGTCAAATGAAAGACTAACTAACTAAACGATATACAGACAGTCCGAATGACAAAGCAACTAATTAGCAGTCTTTTTTTATATATTTTATTTCCAAAATATACTTTATTCATAAAAATCTGTAAAAATTACATTCCCAAACAGTTTAAAACAGCATCAAGTCAAAAAATACAAACAGTGCAAAGGTGATCAGTTTCCTTCAATACAATCATGAGTTGCCTCACAACCCTTCCACTTCATTGTCATGCCATATACATTTTTACATTTACAGCACACAAAATTTTCCCGATACAGTTCAAGGGGTTTCCCATGGATCCAGCCCCTCAGTTCAGCTTGGTGGGGGGACCTTATACTGTGGTCTTTCCCCATTGAGCCTTTGCTGCGGCTGCCCCAAGCTTTAGTGCGTCCCTCAGCACGTAGTCCTGGACCTTGGAATGTGCCAGTCTGCAACATTCGGTCGTGGACAACTCTTTGCGCTGGAAGACCAGCATGTTTCGGGCAGAACAAAGGGCACCTTTCACCGAATTGATAGTCCTCCAGCAGCAGTTGATGTTTGTCTCGGTGTGCGTCCCTGGGAACAGCCCATAGAGCACAGACTCCTGTGTTACAGAGCTGCTTGGGATGAACCTCGACAAAAACCACTGCATCTCTTTCCACACCTGCTTTGCAAAGACACATTCCAGGAGGAGGTGGGCGACCGTCTCTTCCCCACCACAGCCACCGCGGGGGCATTGCGCGGAGGGGGCGAGACTTCGGGCGTGCATGAAGGATCTGACGGGGAGGGCCCTTCTCACCGCCAGCCAAGCTACAAATTGGTGCTTGTTTGAAAGTTCTGGTGATGAGGTAATCCGCCAAATGACTTTGGCGGTCTGCTCGGGGAACCATCCGACAGGATCCCCCGTCTCCTTTTCCAGTAGGGCCTTGAGGATGTTCCGTGCAGACCACTGCCTGATGGATCGGTGGTCGTAGGTGTTTTCCCGCAGAAACTGCTCCATGAAGGATAGGTGGTACGGCACGGTCCAACTGCATGGAGCGTTCCGCGGCAATGTGACCAGGCCCATCCTTCGCAACACCAGGGACAGATAGAACCTCAGCACGTAGTGACACTTGGAGTTTGCGTCCTGGAGATCTACACACAGCTTGATGCAGCCGCACACGAAGGTGGTCATCAGGATGAGGGCCACGTTGGGTACATTTTTCCCGCCCATGTCCAGAGATTTGAACATCGTGTCCCTCCGGACCCGGTCCATTTTAGATCCCCAGATGAAGCGGAAAATGGCTCGGGTGACTGCCACAGCGCAGGAGTGGGGTATGGGCCAGACCTGCGCCACGTACAGCAACAACGTGAGCGCCTCGCACCTGATGACCAGGTTCTTACCCACAATAGAGAGAGATCGCTGCCCCCACATGCCCAACTTTTGTCGTACCTTGGCTACTCGCTCCTCCCAGGTTTTGGTGCACGCCCCGGCCCTTTCGAACCATATCCCCAGCACCTTCAGGTAGTCTGACCTGACGGTGAAGGGGACAAAGGATCGGTCAGCCCAGTTCTCAAAGAACATGGCCTCACTCTTGCCGTGGTTAACTTTGGCTCTCGAGGCCAGTTCGAACTGGTCGCAGATGCTCATCAGTCTGTGCACGGACAGCGGATCTGAGCAGAAGACAGCGACGTCATCCATGTACAGGGAGGTTTTAACCTGAGTGCCTCCGCTGCCTGGGATTGTCACCCCTCTTATGCTCACATCCTTCCTAATAGACTCAGCAAAGGGTTCAATACAGCAAACAAACAAGACCGGGGAGAGAGGACAGCCCTGTCTGACTCCAGATTTGATCGGGAAACTTTCCGATTCCCACCCGTTGATTGAGGCTGCGCTACTGATGTTTGTGTAGAGCAGTTGGATCCAATTGCAGATTCCCTCCCCAAACCCCATTTTGGAAAGCACGTCCATCATGTAGGTGTGCGATATCCTGTCAAAAGCCTTCTCCGATCCAGGCTGATGAGGCAAGTGTCCACCCTCCTGTCCCATACATAGGCGATCGTATCCCTGAGTAGCGTGAGACTATCAGAGATCTTCCTGCCGGATACAGTACAGGTCTGATCAGGGTGAATCACCAACTCCAGAGCAGACTTGACTCACTGGCTATGACTTTGGACAGAATCTTGTAGTCAACATTAAGCAGGGAGATGGGCCTCCAATTTCTGATTTCTGCCCTCTCCCCCTTCCGCTTGTAAATGAGGGTGATGATGCCTTTCCTCATGGATTCTGACATGCTGCCGGCCAGGAGCATACTCTCGTATACTTCCAGCAGGTCCGGGCCGACTCAGTCCCACAGGGCCGTGTACAACTCGACCGGTAAGCCGTCGCTCCCGGGAGTTTTACTCATCTCGAAGGACTCGACGGCCTTTGTCAGTTCGTCCAGAATTAGCGGCTTGTCCAAACTCTCCCTCCTGCTGTCATCTAAGACCTCTGTGATAGATGACAGGAAGGACTGGGAGGCTCTGCTGTCTGTGGGCTTCACGTCATACAGCCCAGCATAAAAGGATTTGCTGATCCTTAGTATGTCGTACTGCGAAGACGTTACCGAGCCATCTTCTTCCTTCAGGCTGCTGATAACAGAGCTCTCTCTGTGTACCTTTTGGAAGAAGTAACGCGAGCACGTCTCATCCTGCTCGATGGAGCGGACTCTGGACCGGAATATGATCTTGGAGGCCTCCTTGGCAAAGAGCGAGGCCTGCTGGCTCTTCACCTCTTGGAGGTCCTCTTTGACCTCGACCCCCATTGACTGCAACCGGAGTAAATTTTGCATAATTTTCTGGAGTCGGGACATTTCCCTCTGTCTCTCTCTCGCCCTCTGAACACCTTTGTGGATGAAGAACCTCTTGATGTTCTCCTTGATCGCTTCCCACCAGTGAACTGGAGACTCAAAGAGGGGTTTCACAGTCCTCCAACCTTTGTAATCCCTTTTGAGTTCCTCAACGTTCTCTGGGGTCAGCAGTGTAGCATTGAGCTACCACATCCCTCTGCCAACCCGCTGGTCGTCCTGTAAGTGACAGTCGGCCAGTAAGAGGCAGTGGTCGGAGAAGAACACCGGCTTGACGTCGGTGGATCCGACTGTGACAGCACGGGACACAAACAGGAAGTCAATCCTGGAACGGGCAGACCCGTCCGATCTTGACCATGTGTATCTGCGCTGCACTCCGTCTGCAGATTTGCTGAAGACGTCGTGCAGTTTGGCATCTTTAACTGTTTCCATTAGGAATCTGGACATAGCGTCCAGTTTGCTGTCGTCACTGCCAGATCGTCCAGCCACATCGATGATGCAGTTGAAGTCACCGCCTAGGATGACTGGCCTGGACGTCGCCAGCAGCAGTGGGAGCTGCTGGAAGACGGTCAGCCGCTCGCTGTGTTGTACCGGGGCGTACACGTTGATCAACCGGAGCGGAGCGTTGTTGTACATCACGTCTGCTACGAGGAGGCGACCGCCCACCACCTCCTTAACTTCGGAGATGGTGAAGTTACCTCCCCGCTGCAGAATACCCAGGCCGGAGGAACGGCAATCATTACCCCCTGACCAGATCGATGGCCCATGGGACCACCATCGCGACCACTGAGGTGTGGTATTCCACACTCCTGCAGTAGGTCAGCTTTGACCTTGGCAAGGTAATCCAAGGTTGAAACACATCGCGTAGTAGATTTAATGCTACGCACATTAATGGAAGCAATTCTTACACCCATTTTTAAAAAGTTATTTGTTGCTTCCCATACCATTTGTCCTCGCTAGTCCCAGCCCTTTGGGATGTTCCTGCATACCCATCGTGTGCGCAAGCAGTTTCACGTTGGTTGGGCTCAGAAACCCCTCCTGCTTTTTCATGCAGTGTTTGTTCCGCTCGGGTGACATTGGGGGGGTCTTGTAGGCAGAGAGGATTGGGTTGTCCTCAGCTGCTTCCATCTGTTCCTCCTCGAAAACATCACTGCTCCCGGTCTCCCGGAGCTCAGGTGCGCCAGACGTGTCTTTGCTCCCGGTGTCCCAGAGCTGAGATGCGTTGGCCACGTCGTTACGTGTGGCACATTGGGGTTGGGGCACGCCAGGCCCATCACAGCTTCCAGTGCCCGGGGGCTGGGATGCTTTATCATCCATCTCGGAGTTCTGCCGCCTCTTTTGAAGGGGCTGTCGTTCCAGCATTCCCCCGTCCAGTGAAGAGGAGTTGTTGCAGTCTGATTCAGAAGATAGCCTCCTCTTGCCACCGGTTTGGGTAGTGGCCTGTTCCGCTTTGGGGTGTTTTTTCTTTGTGGTTTTCCTCTGGACCACTTGCCACTGACCTGTTTGTCCATCTGCTGCCTCCTCCTCCATTGATTCTGTCTGTGGAGGAGGGGTTTCCAGGCGCTAGGTAGGTGCTGGGTCGCTGGTTTCAGCTGCCTCCCCTTCCTTCTCAGGTTGAAGTTCCTCACTGCGGAGAAGGTTGCTGGTCTCCTTTCGAACACCGACGCCTTCGTCGAACCTTCTCCCAGCCTTTCCTTGGACCTTGCCGCCTGAGCATAACTGAGGCAGCGTTTGGGGCAGGTTTTGTAGAGATGGCCTGCCGCACCGCACAAGTTGCAACACTTAGTCTGCTTACAGTCCTTGGTCTGATGGCCTTCCTCCTTGCAGTTCTTGCAAACAACCGTGCTGCAGTTGGCTGCCATGTGACCAGATTTGCCACAAGTGCGGCAAACTCTGGGCTGCCCATCGTAGACCAAGAAGCCTCGACTTCCCCCGATAGCAAAGCTGGAGGGAGGGTGGATGATGGCTCCACTGGGATCTACCTTCAAGGTCACCTTGACCTGCCGTTTGCTGGTCCAAATCCCAAAGGGGTCCTTGACATCAGTGCTGCTGCCGGCCACCTTGACGTACCTGGCGAGAAAGGTGAGTACATCCACCACCGAAACATGGGGGTTGTAGAGGTGAATCGTCACCACCCGGTCCCGTTGTGACGGAAGCGTGAAGAGCGGCTCCGCTGTGAGGATCGACAGTGGCGCCCGGTCCCCTTTCTCCTTGAACGCCTTCAGGAACTTGATGCATCCCGCCACGTTCCGGAACGTCACGTCGAAGTATCCAATGCTGGCGAAATCCTGCAGGCAGAAGACGTCCGTCGCTTGAAATCCGCAGCAATCAAAGAGAATTTTCTTGATGAAGAAGGTGCGATCGACCGGTGCATTTCCTTCCTTGTCCTTCACGACCAGCCGAACGGTGTTGCGCACTCCCTGGCCCGAAGCTCGAAAATTGGTTTTAGCCATTTTACTCAAAGCTTCCCCAGGATCAAAAGGCAATGATCATGGTCTCTTCCCAATCAAATAAACACTGATAAGAACAGATACTACACTTGATCTTAGCCAAAAGGCCGAGAAGCAATTTTTTTTTTTTTTATTTCCAAAATATACTTTATTCATAAAAATCTGTAAAAATTACATTGCCAAACAGTTTCCAAACAGCACGAAAAAATACAAACATTGCAAAAGAGATCAGTTTCTTTCAATAATGTCATGAGTTTCTTCCCAACCCTTCCGTTTCACAATTGTCATGTCAATTACAGTTTTACATTTACAGCAATTGAGAATATTAACGATACAGTTCGAGGGGTTTCCCATGGTTCCAGCCCCTCAGTCCAGCTTGGTGGGGGAACCTTACACTGTGGTCTTTCCCCATTGAGCCTTTGCTGCGGCTGCCCCAAGCTTTAGTGCGTCCCTCAGCACGTAGTCCTGGACCTTGGAATGTGCCAGTCTGCAACATTCGGTGGTGGACAACTCTTTGCGCTGGAAGACCAGCAAGTTTCGGGCAGACCAATGGGCGTCTTTCACCGAATTGATAGTCCTCCAGCAGCAGTTGATGTTTGTCTCGGTGTGCGTCCCTGGGAACAGCCCGTAGAGCACAGACTCCTGTGTTACAGAGCTGCTTGGGATGAACCTTGACAAAAACCACTGCATCTCTTTCCACACCTGCTTTGCAAAGGCACATTCCAGGAGGAGGTGGGCGACCGTCTCTTCCCCACCACAGCCAACGCGGGGGCACTGTGCGGAGGAGGCGAGACTTCGGGTGTGCATGAAGGATCTGACGGGGAGGGCCCTTCTCACCACCAGCCAAGCTACGTCTTGGTGCTTGTTTGAAAGTTCTGGTGATGAGGCATTCCGCCAAATGACTTTGACGGTCTGCTCGGGGAACCATCCGACAGGATCCACCGTTTCCTTTTCCCGTAGGGCCTTGAGGACATTCCGTGCAGACCACTGCCTGATGGACCGGTGGTCAAAGGTGTTTCTCCGCAGAAACTGCTCCACGAAGGATAGGTGGTACGGCGCCGCCCAACTGCATGGTGCGTTCCGCGGCAATGTGACCAGGCCCATCCTTCGCAACACCGGGGACAGACAGAACCTCAGCACGTAGTGACACTTGGAGTTTGCGTACTGGGGATCTACACATAGCTTGATGCAGCCGCACACGAAGGTGGTCATCAGGATGAGGGCCACGTTGGGTACATTTTTCCCGCCCATGTCCAGAGATTTGAACATCGTGTCCCTCCGGACCCGGTCCATTTTAGATCCCCAGACGAAGCGGAAAATGGCTCGGGTGACTGCCACGGCGCAGGAGTGGGGTATGGGCCAGACCTGCGCCACGTAGAGCAACAACGTGAGCGCCTCGCACCTGATGACCAGGTTCTTACCCACAATGGAGAGAGATCGCTGCCCCCACATGCCGAACTTTTGTCGTACCTTGGCTACTCGCTCCTCCCATGTTTTGGTGCACGCCCCGGCACTTCCGAACCATATCCCCAGCACCTTCAGGTAATCTGACCTGACGGTGAAGGGGACAAAGGATCGGTCAGCCCAGTTCCCAAAGAACATGGCCTCGCTCTTGCCGTGGTTAACTTTGGCTCCCGAGGCCAGTTCGAACTGGTCGCAGATGCTCATCAGTCTGCGCACGGACAGCGGATCCGAGCAGAAGACGGCGACGTCATCCATGTACAGGGAGGTTTTGACCTGAGTGCCTCCGCTGCCTGGGATTGTCACCCCTCTTATGCTCGCATCCTTCCTAATAGACTCAGCAAAGGGTTCAATACAGCAAACAAACAAGACCGGGGACAGAGGACAGCCCTGTCTGACTCCAGATTTGATCGGGAAACTTTCAGATTCCCACCCGTTGATTGACACTGCGCTACTGATGTTTGTGTAGAGCAGTTGGATCCAATTGCAGATTCCCTCCCCAAACCCCATTTTGGAAAGCACGTCCATCATGTAGGTGTGCGATATCCTGTCAAAAGCCTTCTCCTGGTCCAGACTGATGAGGCAGGTGTCCACCCTCCTGTCCCGTACGTAGGCGATCGTATCCCTGAGTAGCGCGAGACTATCAGAGATCTTCCTGCCGGGTACAGTACAGGTCTGATCGGGGTGAATCACCAACTCCAGAGCAGACTTGACTCGACTGGCTATGACTTTGGACAGAATCTTGTAATCAACATTAAGCAGTGAGATGGGCCGCCAATTTCTGATTTCTGCCCTCTCCCCCTTCTGCTTGTAAATGAGGGTGATGATGCCTCTTCTCATGGATTCTGACATGCTGCCGGCCAGGAGCATACTCTCGTATACTTCCAGCAGGTCCGGGCCGACCCAGTCCCACAGCGACGAGTACAACTCGACCGGTAAGCCGTCGCTCCCGGGAGTTTTACTCGTCTCGAAAGACTCGACGGCCTTTGTCAGCTCGTCCAGAATTAGCGGCTTGTCCAGTCTCTCCCTCCTGCTGTCATCTAGGACCTCTGTGATAGATGACAGGAAGGACTGGGAGGCTCTGCTGTCTGTGGGCTTCGCGTCATACAGCCCAGCATAAAAGGATTTGCTGATCCTTAGTATGTCGGACTGCGAAGACGTTACCGAGCCATCTTCTTCCTTCAGGCTGCTGATAACAGAGCTCTCTGTGTGTACCTTTTGGAAGAAGTAACGCGAGCACGTCTCATCCTGCTCGATGGAGCGGACTCTGGACCGGAAGATGATCTTGGAGGCCTCCTTGGCAAAGAGCGAGGTCTGCTGGCTCTGCACCTCTTGGAGGTCCTCCTTGACCTCGACCCCCATTGACTGCAACCGGAGTAGATTTTGCATAATTTTCTGGAGTCGGGACCGTTCCCTCTGTCTCTCTCTCGCCTTCTGAACACCTTTGTGGATGAAGAACCTCTTGATGTTCTCCTTTATCGCTTCCCACCAGTGAACTGGAGACTCAAAGAGGGGTTTCACGGTCCTCCAACCTTTGTAATCCCTTTTGAGTTCCTCAACGTTCTCTGGGGTCAGCAGTGTCGCATTGAGCTTCCACGTCCCTCTGCCAACCCGCTGGTCGTCCTGTAAGTGACAGTCGGCCAGTAAGAGGCAGTGGTCGGAGAAGAACACTGGCTTGACGTCGGTGGATCCGACCGTGACAGCACGGGACACAAACAGGAAGTCAATCCTGGAACGGGCAGACCCGTCCGATCTTGACCATGTGTATCTGCGCTGCGCTCCGTCTGCAGGTTTGCTGAAGACGTCGTGCAGTTTGGCATCCTTAACTGTTTCTATTAGGATACTGGACATAGCGTCCAGTTTGCTGTCGTCACTGCCGGATCGTCCAGCCGCATCGATGATGCAGTTGAAGTCACCGCCTAGGATGACCGGCCTGGACGTCGCCAGCAGCAGTGGGAGCTGCTGGAAGACGGTCAGCCGCTCGCTGCGTTGTACCGGGGCGTACACGTTGATCAACCGGAGCGGAGCGTTGTTGTACATCACGTCTGCTACGAGGAGGCGGCCGCCCACCACCTCCTTAACTTCGGAGATGGTGAAGTTACCTCCCCGCAGCAGAATACCCAGGCCGGAGGAACGGCAGTCATTACCCCCCGACCAGATCGATGGCCCGTGGGACCACCATCGCGACCACTGCCTGTAGGTGCTGAGGTGTGGTATTCCACACTCCTGCAGAAATAGTAGGTCAGCTTTGACCTTGGCAAGGTAATCCAAGGTTGAAACACATCGCATAGTAGATTTAATGCTACGCACATTAATGGAAGCAATTCTTACACCCATTTTTTACTAAAAATTAGTTGTTGCTTCCCATACCATTTGTCCTCGCTAGTCCCAGTCCTTCCCCTTCGGGATGTTCCTGCATACCCATCGTATGCGCAAGCAGTTTCACGTTGGTTGGGCTCAGAAACCCCTCCTGATTTTTCATGCAGGGTTTGTGCCGCTCGGGTGACATCGGGGGGGTCTTGTAGGCAGAGAGGATTGGGTTGTCCTCAGCTGCTTCCATCTGTTCCTCCTCGAAAACATCACAGCTCCCGGTCTCCCGGAGCTCAGGTGCGCCAGACGTGTCTTTGCTCCCGGTGTCCCGGAGCTGAGATGCGTTGGCCACGTCGTTACGTGTGGGGAATTGGGGTTGGGGCACGCCGGGCCCATCACAGCTTCCAGTGCCCGGGGGCTGGGATGCTTTATCATCCATCTCGGAGTTCTGCCGCCTCTTTTGAAGGGGCTGTCGTTCCAGCATTTCCCCGTCCAGTGAAGAGGAGTTGTTGCAGTCTGATTCAGAAGAGAGCCTCCTCTTGCCACTGGTTTGGGTGGTGGCTTTGGGATGTTTTTTCTTTGTGGTTTTCCTCTGGACCACTTGCCACTGACCTGTTTGTCCATCTGCTGCCTCCTCCTCCATTGATTCTGTCTGTGTAGGAGGGGTTTCCGGGCGCTGGGTAGGTGCTGGGTCGTTGGTTTCAGCTGCCTCCCCTTCTTTTTCAGGTTGAAGTTCCTCACTGCGAAGAAGGTTGCTGGTCTCCTTTCGAACAGCGGACGCCTTCGTCGAACCTTCTCCCGGCCTTTCCTTGGACCTTGCCGCCTGAGCATAGCTGAGGCAACGTTTGGGGCAGGTCTTGTAGAGATGGCCTGCCGCACCGCACAAGTTGCAACACTTAGTCTGCTTACAGTCCTTGGTCTGATGGCCTTCCTCCTTGCAGTTCTTGCAAACAACCGTGCTGCAGTTGGCTGCCATGTGACCAGATTTGCCACAGGTGCGGCAAACTCTGGGCTGCCCAGCGTAGACCAAAAAGCCTCGACTTCCCCCGATAGCGAAGCTGGAGGGAGGGTGGATGATGGCTCCACTGGGATCTACCTTCAAGGTCACCTTGACCTGCCGCTTGCTGGTCCAGATCCCAAAGGGGTCCTTGACATCAGTGCTGCTGCCGGCCACCTCGACGTACCTGGCGAGAAAGGTGAGTACATCCACCACCGGAACATGGGGGTTGTAGAGGTGAATCGTCACCACCCGGTCCCGTTGTGACGGAAGCGTGAAGAGCGGCTCCGCTGTGAGGATCGACAGTGGCGCCCGGTCCCCTTTCTCCTTGAACGCCTTCAGGAACTTGATGCATCCCGCCACGCTCCGGAACGTCACGTCGAAGTATCCACTGCTGGGGAAATCCTGCAGGCAGAAGACGTCCGTCGCTTGAAATCCACAGCAATCGAAGAGAATTTTCTTGATGAAGAAGGTGCAATCGACCAGTGCATCTCCTTCCTTGTCCTTCACGACCACCCGAACGGTGTTGCGCACTCCCTGGCCCGAAGCTCGAAAATTGGTTATAGCCATTTTACTCAAAGCTTCCCCAGGATCAAAAGGCAATGATCATGGTCTCTTCTCAATCAAATAAGCACTGATAAGAACAGATACTACACTTGATCTTAGCCAAAAGGCCGAGAAGCAATCAGTCAAATACAGACCAGACAGCTGAAGCAAATTATCAACCAACAAAGCAGCAAATAAACCTACCCATGAACTAACCACATCTTAGTCACATGCCCAACCAAAGAGTAAACATGAAATGACTGACTGGCTGCCTCAAAAGCCAAATGATTGATCAAGTGATTTACAGGCTACTTGATGAAATCAATGACGGGCTGAATGAAAAACCAACTGAATAATAGAATGACTAAATAAGCAAACAACCAAATGCCAGACCAAATACCAGATGGAATTAATGACAGAATGCTTTACCGGTAAACGACAGACTGATAATAAAACATCAAAAGAATGACTGACAAACAGTAGTCAAACCAACCCACGAATTGACAGATGAAGCAAATGACAGTCAATCAGATAACTGACATCACTGAGTGAAACACCAACCAATCAAGTGCCTCCCAGGTTGACTGAATGAACGATGGGATAAGAAATTGAATTAGCGATGGATTAACAATTCAAATGAATAACGAGCAAAGATATCTTCCCTCTTTTCCTCCTTCAGCCCTGAGTCATTCCTCATTTTTTTTTATTTCCAAAATATACTTTATTCATAAAAATCTGTAAAAATTACATTGCCAAACAGTTTCCAAACAGCACCAAAAAATACAAACATTGCAAGGGAGATCAGTTTCCTTCAATACTGTCATGAGTTTCTTCCCAACCTTTCCGTTTCACAATTGTCATGTCAATTACAGTTTTACATTTACAGCAGTTGCTGTAACTCATGACATTATTGAAAGAAACTGATCTCTTTTGCAATGTTTGTATTTTTTCGTGCTGTTTGGAAACTGTTTGGCAATGTAATTTTTACAGATTTTTATGAATAAAGTATATTTTGGAAAAAAAAAATTTACAGCAGTTGAGAATATTAACGATACAGTTCGAGGGGTTTCCCATGGATCCAGCCCCTCAGTTCAGCTTGGTGGGGGAACCTTACACTGTGGTCTTTCCCCATTGAGCCTTTGCTGCGGCTGCCCCAAGCTTTAGTGCCTCCCTCAGCACGTAGTCCTGGACCTTGGAATGTGCCAGTCTGCAACATTCGGTGGTGGACAACTCTTTGCGCTGGAAGACCAGCAAGTTTCGGGCAGACCAAAGGGCGTCTTTCACCGAATTGATAGTCCTCCAGCAGCAGTTGATGTTTGTCTCGGTGTGCGTCCCTGGGAACAGCCCGTAGAGCACAGACTCCTGTGTTACAGAGCTGCTTGGGATGAACCTTGACAAAAACCACTGCATCTCTTTCCACACCTGCTTTGCAAAGGCACATTCCAGGAGGAGGTGGGCGACCGTCTCTTCCCCATCACAGCCAACGCGGGGGCACTGTGCGGAGGGGGCGAGACTTCGGGTGTGCATGAAGGATCTGACGGGGAGGGCCCTTCTCACCACCAGCCAAGCTACGTCTTGGTGCTTGTTTGATTCAATATCCATCTCAACTCACCTTCCCCTATCCTCTCTGATTTGACTACTCTCCCGTCTTCCTTAAACCACTTCCTCTCTTACTGATATAAACTTTTTTTTAAACCTCTTCTACCTTACATCTCATGTGGCCTTTATATTCCCATGGTCTCAATCACACAAGGCTATTGCCAACTACGCCCATGTATCTCTCACCATCCACATCACCCTAAGTCCTTCCAATTCCACTTCCTTCTGAGTCCACCATAAAAAAATATGCTCGAAGACCTTGCCACTGACTCCTGACTTACCCCCACCCCACCAACCTGCTCTCTCCCTCCCTCCACCCTGACCACTCTCTCCCTCCCCACTGCTCCCCCCGCCTGCCCTCTCCCTGCTCCCCCCTCCACCACCTGCCCTCTCCCCGTTCCCCCCCAACCCACTCCCCACGCCTGCCCTCTCCCCATTTCCCCACCTACTCCCCCCACCCGCCCTCTCCCCGTTCCCCCCACCTTCTCCCCCCACCCGCTCTCTCCCCTCTCTCCCCCACCCCCCCCCACCTGCCCTCTCCCTCCCCCAATCTGCCCCACCATCTCCCACTCCGCCCCACCCTCTCCCCGTTCCCGCCCCCAACCCCCCACCCTCTGCTCCCCCACCCTCATTTTATGAGACTGCCAAGATCGGCCCACATCTCTGAACTTGTCATTGGCACATTCTCCTCCATTATCAGTCAGGAACTGCGCTGGTGTTCTAAATCCGATCCCTATCCATTTCTCTATGATTTTAATTGATAATAACCCTTTTGTTTTTACAATGTATTACTGTAGAAAGACTAAATCTGGTTGCCAGGTCTATAAAATGTGGGATGAACATATTTCTGTCTTTGTCCCATACCTTTAGATCCATGGCAACTAATTTGATAAAGTCACATGCCATTACAATAGAACCTGGCAACCGCCTTCAATTTTTTTTTTTTTACAGATTTCACAATTATCACTAATCTCTTTTATAAGCCTTGTATACTCTTCATCAACTGCACCTATATCTTTTAACAGGATTTTTAACCTTGGACAAGTAGGGTGAGAAAATTATCTGTGTAATTTTAAGACAATTTGCTTTTCTTTCTCTGATTCTTGTCACCCGATGCCATGAATACTTGTTTAACACTGATGAAAAACATCAGGGGTTGAATTGTCGGGGTGCCCCGACGAAGAGAACAGAGACAAGGGGGCCCTGAAAATACTGCTGCTGGGGTGCATGTCAATTTCAAGGCGCTGATCCTGACACCGGCAATACCCACCAGGTGAAGGGAGGGCGGGACAGGAATCCTGCTCTCCCTCCAATCAGGCTACTTAAATTGGTTAAAAAGCTTTTTTAGAGCTTGTTGAAGGGGGAAGGCATGATGTTTAAAGGGGTGCACGGATTTTAGAAGCTGTCAGTTTCAGAACAGCTGTGGGGAGGTCGGTTCAGAGTGGAGAGCCAGCCATGGCTGTTCTAGGGCATCAAAAGAGGGTCAGCGGGGCAAAGGCTGACTGGCCACTTGGTAAGGAGTGTCATTGGTGCTGCACAGATGGCAGAGAGTGAGCACAGCGCTCACGTTTTGAAAGGGGTCAACCTGGCATTGTGGGGCAAAGAAGGAGGGGGTAAGGCTGCCAAGGACAATTGGGAAGCCACCTGCCCAGAAAGAAGGCTTCAGCTGGCAATACGGGCACGGCTGTCAGAACTTTGACCCAGTGGTGATGAAAGGCAACACCCTTCGCAGGAGGCGCAGAACCCTGGGCATCAGCAGGGCATGGGAGAGGAAAGAAGGGCAGGAAAGCAACGGAGGCCAACCCCTCAACACAGGATTGACTGCCGAAGATGGAGCTACCTGGAGATGACAGAAAACCAGTGCCACAGGAGCCTGCCAATATCATTTCAGCAAGTCAAACTTGCTAATAAAGACTGAATTTGCTATTCTGTCAATAAAATTCTCAAGTCATGGAATTAGATAAGAGTCTGTTTTAGTTACTGCATTGTGTCACGCACATCGGAAATGCGATAATACAAACTATGGACTAAATCTGAAGAGTTATGAAAAACTGATTTTGTCTTTTAAAAATGAACCTTTGGTCAAACAATGGTCCAAAATGGACACTGAAGGAAAATGATTGGCCTTTCTGTATTCAAACTGTCTGACAAAGACAAAGGACAAATCTTCAAAGCCAGGAGGTGTCGATTGCACCTCATCTTAAAAACATTCTAGAATTGAATGTCTTCTTCGGAAACAAAGAAGGTGTGAAGTAGTCAGATCCTGGGCCACTGACTAGGATCACCATGTGGAACAGATGCGAACATCTCCTTTCAGGAGGTGAGAAATAATACAGCTTTACCTTAAAAAAAGACAGCCTAGAAACAGAAAGAGAGAAAGAGAGAGAAGCAACAACAAACAGTTTGTGTTCCAGCAAGCCAGAAAGCTCGTGCCCTGCTGTAAAATCCTACATCTACATTAGAAAGCAGTGAACCAGAATGTCCCACTGTCTTCAACAGAATCTTCAATCAAGAGAGAAATCTACAATCATCTCAGGCCTGCACTCATTGAGAACTTGATTTCCAAGAGAATTCAACAGGTTTATCGTAACCTCTCCATGCCCCCTAATTAAAAGTCACCTTCATTTTTTACCCCTCTCCATCTGTCTCTTGTGTGTGTGTGCGAGTAGATGCAGTTGCGACAATTTCGGGATAAGGGGATAAGGTGTCTTCTTCTTTGGCCTCCTTGTCTCGAGAGACAATGGGTAAGCGCCTGGAGGTGGTCAGTGGTTTGTGGAGCAGCGCCTGGAGTGGCTATAAAGGCCAATATTAGAGTGACAGACTCTTCCACAGGTGCTGCAGAAGAAATTGTTTGTCGGGGCTGTTACACAGTTGGCTCTCCCCTTGCGCTTCTGTCTTTTTTCCTGCCAACTGCCAAGTCTCTTCGACTCGCCACACTTTAGTCCCGCCTTTATGTCTGCCTGCCAGCTCTGGCGATCGCTGGCAACTGACTCCCACGACTTGTGATCAATGTCACAGGACTTCATGTCGCGTTTGCAGACGTCTTTAAAGCGGAGATATGGACGGCCGGTGGGTCTGATACCAGTGGCAAGCTCGCTGGACAATGTGTCTTTGGGGATCCTGCCATCTTCCATGCGACTCACATGGCCAAGCCATCTCAAGCGCCGCTGACCCAGTAGTGTGTATAAGCTGGGGATGTTGGCCGCCTTGAGGACTTCTGTGTTGGAGATACGGTCCTGCCACCTGATGCCAAGGATTCTCCGGAGGCAGCAAAGATGGAATGAAATGAGACGTCGCTCTTGGCTGACATACGTTGTCCAGGCCTCGCTGCCAGAGAGCAAGGTACTGAGGACACAGGCTTGATACACTCGGACTTTTGTGTTCCGTGTCAGTGCGCCATTTTCCCACACTCTCTTGGCCAGTCTGGACATAGCAGTGGAAGCCTTTCCCATGCGCTTGTTGATTTCTGCTTCGAGAGACAGGTTACTGGTGATAGTTGAGCCTAGGTAGGTGAACTCTTGAACCACTTCCAGAGCGTGGTCGCCGATATTGATGAATGGAGCATTTCTGACGTCCTGTCCCATGATGTTCCTTTTCTTGAGGCTGATGGTTAGGCCAAATTCGTTGCAGGCAGCCGCAAACCTGTCGATGAGACTCTGCAGACACTCTTCAGTGTGAGATGTTAAAGCAGCATCGTCAGCAAAGAGGAGTTCTCTGATGAGGACTTTCCGTACTTTGATCTTCGCTCTTAGACGGGCAAGGTTGAACAACCTGCCCCCTGATCTTGTGTGGAGGAAAATTCCTTCTTAAGACTTGAACGCATGTGAGAGCAGCAGGGAGAAGAAAATCCCAAACAGTGTGGGTGCGAGAACACAGCCCTGTTTCACGCCACTCAGGATAGGAAAGGGGTCTGATGAGGTGCCGCTATGCTGAATTGTGCCTTTCATATTGTCATGGAATGAGGTGATGATACTTAGTAGCTTTGGTGGACATCCGATCTTGTCTAGTAGTCTGAAGAGACCACGTCTGCTGATGAGGTCAAAGGCTTTGGTGAGATCAATGAAAGCAATGTAGAGGAGCATCTGTTGTTTGCGGCATTTCTCCTGTATCTGATGAAGGGAGAACAGCATGTCAATGGTCGATCGCTCTGCACGAAAGCCACACTGTGCCTCAGGGTATATGCGCTCAGCCAGCTTCTGGAGCCTGTTTAAAGCGACTCGAGCAATGACTTTCCCCACAATGCTGAGCAGGGAGATTCCACGGTAGTTGTTGCAGTCACCGCGGTCACCTTTGTTTTTACAGAGGGTGATGATATTGGCATCACGCATGTCCTGAGGTACTGCTCCCCCATCCCAGCACAGGCAAAGCAGTTCATGGAGTGCTGAGAGTATAGCAGGCTTGGCACTCTTGATTATTTCAGGGGTAATGCCGTCCTTCCCAGGGGCTTTTCTGCTGCCTAGAGAATCAATGGCATCACTGAGTTCCGATTTTGTTTGCTGTACGTCCAGCTCATCCATGTCTGGCAGAGGCTGGGCTGCATTTAGGGCAGTCTCAGTGACAACATTTTCCCTGCAGTACAGTTCTAGGTAGTGCTCAACCCAGCGGTCCATTTGCTTGCGTTGGTCAGTGATTGTGTCCCCTGATTTAGATTTGAGGGGGGTGATCTTCTTGATGGTTGGCCCAAAAGCTCTCTTAATGCCATCATACATTCCTCTGATGTGTCCGGTGTCTGAGGCCAGCTGAATATGACTGCATAGGTGTTGCCAGTAGTCATTTGCGCAGCGCCTGGCTGTTCTTTGTGCAGTGCTTCTGGCTGCTTTAAGTGCTACGGATGTTAACTCGCTGGGGACTTTCTTGTAGTTCAACAGTGCAATGCGCTTAGCGGCTATGACAGGTTCCAGCTCTTCAAAATGAGATTGAAACCAGTCTGCATTTCTCTTCACACGTTTGCCATGGGTAGTCATTGCTGAGTCATAGATGGCGTCTCTGATGTGGGCCCACTTGGTCTCTGCATCCCCTGTGGGAGTGTTTTGAAGGGTTTTTTCAAGTGAATTTAGAAATTTTTGTAACAGCTGTGGATAAGAAATGCTGCTCGTGTTGATGCGCGGGTGGCCCTTCTGCTTGGAGTGATGCAGCTTCTTTGGTTTGAGTCTAACCTTGCTGCACACCAGGGAGTGGTTGGTGTCGCAGTCTGCACTGTGGAAGCTGCGTGTGACTTGAATACTGTTTAAGGAGGCTCGCCTTGTGATGATGAGGTCCAGCTGGTGCCAACGATGTGATCTTGGGTGCCTCCATGAAACCTGGTGACAGGGTTTAGTGTGAAAGAACGAGTTGGTGATGCAGAGGTTATGATAGGTACACAACTCAAGCAGTCTCTGTCCATTCTCATTCATCCTTCCAACACCATAGCACCCAAGGCAGGAGGGCCATGAGTCATGGTCGGCCCCAACCCTGGCATTAAAGTCCCCCAGCAGGAACAGGTGTTCGGTGTTGGGGATGCTACTAATGATATTATGGAGTTCCTCGTAGAACTGGTCTCTTGCTTCAGGTGGGGAGCAGAGTGTTGGAGCATAGATGCTGAGTAGGTGTACTGGACCAGAGGCGGTGAGCAGTCGGATGGACAGTATGCGTTCCGAGCCATTTGAGGGAGGCTCTATCATGCTGAGCAAGGAGTTTCTGATGGCGAAGCCCACTCCATGCTGTCTTGGTTCTTCAGGATCCCTACCCTGCCAGAAGAAGGTGTAGTCTTGCTCTGTTAGAGATACACTCGCAGGGAGGCGTGTCTCCTGAAGTGCTGCAATGTCCACATTGAGTCTACTGAGCTCGTTGTTAATGATGGCGGTCTTCCGAGAATCGTTGATTTGTGTAAGGTCTTCCGACAGGCCAGGACACATAGTTCTGATGTTTCAGCTTGCAAAGCGAAGGGCTGGTACCTTCTTTCTTTTTTTCATGTTGTTTGGTGCGGTGTTGCAGTCCACTTTTCGGGCAATGACCCTGAGCTCCAAGCACCCATTGAAGCAGGTGGACTGTGGCGGGACAGAAGCTTATTGACCGGGGGCTGCCCGGTTTGAGGCGGGCGATTGTCCAGTGAGGTGCGATGACCTCTCCCACCGACAAAGGCAACCCGTGGCGCCCAATCTGTACGCCAATTGAGCTGGACTTATAACCCGTAACTGCTGCCTTCAGTGTTGTTTTGGTCGCTGTGAGGCGACTATGGAGTGACCTCTCCATGGCACATGCCTGGGCGAATGTATGGAGGTTGAGAGTTGCCCAAGCGTCAAAACCCCCTCTCGGCCGTTCTGGTGGGGTCCAAAGGAGTGCAGAGCACGACGTTTGGCACCGGTATGGCTGCAGCAACTGCCGGAAACATGCCAGAGATGACATATGACCTCCTTCGGGGTTCCGCTCCGGATTTTCTGCACGGATTTACTCCCTTAGCCTTGGTCTCTCCCGTGACGCCCACAAGGCAGTTGGGTTGTTAGGGCCCCTACACAGGGGTAGGAGGATGCCGGTGGGAGGAGGGGGTGCGAGGGGGAGGGATGGAGGGAAGGGAGTGCGAGGGGGAGCTGTGAAGGGGGCTGTAAGGGGGGGTGCAGGGGAAGGGGGTGCAGGGTGAAGATGGTGCGAGGGGGGAGCTGGGAAGGGGTTGCGAAGGGGGGAGGGTTAGCTGGGAGAGTGGAGCTGGGAAGGGGAAGGGGAATGGGGGGAGAGAAGGGGGTGCAGGCAATAAACCATTTCATCAGTTCCCAACATCGATGCCGGGAAAGGTCATCCGCGTCCTCCGGGAGGTGAGCGACAGCCTCGGGCGCCAGTACCAGCAGGAATTCGCCGACATTGCGCTGCAGATGCACTACGAGCCTCACATCTCCCGCGGGCGCTTTGAAGTTGTGGCTGAGGAGCCGTTCGTGGCTTTCTACGTGCTCGGGGCACCTTTTTCTCAAGGCTTCCCCTCTGTAATAGTCTTATTACCTGAGGGTTCCGCTGTTCCTTCCTCTCTACAATGGACTTACCGCACGCCGTGGCCGCGGACAATCTGGACAGTGTAGACAACAGGATAGAAGATCAGAGTATCACCAGCTGTACTTTGCAATTTCGTCCGGATTTCAATCAATTTCATTGCGTGCTCAATGAGGAAAACAAAGAGCAGGTATGGCTGGGGGAGGGCAGTGGGCCCAGGTAACATTAAACTAGCTGTTAACTTGTAGTTAGGGCTAAAATGTACTGAATAAAGAGCCAGGGGAATTTAAACAGTTTAGGAGGGTAGATTGGGGGAGAAAGCACTAAGAAAGGGAGCAGGTGGCCATGGATAGAGTTGCACAGCAAGGGGAATATAGATCAATAAACTATTGATTTTCTGTTTTTTTTAAACCTACAAGAAAAGCTATCAAAAAAAATAAAACACCGAAGGGGTTAAACCCTAATAACAGAACACTTTCTGTGGTCTGGTGGGGAGTTGAACAGTGGGAACCACCCACATTGCTCCATGTGGCCATAACAAATTGGGGGCTTGAAGCCAGAATTTGAACTGCCAGATAAACAAGAGATTTGGAAAACGGAGGAATATCGACCTCTAAAATAAACAAACAGGTTTTCTTGTATTCTTTTGTTTTTTCTCCATGATGCTTGAAACAAAAGAGATGGTCACATTTAATGCTAAGGAGTTTGTGGAGCTGGGAGAGATCTCCCATGATAAGTTAAACAAGTTAAGGCTGGAATTTTACGCCCCCGCCCCCCACAGGAGCAAGCTGATGACAGGGCGGGCAGGGTGCGGGGGGAGGTGATCATAAAATTGAGTGGGAGCCGGGATTGTTGTTCCTGATGCCCCCACCTCGCTGCAATTTTCGAGGAGCGGTGGCGGCTAGCAACGGTCTGCCCGCCCCAGGCCAAAAGGGCCAATTAACTGCCACTTAAGGGCCTCCTCCACCGCTGCTGGTATTTTACCAGCAGCCAGTGGGCAGCTGAGGACCCTCAGGAGGCCGCCAAGTAAAACCAGGCTGGGGGGGCCCCTCCTGATTGGGCACCCCGTGCCCCACGGAGGGCCCCCCCCACAGTCCAACTGCCCCCACTACACAACACTCCCCCCACCCCCCCAACCACCCCTTTGTCTTGCCGGAGCCTGGTCAATTATCCCCAATGAGGCCCCACAATCAGCATCCCTCTTGCTGCTGTGGCTGGGTGCACTCCCAGCAGTGGCCACCGCACCCAGTGGCGCTGCTGGGACCGAGAGCTGCTGGCCCCCTGATTGGCCGGCAGCTCTTGGAGGTGGGGCTTCCTGCCTCAGAGGGGTGAAAGTCCCTCCCAAGACCAATCAAGGAACCGGGGGACGTAAAATCCTGGCATGGTCCCAGGCCTGGTGGAGTCGGGCTCGCCCCTGCCTTTTTGGCCGATGGGCGAGCATCCCGCCCAATGTAAAATTCTGGCCTAAGTGTTGAAGATTTAAAAAGCTAGATGGGAATCACTTTCAGACATAAAGCAAAGAAACCTGAACTGGTGAAAAGTCTAGCCACCCATTTTAAACTTTTGCCTGAACTAGAAGAAGAAAGCCTAGAATCAGAGTTTGAAAAAATAATTCCAGCTGGATTCCAGTTACAGAGGAAAAGGAAGAGATACAGTTTCAGAAGGAAAGAAAGGATGCAGCCCAAAAGTTTGAGTTACTGTGACTGCAAACCCAAAATCAGCATGTGCCAGTCACTCAAACCCTATCAATTCAGAGCAAAACTTTGATGGGCTGAGGCGCTCAAGGCTAGTGCTAAAATTTACCTCATTTGAGAAAATAGCTACCAGGCTAAAATGGCTGAAAGAATTTTGGACTCTCCTTTTAGAAGGTGAGCTCATGGGTAGGGCGCATGAAATTTTTCCCTGTTCTCAGAAGATCCTCTGATTATGAACAAATTAAAACTCCAATTCTAAATGCATATCAGCTGGTACCGGAAGCAGATCGACAGAAATTCCAACACATCCGGAAAAGACCCACAAAGACTTATACTGAATTTGAAAGAATTAAACGTATGGCTTTTGGTGGCTGGATATGATCTCTCAAGCTGGAACCCTAATTTGAAAATTTGAGAGAAGTGATGTTACTGGCAGAATTTTAAAATAGCATCCCAAGTAGTATTGGAACCCACATCAAAGAACAAAGAGCCACAAGTGTAAAGGAAGCCACTAAAATGGCTGACCATTTTGAATTAATACACAAATCCGTAACTCAGAATAAATTTGGGTCTAGCAACTCTTACAAGCTAGGGAGAGATAGCAGGGATGCAGATGAAGCAGAAAAGGGTTCAACAGAAAAGGGAAGGAAAACCTGACCAGTTTCCAACTTTTAAAAGGAGGAACTCAGGTGATAACCAGTAGGGGTCTGCCGGACATGTTTCCAGTGTGGCAAATCGGGGCACGTCAAGGCCAATTGTTGGTATGCCAAAAGAAACAGAGGCACTAAGTCAAGCCCATGTCTGTGGCTTAGAAAGTGGTAGGCCTGTGTTCTAATATAACACAAGAGCAGAGCATATACCAGAACTTTTTACACAAAGGAAAAATGAATCCTTCTGTGTCCCACGCACCAGACAAGTAGATATACCAGCTGTTTTCAGACCTGTTGGCAGTCAAACTGACGGAAATGCTACCGGATAGCAGAACAAATATCCCGGTATTAGTAAAAAGAGCTTACTGGCAAATGCTTGAAGGTTCCCTTAGTTAAAATTTACCTGCAGAGCAAGTTGGTCACCAGGGAAGTAACAGTCAGAATCATTCCGAGCCTAATCATGCAGGGGATAGAACTATTGCTGGGCAATGACTTGGCAGGAAGCAGAGTATTGTACCCAGAGGGTCCAGAACAGTCCACGGAGACTGGAGAAACTGGGGGGAGAAAACAAAACTCTGTGTAGCTGCAGATGGCTGAGGAAATCCCAAATATCCCACAGCAGATGATAGAGCCAGAAGAATGTAAAAGGGCCCAGATAGATCCAAAAAGATTTAAAAGGAGCTAAGATAAAACAACAAATGTTGAAGGAAAAGCACCAGAGATATGGTTAGCTGAAACCTTTTTTTAAAGATTTAGATAGGGACGAGGAAAGTTCCCAACCATGAAAGCCAAGAGTGAATGAGATGCCTCACCTAGTTGAAATACCACAGGGGATTGCAGTGGAAACTGGACAACCACCTGCGAGCAGTAGTGTCCCAGAGGACATGGGACAGATTAGGGAAACACCTATCTCTGAAGTAAAAAGAAAAGGGAAGGTAACATACCCTGAAGTGAACCACACTTGTAAAAATCACAAGAAAACTAAAAGTGAGGTCAGTATGCATCTACCCACTGAAGAATCAAATGATTCCAAATCCAAAACTAAACAAACCCAACAATTTAGATTCAGAGCTCAGCAAGAACAAGGGGCAGGAAGAAATCCAAGATGCCTCACTGGGGCTAAAAAACAATGCATCACCCTAGAAATAAAAACTATCAACGTGCCAGAACCTGAATGGTTAATGCCATGCATTGTGGAAGCAGCAGTTAAGGGGTTAATACAGACAGGGAACCTTGCCTCAAGCAGTAACAGAACTTTGCATACTACCAGCTCCACCAACAATCACATGATCCTGGAGATTATCATTCCTAAAGTAGTACAAACTGGTGTGCAAGAAACTACAAGCCCATTTGACAACACGTAACCAAAAGAAATGCAATTTTTTAAAAATGGTATCTCATCCAAAGGAAGGATGATGAAAAAACTTAAACCTCAAATGGCTGTTACAAGCAATGCCAGCTAAGTTGTAAGATGGAGGAGTGAATGGAATGAATGTGTACAGTGGTGTGACCCCAAACTTTCTTACCGTTTCTTTTTCCCTCTTTCTAAACCCAAAAAAACAAACAACATAAAAATGAAATCTAAGGAATTTCATGTTTTTCCCATTTGGGGGAGGAGCCAGGCACAGTGAAAGTGTGATGATACAAACTATGGACTACCTCTGAAGAGTTATGAAAAACTGACTTTGTCTTTTAAAAATGAACCTTTATTTTTAAAAAGTGAACAATGGTCTAAAATGGCAGCTGAAGGAAAAGGATTGGCTTTTGTGTATTCAAACTGTCTGACAAAGACAAAGGACAAAGCTAAGAGGTGTTAATTACAACCCATCCTAAAAACATTCCAGAATTGAATGGCTTCTGAAACAAAGAAGGCGTGAAGTTTAGAGAGATACAGCACTGAAACAGGCCCTTCGGCCCACCGAGTCTGTGCCGACCATCAACCACCCATTTATACTAATCCTACATTAATTCCATATTCCTACCACATCCCCACCTGTCCCTATATTTCCCTTCCACCTACCTATACTAGGAGCAATTGCTAATGGCCAATTTACCTATCAACCTGCAAGTCTTTGGCTTGTGGGAGGAAACCGGAGCACCCAGAGGCAACCCACGCAGACACAGGGAGAACTTGCAAACTCCACACAGGCAGTACCCAGAATTAAACCCGGGTTGCTGGAGCTGTGAGGCTGCGGTGCTAACCACTGCGCCACTGTGCCGCCCAAAGTTGTCACATCCTGGGCCATTGTGCGATCACCCTGGGGAAGAGATGAGAACGTCTCCTAACAGGTGAGAAGTAACACAGCTTTAACGTAAACAAAGACAGCCTAGAGCCAGAAAGGAAGAGAAAGAGAGAGGGGGAGGGAGAGAAGCAACAACAAACAGCTTGTGTTCTAGTCAACCAGAAGTATCCCACAGTCTTCAACTAAACCTTCAATCAAGAGAGAAATCTGTAATCATCTCAGGCCTGTACCCATCAAGAACTTCATTTCCAAGAGAATTCAACAGACTTATCGTGACCTCCCCCCACCCCCCCTGCAAACTAAAAGTCACCTTCCTTTTTTCCCTCTCTATCTATCTCGTGTGTGTGTGTGTGTGTGTAAGTGCATGAGCCGGTTGCGTCAATTTTGGGATAAGGCATATTGATCAATAAACAATTGATTTTCTGTTTTTTAAAACCTACAAGACAACCTGTTGCTTGAAAAAGCACCAAAGGGGTTAAACCCTAATAACAAAACACCTGCTGCAGTCAGGTGGGGAGTTGAATAGTGGGAGCCACCCACATTGCAGTGGCCGTAACAACTGACTTTTCGATAATCAATACAAAATCTTTTGGAACCATCCATTTTTGATATTCGTATCACTGGTGAACTCCAACTACTTTGACTAGGTTCAACTATATTGTTGCTTAGCATAATTTGAACCTCCTCTGTGACCTGAGCCAATTTATCAGGATTGAGTCGATAAGGGTTCTGTTTAATGGGTGTAACTGTTCCTACATCAACCACGTGAATAGCCACAGGAGTTCGACCTGGCATATCTGCTTTAAACTCTTTTAGCAGCTCAGCTAGGACTTTTTTACACTGCGCAGATAGATAGTGTAGAACTGTATCTAAATTTTCTAACACTTGTTTCTGCCAGTTTCACTGCAGGGGGTTCAATCAGAGAATTCTCAGTTTCTGCCTCTTCATTCAGTTCATCAAAAGTAACACTACCTTAACCCCTCTCTTCTGTCATTTGACATACATTTACTGGCTGACAAGGTTCATAATCATACCTGTTCAACATATTCACGTGACACACCCTTCAACATTTCCATCTATCTGGGGTGCTAACCAGATACTTTACCTCACTAAGTTTCCTCTTAATGAAGGTCCACTGAACCTGGCTTTCAATGGTTCCCCAAGCAAAGGCAACAAAATTAACATCTTGTCCCCCAGGCTGCAATCTGCGTGCCTTGGCTGTTCTGTCCGCTTGGGTTTTCATCACTAGCTGAGAAATCTTGAGATGTTTTCTGACCATCTCACAAGCTTTTGTAAGTCTCTCTCGAAATTTTGATACATAATCTAAGAGGCTAGTTTCCTCTTCCTGTGCTAAAAGTCTCTCCTTAATGAGTTTCAGGGGACCCATAACCTCATGCCCATAGACCAATTCAAATGGACGGAAACCAGTGGACTCATTTGGTGTGGCCTTGGTGGCAAATAAAAATGATATCCCCTTATCCCAATCATGAGGATACTCAAACAATAAGCCTTTATTATACTTTTTAGGGTTTGGTGATACCTTTCCAAAGCACCTTGTGACTGCTGGTGGTAAGCAGATGATTTGATCTGTCTCACTCCCAAATTACTCATGACCACTTGAAATACCCCCGAGCTGAAATCTGACCCCTGGACTGAGTAAATTTCTTTTGGCAATCCATATCTAGGGAAAAACAGAATTAACACCTCAATCACAACTTTGGCTGTGCTCTTTTACAAGGGTATTGGCTCCGGAAGCCTGGTAGACAAATCCATGATGGGGAGAAGAAACTTGTGACTTGACTTAGCTGTGGATAAGAACCCTACTAAACGGTTCATCAAAAGCAGGTATTGGTATCAATGGGGCTGGCTTAATCGAAGGCTGTGGACCTGTTGATGGCCACCTTGGCCAAACCCAGGAGCAGTCCCACGAGGAGCTCCACCCATCTGCCCACTCCCCTCTGCACCAAGTGGCCAAAAGTCAGGAAGGTGGGACCGAAGTGCAGCCAGAAATGGAGGAGCAGTCCCCTTAAATGATGGGAGAAGGGCTGCAACCTCTCACACTCTACATATATGTGAAATATGGACTCATCCAGGCTGCAGAACGTACAGGCAGCACACGAGTCTGTGAATCGGCTTAACGGTCTATCGCAAGGGACCACCGTGTGCAACACTCTCCATGCTCAATCCCTGATGGGCAAAGGGAGGATTCTCAAATAAACAGCCTCCCACTGGGGACACCCACCTCCTCCGGATGGCAGGATGGAACACCAAGGCGCGTCTGGATGGCCTACGAGGGCAAGGCAGTGGAGAGTATGCAAGAGAAGCCCGTATAGGAAACCCCTCCTCACAGAGTCAAATGGTATGGAGAGGATTTCCAAGAGATAGCTCAGGTTGCGCGGCCAAGGCACCCGGAGAGTTTTCGGGGCCTGGCACCAATGTGAAATTCTGTCCTAACGGGGGTCAGCTCAGAGGGGAGCGCTCCACACACCTGAGCCACCTCGAGTGCAACTGGGAGTGAGTGCTCCTTTTTTAAGATCCTTGATGGTATTGGCTGTGAGCTGGATGCTACCCAAGGATACACACTGTTTCAGCTCTTCCAGCGACACCCAGCCCGGTACTCCACAATCCAGTATGTCCTCAACTCTGGTTACCTTGGCAGCCAGAGCCCTCTCCTCTGCCAGCCACATGAACCTGTACTGATGGAGGTGCGGATTCCTGAGTAGCCATTCCCAGAGGATAGCCGCCTCTCCTGATGAAAGAGTTTTTCGGCTGGAGGCGACCATATTCCAGACCCTGATCAGTTCCTGCAAGGTGGTACGGAGACCCCTGCCTTACCCCCCACCCCCCTCAGGTTTATGAACAGAAGCTGCGTGCCGTAATTGAGGCTGTGCAGCTGGTGGATGAAATATGTTGCCAGTGCACACCAGCTGGGAGGAGGCTTGACGTGCAGGTATCTCTGCAGGGTCAGAAGGTGGAAAGTCGCACCTGGATCCGAAGGCAGACCAGCGCCTGACTGGCCTCCCTAAGCGGGAGACTCAGTGCTGCGGCAGAGACCCAGTGCTGCGGCACAGACCCAGTGCGCCCTTTTATCCCTGAAGAAGTCGACTAGTTTCTTCTGTACCTTGGTGACAAATGTGGGGAAGGGATCAAAGTGACAAACCGATACCATAGCAAGTTGATTTATGACCAGCACTCGACCCCTGTAGGACAGCATGTGGAGCAGTCCTGTCTCCTAGAACAGTATGGGTTTCCTGCAGGAAGCACCCCACATACCCCACCTCCTTAAGCAGCAAGAGGTTGAGAAATCTACAGTATGCCTCTTCGCAGTCGTTGATGTTGCGGCTGGCTAGAGTCTAGTGCAACCATTACCTACATTTTACTGTGGGGAGGGAGTGGAGTCATTCATGATCCTCCTCCGCTCCATCAGCAGCCCAGTGAGAAATGCCTCAAAACAGTGTAGCTGGAGTTGGCTCACGTCCTTTCCCATGCCTGCGGCCTTTACAGCAGGGCGGACGGACCCAACGAGCAGCGCCAACTTCAACCATTGTGCGACAGCCAGCTGGACCGTGTCATGGCGATTGGCCAGGAACTCCCAGAGTTCTTCAAGGGAGATAGGGGAAGACTTGGTAGGGGGCACAAGGGCACCCACCGCCTCACTGGCAATGGACTCCAAATCATCTGTGGTGCCCTCCACTAAGCCCCCGTCCTCCTCTGGGTCGTCACCAGCCGACCCTATCTCTGACACCATTCCAAACCCCAGGACCGATGGCAGAGAGGTCCTCGCTGGGCTCCTCCAGAGTTCTGGGCCAGAGGTTAAGAGCCCTGCTCCGCCTCAGGAACTGGGTTGCACGGCAACACAGGCAAAAGCTCCATCCCCAGCACCAGTGCCCCGGGCGCCAAAAGCAGAAATGGCGAAAGGGGGTCTTCCCCTCCCTCGCCACCACCCAGTGACCCAGCTTGTGGAGCCTTTTCAATTGAATCCTCAACCAGGTCGAGTAGGTCCTGGTGGATGTCAGCACATGGCCAGGTGGGCTCAGTCGCATCGACCTCGCCCACCTCAGCCTCCAGGACGCCCAACCTGGTGATGTGACTGGGTCCAACAGGGTGGATCCTCCATCCCTCCCTCAGGCTGGGGTCCTCTCACACCCCCGGGAGATACAGGCTGGACAGGGGGATCTGTCTCACCCTCCTGAGGGATGGACAACCCCCACTCACAGCAAGTGGTGGTGGGATGGAGGGCAGGATGCGCGAGGGACACCAATCCTCTTCCACGAAGAGACAACCCTTCTCTTGGTTCTGAGGAGTGGCGCCTCCTGCTTCTTTTTTGGGAGGGATGCGGAGGAAGGGAGACCTCCATGTCTGCTGAGGCTTCCGGCAGAGTCGCAAAGAGAATTGCTTGCGGGTATCAGGACACACGCGGGATCACTCCCGGGCAAAAGGACATAAGCAGGCATAGAATCACTTGCAGGCTGGCTCACGCTATCTGGGAGGTTTGCCTCGAGGCGCTTGGATTTTCGCTGCACTTACCTTCCGTGCAGACGATTTCCTTCCCCTCCCTGGCGGCAGCCACAGTGACGTTGGCCTCCGTGCTGATTGCACGCTTGAGGATTTGGATGTGGGAATGGGAGTAAGGGGAGGGGTGACGGCGCCAATCTTGGCCATCTAGTTGTATTTGCAGCCTAGGAGGCAGGACAGTTTTTTCATATGTTTAGTTTAGAGATACAGCACTGAAACAGGCCCTTCGGCCCACCGAGTCTGTGCCAACCATCAACCACCCATTTATATTAATCCCATATTCCTACCACATCCCCACCTGTCCCTATATTTCCCTACCACCTACCTACACTAGGGGCAATTGCTAATGGCCAACTTACCTATCAACCTGCAAGTCTTTGGCATGTGGGAGGAAACCGGAGCACCCGGAGGAAACCCACGCAAACACAGGGAGAACTTGCAAACTCCACACAGGCAGTACCCAGAATTGAACCCGGGTCACTGGAACTGTGAGGCTGCGGTGCTAACCACTGCGCCGCAGGTGTGGCACTGCACACCTTCTGACATCCATAAGACATGGTAGATGGCCCCCTAGTGCTGGATTCAGAATACGCCATCCATCTCCTCCTCCTGCGCCATCTCCACAAAGACTTGGCGCCGGGAGACGACGAGCCAGAATCTGGTCTCTCTGAAACCAAGCAGGACCGGTGCTGTCCTTGACCTCACCTCCCCCAGTTGATGAAGGCGGGGGCGGAGGAGCTCATCCAGGTTAAAGGGCAGTACATTTGAGATTACGATCTGAAGCACTGTGGCCACAAGAGGGTCCAGCAACAGAAAGGTCCGTCCCACAGTAAGCCCCCATCTTGAGAACCTGGTACACCGCCTGCTCGATCTTCAGAAAGTACACAGCTTTCCCGTACATTTTTAAGGGGGCTATGATAGCTGAAGGACCAACAACCGCAGCCACAGCTTTAACGCACGGCTCGATTATCATATTGGGGTGAGTACAGCTCTTCACCCCATATTTTTTGGTGATTAGAGTGAATGGTGACGGGGCTGCAGGAGCAGTGGGAGCAGCAGAGGCAACCACTCCCATGTAGATCCTCACAGTTCCTTGCACCAGCAAAGATGTAGTCGTCATTGAAGCTTCGTGGATGCCAGCCTTTGTCTGCACAGAAGGGCATTAAAGAGGAAACAAGCCCCACTGCTTAGATTGAGATGGGAGAGTGATTTCCTCCCTTCTGTGCAGTTTACAGATACAACAATAATTAGTTAGGGGACCGAAGGTCAAATTAGTTGTCTCTCAAAGAAAGAGAGCAACAGATAGAGAGAGAAAAAGGAGGGAAGAGTATAGGGCAGGGTGGCCACTCAAAAGTCAGGTTCAGTGAGTAGGTTGGTGCTGCAGGGGTGCACCTTCTGGGGATTATCAAAGTCTGTGCTGGCGATCTTCCAAGTAGGGGAAAATGTCGTCTTCACCTGGGACAGTCCAAACTGCCCAGGCACAGTCCTCCACCAGATCATATTGATGGGATTAAAAAACTTCACCCAGGCAGCTCTAGATGTCCTGGGCTAGGCAATGAGGCAGAGGTGCTTATTAGAATGCATGGTGGACACAACCTTGAGAGACACACGCACACGCGCACACGCACGCACTGTTTGTCCTCACCATTCAGCAATGACTGTTCCACTCCAGAAAGCCAAATGGTGGAAGGATATAACTGGAGCAAATCTTTACACACTCTTATAAGCTTTTATTTACAGAGATACACACTACAGGCATGCACCTCTTAACCTAGCCACCACAGTTTCATTCTGTTCCTAGTTATAGGAGCACATGTGAATTCACAATTAATGTCCATCACCTGAATACAATTAAACACAATTAATATACAATTAACATCCTTGACCATAGTCTCAGATTGAACCAAACTCTTCACAACCCGGGTGTTCTATCAGCCCCCAAATTGAGCTTCCAACCCCATATCCTCTCCATCTTCCACTTCTAACTGCATAACATCAGCACCCTCCACTCCTGCATCAGTGCACCAGCTGCTCAAACTCTTATCTATGTCTTTGTCATCTCCAGTTCCAACTATTCTAATGCTGTCCTATTCAGTCTCCCACCCCCTCTGCACTCTGCGAATTTCAGATTATTCAGAACTCTGCTGCCCCTTTCCTATCCTGCACCAAGTTCCATCACTGCTGTCCTTGCTAAGCTGGATTGGCTCCCAGTACCCAGTGTCTTCAATTAAAAAATTTTCATCCTTGTTAAATTCCTTCATGGCCTAGATCCTCCCTACCTCTGCAATCACCTCCAGCTCTTCAATCCCCTACTTCCAACCTTCTTTGTTTTGCTGATTTGGCATCTTCTGCATCTCTTCACCATGACTGACAACTGTACCTTAGGTCATCTAGGTTATGCACTCCACATCTCCCCCAAATTACGCTGTAACATCATCTGTCTCCACTCCTGCCTCAGCTTGTCGGCTGCTGAAACCTTCAACAATGCTTTTGTTACCTTTAGACTTAACTATTCCAGTGCTCTCCTGGCTGGCCTCCCACCTTGCACCCTCTGTAAACTTGAGCTCATTTACAACTCTGCTGTCTGTACCCTAATTTGCACCATGTCCTGTTCATTCATCACCCAATGCCTATAATATAATGTGGTATACTGGACACTGGGTTGTTACTGGGTTAAATATGCTATTCATGAGGTATACCTAATCACAGGAAGTAATGTAACACCATGTGTGTGGATTCCAAAACAAGCTTGGAAGATATAAACCCTAATAGTAAGACATATTTAATAAATTTCCCGTTTCTTTTAACCCACCTGACTCTTCAGATATTGTGTGCTAGTTTAACAGTAAGCAGAATATTACATGCTGGCAGCGGTGGTGATAACAATAAACAAGAATGATGGAAAAGTCCCTACCTTTACTGGAAAGCTTCAAAAAGGTTGTAGGCCTGACCCAAGCCGAGGCATGGCCAAAGTGTTATCGAAGATTTGCCAGGTATCACACCGCGATGGGTCTAGCTATGAAATCGAGCAGTGAGCAGGTCAGTATACTGTTGTGTGCGATGGGTGACTGTGTGGATGATATTCTCATAATGCAAAGTATCAATGTGGAGAAAGCCAAGTACGATAAAGTAATCAAAGCACTCGATTCATATTTTAATGAGAAAAAATATCATTGTGGAGCGCACCAAATTTAACAAACGCACACAGCATCAAGGGGAAAGCATAAATGCATTTATAAATGACTTATACAAACCTGCAGAAGACTGTGACTATGGTGGCTTGAAGGACGAGCTGATCAGGAATTGAATTGCTGTAGGATTGTTTGATGCTGCTGTCTGACCACATGCAGTCAAGAGATGATCTAACCCTAGCAAAAGCAATCCAACTGAGCAGGTCAGGAAACAGAATTGATCTGTGGTGCAAGATGACAGGGAGGGTCCCATCACAAGGGCAGCAGATTCAGTTGAGTTTGTTCGGCATAAGAAAGGGAAAGGTGGCAGCAAAAAGCAAGAGAGACAGGAGGAGCGTCTAGCGGCAGCCCAGGTTAACTGCAATAGGTACGGCCGAGAAAGACACAGGTGGGAAAACTGTCCTGCCAACAGGCCGAATGCAGGAAGAGGGGCCACTTGCAAGCGGTATGCCGTAGCAAAAAGCCAGTATAAAACATAGACCGCATTTGTTGACAACGCGAACGGTAGGAGGCGCTGTTTTGGCACATGCGCAAATACAGCATGTGCCACGAAAACGTCACAGATTGCGACTGTAGCAGCTGCCAGGACTAAAGATGGCGCTGCTCAAAGAATCACACAGAGGAAACCTAATGAACACGTGGCAGCATACAATGGCCGGAGTGAGAGAGCAGCGCGGGGACCGGGGAGAGCAGCGCGGGGGCCAGGGAGAGCAGCGTTGAGGGTGTCAGGGGGGGGAAGAGAGGGAGGGGGGGAAAAGAGAGGGAGGGGGGGAAAAGAGAGGGAGGGGGAGAAAGAGGGAGGGGGGAAAGAGAGGGAGGGGGGGGAAAGAGAGGGAGGGGGGGAAAGGGAGGGAAGGGGGGAAAAGAGAGGGGGGAAAAGAGAGGGAGGGGGGGAAAAGAGAGGGAGGGGGGGAAAAGAGAGGGAGGGGGGAAAAGAGAGGGAGGGGAGGGGGAAAGAGGGAGGGGGGAAAGAGGGAGGGAGGGAGGAAAAGAGAGGGAGGGAGGAAAAGAGAGGGAGGGAGGGAGGAAAAGAGAGGGAGGGAGGGAGGAAAAGAGAGGGAGGGAGGGAGAGAGGAAGGGAGGGCGGGAAAGAGAGGGCGGGAGGGAGGGAAAGAGAGGGAGTGGGGGGTGAGGGAGGGGGGGGGAAGGGCGGGAGTGGGGGGTGGGGGAGAGGGGGAGAGAGGGGGGGGAGTAGGGGAGAGGGGGGGGTGGGGGGGAGAGAGGGGGGGAGTGGGGGGGTGGGGGAGAGAGGGGGAGAGTGGGGGGGTGGAGCAGCGGAGTGGAAGAGGAGTTCCTTTTTCTGTGCATGCGCCAGAAACACAACAGCAAAAGACTTACCAGCCAGTCCCTGGACCCGGCGACACCAAGGTCTTCGCACACTTGCTCCCTGCAGCTCTCTACGGCCTCTTGCTTCCGGCCCTCTCCATTCAGCCATTCCCTCCAGCTGCGGATGCCCAATCCAGTTGCTTCTCCCCTACTTCTCCACAGTACTTCAGGCATTGCAACTGTCTGGTCCCTGCATTTTGCATGCTCCCTCTCCCCACCCCTCCCTGCTCTCCCCACCCCTCCCCCCTCACCATCTTCACCTCCCCCTCTTCACCCACCCCTCCTTCCCCCTCTTCACCCACCCCTCCCTCCCCCTCTTCACCCAACCCTCCCTCTACCCCGCTACCTCCACCCCTCCCTCTACCCCCTACCTCTACCCCCCTACCTCCACCCCTCCCTCTACCCCCCTACCTCCACCCCTCCCTCTACCCCCCTACCTCCACCACAGTTGAATATCTGAAGTGCAGTTGCAAAGTTGGGGAAATAGCATGCAAAACAAAGCCTCAACAATTCTGGGGTTAATTATTGAGAAGTTTTATTAAGTTCATTAAGCATCCGAGGCACTGCTGTGCATGGATACATGAGTGTTGTGTTTCCAGCATTCCCGTTAGACAGACAGGCCGAGTCTCTGCTATGCTAAAGAGATTGTTCCTGGAGAGCCTTGTGGTGAATGAACGCTTGGCTCTCTGTTCCACTACTGTATTGTCCATGTGAAGAAGGCAAAGTCACAAGAGTCTGAGCTCAGTCTATTCTTGGTGAATGTCCCCCAAGCGCATCCCAATGTGCATTCCCAATTCATCCATTAATGCAATGTTCCTTTCCACATCGTGACGAGCTCCGCAGCATGATCTAGTTGCCTTCATTGCTTGAATGCTGACCTTAAGTCTCAAGGATTGTTTTCTCGACAGCATGTTTTACATGAAAAGAAATAAAGCAAATCAGAGTCAGAGCTTGCCTCCGTCCATCCACTGAAATTACTGTTGTGCACACCTTTTTAAGTTCTGCAGTGAAACGAAAGTGACCGTTTAGATGGTACATTGCAGCACATGTACTGCCTGCACACAGCAACTCACAACAGGGATTGGAGAACATGCGGTGCCCCAGACAATGGAAATGTTTTCAAAGCAACTTACAAAGGCAGAGCAACTTACCTTGGAACAATCTCCTGTGTCTAATAAAAATGAAGCAAGTCTCCAAAACGACTAAATAATTCAGATAAAATGCGAGAAAATGCCCGACGAAACCTCTCCTCCTTCCACTTTCAAAAAGTCGCGCCGCAGCTTTGACGCATGCGTGAATATCTGAAGATTGAGGCATGCGCAGAGGCCAACCTGGCGCGTTGCCCGTGGAAGACGACGTAACGCGATGACGTCATCTGCGCATGTGCAAAGCGTCCGTGGCAAGCCGGATCGCAGTGCATGCGCAGAGATCAGGAGACTGTGTGTGCATGTGCGTACCGCGTCGTCTCCGCATGAGCAAAACGGTCCTGGCAAGCCGGACCGCAGCGCATGCGCAGAGGGCATGAGACCGTCTGCGCATGTGCGCACCGCGGCGCATCCTGATGACGTCGGCGATGACGAAGTGCTGTCATGAATCACTTTGTAAAACATACAAAAAAGGAAACCTTTGAAGAGTGGAAAAATCCACAACAAAGAAGATATTCAAGAAGTTGAGATACCTTTTCTGAGAGAGGTCCAGTAACCAAGTGGAAGTCGCTGCAGTGCAGAGTTTCTTGTTGGGAGTGTTAATCTGTTAATTGTATATCAATTGTTTGATTATATGCAGGTGGAGGGTGTTAATTGGGGTCTTACTTGAGCACTTATAAGCAGACACTTACTGAGACTGAGTGAGGAGTTACATGTCTGTAATCCTTTACTCTGTACAATAAATATAAAACTGAGTAAAGATAGGTTCCAGCATTATCTTTCCATAACAAGCTTTCTGGAGTTCAACAGAGAGAAACAAGACACACTTTAAATTGGATACAGAACAGCAGTTTCAGTTCTTCCCAATGTTGAACCATGGTTAGAGAAGAACGTTCTTCAACAATCAGGCAAGAAATTATATGGGCCAGGAGGAATAGAACTAAAAGTCATAGGGAAACTGAAGGCAACCCTAAAATGCTGGGGAAAAGAAATCATAGAAACATTATGTCTGACTCAAAATCAAAATTGTCAATATTGAACAGAAAAGCTTGCACTGACTTGAATTTAATTTGCAGAGTGGAGGAACTGAAAAGCAAATTTGATCAGCCCAGAAACTTTGGAGCTGAATTCCAAAAGTTACTCACAGAATTAGGGGAAGCTGAAGACAGCATACCATATAACCCTACAGGGCTAGAAGCGAAGCCAGTGTGCCTGCTTACACTCAGAAAAGATCCTTATCCACTCTTTTATTTTTTTAAATTTAATTTTATTTAATTTAGAGATACAGCGCTGAAACAGGCCCTTCGGCCCACCGAGTCTGTGCCGACCATTAACCACCCATTTATACTAATCCTACACTAATCCCATATTCCTACCACATCCTCACCTGTCCCTTTATTCCCCTACCACCTACCTATACTAGGGGCAATTTATAATGGCCAATTTACCTATCAACCTGCAAGTCTTTTGGCTGTGGGAGGAAACCCACGCAGACACAGGGGAGAACTTGCAAACTCCACACAGGCAGTACCCAGAATTGAACCCGGGTCACTGAGGCTGTGAGGCTGCGGTGCTAACCACTGCGCCTCTGTGCTGCCCACAGTGCCAAAGGTACTTGCCACAGGTAAAGAAAGAAATCAACTCTATGTTGAAGCAAGGAGTTATTTCACCTGTGACAGAGCCTTCAAGCTTGTGTTCAGTTATGGTCCCAGTACAAAAACCAAATTAGAATCTGTGTTGATCCCACACAGCTAAACAAAGCAGTGGAATGTTAAGTCCATCCAATCTCTTCTGTAGATGAGAGCTTGGCTATATTGGGGAAGAGCTCAATCTTCAGGAAGCTGGATGCAAATATTGGGTTTTGGTAACTATCGCTAGATGAAGAGTCTAAGTTGCTCACACCTTCCTCCTCACCCCATTTGGAAGGTTTTGTTTCAACAGATTACCCTTTGGTATCACGACAACACCTGAAATTTTCCAAAGGACAATGTCAAGCACTCTGGAAGGACTAGATGGAGTTGTATGTCATATGGGTGATGTCCTGATCCATGGATCCACTCAGACAGACATGACACTAGAACAAGAGCAGTGCTGCGATGACTAGAGAAAGCAGGACTTACACTCAATAAGCGTTGATTCATAGAAAACAAGAACAATCAAGGAGTTTCCAGCTCCTAGTTACGTGACCGAGCTACAGAGATTTATGGAAATGGTGAATCGAGTGGGAAATTTTTTGCCCAACCTAGCTGTAGTCAATGAGCCACTATGTCAATTGTTAAGACAAGACAATACATGGTGTTGGAAGGAAGCTCAACAGAGATCCTTCGAGAGAATCAAGTGAGTGCTGATATCACCTGGATGTGTTAGCTCACTATGACCCTGAGCTATCCACTATCAGTGCTGCAGATGCATCTTCTACAGGACTGGGAACTACTGTTTCAGATACAGACAGGTGGAAAGTACAGACCAGTTTACTATGCATCCTGTTCACTGACAGAAACTGAACAGAGAGATGCTGTAATAGAGAAAGAATCATTAGCAGCTATATGGGCTTGTGAAAAGTTTCAGACTGTTATCAGTCTTAACTTCAAGATAGAGACAGACCACAAACCATTTGGTGACTCTCCTAAATGCAAAGGAGTTAGCAAAGATGCCTCCACGAGTACAAAGATTCAGACTGACAATGATGAGGTTTGATGCAAAGACAAAGTATGTTCCAGGAAAGCAGCAGATCACAGCAGATGTGTTGTCTCGTATCCCAGTTGCAAGACCTGAACAAGGTAGATGTATCCCTTACTGAAGGGGTGGAAACCTTTGCATCAACAACAACCACAAGTCTACCACTGACAATGCAGAGACTGAAAGAAATCAGAAATGCACAGAAATCTGATGAAAAATGTGTTCGAGTCAGAGAGTACTGCATCGAGGGATTGCCAGCATACATGCGACACAATCCTATTTTCAGACAGTACAATGAACAGAGAGGACATCTCAGTGTAGTTGATGATTTACTCATTTATGACGAGAGATTGGTCATTCCAACAGTTCTGAGACTAGATATACTACAAAGATTGCACCAAGGATATTTGGGCATCACAAAATGTTGAGCCAGAGCAAGAAATTCTGTTTGGTGGCCACGTCTTCCAAAATCATTGGAAGAGATATCAAGATGTATCACTTGTGCTATTCATCGCCAGGAGACAAGAGAACCACTGACGTCATCTTCCTTTCCAGCAAGACCATGGGAACATTTTGGGATGAATCGTTTTGAATACAGAGGTAAAACGTTCTTGATTGTAGTAGATTATTACTCAAGATGGATAGAAGTCAAGCAACTGCAGGGCCAAATTTCTAAAGCAGCCATTATATCGTTGAAGGAGATATTCGCAACACATGGAATCCCAGACTTTTTAATGGTCCGCAGTTTGCCAATGAATACCTCAAAAAGAGTTCACAGTATTGTGATGAGTGCTTTCCTTTTTTTGTTAAATTCAGGAGATCAGGAGGCTTGACTTCGGGAATGTTTTTGGTTTCATTTGAATTTTTACAAAAGGAAGTTGGGGATGAACAGTGGCTTGAAAAGGAGTAAAGAATCAGCTTGCCAAGAGAACAAACCACTCCAACTCAGTCTGTTCCAGCTCTTTGAAAAAAACCTGCCAGTTTTCCATCTCTCGAAAAGCTGAGAAACAAGTGTAAGAAGCAGACTAAAACTGTTGCCACATTTCTGCTGTAAGGCCTGTCTGAAACCTCTGTTGCTGCATTTCCTGGGAAGCCTGCCAAAATTGATCTTCAACATCGCCTTAAAAGAACTGTTCCAAGAAGATCCCAGTGACAGCTGTCTATATGCATTTGGGATGCCAAACTAAAACAAAGAATGTCTCTCCATATCTTCTCTTTTTTCTTCAAGAACGAACTATTCAGCTCGTGTTTTTTTTTTGTAATAGAGCTCTAAAACAAAAATCCCTTTTTTTCCCGGTTAACTGGTGTATGTGTGTGTGTGGGAGGGGCTAAGGTAAAAAGGGAACTTTAATATTTCGATCTGTGTGTTTATGCTTTGCTTCATTGCTAGTTAAGGATGTTTTATAATAAACTGATAATTTTGTTGTTTATTAAAGAAATA